>NC_092392.1:43195752-43833564 GCF_030028105.1 Mobula birostris | reverse complement strand
AATGGCAAATTTGCAGATGGCCGATGTGCAAAAACATCATTGCTCTGAAGCTGTCATGCAGCAGTTGTTTTCAATGAGGATGAAGTGATTGTCTGTAAGTCCAGAGAGTGTGGTAAAGGATGGTTGAAAGAGAAATACCTTTTTGGTCAGAATTAGTCCCTGGAGTGCCTGCTTCACTCTTATTTTGTTTGGAATGGATTTAGTTACTTTTCTCAAGACATTATCCAGTCTGTGGTAGATCATGCAGATAACAACTTAATTTTGCCGCTTCTTTCATGGAAAGATCATGAATATGTACCAATGTATGAGGTATTCCTGTCAGTTGTTGGATATATCTATTAAGTCAATGATGAGACAGTAACTGATCGCATCAAAGAATGTAGTGATCGATCTGTGGTCGTTGAGACCACTCATTAGACTGGTGAAAAATGTGATGAGATTGATTTTCAATGCAATAGGACTGTTGGCACGACTCTGAGTGTTTTCAGTTTCGCAGAAATTGATAATCTCCACAGATGTTCAGCCACTACTGTGTTGGGATTTTAGAATGTCTGGTACGATTAGGAGAAAGGGAAACCATCGATTCTGGGCACAGAATTTCTTTAGGAACAATGCGTTTTCAAGAAGCAAGATCGGTGGAGATATGACAGTCCAGATTTGCGAGTGTGCTTCATGCCCATGGGTGGGAGACAGTAACTCAAAGAAACTCACATTGCGAGTGTGTGTGCATCTGATCAGGCAGAACACACAGAACCTTGAAATGGATGCATCCTGCAGCATAAGACAAGAAACATACAAAAAATTGACCATATTATTTTTTTAAGAAGTACATCATGTCATGGCCATTGAGAATAGTAAAAGGAAACACACGGAATTAACATTTGAAGAATATGAATTTCCTTGTGTTCCAGATATCACGACTGTACCATCTCCAACCCCAAGAATTACACGTAAGACATAATTATTCAGTATTCATTCCTGAAAGAAAATCGACCCATTGATCCTCTTGTTGTAGTTGCACAGAAGCCATTAGTACCAGCATATGTGCATGAATTTAAACTTACATCTGTTAATGCTCGTACTTGAAATGGGATTGTATTTCTGGAATGTCATGATTTGATGCTCGAAATTGATGTTGCCTGGAGCAATGAGAGTGACTTGTGAGCATGAAGAAATGCAATGGTAAGAATCAGTAAAATATTAGTTTTATACTTCTGTATTCGATGTAAAGGCTGTTGTTGTTCGCCAGCATCGATTATATTCTGCTCCGATTTGAGCGAAATGCTATTTGGGTGAAATGGGTTGCATTGCAGCTGATTTATTAACCTATCATTAGAGATAAATGATTCCAGTTGTCCAATAGTAGTAAAATACATATTTTTGGGGAGGCCATATTACTTGTTTCTGTTGGCATAATGCAAAACCTTAGTTAAAGGTCGCGATTCCTAATTGTCATGTCTTCTGTAAAATGCAGAAACAAAACCGATTGTAGAAACAGGGAAAACTACACCAGTTCAAGTGAGCACACCACGTGAGTATATTCATTTCAAGCATTATTTTATGATTTCAATAAGTGTCTTCTGTGAATTTGTGACTTGGATAGCTAAGAGGAAATATTTGGTAAGATGTGATTCAGGTTGAGGGAGACTCGTGTATGTTCTCAGAAACGAGGCAATTTTTGGCACTTGAGTGCCAGCAAAATTGTTTAAGATCCACTGTAGATCTGCAGCAGGGAATTAAGATTGCAATGGCAAATTTGCAGATGGCCGATGTGCAAAAACATCATTGTGCTGAAGCTGTCATGCAGCAGTTGTTTTCAATGAGGATGAAATGATTGTCTGTAAGTCCAGAGAAAGTGGGAAAGGATGGGTGAAAGAGAAATACCTTTTTGGAGAGAATTAGTCCCTGGAGTGTCTGTTTCACTTTTATTTTGTTTGGAATGGATTTAGTTACTTTTCTCAAGACATTATCCAGTCTGTGGTAGATCATGCAGATAACAACTTAATTTTGCCGCTTCTTTCATGGAAAGATCATGAATATGCACCAATGTATGAGGTATTCCTGTCAGTTGTTGGATATATCTATTAAGTCAATGATGAGACAGTAACTGATCGCATCAAAGAATGTAGTGATCGATCTGTGGTCGTTGAGACCACTCATTAGACTGGTGAAAAATGTGATGAGATAGATTTTCAACGCAATAGGACTGTTGGCACGACTCTGAATGTTTTCAGTTTCGCAGAAATTGATAATCTCCACAGATGTTCAGCCACTACTGTCTTGGGATTTTAGAATGTCTGGTACGATTAGGAGAAAGGGAAACCATCGATTCTGGGCACAGAATTTCTTTAGGAACAATGCGTTTTCAAGAAGCAAGATCGGTGGAGATATGACAGTACAGATTTGCGAGTGTTCTTCATGCCCATGGGTGGGAGACAGTAACTCAAAGAAACTCACATTGCGAGTGTGTGTGTGCATCTGATCAGGCAGAACACACAGAACCTTGAAATGGATGCATCCTGCAGCATAAGACAAGAAACATACAAAAAATTGACCATATTATTTTTTTAAGAAGTACATCATGTCATGGCCACTGAGAATAGTAAAAGGAAACACACGGAATTAACATTTGAAGAATATGAATTTCCTTGTGTTCCAGATATCACGACTGTACCATCTCCAACCCCAAGAATTACACGTAAGACATAATTATTCAGTATTCATTCCTGAAAGAAAATCGACCCATTGATCCTCTTGTTGTAGTTGTACAGAAGCCATTAGTACCAGCATATGTGCATGAATTTAAACCTAAATCTGTCAATGCTTGTACTTGAAATGGGATAGTACTTCTGGAATGTCATGATTTGATGCTCGAAATTGATGTTGCCTGGAGCAATGACAGTAACTTGTGAGCCTGGAGAAATGCAATGGTAAGCATCAGTAAAATGTTAGGTTTATACTTCTGTATTCAATGAAAAGGCTGTTGGTGTTCGCCAGCATCGATCATATTCTGCTCCGATTTGATGGAAATGCTATTTGGGTCAAATGGGTTGCATTGCAGCTGATTTATTAAAATTCATTAGAGATAAATGATTCCAGTTGTTCAATAGCAGTAAAAGACATCTTTTTTGTGGAGGCCATATTCTTTGTTTCTGTTGCCATAATGCAAAACCTTAGTTATTGGTCAGTATTCCTAATTGTCATGTCTTCTCTGAAATGCAGCAACAAAACCGATTGTGGAAACAGGTAAAACTACACCAGTTCAAGTCAGCACACCATGTGAGTATATTCATTTCAAGCATTATTTCATGATTTCAATGAGTGTCTGCTGTGAATTTGTGACTTGGATAGCTAAGAGGAAATATTTGGTATGATGTGATTCAGGTCGAGGGAGACTCGTGGATGTTCTCAGTGACGAGGCAATTTTTGGCACTTGTTTGCCAGCAAGGTTATTTAAGATCCACTGTAGATCTGCAGCAGGGAATTAAGATTGCAATGGCAAATTTGCAGATGGCCGATGTGCAAAAGCATCATTGCGCTGAAGCTGTCTTGCAGCAGTTGTTTTCAATGAGGATGAAGTGATTGTCTCTAAGTCCAGAGAAAGTGGGAAAGGATGGGTGAAAGAAAATACATTTTTGGACAGAATTAGTCCCTGGAGTGTCTGCTTCACTTTTATTTTGTTTGGAATGGATTTAGTTACTTCTCAAGACATTATCCAGCCCGTAGTAGATCATGCAGATAACCACTTAATTTTGCCGTTTCTTTCATGGAAAGATCATGAATATGCACCAATGTATGAGGTATTCCTGTCAGTTGTTGGATATATCTATTAAGTCAATGATGAGACAGTAACTGATCGCATCAACGAATGTAGTGATCGATCTGTGGTCGTTGAGACCACTTATTAGACTGGTGAAAAATGTGATGAAATTGATTTTCAACGCAATAGGACTGTTGGCACGACTCTGAATGTATTCAGTTTCACAGAAATTGATCATCTCCACAGATGTTCAGCCACTACTGTCTTGGGATTTTAGAATGTCCAGTACGATTAGGAGAAAGGGAAACCATCGATTCAGGGCACAGGAGTTCTTTAGGAACAATGCGTATTCAAGAAGCAAGATCGGTGGAGATATGACAGTCCAGATTTGCGAGTGTGCTTCATGCCCATGGGTGGGGGACAGTAACTCAAAGAAACTCACATTGCGAGTGTGTGTGCATCTCATCAGGCAGAACACAGAGAATCTTGAAATGGATGCATCCTGCAGCATAAGACAAGAAACATACAAAAAATTGACCAGATAATTTTTTTAAGAAGTACATCATGTCATGGCCATTGAGAATAGTAAAAGGAAACACATGGAATTAACATTTCAAGAATATGAATTTCCTTGTGTTCCAGATATCACGACTGTACCATCTCCAACCCCAGGAATTACACGTAAGACACAATCATTCAGTATTCATTCCTGAAAGAAAATCGACGCATTGATCCTCTTGTTGTAGTTGTACAGAAGCCATTAGTACCAGCATATGTGCACGAATTTAAACTTAAATCTGTCAATGCTTGTACTTGAAATGGGATAGTATTTCTGGAATGTCATGATTTGATGCTCGAAATTGATATTGCCTGGAGCAATGACAGTGACTTGTGAGCCTGGAGAAATGCAATGGTAAGAATCAGTAAAATGTTAGGTTTATACTTCTGTATTCGATGAAAAGGCTGTTGTTGGTCGCCAGCATCCATCATATTCTGCTCCGATTTGAGGGAAATGCTATTTGGGTGAAATGGGTTGCATTGCAGTTGATTTATTAAACTATCATTAGAGATAAATGATTCCAGTTGACCAATAGTAGTAAAAGACTTCTTTTTTGTGGAGGCCATATTACTTGTTTCTGTTGCCATAAAGCAAAACCTTAGTTATTGGCACTATTCCTAATTGTCATGTCTTCTCTGAAATGCAGCAACAAAACCGATTGTAGAAACAGGCAAAACTACACCAGTTCAAGTCAGCACACCTTGTGAGTATATTCATTTCAAGCATTATTTCATGATTTCAATGAGTGTCTGCTGTGAATTTGTGACTTGGATAGCTAAGAGGAAATATTTGGTATGATGTGATTCAGGTCGAGGGAGACTCGTGGATGTTCTCAGTGACGAGGCAATTTTTGGCACTTGTTTGCCAGCAAGATTGTTTAAGATCCACTGTAGATCTGCAGCAGGGAATTAAGATTGCAATGGCAAATTTGCAGATGGTCGATTTGCAAAAACATCATTGCGCTAAAGCTGTCATGCAGCAGTTGTTTTCAATGAGGACAAAGTGATTGTAAGTCCAGCGAAATTGGGAAAGGATGGGTGAAAGAGAAATACCTTTTCGGATGGAATTGGTCCCAGGAGTGTCTGCTTCATTTTTATTTTGTTTCTAATGGATTTAGTTACTTTTCTCAAGACATTATCCAGGCCGTAGTAGATCATGCAGATAACCACTTAATTTTGCCGCTTCTTTCATGGAAAGATCATGAATATGCACCAATGTATGAGGTATTCCTGTTAGTTGTTGGATATATATATTAAGTCAATGATGAGAAAGTAGCTGATCGCATCAAAGAATGTAGTGATCGATCTGTGGTCGTTGAGACCACTCATTAGACTGGTGAAAAATGTGATGAGATTGATTTTCAACGCAATAGGACTGTTGGCACGACTCTGAGTGTTTTCAGTTTCGCAGAAATTGATAATCTCCACAGATGTTCAGCCACTACTGTCTTGGAATTTTAGAATGTCTGGTACGATTAGGAGAAAGGGAAACCATCTATTCTGGGCACAGGAGTTCTTTAGGAACAATGCGTTTTCAAGAAGCAAGATCGGTGGAGATACGACACTCCAGATTTGCGAGTGTGCTTCATGCCCATGGGTGGGGGACAGTAAATGAAAGAAACTCACATTGCGAGTGTGTGTGCATCTCATCAGGCAGAACACACAGAACCTTGAAATGGATGCATCCTGCAGCATAAGACAAGAAACATACAAAAAATTGACCAGATAATTTTTTTAAGAAGTACATCATGTCATGGCCATTGAGAATAGTAAAAGGAAACACACGGAATTAACATTTCAAGAATATGAATTTCCTTGTGTTCCAGATATCACGACTGTACCATCTCCAACCCCAAGAATTACACGTAAGACATAAACATTCAGTATTCATTCCTGAAAGAAAATCGACCCATTGATCCTCTTGTTGTAGTTGTACAGAAGCCATTAGTGCCAGCATATGTGCATGAATTTAAACTTAAATCTGTTAATGCTTGTACTTGAAATGGGATAGTATTTCTGGAATGTCATGATTTGATGCTCGAAATTGATGTTGCCTGGAGCAATGAGAGTGACTTGTGAGCATGAAGAAATGCAATGCTAAGAATTAGTAAAATGTTAGGTTTATACTTCTGTATTCGATGAAAAGGCTGTTGTTGTTCGACAGCATCGATCATATTCTACTCCGATTTGAGCGAAATGCTATTTGGGTGAAATGGGTTGCATTGCAGCTGATTTATTAAACTATCATTAGAGATAAATGATTCCAGTTGTCCAATAGTAGTAAAAGACATCTTTTTTGTGGAGGCCATATTACTCGTTTCTGTTGCCATAATGCAAAACCTTAGTTAAAGGTCGCGATTCCTAATTGTCATGTCTTCTCTGAAATGCAGCAACAATACCGATTGTAGAAACAGGCAATACTACACCAGTTCAAGTCAGCACACCATGTGAGTATATTCATTTGAAGCATTATTTTATGATTTCAATGAGTGTCTGCTGTGAATTTGTGGCTTGGATAGCTAAGAGGAAATATTTGGTATGATGTGATTCAGGTCGAGGGAGACTCGTGTATGTTCTCAGAAATGAGGCAATTTTTGGCACTTGAGTGCCAGCAAAATTGTTTAAGATCCACTGTAGATCTGCAGCAGGGAATTAAGATTGCTAAGGCAAATTTGCAGATGGCCGATGTGCAAAAACATCATTGCGCTGAAGCTGTCATGCAGCAGTTGTTTTCAATGAGGATGAAATGATTGTCTGTAAGTCCAGAGAAAGTGGGAAAGGATGGGTGAAAGAGAAATACCTTTTCGGACAGAATTAGTCCCTGGAGTGTCTGCTTCATTTTTATTTTGTTTGGAATGGATTTAGTTACTTTTCTCAAGACATTATCCAGTCTGTGGTAGCACATGCAGATAACAACTTAATTTTGCCGCTTCTTTCATGGAAAGATCATGAATATGCACCAATGTATGAGGTATTCCTGTCAGTTGTTGGATATATCTATTAAGTCAATGATGAGACAGTAACTGATCGCATCAAAGAATGTAATGATCGATCTGTGGTCGTAGAGACCACTCATCAGACTGGTGAAAAATGTGATGAGATTGATTTTCAACGCCATAGGGCTGTTGGCACGACTCTGAATGTTTTCAGTTTCACAGAAATTGATCATCTCCACAGATGTTCAGCCACTACTGTCTTGGGATTTTAGAATGTCCGGTACGATTAGGAGAAAGGGAAACCATCGATTCTGGGCACAGGAGTTCTTTAGGAACAATGCGTATTCAAGAAGCAAGATCGGTGGAGATATGACAGTCCAGATTTGCGAGTGTGCTTCATGCCCATGGGTGGGGGACAGTAACTCAAAGAAACTCAGATTGCGAGTGTGTGTGCATCTCATCAGGCAGAACACACAGAATCTTGAAATGGATGCATCCTGCAGCATAAGACAAGAAACATACAAAAAATTGACCAGATAATTTTTTTAAGAAGTACATCATGTCATGGCCATTGAGAATAGTAAAAGGAAACACACGGAATTAACATTTCAAGAATATGAATTTCCTTGTGTTCCAGATATCACGACTGTACCATCTCCAACCCCAGGAATTACACGTAAGACACAATCATTCAGTATTCATTCCTGAAAGAAAATCGACCCATTGATCCTCTTGTTGTAGTTGTACAGAAGCCATTAGTGCCAGCATATGTGCATGAATTTAAACTTAAATCTGTTAATGCTTGTACTTGAAATGGGATAGTATTTCTGGAATGTCATGATTTGATGCTCGAAATTGATGTTGCCTGGAGCAATGAGAGTGACTTGTGAGCATGAAGAAATGCAATGCTAAGAATTAGTAAAATGTTAGGTTTATACTTCTGTATTCGATGAAAAGGCTGTTGTTGTTCGACAGCATCGATCATATTCTACTCCGATTTGAGCGAAATGCTATTTGGGTGAAATGGGTTGCATTGCAGCTGATTTATTAAACTATCATTAGAGATAAATGATTCCAGTTGTCCAATAGTAGTAAAAGACATCTTTTTTGTGGAGGCCATATTACTCGTTTCTGTTGCCATAATGCAAAACCTTAGTTAAAGGTCGCGATTCCTAATTGTCATGTCTTCTCTGAAATGCAGCAACAATACCGATTGTAGAAACAGGCAATACTACACCAGTTCAAGTCAGCACACCATGTGAGTATATTCATTTGAAGCATTATTTTATGATTTCAATGAGTGTCTGCTGTGAATTTGTGGCTTGGATAGCTAAGAGGAAATATTTGGTATGATGTGATTCAGGTCGAGGGAGACTCGTGTATGTTCTCAGAAATGAGGCAATTTTTGGCACTTGAGTGCCAGCAAAATTGTTTAAGATCCACTGTAGATCTGCAGCAGGGAATTAAGATTGCTAAGGCAAATTTGCAGATGGCCGATGTGCAAAAACATCATTGCGCTGAAGCTGTCATGCAGCAGTTGTTTTCAATGAGGATGAAATGATTGTCTGTAAGTCCAGAGAAAGTGGGAAAGGATGGGTGAAAGAGAAATACCTTTTCGGACAGAATTAGTCCCTGGAGTGTCTGCTTCATTTTTATTTTGTTTGGAATGGATTTAGTTACTTTTCTCAAGACATTATCCAGTCTGTGGTAGCACATGCAGATAACAACTTAATTTTGCCGCTTCTTTCATGGAAAGATCATGAATATGCACCAATGTATGAGGTATTCCTGTCAGTTGTTGGATATATCTATTAAGTCAATGATGAGACAGTAACTGATCGCATCAAAGAATGTAATGATCGATCTGTGGTCGTAGAGACCACTCATCAGACTGGTGAAAAATGTGATGAGATTGATTTTCAACGCCATAGGGCTGTTGGCACGACTCTGAATGTTTTCAGTTTCACAGAAATTGATCATCTCCACAGATGTTCAGCCACTACTGTCTTGGGATTTTAGAATGTCCGGTACGATTAGGAGAAAGGGAAACCATCGATTCTGGGCACAGGAGTTCTTTAGGAACAATGCGTATTCAAGAAGCAAGATCGGTGGAGATATGACAGTCCAGATTTGCGAGTGTGCTTCATGCCCATGGGTGGGGGACAGTAACTCAAAGAAACTCAGATTGCGAGTGTGTGTGCATCTCATCAGGCAGAACACACAGAATCTTGAAATGGATGCATCCTGCAGCATAAGACAAGAAACTTACAAAAAATTGACCAGATAATTTTTTTAAGAAGTACATCATGTCATGGCCATTGAGAATAGTAAAAGGAAACACACGGAATTAACATTTCAAGAATATGAATTTCCTTGTGTTCCAGATATCACGACTGTACCATCTCCAACCCCAGGAATTACACGTAAGACACAATCATTCAGTATTCATTCCTGAAAGAAAATCGACCCATTGATCCTCTTGTTGTAGTTGTACAGAAGCCATTAGTACCAGCATATGTGCACGAATTTAAACTTAAATCTGTCAATGCTTGTACTTGAAATGGGATTGTATTTCTGGAATGTCATGATTTGATGCTCGAAATTGATATTGCCTGGAGCAATGACAGTGACTTGTGAGCCTGGAGAAATGCAATGGTAAGAATCAGTAAAATGTTAGGTTTATACTTCTGTATTCGATGAAAAGGCTGTTGTTGGTCGCCAGCATCCATCATATTCTGCTCCGATTTGAGGGAAATGCTATTTGGGTGAAATGGGTTGAATTGCAGTTGATTTATTAAACTATCATTAGAGATAAATGATTCCAGTTGTCCAATAGTAGTAAAAGACATCTTTTTTGTGGAGGCCATATTACTTGTTTCTGTTGCCATAAAGCAAAACCTGAGATATTGGCACTATTCCTAATTGTCATGTCTTCTATGAAATGCAGCAACAAAACCGATTGTAGAAACAGGCAAAACTACACCAGTTCAAGTCAGCACACCCTGTGAGTATATTCATTTCAAGCATTATTTCATGATTTCAATGAGTGTCTGCTGTGAATTTGTGACTTGGATAGCTAAGAGGAAATATTTGGTATGATGTGATTCAGGTCGAGGGAGACTCGTGGATGTTCTCAGTGACGAGGCAATTTTTGGCACTTGTTTGCCAGCAAAATTGTTTAAGATCCACTGTAGATCTGCAGCAGGGAATTAAGATTGCAATGGCAAATTTGCAGATGGCCGATGTGCAAAAACATCATTGCGCTGAAGCTGTCATGCAGCAGTTGTTTTCAATGAGGACAAAGTGATTGTAAGTCCAGCGAAATTGGGAAAGGATGGGTGAAAGAGAAATACCTTTTCGGATGGAATTGGTCCCAGGAGTGTCTGCTTCATTTTTATTTTGTTTGTAATGCATTTAGTTACTTTTCTCAAGACATTATCCAGGCTGTAGTAGATCATGCAGATAACCACTTAATTTTGCCGCTTCTTTCATGGAAAGATCATGAATATGCACCAATGTATGAGGTATTCCTGTTAGTTGTTGGATATATATATTAAGTCAATGATGAGAAAGTAGCTGATCGCATCAAAGAATGTAGTGATCGATCTGTGGTCGTTGAGACCACTCATTAGACTGGTGAAAAATGTGATGAGATTGATTTTCAACGCAATAGGACTGTTGGCACGACTCTGAGTGTTTTCAGTTTCGCAGAAATTGATAATCTCCACAGATGTTCAGCCACTACTGTCTTGGGATTTTAGAATGTCTGGTACGATTAGGAGAAAGGGAAACCATCTATTCTGGGCACAGGAGTTCTTTAGGAACAATGCGTTTTCAAGAAGCAAGATCGGTGGAGATACGACACTCCAGATTTGCGAGTGTGCTTCATGCCCATGGGTGGGGGACAGTAACTGAAAGAAACTCACATTGCGAGTGTGTGTGCATCTCATCAGGCAGAACACACAGAACCTTGAAATGGATGCATCCTGCAGCATAAGACAAGAAACATACAAAAAATTGACCAGATAATTTTTTTAAGAAGTACATCATGTCATGGCCATTGAGAATAGTAAAAGGAAACACACGGAATTAACATTTCAAGAATATGAATTTCCTTGTGTTCCAGATATCACGACTGTACCATCTCCAACCCCGAGAATTACACGTAAGACAAAAACATTCAGTATTCATTCCTGAAAGAAAATCGACCCATTGATCCTCTTGTTGTAGTTGTACAGAAGCCATTAGTACCAGCATATGTGCATGAATTTGAACTTAAATCTGTTAATGCTTGTACTTGAAATGGGATAGTATTTCTGGAATGTCATGATTTGATGCTCGAAATTGATGTTGCCTGGAGCAATGAGAGTGACTTGTGAGCATGAAGAAATGCAATGCTAAGAATTAGTAAAATGTTAGGTTTATACTTCTGTATTCGATGAAAAGGCTGTTGTTGTTCGACAGCATCGATCATATTCTACTCCGATTTGAGCGAAATGCTATTTGGGTGAAATGGGTTGCATTGCAGCTGATTTATTAAACTATCATTAGAGATAAATGATTCCAGTTGTCCAATAGTAGTAAAAGACATCTTTTTTGTGGAGGCCATATTACTCGTTTCTGTTGCCATAATGCAAAACCTTAGTTAAAGGTCGCGATTCCTAATTGTCATGTCTTCTCTGAAATGCAGCAACAATACCGATTGTAGAAACAGGCAATACTACACCAGTTCAAGTCAGCACACCATGTGAGTATATTCATTTGAAGCATTATTTTATGATTTCAATGAGTGTCTGCTGTGAATTTGTGGCTTGGATAGCTAAGAGGAAATATTTGGTATGATGTGATTCAGGTCGAGGGAGACTCGTGTATGTTCTCAGAAATGAGGCAATTTTTGGCACTTGAGTGCCAGCAAAATTGTTTAAGATCCACTGTAGATCTGCAGCAGGGAATTAAGATTGCTAAGGCAAATTTGCAGATGGCCGATGTGCAAAAACATCATTGCGCTGAAGCTGTCATGCAGCAGTTGTTTTCAATGAGGATGAAATGATTGTCTGTAAGTCCAGAGAAAGTGGGAAAGGATGGGTGAAAGAGAAATACCTTTTCGGACAGAATTAGTCCCTGGAGTGTCTGCTTCATTTTTATTTTGTTTGGAATGGATTTAGTTACTTTTCTCAAGACATTATCCAGTCTGTGGTAGCACATGCAGATAACAACTTAATTTTGCCGCTTCTTTCATGGAAAGATCATGAATATGCACCAATGTATGAGGTATTCCTGTCAGTTGTTGGATATATCTATTAAGTCAATGATGAGACAGTAACTGATCGCATCAAAGAATGTAATGATCGATCTGTGGTCGTAGAGACCACTCATCAGACTGGTGAAAAATGTGATGAGATTGATTTTCAACGCCATAGGGCTGTTGGCACGACTCTGAATGTTTTCAGTTTCACAGAAATTGATCATCTCCACAGATGTTCAGCCACTACTGTCTTGGGATTTTAGAATGTCCGGTACGATTAGGAGAAAGGGAAACCATCGATTCTGGGCACAGGAGTTCTTTAGGAACAATGCGTATTCAAGAAGCAAGATCGGTGGAGATATGACAGTCCAGATTTGCGAGTGTGCTTCATGCCCATGGGTGGGGGACAGTAACTCAAAGAAACTCAGATTGCGAGTGTGTGTGCATCTCATCAGGCAGAACACACAGAATCTTGAAATGGATGCATCCTGCAGCATAAGACAAGAAACTTACAAAAAATTGACCAGATAATTTTTTTAAGAAGTACATCATGTCATGGCCATTGAGAATAGTAAAAGGAAACACACGGAATTAACATTTCAAGAATATGAATTTCCTTGTGTTCCAGATATCACGACTGTACCATCTCCAACCCCAGGAATTACACGTAAGACACAATCATTCAGTATTCATTCCTGAAAGAAAATCGACCCATTGATCCTCTTGTTGTAGTTGTACAGAAGCCATTAGTACCAGCATATGTGCACGAATTTAAACTTAAATCTGTCAATGCTTGTACTTGAAATGGGATTGTATTTCTGGAATGTCATGATTTGATGCTCGAAATTGATATTGCCTGGAGCAATGACAGTGACTTGTGAGCCTGGAGAAATGCAATGGTAAGAATCAGTAAAATGTTAGGTTTATACTTCTGTATTCGATGAAAAGGCTGTTGTTGGTCGCCAGCATCCATCATATTCTGCTCCGATTTGAGGGAAATGCTATTTGGGTGAAATGGGTTGAATTGCAGTTGATTTATTAAACTATCATTAGAGATAAATGATTCCAGTTGTCCAATAGTAGTAAAAGACATCTTTTTTGTGGAGGCCATATTACTTGTTTCTGTTGCCATAAAGCAAAACCTGAGTTATTGGCACTATTCCTAATTGTCATGTCTTCTATGAAATGCAGCAACAAAACCGATTGTAGAAACAGGCAAAACTACACCAGTTCAAGTCAGCACACCCTGTGAGTATATTCATTTCAAGCATTATTTCATGATTTCAATGAGTGTCTGCTGTGAATTTGTGACTTGGATAGCTAAGAGGAAATATTTGGTATGATGTGATTCAGGTCGAGGGAGACTCGTGGATGTTCTCAGTGACGAGGCAATTTTTGGCACTTGTTTGCCAGCAAAATTGTTTAAGATCCACTGTAGATCTGCAGCAGGGAATTAAGATTGCAATGGCAAATTTGCAGATGGCCAATGTGCAAAAACATCATTGCGCTGAAGCTGTCATGCAGCAGTTGTTTTCAATGAGGACAAAGTGATTGTAAGTCCAGCGAAATTGGGAAAGGATGGGTGAAAGAGAAATACCTTTTCGGATGGAATTGGTCCCAGGAGTGTCTGCTTCATTTTTATTTTGTTTGTAATGCATTTAGTTACTTTTCTCAAGACATTATCCAGGCTGTAGTAGATCATGCAGATAACCACTTAATTTTGCCGCTTCTTTCATGGAAAGATCATGAATATGCACCAATGTATGAGGTATTC
Organism: Mobula birostris; assembly: GCF_030028105.1. Taxonomy (NCBI): domain Eukaryota; kingdom Metazoa; phylum Chordata; class Chondrichthyes; order Myliobatiformes; family Myliobatidae; genus Mobula; species Mobula birostris. The sequence continues at coordinate 43,819,291 of NC_092392.1, read as the reverse complement.
CTGTTAGTTGTTGGATATATATATTAAGTCAATGATGAGAAAGTAGCTGATCGCATCAAAGAATGTAGTGATCGATCTGTGGTCGTTGAGACCACTCATTAGACTGGTGAAAAATGTGATGAGATTGATTTTCAACGCAATAGGACTGTTGGCACGACTCTGAGTGTTTTCAGTTTCGCAGAAATTGATAATCTCCACAGATGTTCAGCCACTACTGTCTTGGGATTTTAGAATGTCTGGTACGATTAGGAGAAAGGGAAACCATCTATTCTGGGCACAGGAGTTCTTTAGGAACAATGCGTTTTCAAGAAGCAAGATCGGTGGAGATACGACACTCCAGATTTGCGAGTGTGCTTCATGCCCATGGGTGGGGGACAGTAACTGAAAGAAACTCACATTGCGAGTGTGTGTGCATCTCATCAGGCAGAACACACAGAACCTTGAAATGGATGCATCCTGCAGCATAAGACAAGAAACATACAAAAAATTGACCAGATAATTTTTTTAAGAAGTACATCATGTCATGACCATTGAGAATAGTAAAAGGAAACACACGGAATTAACATTTCAAGAATATGAATTTCCTTGTGTTCCAGATATCACGACTGTACCATCTCCAACCCCGAGAATTACACGTAAGACATAAACATTCAGTATTCATTCCTGAAAGAAAATCGACCCATTGATCCTCTTGTTGTAGTTGTACAGAAGCCATTAGTACCAGCATATGTGCATGAATTTGAACTTAAATCTGTTAATGCTTGTACTTGAAATGGGATAGTATTTCTGGAATGTCATGATTTGATGCTCGAAATTGATGTTGCCTGGAGCAATGAGAGTGACTTGTGAGCATGAAGAAATGCAATGCTAAGAATTAGTAAAATGTTAGGTTTATACTTCTGTATTCGATGAAAAGGCTGTTGTTGTTCGACAGCATCGATCATATTCTACTCCGATTTGAGCGAAATGCTATTTGGGTGAAATGGGTTGCATTGCAGCTGATTTATTAAAATTCATTAGAGATAAATGATTCCAGTTGTTCAATAGTAGTAAAAGACATCTTTTTTGTGGAGGCCATATTCTTTGTTTCTGTTGCCATAATGCAAAACCTTAGTTATTGGTCAGTATTCCTAATTGTCATGTCTTCTCTGAAATGCAGCAACAAAACCGATTGTAGAAACAGGCAAAACTACACCACTTCAAGTCAGAACACCTTGTGAGTATATTCATTTCAAGCATTATTTCATGATTTCAATGAGTGTCTGCTGTGAATTTGTGACTTGGATAGCTAAGAGGAAATATTTGGTATGATGTGATTCAGGTCGAGGGAGACTCGTGGATGTTCTCAGTGACGAGGCAATTTTTGGCACTTGTTTGCCAGCAAGATTGTTTAAGATCCACTGCAGATCTGCAGCAGGGAATTAAGATTGCAATGGCAAATTTGCAGATGGCCGATGTGCAAAAGCATCATTGCGCTGAAGCTGTCATGCAGCAGTTGTTTTCAATGAGGATGAAATGATTGTCTGTAAGTCCAGAGAGTGTGGGAAAGGATGGGTGAAAGAGAAATACCTTTTCGGACAGAATTAGTCCCTGGAGTGTCTGCTTTATTTTTATTTTGTTTGTAATTGACTTAGTTACTTTTCTCAAGACGTTATCCAGTCTGTAGTAGATCATGCTGATAATAACTTAATTTTGCCGCTTCTTTCATGGAAAGATCATGAATATGCACCAATGTATGAGGTATTCCTGTCAGTTGTTGCATATATCTATTAAGTCAATGATGAGACAGTAACTGATCGCATCAACGAATGTAGTGATCGATCTGTGGTCGTTGAGACCACTCATTAGACTGGTGAAAAATGTGATGAGATTGATGTTCAACTCAATAGGACTGTTGGCACGACTCTGAGTGTTTTCAGTTTCGCAGTAATTGATAATCTCCACAGAGGTTCAGCCACTACTGTCTTGGGATTTTAGAATGTCTGGTACGATTAGGAGAAAGGGAAACCATCTATTCTGGGCACAGAATTTCTTTAGAAACAATGCGTTTTCAAGAAGCAAGATCGGTGGAGATATGACAGTCCAGATTTGCAAGTGTGCTTCATGCCCATGGGTGGGGGACAGTAACTCAAAGAAACTCACATTGCGAGTGTGTGTGTGCATCTGATCAGGCAGAACACACAGAACTTTGAAATGGATGCATCCTGCAGCATAAGACAAGAAACATACAAGAAATTGACCATATTTTTTTAAGAGGTACATCATGTCATGGCCATTGAGAATAGTAAAAGGAAAAACACGGAATTAACATTTGAAGAATATGAATTTCCTTGTGTTCCAGATATCACGACTGTACCATCTCCAACCCCAGGAATTACACGTAAGACACAATCATTCAGTATTCATTCCTGAAAGAAAATCGACCCATTGATCCTCTTGTTGTAGTTGTATAGAAGCCATTAGTACCAGCATATGTGCACGAATTTAATCTTAAATCTGTTGATGCTTGTACTTGAAATGGTATTGTATTTCTGGAATGTCAGGATTTGATGCTCGAAATTGATGTTGCCTGGAGCAATGACAGTGACTTGTGAGTATGGAAAAATGTAATGGTAAGAATCAGTAAAATGTTAGGTTTATACTTCTGTATTCGATGAAAAGGCTGTTGTTGGTTGCCAGCATCGATCATATTCTGCTCCGATTTGAGGGAAATGCAATTTGGGTGAAATGGGTTGCATTGCAGTTGATTTATTAAACTATCATTAGAGATAAATGATTCCAGTTGTCCAATAGTAGTAAAAGACATCTTTTTTGTGGAGGCCATATTACTTGTTTCTGTTGCCATAAAGCAAAACCTTAGTTATTGGCACTATTCCTAATTGTCATGTCTTCTCTGAAATGCAGCAACAAAACCGATAGTGGGAACAGGCAAAACTACACCAGTTCAAGTCAGAACACCTTGTGAGTATATTCACTTCAAGCATTATTTCATGATTTCAATGAGTGTCTGCTGTGAATTTGTGACTTGGATAGCTAAGAGGAAATATTTGGTATGATGTGATTCAGGTCGAGGGAGACTCGTGGATGTTCTCAGTGACGAGGCAATTTTTGGCGCTTGTTTGCCAGCAAGATTGTTTAAGATCCACTGCAGATCTGCAGCAGGGAATTAAGATTGCAATGGCAAATTTGCAGATGGCCGATGTGCAAAAACATCATTGCGCTAAAGCTGTCATGCAGCAGTTGTTTTCAATGAGGACAAAGTGATTGTAAGTCCAGCGAAATTGGGAAAGGATGGGTGAAAGAGAAATACCTTTTCGGATGGAATTGGTCCCAGGAGTGTCTGCTTCATTTTTATTTTGTTTGTAATGGATTTAGTTACTTTTCTCAAGACATTATCCAGGCTGTAGTAGATCATGCAGATAACCACTTAATTTTGCCGCTTCTTTCATGGAAAGATCATGAATATGCACCAATGTATGAGGTATTCCTGTTAGTTGTTGGATATATATATTAAGTCAATGATGAGAAAGTAGCTGATCGCATCAAAGAATGTAGTGATCGATCTGTGGTCGTTGAGACCACTGATTAGACTGGTGAAAAATGTGATGAGATTGATTTTCAACGCAATAGGACTGTTGGCACGACTCTGAGTGTTTTCAGTTTCGCAGAAATTGATAATCTCCACAGATGTTCAGCCACTACTGTCTTGGGATTTTAGAATGTCTGGTACGATTAGGAGAAAGGGAAACCATCTATTCTGGGCACAGGAGTTCTTTAGGAACAATGCGTTTTCAAGAAGCAAGATCGGTGGAGATACGACACTCCAGATTTGCGAGTGTGCTTCATGCCCATGGGTGGGGGACAGTAACTGAAAGAAACTCACATTGCGAGTGTGTGTGCATCTCATCAGGCAGAACACACAGAACCTTGAAATGGATGCATCCTGCAGCATAAGACAAGAAACATACAAAAAATTGACCAGATAATTTTTTTAAGAAGTACATCATGTCATGGCCATTGAGAACAGTAAAAGGAAACACACGGAATTAACATTTCAAGAATATGAATTTCCTTGTGTTCCAGATATCACGACTGTACCATCTCCAACCCCGAGAATTACACGTAAGACATAAACATTCAGTATTCATTCCTGAAAGAAAATCGACCCATTGATCCTCTTGTTGTAGTTGTACAGAAGCCATTAGTACCAGCATATGTGCATGAATTTGAACTTAAATCTGTTAATGCTTGTGCTTGAAATGGGATAGTATTTCTGGAATGTCATGATTTGATGCTCGAAATTGATGTTGCCTGGAGCAATGAGAGTGACTTGTGAGCATGAAGAAATGCAATGCTAAGAATTAGTAAAATGTTAGGTTTATACTTCTGTATTCGATGAAAAGGCTGTTGTTGTTCGACAGCATCGATCATATTCTACTCCGATTTGAGCGAAATGCTATTTGGGTGAAATGGGTTGCATTGCAGCTGATTTATTAAACTATCATTAGAGATAAATGATTCCAGTTGTCCAATAGTAGTAAAAGACATCTTTTTTGTGGAGGCCATATTACTCGTTTCTGTTGCCATAATGCAAAACCTTAGTTAAAGGTCGCGATTCCTAATTGTCATGTCTTCTCTGAAATGCAGCAACAATACCGATTGTAGAAACAGGCAATACTACACCAGTTCAAGTCAGCACACCATGTGAGTATATTCATTTCAAGCATTATTTCATGATTTCAATGAGTGTCTGCTGTGAATTTGTGGCTTGGATAGCCAAGAGGAAATATTTGGTATGATGTGATTCAGGTCGAGGGAGACTCGTGTATGTTCTCAGAAATGAGGCAATTTTTGGCACTTGAGTGCCAGCAAAATTGTTTAAGATCCACTGTAGATCTGCAGCAGGGAATTAAGATTGCAATGGCAAATTTGCAGATGGCCGATGTGCAAAAGCATCATTGCTCTGAAGCTGTCATGCAGCAGTTGTTTTCAATGAGGATGAAATGATTGTCTGTAAGTCCAGAGAAAGTGGGAAAGGATGGGTGAAAGAGAAATACCTTTTTGGTCAGAATTAGTCCCTGGAGTGCCTGCTTCACTTTTATTTTGTTTGGAATGGATTTAGTTACTTTTCTCAAGACATTTTCCAGTCTGTGGTAGATCATGCAGATAACCACTTAATTTTGCCGCTTCTTTCATGGAAAGATCATGAATATGCACCAAGGTAAGAGGTATTCCTGTCAGTTGTTGGATATTTCTATTAAGTCAATGATGAGAAAGTAAGTCATCGCATCAAGGAATGTAGTGATCGATCTGTGGTCGTTGAGACCACACATTAGCAGGGCGAAAGATGTGATGAGATTGATTTTCAACGCAATAGGACTGTTGGCACGACTCTGAGTGTTTTCAGTTTCGCAGAAATTGATCATCTCCACAGATGTTCAGCCACTACTGTCTTGGGATTTTAGAATGTCTGGTACGATTAGGAGAAAGGGAAACCATCTATTCTGGGCACAGGAGTTCTTTAGGAACAATGCGTTTTCAAGAAGCAAGATCGGTGGAGATACGACACTCCAGATTTGCGAGTGTGCTTCATGCCCATGGGTGGGGGACAGTAACTCAAAGAAACTCACATTGCGAGTGTGTGTGTGCATCTGATCAGGCAGAACACACAGAACCTTGAAATGGATGCATCCTGCAGCATAAGACAAGAAACATACAAAAAATTGACCATATTATTTTTTTAAGAAGTACATCATGTCATGGCCACTGAGAATAGTAAAAGGAAACACACGGAATTAACATTTGAAGAATATGAATTTCCTTGTGTTCCAGATATCACGACTGTACCATCTCCAACCCCAAGAATTACACGTAAGACATAATTATTCAGTATTCATTCCTGAAAGAAAATCGACCCATTGATCCTCTTGTTGTAGTTGTACAGCAGCCATTAGTACCAGCATATGTGCATGAATTTAAACCTAAATCTGTCAATGCTTGTACTTGAAATGGGATAGTACTTCTGGAATGTCATGATTTGATGCTCGAAATTGATGTTGCCTGGAGCAATGACAGTAACTTGTGAGCCTGGAGAAATGCAATGGTAAGCATCAGTAAAATGTTAGGTTTATACTTCTGTATTCAATGAAAAGGCTGTTGGTGTTCGCCAGCATCGATCATATTCTGCTCCGATTTGAGGGAATGCTATTTGGGTCATATGGGTTGCATTGCAGCTGATTTATTAATCTATCATTAGAGATAAGTGATTCCAGTTGTCCAATAGTAGTAAAAGACATCTTTCTTGTGGAGGCCATATTACTCGTTTCTGTTGCCATAATGCAAAACTATAGTTAAAGGTCGCGATTCCTAATTGTCATGTCTTCTGTAAAATGCAGCAACAAAACCGATTGTAGAAACAGGGAAAACTACACCAGTTCAAGTCAGCACACCATGTGAGTATATTCATTTCAAGCATTATTTCATGATTTCAATGAGTGTCTTCTGTGAATTTGTGACTTGGATAGCTAAGAGGAAATATTTGGTGAGATGTGATTCAGGTGGAGGGAGACTCGTGTATGTTCTCAGAAACGAGGCAATTTTTGGCACTTGAGTGCCAGCAAAATTGTTTAAGATCCACTGTAGATCTGCAGCAGGGAATTAAGATTGCAATGGCAAATTTGCAGATGGCCGATGTGCAAAAACATCATTGCTCTGAAGCTGTCATGCAGCAGTTGTTTTCAATGAGGATGAAGTGATTGTCTGTAAGTCCAGAGAAAGTGGGAAAGGATGGGTGAAAGAGAAATACCTTTTTGGACAGAATTAGTCCCTGGTGTGTCTGCTTCACTTTTATTTTGTTTGGTATGGATTTAGTTACTTTTCTCAAGACATTATCCAGTCTGTGGTAGATCATGCAGATAACAACTTAATTTTGCCGCTTCCTTCATGGAAAGATCATGAATATGCACCAATGTATGAGGTATTCCTGTCAGTTGTTGGATATTTCTATTAAGTCAATGATGAGAAAGTAACTGATCGCATCAAAGAATGTAGTGATCGATCTGTGGTCGTTGAGACCACTCATTAGACTGGTGAAAAATGTGATGAGATTGATTTTCAACGCAATAGGACTGTTGGCACGACTCTGAGTGTTTTCAGTTTCGCAGAAATTGATAATCTCCACAGATGTTCAGCCACTACTGTCTTGGGATTTTAGAATGTCTGGTACGATTAGGAGAAAGGGAAACCATCGATTCTGGGCACAGAATTTCTTTAGGAACAATGCGTTTTCAAGAAGCAAGATCGGTGGAGATATGACAGTCCAGATTTGCGAGTGTTCTTCATGCCCATGGGTGGGGGACAGTAACTCAAAGAAACTCACATTGCGAGTGTGTGTGCATCTCATCAGGCAGAACACACAGAACCTTGAAATGGATGCATCCTGCAGCATAAGACAAGAAACATACAAAAAATTGACCATATTATTTTTTTAAGAAGTACATCATGTCATGGCCATTGAGAATAGTAAAAGGAAACACACGGAATTAACATTTCAAAAATATGAATTTCCTTGTGTTCCAGATATCACGACTGTACCATCTCCAACCCCAAGAATTACACGTAAGACATAATTATTCAGTATTCATTCCTGAAAGAAAATCGACCCATTGATCCTCTTGTTGTAGTTGTACAGAAGCCATTAGTACCAGCATATGTGCATGAAATTAAACTTAAATCTGTCAATGCTTGTACTTGAAATGGGATAGTATTTCTGGAATGTCATGATTTGATGCTCGAAATTGATGTTGCCTGCAGCAATGACAGAGACTTGTGAGCCTGGAGAAATGCAATGGTAAGAATCAGAAAAATGTTAGGTTTATACTTCTGTATTCAATGAAAAGGCTGTTGGTGTTCGCCAGCATCTATCATATTCTGCTCCGATATGAGGGAATGCTATTTGGGTCGTATGGGTTGCATTGCAGCTAATTTATTAAACTATCATTAGAGATAAGTGATTCCAGTTGTCCAATAGTAGTAAAAGTCATCTTTTTTGTGGAGGCCATATTACTCGTTTCTGTTGCCATAATGCAAAACCTTAGTTAAAGATCGCGATTCCTAATTGTCATGTCTTCTGTAAAATGCAGCAACAAAACCGATTGTAGAAACAGGGAAAACTACACCAGTTCAAGTCAGCACACCATGTGAGTATATTCATTTCAAGCATTATTTCATGATTTCAATGAGTGTCTTCTGTGAATTTGTGACTTGGATAGCTAAGAGGAAATATTTGGTGAGATGTGATTCAGGTGGAGGGAGACTCGTGTATGTTCTCAGAAACGAGGCAATTTTTGGCACTTGAGTGCCAGCAAAATTGTTTAAGATCCACTGTAGATCTGCAGCAGGGAATTAAGATTGCAATGGCAAATTTGCAGATGGCCGATGTGCAAAAACATCATTGCTCTGAAGCTGTCATGCAGCAGTTGTTTTCAATGAGGATGAAGTGATTGTCTGTAAGTCCAGAGAAAGTGGGAAAGGATGGGTGAAAGAGAAATACCTTTTTGGACAGAATTAGACCCTGGTGTGTCTGCTTCACTTTTATTTTGTTTGGAATGGATTTAGTTACTTTTCTCAAGACATTATCCAGTCTGTGGTAGATCATGCAGATAACAACTTAATTTTGCCGCTTCTTTCATGGAAAGATCATGAATATGCACCAATGTATGAGGTATTCCTGTCAGTTGTTGGATATATCTATTAAGTCAATGATGAGAAAGTAACTGATCGCATCAAAGAATGTAGTGATCGATCTGTGGTCGTTGAGACCACTCATTAGACTGGTGAAAAATGTGATGAGATTGATTTTCAACGCAATAGGACTGTTGGCACGACTCTGAGTGTTTTCAGTTTCGCAGAAATTGATAATCTCCACAGATGTTCAGCCACTACTGTCTTGGGATTTTAGAATGTCTGGTACGATTAGGAGAAAGGGAAACCATCGATTCTGGGCACAGAATTTCTTTAGGAACAATGCGTTTTCAAGAAGCAAGATCGGTGGAGATATGACAGTCCAGATTTGCGAGTGTTCTTCATGCCCATGGGTGGGGGACAGTAACTCAAAGAAACTCACATTGCGAGTGTGTTTGCATCTCATCAGGCAGAACACACAAAACCTTGAAATGGATGCATCCTGCAGCATAAGACAAGAAACATACAAAAAATTGACCATATTATTTTTTTAAGAAGTACATCATGTCATGGCCACTGAGAATAGTAAAAGGAAACACACGGAATTAACATTTCAAGAATATGAATTTCCTTGTGTTCCAGATATCACGACTGTACCATCTCCAACCCCAAGAATTACGCGTAAGACATAAACATTCAGTATTCATTCCTGAAATAAAATCGACCCATTGATCCTCTTGTTGTAGTTGTACAGAAGCCATTAGTACCAGCATATGTGCTTGAAATTAAACTTAAATCTGTCAATGCTTGTACTTGAAATGGGATAGTATTTCTGGAATGTCATGATTTGATGCTCGAAATTGATGTTGCCTGGAGCAATGACAGAGACTTGTGAGCATGGAGAAATGCAATGGTAAGAATCAGTAAAATGTTAGGTTTATACTTCTGTATTCAATGAAAAGGCTGTTGGTGTTCGCCAGCATCGATCATATTCTGCCCCGATTTGAGGGAAATGCTATTTGGGTCATATGGGTTGCATTGCAGCTGATTTATTAATCTATCATTAGAGATAAGTGATTCCAGTTATCCAATAGTAGTAAAAGACATCTTTTTTGTGGAGGCCATATTACTCGTTTCTGTTGCCATAATGCAAAACCTTAGTTAAAGGTCGCGATTCCTAATTGTCATGTCTTCTCTGAAATGCAGCAACAAAACCAATTGTAGAAACAGGCAAAACTACACCAGTTCAAGTCAGCACACCATGTGAGTATATTCACTTCAAGCACTATTTCATGATTTCAATTAGTGTCTGCTGTGAATTTGTGACTTGGATAGCTAAGAGGAAATATTTGGTAAGATGTGATTCAGGTGGAGGGAGACTCGTGTATGTTCTCAGAAACGAGGCAATCTTTGGCACTTGAGTGCCAGCAAAATTGTTTAAGATCCACTGTAGATCTGGAGCAGGGAATTAAGATTGCAATGGCAAATTTGCAGATGGCCGATGTGCAAAAACATCATTAAGCTGAAGCTGTCATGCAGCAGTTGTTATCAATGAGGATGAAATGATTGTCTGTAAGTCCAGAGAAAGTGGGAAAGGATGGGTGAAAGAGAAATACCTTTTTGGACAGAATTAGTCCCTAGAGTGTCTGCTTCACTTTTATTTTGTTTGTAATGGATTTAGTTATTATTCTCAAGACGTTATCCAGTCTGTAGTAGATCATGCAGATAACAACTTAATTTTGCCGCTAATTTCATGGAAAGATCATGAATATGCACCAATGTATGAGGTATTCCTGTCAGTTGTTGGATATATCTATTAAGTCAATGATGAGACAGTAACTGATCGCATCAACGAATGTAGTGATCAATCTGTGGTCGTTGAGACCACTCATTAGACTGGTGAAAATTGTGATGAGATTGATTTTCAACGCAATAGGACTGTTGGCACGACTCTGAGTGTTTTCAGTTTCGCAGAAATTGATAATCTCCACAGATGTTCAGCCACTACTGTCTTGGGATTTTAGAATGTCTGGTAAGATTAGGAGAAAGGGAAACCATCGATTCTGGGCACAGAATTTCTTTAGGAACAATGCGTTTTCAAGAAGCAAAATCGGTGGAGATATGACAGTCCAGATTTGCGAGTGTGCTTCATACCCATGGGTGGGGGACAGTAACTCAAAGAAACTCACATTGCGAGTGTGTGTGTGCATCTGATCAGGCAGAACACACAGAACCTTGAAATGGATGCATCCTGCAGCATAAGACAAGAAACATACAAAAAATTGACCATATTATTTTTTTAAGAAGTACATCATGTCATGGCCATTGAGAATAGTAAAAGGAAACACACGGAATTAACATTTCAAGAATATGAATTTCCTTGTGTTCCAGATATCACGACTGTACCATCTCCAACCCCAAGAATTACAGGTAAGACATAATTATTCAGTATTCATTCCTGAAAGAAAATCGACCCATTGATCCTCTTGTTGTAGTTGTACAGAAGCCATTAGTACCAGCATATGTGCATGAATTTAAACTTAAATCTGTTAATGCTTGTACTTGAAATGGGATAGTATTTCTGGAATGTCATGATTTGATGCTCGAAATTGATGTTGCCTGGAGCAATGAGAGTGACTTGTGAGCCTGGAGAAATGCAATGGTAAGAATCAGTAAAATGTTAGGTTTATACTTCTGTATTCAATGAAAAGGCTATTGGTGTTCGCCAGCATCGATCATATTCTGCTCCGATTTGAGGGAAATGCTATTTGGGTCATATGGGTTGCATTGCAGCTGATTTATTAATCTATCATTAGAGATAAGTGATTCCAGTTGTCCAATAGTAGTAAAAGACATCTTTTTAGTGGAGGCCATATTACTCGTTTCTGTTGCCATAATGCAAAACCTTAGTTAAAGGTCGCGATTTCTAATTGTCATGTCTTCTGTAAAATGCAGCAACAAAACCGATTGTAGAAACAGGGAAAACTACACCAGTTCAAGTCAGCACACCATGTGAGTATATTCATTTCAAGCATTATTTCATGATTTCAATGAGTGTCTTCTGTGAATTTGTGACTTGGATAGCTAAGAGAAAATATTTGGTAAGATGTGATTCAGGTGGAGGGAGACTCGTTTATGTTCTCAGAAACGAGGCAATTTTTGGCACTTGAGTGCCAGCAAAATTGTTTAAGATCCACTGTAGATCTGCAGCAGGGAATTAAGATTGCAATGGCAAATTTGCAGATGGCCGATGTGCAAAAACATCATTGCTCTGAAGCTGTCATGCAGCAGTTGTTTTCAATGAGGATGAAGTGATTGTCTGTAAGTCCAGAGAAAGTGGGAAAGGATGGGTGAAAGAGAAATACGTTTTTGGACAGAATTAGTCCCTGGAGTGTCTGCTTCACTTTTATTTTGTTTGGAATGGATTTAGTTACTTTTCTCAAGACATTATCCAGTCTGTGGTAGATCATGCAGATAACAACTTAATTTTGCTGCTTCTTTCATGGAAAGATCATGAATATGCACCAATGTATGAGGTATTGCTGTCAGTTGTTGGATATATCTATTAAGTCAATGATGAGACAGTAACTGATCGCATCAAAGAATGTAGTGATCGATCTGTGGTCGTTGAGACCACTCATTAGACTGGTGAAAAATGTGATGAGATTGATTTTCAACGCAATAGGACTGTTGGCACGACTCTGAGTGTTTTCAGTTTCGCAGAAATTGATAATCTCCACAGAGGTTCAGCCACTACTGTCTTGGGATTTTAGAATGTCTGGTACGATTAGGAGAAAGGGAAACCATCGATTCTGGGCACAGAATTTCTTTAGGAACAATGCGTTTTCAAGAAGCAAGATCGGTGGAGATATGACAGTCCAGATTTGCGAGTGTGCTTCAAGCCCATGGGTTGGGGACAGTAACTCAAAGAAACTCACATTGCGAGTGTGTGTGCATCTCATCAGGCAGAACACACAGAACCTTGAAATGGATGCATCCTGCAGCATAAGACAAGAAACATAGAAAATATTGACCATATTATTTTTTTAAGAAGTACATCATGTCATGGCCATTGAGAATAGTAAAAGGAAACACACGGAATTAACATTTCAAGAATATGAATTTCCTTGTGTTCCAGATATCACGACTGTACCATCTCCAACCCCAAGAATTACACGTAAGACATAATTATTCAGTATTCATTCCTGAAAGAAAATCGACCCATTGATCCTCTTGTTGTAGTTGTACAGAAGCCATTAGTACCAGCATATGTGCATGAATTTAAACTTAAATCTGTCAATGCTTGTACTTGAAATGGTATTGTATTTCTGGAATGTCATGATTTGATGCTCGAAATTGATGTTGCTTGGAGCAATGAGAGTGACTTGTGAGCATGGAGAAATGCAATGGTAAGAATCAGTAAAATGTTAGGTTTATACTTCTTAATTCAATGAAACGGTGTTGTTGTTCGCCAGGAACGATCATATTCTGCTCCGATATGAGGGAAATGCTATTTGGGTCATATGGGTTGCATTGCAGCTGATTTATTAAACTATCATTAGAGATAAATGATTCCAGTTGTCCAATAGTAGTAAAAGACATCTTTTTTGTGGAGGCCATATTACTTGTTTGTGTTGCCATAATGCAAAACCTTACTATGGGTCACCATTCCTAATTGTCATGTCCTCTCTGAAATGCAGCAACAAAACCGATTGTGGAAACAGGCAAAACTACACCAGTTCAAGTCAGCACACCATGTGAGTATATTCATTTCAAGCATTATTTCATGATTTCAATGAGTGTCTTCTGTGAATTTGTGACTTGGATAGCTAAGAGGAAATATTTGGTATGATGTGATTCAGGTCGAGGGAGACTCGTGGATGTTCTCAGTGACGAGGCAATTTTTGGCACTTGTTTGCCAGCAAAATTGTTTAAGATCCACTGTAGATCTGCAGCAGGGAATTAAGATTGCAATGGCAAATTTGCAGATGGCCGATGTGCAAAAGCATCATTGCGCTGAAGCTGTCATGCAGCAGTTGTTTTCAATGAGGATGAAGTGATTGTCTGTAAGTCCAGAGAATTTGGGAAAGGATGGGTGAAAGAGAAATACCTGTTTGGATGGAATTAGTCCCTGGTGTATCTGTTTCATTTTAAGAACATAGAACATGGAACATAGAATATACAGCACAGTATAGGCCCTTCGGCCCACAATGTTGTGCTGACCCTCAAACCCTGCCTTCCATATAAGCCTCCACCTTAGATTCCTCCATATACCTGTCTAGTAGTCTCTTAAACTTCACTAGTGTATCTGCCTCCACCACTGACTCAGGCAGTGCATTCCACGCACCAACCTCTCTCTGAGTAAAAAACCTTCCTCTGATATCCCCCTTGAACTTCCCACCCCTTACCTTAAAGCCATGTCTTCTTGTATTGAGCAGCGGTGCCCTGGAGAAGAGGCGCTGGCTATCCACTCTATCTATTCCTCTTATTATCTTGTACACCTCAATCATGTCTCCTCTCATCCTCCTTCTCTCCAAAGAGTAAAGCCCTAGCTCCCTTAATCTCTGATCATAATGCATACTTTCTAAACCAGGCAGCATCCTGGTAAATCTCCTCTGTACCTTTTCCAATGCTTCCACATCCTTCCTATAGTGAGGTGACCAGAACTGGACACAGTACTCCAAGTGTGGCCTAACTAGTGTTTTTTTGAGCTGCAGCATTACATCGCGACTCTTAAACTCTATCCCTCGACTTATGAAAGCTAACACCCCATCAGCTTTCTTAAGTACCGTATCCACCTGTGAGGCAACTTTCAGGGATCTGTGGACATGTACCCCGAGATCCCTCTGCTCCTCCACACTACCAAGTATCCTGCCATTTACTTTGTACTCTGCGTTGGAGTTTGTCCTTCCACAGTGTACCACCTCACACTTCTCCAGGTTGAACTCCATCTGCCACTTCTCAGCCCTCTTCTGCATCCTATCAATGTCTCTCTGCAATCTTTGACAATCCTCTACACTATCTAGAACACCACCAACCTTTGTGTCGTCTGCAAACTTGCCAAACCACCCTTCTACCCGCACATCCAGGTCGTTAATAAAAATCACAAAAAGTAGAGGTCCCAGAACAGATCCTTGTGGGACACCACTAGTCACAATCCTCCAATCTGAATGTACTCCCGCCACCACCACCCTCTGCCTTCTGCAGGCAAGCCAATTCTGAATCCACCCGGCCAAACTTCCCTGGATCCCATGCCTTCTAACTTTTTGAATAAGCCTACCGTGTGGAACCTTGTCAAATGCCTTACTAAAATTCATATAGATCACATCCACTGCACTACCCTCATGTATATGACTGGTCACCTCCTCAAAGAACTCTATCAGACTTGTTAGACACGATCTGCCCTTCACAAAACCATGCTGACTGTCCCTGATCAGACCATGATTCTCTAAACGCCTATAGATCCTATCTCTAAGAATCTTTTCCAACAGCTTTCCCACCACAGACGTCAGGCTCACTGGTCTATAATTACCCAGACTATCCCTACTAACTTTTTTGAACAAGGGAACAACATTCGCCTCCCTCCAATCCTCCGGTACAATCCCCGTGGACATAAAGATCCTAGCCAGAGGCTCAGCAATCTCTTCTCTTGCCTCGTGGAGCAGCCTGGGGAATATACCGTCAGGCCCCGGGGACTTATCTGTCCTAATGTATTTTAACAACTCCAACACCTCCTCTCCCTTAATATCAACATACTCCAGAACTTCAACCTCACTCATATTGTCCTCACCATCATCAAGTTCCCTCTCATTGGTGAATACCGAAGAGAAGTATTCATTGAGGACCTCGCTCACTTCCACAGCCTCCAGGCACATCTTCCCACCTTTATCTCTAATCGGTCCTACCTTCACTCCTGTCATCCTTTTTTTCTTCACATAATTGAAGAATGCCTTGGGGTTTTCCTTTACCCTACTCGCCAAGGCCTTCTCATGCCCCCTACTTGCTCTTCTCAGCCCCTTCTTAAGCTCCTTTCTTGCTTCCCTATATTCCTCAATAGACCCATCTGATCCTTGCTTCCTAAACCTCATGTATGCTGCCTTCTTCCACCTGACTAGATTTTCCACCTCACTTGTCACCCATGGTTCCTTCACTCTACCATTCTTTATCTTCCTCACTGGGACAAATTTATCCCTAACATCCCGCAAGAGATATCTAAACACCGACCACATGTCCATAGTACATTTCCCTGCAAAAACATAACCCAATTCACACCCGCAAGTTCTAGCCTTATGGCCTCATAATTTGCTTTTCCCCAATTAAAAATTTTCCTGTCCTCTTTGATTCTATCCTTTTCCATGATAATTATAAAGGCCAGAGAGCGGTGGTCACTGTCCCCTAGATGCTCACCCACTGAGAGATCTGTGACCTGTCCCGGTTCATTACCTAGTACTAGATCTAGTATTGCATTCCCCCGGTCGGCCTGTCCACATACTGTGACAGGAATCCATCCTGGACACACTTAACAAAATCTGCCCCATCTAAACCCTTGGATCTAATCAGGTGCCAATCAATATTAGGGAAGGTAAAGTCACCCATGATAACAACCCTGTTATTTTTGCACGTTTCCAAAATCTGCCTCCCAATCTGCTCCTCTGTATTTCTGCTGCTACCAGGGGGCCTATAGAATACCCCCAGTAGAGTAACTGCTCCCTTCCTGTTCCTGACTTCCACCCATATTGACTCAAAAGAGGATCCTGCTACATTACCCACCCTTTCTGTAGCTGTAATAGTATCCCTGACCAGTAATGCCACCCCTCCTCCCCTTTCCCCCCCTCTCTATCCCTTTTAAAGCACTGAAATCCAGGAATATTGAGAATCCATTCCTGCCCTGGTGCCAGCCGAGTCTCTGTAATGGCCACTACATCATAATTCCATGTATGTATCCAAGCTCTCAGTTCATCACCTTTGTTCCTGATGCTTCTTGCATTGAGGTACACACATTTCAGCCCTTCTACCTTACTGTCTTTACACCGTTTATTCTGCTTCTCTTTCCTCAAAGCCTCTCTGTATGTTAGATCTGGCTTTACTCCATGCACTTTTCTCACTGCTCTATCGCTCTGGGTCCCATCCCCCTCGCAAATTAGTTTAAACCCTCCCGAACCATGCTAGCAAACCTACCTGCAAGGATATTGCTCCCCCTCGAGTTCAGGTGCAACCCATCCAATCTGTACAGGTCCCATCTTCCCCAGAAGAGATCCCAATGATCTAAAAATCTAAAACCCTGCTCCCTGAACCAACTCCTCAGCCACGCATTCAACTGCCATCTCCTCCAATTCTTACCATCTGTGTCATGTAGCACAGGCAGCAATCCTGAGAATGTCACCCTTGAGGTCCTGTTCTTCAGCCTTCTGCCTAATTCCCGAAACTCACACTTCAGGACCTCATCCCTCTTCCTGCCTATGTCGTTGGTCCCAACATGTATCACGACTTCTGGTTGCTTTCCCTCTCGTACCAGGATGTCGTGCACTCGGTCAGAGACATCCCAGACCCTGGCATCCGGGAGGCAACAAACCATGCGGGTGTCCTTCTCACGTCCACAAAATCTCCTGTCTGCTCCCTTGACTATAGGGTCTTCAATGACGACAGCTCTCCTCTTCTCCGTCCCACCCTTCTGCACCACAGGGTCAGACTCAGTGCCGGAGGCTCTGCCACCGTGGCTCACACCCGTTCATTTTATTTGTAAAGGATTTAGTTACATTTCTCAAGACATTATCCAGTCTGTAGTAGTTCATGCAGATAACAACTTAATTTTGCCACTTCTTTCATGGAAAGATCATGAATATGCACCAATGTATGAGGTATTCCTGTTAGTTGTTGGATATATCTATTCAGTCAATGATGAGAAAGTAACTCATCGCATCAAAGAATGTAGTGATCGATCTGTGGTCGTTGAGACCACTCATTAGACTGGTGAAAAATGTGATGAGATTGATTTTCAACGCAATAGGACTGTTGGCACGACTCTGAGTATTTTCAGTTTTGCAGAAATTGATCATCTCCACAGATGTTCAGCCACTACTGTCTTGGGATTTTAGAATGTCTGGTACGATTAGGAGAAAGAGAAACCATCGATTCAGGGTACAGGAGTTCTTTAGGAACAATGCGTTTTCAAGAAGCAAGATCGGTGGAGATATGACAGTCCAGATTTGCGAGTGTGCTTCAAGCCCATGGGTGGGGGACAGTAACTCAAAGAAACTCACATTGCGAGTGTGTGTGTGCATCTCATGAGGCAGAACACACAGAACCTTGAAATGGATGCATCCTGCAGCATAAGACAAGAAACATACAAAAAATTGACCATATTATTTTTTTAAGAAGTACATCATGTCATGGCCATTGGGAATAGTAAAAGGAAACACACGGAATTAACATTTCAAGAATATGAATTTCCTTGTGTTCCAGATATCACGATTGTACCATCTCCAACCCCAAGAATTACACATAAGACATAATCATTCAGTATTCATTCCTGAAAGAAAATCGACCCATTGATCCTCTTGTTATAGTTGTACAGAAGCCATTAGTACCAGCATATGTGCATGAATTTAAACTTAAATCTGTCAATGCTTGTACTTGAAATGGGATTGTATTTCTGGAATGTCATGATTTGATGCTCGAAATTGATGTTGCCTTGAGGAATGACAGAGACTTATGAGCATGGAGAAATGCAATGGTAAGAATCAGTAAAGTGTTAGGTTTATACTAGTGTATTCAATGAAAAGGCTGTTGTTGTTCGCCAGCATCGATCATATTCTGCTCCGATTTGAAGGAAATGCTATTCGGATCAAATAGGTTGCATTGCAGCTGATTTATTAAACTATCATTAGAGATAAATGATTCCAGTTGTGCAAAAGTCATAAAATATATCTTTCTGTGGAAGCCATATTACTTGTTTCTGTCGCCTTCATGCAAACCCATAGTTATTGGTCCCTATTCCTAATTGTCATGTCTTCTCTGAAATGCAGCAACAAAACCAATTGTGGAAACAGGCAAAACTACACCAGTTCAAGTCAGCACACCTTGTGAGTATATTCATTTCAAGCATTATTTCATGATATTATTGAGTGTCTGCTGTGAATTTGTGACTTGGATAGCAACGAGCAAATATTTTGTATCATGTGATGCAGGTTGAGGGAGATTTGTGTATGTTCTCCGTAACCTGGCAATCGTTTGGTGCTGAGAGCCAGCATAATTGTTTAAGATCCACTGTAGTTCTGCAACATGGAAGTAAGTTTGTCAAGGCACATTTGCAGGTGGCCGATGTGCAAAAAAATATAACTGTGCAGAGGATGTCATGCAGCAGCTGTGTTCTATCAGGATGAAATGTTTGTGTGTAAGTTTAGAGAAAGTGTGAACAGATAGTTGAAGGAGCAAAAGCTTTTTGGTTGGAATTTGTCCCCGGAGAGTCTGACTCATTCTCAGTTTGTTTGTAAAGGATTTGAGAGCTTTTCTCAAGACATTATCCGTTCTATGTTACACCATGCAGATGACAACTTAATCTTGCCCCTTCTTTCATAGAAAGATCATGAATATGCACCAGTGTGTGAGGTACAAGAAACAGACAAAAAATTGACCTTATTAATTTTTCAGGAGTACATAATGTCATGGCCATTGAGCACAGTTTAAGGAAATATATGGAACTGACATTTCAGGAATATAAATTTCCTTGTGTTCCAGATATCAGGAAGGTGACAGAGACTGCAGCGTCTCCAACCCCATCAATTACGCATATGTCAGAATTATTCAATACTTAGTCCTGAAAGAAAATCCACCCAATGATCCTCTTGTTGTAATTGTACAGAAGCCATTAGTACCAGCATATGTGCATGAATTTAAACTTAAATCTGTCAATGCTTGTACTTGAAATGGGATTGTATTTTTGGAATGTCATGATTTGATGCTCGAAATTGATGTTGCCTGGAGCAATGACAGTGACTTGTGAGCAAGGAGAAATGCAATGGTAAAAATCAGTAAAATGTTAGGTTTATACTTCTGTATTCAATGAAACGGCTGTTGGTCTTTGCTAGCATAGATCACATTGTGCTCCGACTGGAGCGATATGGTATTCGGTTCAAATGCAGCATTGCATTGCAGCTGATTTGTGAAAATAATATTAGAGATAAATGATCCCAGTTGTCCAAAAGCAGTAAAATACATCCTTCTGTGGAACCATATTACTTGTTTCTGTTGCCATAATGCAAACCCTTAGTTACTGGTCCTTATTCCTAATTGTCATGTCTTCTCTGAAATGCAGCAACAAAACCGATTGTGGAAACAGGCAAAACTACACCAATTCAAGTCAGCACACCATGTGAGTATATTCATTTCAAGCATTATTTCATGATTTGAATGAGAGCCTGCTGTGAATTTATGACTTGGATAGCTAAGAGGAAAGATTTGGAATGATATGATCCAGATTCAGGGAGATTTCTGGATGTTCTCAGTGAATAGGAAATCTTCTGGTGCTGAAGAGTGAAAAAAATTCTGTAAGATCCAGTGTAGTTCAGCAACATGGAAATAAGTTTGCCAAGGTAGATGGACAATGTGCAAAAAATATAACTGCGCAGAGGCTGTCATTTAGCAATTGTATTCAATGAGGATGAAGTGATTGAGTGTAAGTCTGGAGAAAGTGGAAAAGGATGGTTGAAGGAGCAAAACCTTTTTGGATGGAATTAGTCCCTGGAGAGCCTGACTCATTTTCAGTTTGTTAGTAAAGGATTTGGTCGCTTTTCATAAGACATAATCCATTCTATGCTACATCATGCAGATAAGAAACTTAATTTTACCACTTCTTTCATGGAAAGATCATGAATATGCGCCAGTGAATGAGGTATACCTGTTAGTTGTTGGAAATAATCTATTTCGTTAATCACGAGGAAGTAACTTATAGCATCAAAGAATGCAGCCATCGATCTGTTGTCATTGAGACCACTCATGAAAATGGTGAAAAAAGTTATGAAAGTGGTTTTTACCGCATTAGGACTGCCAGCAAGACTGTAAGTGTTTTCAGTATCTCAGAAACAGATAATCTCTACTGCTGTTCACCCACTACTGTCTCGGGATTTTAGAACGTATGGTTGGCTCAGCGCAAAGGGAAGCATCGATTCAGGGCACAGCAGTTCCTTGGGAAAAATGCCTTTTCAAGAAGCAAGGTCAGTCGAGATACGAGAATCCAGATTTGCGAGTGTGCTTCATGCCCATCGGTAGGGCACAGCACTCAAAGAAACTCACATTGCAACAGTGTGTCAATCTTATCTGGGACAATACACGGAACCTTGAAGTGGATGCGTCCTGCAGCATAAGACAAGAAACATACAAAAAATTAACCATATTATCTTTTTAAAGAGTATGTAATGTCCAATAGTAGTAAAATACATCCTTCTGAGGAAGCCATATTACTTGTTTCTGTCGCCGTAATGCAAACACTTAGTTACTGGTCCCTATTCCTAATTGTCATGTCTTCTCTGAAATGCAGCAACAAAACCGATTGTGGAAACAGGCAAAACTGCACCAGTTCAAGTTACCACACCCTGTGATTATACTGATTTCAAGCATTATATCATGATTTCAATGAGTCGTCTGCTGTAAATATGTGACTTGGATAGCTAAGAGGAAAGATTGGTATGATGTGATTCAGATTGAGGGAGATTTGTGGATGTTTTCTGTCAATAGGCAATCTTTTGGTGCTTGAGAGTGAAAAAAATTCTGTAAGTTCCAGCGTAGGTCAGTCGAGATATGACAGTCCAGATTTGCTAGAGTGCTTCATGCCCATGGGTAGGGGATAATAACTCGATGAAACTCGCATTGCAGCAGAGTGTGCATCTCACTAGGCACAACACATGAAATCTTGAAGTGGATGCGTCCTGCAGCATAAGACAAGAAACATGCAAAAAATTGACTATATTATTTTTTCAGGAGTAGATAATGTCATTGCCATTGAGAATAGTTTAAGGAAACACATGGAATTAACATTTCAGGAATACAAATTTCCTTGTGTTTCAGATATCACGAAGGTGACAGAGACTGTACCGTCTCCAACCCCATCAATTACACGTGAGTCAGAATTATTCAGTATTCAGTCCTGAATGAAAATACACCGAATGATCCTCTTGTTGTATTTGTACAGAAGCCATTAGTTGCAGCATACTCTGTGTACATGAATTTAAACTTACATATGACAATGCTTGTACTTGAACGAGGATTGTATTTCTGGAAAGTCATGATTTGATGTTTGAAATTGATGTTTGACTGGAGTAGAGAGAGTCAGTTGTGGGCATGGAGAAATACAATGGTAAGAATTAGTAGAATATTTTGTTTATACTTCGGCATTCAATAGGAAGGCTGTTGTTGTTTGCCAGCATCGATCATATTCTGCTCCGATTTGAGGGAAAGTCTATGTGGGTCAAATGTGTTGCATTGCAGCTGATTTATTAAACTATCATTAGAGATAAATGATTCCAGTTGTCCAATAGTAGTAAAAGGCATCTATTTTGTGGAGGCCATATTACTTGTTTTTGTTGCCATAATGCAAAACCTTAGTTATTGGTCACGATTCCTAACTGTCATGTCTTCTCTGAAATGCAGCAACAAAACCGATTGTGGAAACAGGCAAAACGACACCAGTTCAAGTCAGCACACCATGTGAGTATATTCATTTCAAGCATTATTTCATGATTTCAATGAGTGTCTGCTGTGATTTTGTGACTTGGATAGCTAAGAGGAAATATTTGGTATGATGTGATTCAGGTCGAGGGAGACTCGTGGATGTTCTCAGAAATGAGGCAATTTTTGGCACTTGAGTGCCAGCAAAATTGTTTAAGATCCACTGTAGATCTGCAGCAGGGAATTAAGAATGCAATGGCAAATTTGCAGATGGCCGATGTGCAAAAACATCATTGCGCTGAAGCTGTCATGCAGCAGTTGTTTTCAATGAGGATGAAGTGATTGTCTGTAAATTCAGAGAAAGTGGGAAAGGATGGTTGAAAGAGAAATATCTTTTCGGATGGAATTAGTCCCTGGAGTGTCTGCTTCATTTTTATTTTGTTTGTTAATGATTTAGTTACTTCTCTCAAGACATTATCCAGTCTGTAGTAGATCATGCAGATGACAACTTAATTTTGCCACTTCTTTCATGGAAAGATCATGAATATGCACCAATGTATGAGGTATTCCTGTTAGTTGTTGGATATATCTATTAAGTCAATGATAAGAAAGTAACTCATCACATCAAAGAATGTAGCAATCGATCTGTGGTTGTTGAGACCACTCATTAGACTGGTGAAAAATGTGATGAGATTGATTTTCAACATAATAGGACTGTTGGCACGACTCTGAGTGTTTTCAGTTTCGCAGAAATTGATAATCTCCACAGATGTTCAGCCACTATTGTCTTGGGATTTTAGAACGTCTGGTACGATTAGGAGAAAGGGAAACTATTGATTCAGGGCACAGGAGTTCTTTAGGAACAATGTGTTTTCAAGAAGCAAGATCGGTGGAGATATGACACTCCAGATTTGGGAGTGTGCTTCATGCCCATGGGTGGGGGACAGTAACTCAAAGAAACTCACATTGCGAGTGTGTGTGCATCTCATCAGGCAGAACACACAGAACCTTGAAATGGATGCATCCTGCAGCATAAGACAAGAACCATACAAAAAATTGACCATATTATTTTTTTAAGAAGTACATCATGTCATGGCCATTGAGAATAGTAAAAGGAAACACACGGAATTAACATTTCAAGAATATGAATTTCCTTGTGTTCCAGATATCACGACTGTACCATCTCCAACCCCAGGAATTACACGTAAGACATAATTATTCAGTATTCATTCCTGAAAGAAAATCGACCCATTGATCCTCTTGTTGTAGTTGTACAGAAACCATTAGTACCAGCACATGTGCATGAATTTAAACCTAAATCTGTCAATGCTTGTACTTGAAATGGGATTGTATTTCTGGAATGTCATGATTTGATGCTTGAAATTGATGTTGCCTGGAGCAATGACAGTGACTTGTGAGCATGGAGGAATGCAATGGTAAGAATCAGTAAAATGTTAGGTTTATACTTCTGTATTCAATGAAACGGCTGTTGGTCTTTGCTAGCATAGATCACATTGTGCTCCGACTGGAGCGATATGGTATTCGGTTCAAATGCAGCATTGCATTGCAGCTGATTTGTGAAAATAATATTAGAGATAAATGATCCCAGTTGTCCAAAAGCAGTAAAGTACATCCTTCTGTGGAGGCCATATTACTTGTTTCTGTCACCATAATGCAAACCCTTAGTTACTGGTCCCTATTCCTAATTGTCATGCCTTCTCTGAAATGCAGCAACAAAACCGATTGTGGAAACAGGCAAAACTACACCAGTTCAAGTCATCACACCCTGTGAGTATATTCATTTCAAGAATTATTTCATGATTTGAATGAGAGCCTGCTGTGAATTTCTTACTTAGATAGCTAAGAGGAAATATTTGATATGATGTGATTCAGATTGAGGGAGGTTAGTGGATGTTCTTTCACCCGGCAATCTTCTGATACTTGATAGCCAGCAAAATTCTATAAGGTATTAATAAAGAGTAGATATCAAGAAAGAGGAAGAAAGAAAGGAGATGTGCTGGAGCTTTTGGAAAGTATCAAGTTGGATAAGTTGCCGGGACCGGATGAGATGTACCCCAGGCTATTGTGGGAGGCGAGGGAGGAGATTGCTGAGTCTCTGGCGATGATCTTAGAATCATCAATGGGGACGGGAGAGGTTCCGGAGGGTTGGAGGGTTGCAGATGTTGTTCCTTTATTCAAGACAGGAAGTAGAGGTAGCCCAGGAAATTATAGGCCAGTGAGTACAGTGGTTGGTACGTAGATGGAGAAGATCCTTGAGAGGCAGGATTTATAAACATTTGGAGAGGTATAATATGATTAGGAATACTCAGCATGGCTTTGTCAAGGGCAGGTCGTGCCTTACGAGCCTGATTGAATTTTTTGAGGATGTGACTAAACACATTGATGAAGCAAGAGCTGTAGATGTAGTGTATATGGATTTCGGCAAGGCATTTGATAAGGTACCCCATGCAAGACTTATTGAGAAAGCAAGGAGGCATGGAATCCAAGGGGACATTGCTTTGTGGATCCAGAACTGGCTTGCCCACAGAACGCAAAGAGTGGTTGTAGACGGGTCATATTCTGCATGGAGGTCGGTGACCAGTGGTGTACCTCAGGAATCTGTTCTGGGACCCTTACTTTTTGTGATTTGTATAAATGACCTGGATGAGGAAGTGGAGGGATGGGTTAGTAAGTTTGCTGATGACACAAAGGTTGGAGGTGTTATGGATAGTGTGGAGAGTTGTCAGAGGTTACAGAGGGACATTGACCAGATGCAAAACTGGGCTGAAAAGTGGCAGTTGGAGTTCAACCCAGATAAATGTGAAGTGGTTCATCTTGGTAGGTCAAATATGATGGCAGAATATAGTATTAATGGTAAGACTCCTGGCAGTGTGGAGGATTAGAGGGCTCTTGGGGTCTGAGTGCATAAGACACTCAAAGCAGCTGCACAGGTTGACTCTGTGGTTAAGAAGGCATATGGTGTATTGGCTTTCATTAATCCTGGAATTGAATTTAGGAGGCGAGAGGTAATGTTGCAGCTACATAGGACCCTGGTCAGACCCCACTCGGAGTACTGTGCTCAGTTCTGGTCGTCTCACTACAGGAAGGATGTGGAAGCCATAGAAAGGATGCAGAGGAGATTTACAAGGATGTTGCCTGGATTGGGAAGCATGCCTTATGAAAACAGGTTGAGTGAACTCAGTCTTTTTTCCTTGGAGCAACAAAGGATGAGAGGTGACTTGACCGAAGTGTATAAGATGATGATAGGCATTGATCGTGTGGATAGTCAGAGGCTTTTTTCCAGGGCTGTGATTCTGCTGTGAACTTGTGACATGGATAGCTAAGAGGAAAGATTTGGTATGATGTGATTTAGATTGAGGGAGATTGTGGATGCTCTCTGTCATCAGGCAATCTTTTGGAGCTTGAGAGCCAACAAAATTCTATAACATCCAGTGTGCAAAATATATAACTGCGCATAGGTTGTCATGCAACAGTTGTGTTTATTTAGGTTTGAAGATATTGTGTGTAAGTCTGGAGAAAGTGGGAAAGGATGGTCAAAGGAGCAAAACCTATTTGGATGTAATTAGTCCCTGGAGCAGCTTACTCGCTTTTTGTTAGTTTCTAAAGGTTCCAGCACATTGATGTAGTCATAAAGAGGGGAAAGCAGCGGCTATACTTTATAAGAGTTTGAAGCAATTTGGCATGTCAACAAATACGCTCAAAAACATCTATAGTTGCACCATGTAGAGCATTCTGACAGGCTGCATCACTGTCTGGTATGGAGGGGCTACTGCACAGGACTGAAAGTAGCTGCAGTAGGTTGTAAATCTAGTCAAATCCATCTTGGGTACTAGCCTACAAAGTATCCAGGGACATCTTTAGGAAGTGGTGTCTCAGAAAGGCAGCGTCCATTATTAAGGACCTCCAGCCCCCAGGGCATACACTTTTCTCACTGTTACCATCAGGTAGGAGATGCAGAAGCCTGAAGGCACATACTCAGCGATTCAGGAACAGTTTCTTCCCCTCTGCCATCCGATTCCTAAATGGACAGTAAATCTAAAGACATTACCTCACTTTTTTAACATACAGTATTTCTGTTTTTGCACATTTTTTTAATAATCTGTTCAATGCCATTAAGAGCATACTCACTAACTGCATACGGGGCATTTGTCCCGTATTGGACGACAAAGCACTCCAGCCGTTGGTGAAAATGCTCAGCGGATTATCGGCACCCAATTGCCCACCACTGAGAACATCTACCATAAACGCTGCCTGGGCAGGGCAAAAATCATTATCAAGGATGCATTTCACCCTAACCATGGACTTTTTACTCTCCTCCCATCCGGTAGGCACTACGGAGCCTCCGCTCCTGCACCAGCTGACATGGTCCCTTCTGGCAATCTCCCATCATGCCATTTACCTCAGGAATTGTCGTCTTTTACTTCTTCTTTTTTGTTTTATGGTGGTTGGCAACCAGTTTTCAGTGCATTACTGCCATCTGCTAGACTTCTTATGTTCCAACCAAATATGTCCTGGAGTTCTCTACTTTAGACAATCTAGTTCAGCCTGCAGTTCTCTATTAGCATCACTCTGTAGTTGCAATTCCTCGTGAATGCTTAATGCACTCATTAGATAATGCCGCAAACTGCTATTCTTCCCTAAT
This sequence comes from Mobula birostris, assembly GCF_030028105.1. Lineage (NCBI taxonomy): Eukaryota > Metazoa > Chordata > Chondrichthyes > Myliobatiformes > Myliobatidae > Mobula > Mobula birostris. The sequence continues at coordinate 43,792,284 of NC_092392.1, read as the reverse complement.
TTTGTCACGTTTTCATGTAGTTGCATTACCTCAATTACATTGATTTCATCCACATCACTTGTAAGACTAAAATCGTCTTGTTAAAGAATAGTAATTATCGCACGTTATACTTTTTAAAATTGCTGGTTTTCCCAGTCTATCTGCTTTTTCAGGTTTTCCTTTTCTTGGATTGTAGCCCGCAGTTGTTTACTGAGATCTCTGAGTTCTTTTTCATTTGCTTCCACGTTTTCATTTTATAATCTGAATGTAGATAATTCACTTTGCAACAAAGTCCTTGTCCTTTTGTATCCTTGTAATAATTTCCTCCATTTTCTAATCTCTTTCCATCTCACAGTTGTTCTTGTTGGGTACTCCTATTTGTTGTTGGAGTCCTGCACATTTACCCTGGGCTTCAACCATATAATCTGAGGATTTTCCTTAAGTTCTGAAACATTTCTTAAATTCTTGACCATTTGCGATAAATATACTGCCATTAAGATTCCATCTCCCCTGCCTGTGAACTGTTGGATCCACCATTCAGCGTTTCTTTGACTTCTTCCCACCTAATCCCTTTAATACTAAGATATTTTTCTGCAGACTTGACTATAATTTTAATTTTCTCAGTTCTTTTGTCTGTTTGCGCTGAACAATTAATTGCATCCACCATAAAAAGCATGAAATCCTTTCTACTCATTAATAGTATATCCTTATTTTCCATATTACAACCCTCACAATTCACCAGTTTATTATTCCCTGTATTTGTTTGCTTGACAGCCTTTTATCAGCAAATTCTTTCACTGCCTCTGTATAACTGATTCCTTGAGTGACTTTTACATATTGTATCTCAGCCACCTTCTTGCTATAAATGCACCCTCGATAAGCTGCACCGTGTTCCTCACCACAATTGCAGCATTTCAGCCTAGCTCCCGCTTCACATTTCCCATATTCATGTTCTCCAGCGCATCTCCCACATCTTTGTTTTGCTCTGCAGACCACCACAATGTGCCCGAATTTTTGACATTTATAGCATCTTAAAAGCGGTAGTATATATGTTCTAATCGCATAACACATATACCCTAAGTTAGTCCGCAATCTCTCTTCATCAAAGTTAATCATTACCTATAAACTATCACACTTTTTCCCATTTTTTGTAACTTTCAAATGTTTGGCCTCGATAATTTTTGCTCCTTTTATGTTCTGTTTAATCTCATCCATAATAACTTTTGTTGGTATCCTGGAAATAACTCCTCTAGTCCACTTTCTATTGTTGGGTATTGAGCATTGTACTTCTTTGCCGTCTATTTTACTTAGTCTTATTACTTTGCCTTGCTGAACACTATCCCGACAAATCACAAATAGCGATCTATTTCGTAAAATCTTTGCTCTTTTAATCTCATCTATAATTTTGTTGAGCATCTTTGTCAAACGAATCGGGTTCCAATCACCAAAAGACACCCAGTCTTCGCTTGGTTTTATAATTGCTTTAATCTCATCCTCTTTCCATTGTTTTGCTGTCCTGTTTTGATCATCCGCTGACTCCTCAGAGTTTGATATCCCGTACCTCTGCTTTCTTTTCTTCCTCTTTGCATTCTGTCCCTCTTTCCCACCGACCTCCATCTCTAGTTCACTTCTACTCTCACCAAAAACTTCCTTCAACAGCTTGGTTCTTTCCTTGATGTTCTCTCTCTCCATCATTTTCCAGTCAGCCGTCTTGACCCACTGCTTCCAACATACCTTCGCAGCTCACCTCTCACACCTATGTTATCAACCAGCCACTACCTCTGCAACAGCCACCTCAGAAATTGGGCCTCAATCACCTCATTTCAATTCCAATCATTCCCAGGTGCCACTAACTACACACACCTGCTTCCCATCAGAAACTGTAGGATAAAGACCCTGTGACCACAACAAGAAGTTAGTTGACTCTTGTATGAGTAACCTTGTTCAATGGTTTTAGGATTATCAGTTCTTATTCTAGCATTGTTCCTGAATTCTCTACTAAAACTAAGACTTTGGCTAAAGACTCTCTCTGGACTCCAATTCCATGCTCGCTATGACCATAATGCCTCCCGACTCGGCCTCTGTGCCTGTGTTCAGCACTTGGGTTCGTTTCCACCGCCATGTCCTTGCAACACCAGCAGGCTCAGGAAGAGCTTGTTCCCTGAGGCTGTGATGCTGCTGAACCTCACATCACAGCGCTAAGCAGAATTGCACCCATATTGGACTGTCTCAGTACTTTTATATTTGTATGCTGTGGTACTTACTCTTCATTCGCAGTTATTTTGTAAATAATAGTATTCTTTGGGACTTCTGGTCAGATGCTAATTGCATTTCATTGGCTTTGTATCTGTACTTGGCACAATGACAATAAAGTTGAATCTAGTCTAATATATGTAATTAATTTACCTGTTATTCATTATGTTTTATTTTATTTATTATTATTTTTTCACTCTCTCTGCTAGATTATGTATCGCATTGAACTGCTGCTGCTAAGTTAACAAATTTCATGTCACATGCCGGTGATAATAAACCTGATTCTGTTTTGGTTGCTGTTTACATGACATTATCCATTCTATGCTAAATCATGCAGATAACAACTTCCTTCATGGAAAAGAAACTCACATTGCGAGTGTGTGTGCATCTCATCAGGCAGAACACACAGAACCTTGAAATGGATGCGTCCTGCAGCATAAGACAAGAAACATACAAAAAATTGACCATATTATTTTTTTAAGAAGTACATCATGTCATGGCCATTGAGAATAGTAAAAGGAAACACATGGAATTAACATTTCAAGAATATGAATTTCCTTGTGTTCCAGATATCACGACTGTATCATCTCCAACCCCATCAGTTGCACATAGGTCAGAATAATTCAGTATTCAGTCCTGAAAGAAAATCGACCCACTGATCCTCTTCTTGTAGTTGTACAGAAGCCATTAGTACCAGCATATGTGCATGAATTTAAACTTAAATCTGTCATGTCAATGTTTGTACTTGAAATGGGATTGTATTTCTGGAATGTCATGATTTGATGCTCGAAATTGATGTTGCCTGGAGCAATGAGAGTGAGTTGTGGGCATGGAGAAATTCAATGGTAAGAATCAGTAAAATGTTTGGTTTATACTTCTGCATTCAATGGAAAAGCTGTTGTTGTTCGCCAGCAGAGAGCACATTCTGCTCCAATTTGAGGGAAATGCTGTTCGGGTCAAATGCATTGATTTGCAGCTGATTTGTGAAACTAGTATTAGAGATTACTTGCTCCAGTTGTCCAAAAGGGGTAAAATACATCTTTCTGTGGACGCCGTATTACTTGTTTTTGTCGCCTTCATGCAAACCCATGGTTATTGGTCCCTATTCCTAATTGTCATGTCTTCTCTGAAATGCAGCAACAAAACTGATTGTGGAAACAGGCAAAACTACACCAGTTCAAGTCAACACAGCCTGTGAGTATATGCATTTCACGCATTATTTCATGATTTGAATGAGAGTCTAATGTGTATTTGTCACTTGGATAGCTACGAGGAAAGATTTGGTATGATGTGATTCAGCTTGAGGGAGATTTGTGGATGTTCTCTGTCATCAGGCAACCCTTTAGTGCTTGAGAACCAAAAAAATTCTGTAAGATCCAGTGTAGTTCAGCAACATGGAAATAAGTTTGTCATTGCAGATGGACGATGTGCAAAAAATATAACTGCGCAGAGACTGCCATGCAACAGTGGTGTTCATTTAGGTATGAAGCTATTGTGTATAGGTCTAGAGAATGTGGGAAAGGATGGTAAAGGAGCAAATCATTACATTTGGATGTAATTAGTCCCTGGAGCAGCTTACTCACTTCTTGTTAGTTTCTAAAGGATTTGGATACTTTTCGCATGACATTATCCATTCTGTGCTGCTTCATGCCAATAACAACTTAATTTTCCCACTTCCTTCATGGAAAGATCATGAATATCAACTTCATGTCCAGTGTATGAGGTTCACCTGTTAGTTGTTTGGAAATATCTACTCAGTCAATCACGCCGAGGTAACTCAAGGCATCAAAGAATGTAGCTATGTACCTGTTGTCGTTGAGACCACTCATCAGAATGTGGAAAAAGGTGATGAAATTGATTTCGACCGTTTAAGGACTGTCAGCATGAGTCTGAGTATTTTGAGTATCACAGAAACGGATGATATCCACAGATGTTCAGCCAATAGTGTCTGGGGATTTCAGAGAGACTAGTAGAATTAGGGAAAAGAGAAACATTGATTCAGGACATGGCGGTTGATGGGAAAAATGCCTTTTTAAGAAGCGAGGTCAGTTGTGATATGACAGTCCAGATTCACCAGAATGCTTCATGCCCTAGGGAAGTGTACAGTAACTCAAACAAGCTCACATTGCAACAGTGGTGTGCATCTCTTGAGGCACAACACATGGAATCTTGAAATGGATGCGTCCAGCTGATTAGCCAAGATACACAGAAAAAAATTACCATATTATTCTTCCAAGAGTACATAACTACATGATCACTGAGCATCATTTAAGAAAATACATGGAACTGACATTTCAGAAATATAAATTTCCTTGTGTTCCAGATATCACAAAGGTGACAGAGACGGTACCGTCTCCAACCCCATCAGTTATATGTTAAGTCAGAATAGTTCAGTATTCGGTCCTGAAAGAAAATCCACCCAATGATCCCTTGTTGTAGTTGTACAAAAGCCATTAGTTGCGGCATATGTGCATGGATTTAAACTTATATATGTCAATGCTTGTATTTAAATGAGGATTGTATTTCTGGAAAGTCATGATTTAATGTTCGAAACTGATGGTGGCTGGAGTAAAGAGTGTAAGTTTTCGGCATGGAACAATACAATGGTAAGAATTAGTAAACTGATTTGTTTTTCCTTCTGCATTCAATGGAACGGCTGTTGTTGTTCGCTAGCATAGATCACATTCTGCTCCGACTTGAGGGAAATGCTATACGGGTCAAATGCATTCCATTGCAGCTGATTTGTGAAACTAATATTAGAGATGGATGTCCAGTCCCTATATACTTCCATCCCCCATCAGGAAGGTCTCAAAGCTCTCCACTTCTTTTCGGATTCCAGACCTAATCAGTTCCCCTCTACCACCACTCTGCTCCGTCTAGTGGAATTAGTCCTTACTCTTAATAATTTCTCCTTTGGCTCCTCCCACTTCCTCCAAACTAGAGGTATAGCTATGGGCACCCGTATGGGTCCTAGCTATGCCTGCCTTTTTGTTGGCTTTGTGGAACAATCTATGTTCCGTGCCTATTCTGGTATCTGTCCCCCACTTTTCCTTCGCTACATCGACGACTGCATTGGCGCTGCTTCCTGCACACATGCAGAGCTCGTTGACTTTATTAACTTTGCCTCCAACTTTCACCCTGCCCTCAAGTTTACCTGGTCCATTTCCGACATCTCCCTCCCCTTTCCAGATCTTTCTGTCTCTGTCTCTGGAGACAGCTTATCCACTGATGTCTACTGTAAGCCTACTGACTCTCACAGCTATCTGGACTATTCCTCTTCTCACCCTGTCTCTTGAAAAAATGCCATCCCTTTCTCGCAATTCCTCCGTCTCTGCCGCATCTGCTCTCAGAATGAGGCTTTTCATTCTAGGACGAGGGAGATGTCTTCCGTTTTTAAAGAAAGGGGCTTCCCTTCCTCCACTATCAACTCTGCTCTTAAACGCATTTCCCCCATTTCACGTACATCTTCTGTCACTCCATCCTCCCGCCACCCCACTAACAGTAGGGTTCCCCTGGTCCTCACCCACCACCCCACCAGCCTCCGGGTCCAACATATTATTCTCTGTAACTTCCGCCACCTCCAACGGGATCCCACCACTAAGCACATCTTTCCCTCCCCGCCTCTCTCTGCATTCTGCAGGGATCGCTCCCTACGCAACTCCCTTGTCCATTCGTCCCCCCCATCCCTCCCCACTGATCTCCCTCCTGGCACTTATCTGTGTAAGCGGAACAAGTGCTACACATGCCCTTACACTTCCTCCCTTACCACCATTCAGGGCCCCAAACAATCCTTCCAGGTGAGGCAACACTTCACCTGTGAGTCAGCTGGGGTGATATACTGCGTCCAGTGCTCCCGATGTTGCCTTTTATATATTGGCGAGACCCGACGCAGACTGGGAGACCACTTTGCTGAACACCTACGCTCTGTTCGCCAGAGAAAGCAGGATCTCCCAGTGGCCACACATTTTAATTCCACATCCCATTCCCATTCTGACATGTCTATCCACGGCCTCCTCTACTGTAAAGATGAAGCCACACTCAGGTTGGAGGAGCAACACCTTATATTCCGTCTGGGTAGCCTCCAACCTGATGGCATGAACATCGACTTCTCTAACTTCCGCTAATGCCCCACCTCCCCCTCGTACCCCATCTGTTACTTATTTTTATATACACATTCTTTCTCTCACTCTCCTTTTTCTCCCTCTGTCCCTCTGAATATACCCCTTGCCCATCCTCTGGGTCCCCCCCGCCCCCTCGTCTTTCTTCCCGGACCTCTTGTCCCATGATCCTCTCGTATCCCTTTTGCCTATCACCTGTCCAGCTCTTGGCTCCATCCCTCCCCCTCCTGTCTTCTCCTATCATTTTGGATCTCCCCCTCCCCCTCCAACTTTCAAATCCCTTACTCACTCTTCCTTCAGTTAGTCCTGACGAAGGGTCTTGGCCTGAAACGTCGACTGCACCTCTTCCTACAGATGCTGCCTGGACTGCTGCGTTCACCAGCAACTTTGATGTGTGTTGCTTGAATTTCCAGCATCTGCAGAATTTCTGTTGTTAGAGATAACTGATTCCTGTTGTCCAAAAGTAGTAAAATACATCCTTCTGTGGAAGCCATATTACTTGTTTCCGTCACCATAATGCATATCCTTAGTTACTGGTCCATATTCCTAATTGTCATGTCTTCTCTGAAATGCAGCAACAAAACCAATTGAGGAAACAGGCAAAACTACACCAGTTCAAGTCATCACACCCTGTGAGTATATTCACTTCAAGCACTATTTCATGATTTCAATGAGTGTCTGCTGTGAATCTGTGACCTGGATAGGTAAGAGGAAATATTTGGTATGATGTGATTCAGGTTGAGTGAGATTTGTGGATGTTTTCAGCAATGAGGCAATTTTTGACACTTGAGTGCCAGCAAAATTGTTTAAGATCCACTGTAGATCTGCAACATGGAATTAAGATTGCAATGGCAAATTTGCAGATGGCCGATGTGCAAAAATATAATTGCGCAGAAGCTGTCATGCAGCAGTTGTGTTCAATGAGGATGAAGTGATTGTCTGTAAGTCTAGAGAAAGTGGGAAAGGATGGATGAGGGAGCAAAAGCTCTTTGGTTGGAATTTGTCCCCGGAGAGTTTGTTTGTAAAGGATTTTGTTACTTTTCTCAAGACATAATCCGGTTTATGCTAGAACATGCAGATGACAATTTAATTTTGCCACTTCTTTCATGGAAAGATCATGAATATGCACTAGTGTATGAGGTACACCTGTTAGTTGTTGGATATATCTATTAAGTCAATCACGAGGAAGTAACTCATAGCATCAAGGAATGCAGCGAATGATCTGTGGTCGTTGAGACCACTCATTAGAATGGCGAAAGATGTAATGAAAGTGATTTTCACCGCATTAGGTCTATTGGCATGACTCTTGAGTGTCTTCAGTTTTGCAGAAACTGATAATCTCCACAGATGCTCAGCCATTAATCACTTGGGATTTTAGAACGTCTGGAAGGATTAGGAAAATGAGAAACATCGAATCAGAGTGCAGCAGTTCTTTAGGAAAAATGCCTTTTCAAGAAGCAAAATCAGTCGAGATACAACAGTCCAAATTTGCTAGAGTGCTTCATGGACAATGGGTAGGTGACAGGAACTCAAAGAAACTCAGATTGCTACAGTGTGTGCATCTGATCAGGCCTCATAAACGTAATCTTGAAGTTGATACATTCTGCAGCATAAGACAAGAAACATAAAAAAATTGACCATATCATTTATTCAGGAGTTGATAATGTTATGGCCATTGAGAATAGTTTAAGGAGATACATGGAATTGACTTTTCAGGAATAAAAATATCCTTGTGTTCCAGATATCACGAAGGCGACAGAGACTGTACCGTCTCCAACCCCATCAGTTACACGTAAGTCAGAGTAATTCAGTATTCAGTCCTGAAAGAAAATCCACCCAAAGATCCTCTTGTTGCAGTCGTACAGAAGCCATTAGTTGCAGCATACATATGTCAATGCTTGTACTTGAATGAAGTTTGTATTTCTGGAAAGTCATGATTTGATGTTTGAAATTGATGTTGCCTGGAGTATAGTGAGTTGTGGGCATGGAGCAGTACAATGTAAGAATTATTAAAGTGTTCGGTTTATACTTTAGGATCCACTGTCGTTCAGCATGGAAATCAGTTTGTAATGGCGCATTTGAAGTTGGACGATGTGTAAATTTTTAACTCTGCAGAGAGTGTCATGCAACACTCCTGTTGAATATGATATGAAATGATGGAGTGTAAGTTAGAGGAAGTGGGAATAGATGGATAAAGGAGCAAAACATTTTGCAATGGACTTGGAGAATGGAGAACCTGACTCAATTTTGGCTAATTCTGTTAAGTAGTTGGTTTCCTCTCAGGTGACATTATCCATTGTCTGTTACATTATTGAGATGACGATTTTATATTGTCACTTCTTTCATGGAAGGATCATAAATATACACCAGATGTCCAGTGTATGAGGTACTCCTGTTTGTGAATGTAAATATCTAAACATCAATGGTTTGGCAGCAAATCAATGCATCAAAGAATACAGGCATGTTCATGAAGTCCTGTTGACATTCAGTCCACTCATCGGACTGGGGAAAAATCATGATCAAATTGATTTTGACCTCCTAAAGATTGTTGCCACATAACTGAGTATTTTGAGGATCTCAGAATATGCTGTTTTCCTTAGATTCTGAGCCACAGGTATCTCTAGATTTTTTTTTTATAGAGAATGGTGGAGTAGAAATAACAAACTAATATTGATTCAGAGCATAGTAGTTCTTTGGGCAAAATGCCTTTTTAAAGAGCAAAGTCAGATGCCATTCACCAGACTGCTTCAAGCCGACAGGTTTGAGATGGTAATTTAAACAAACTCTGATTAGAACAGTGATGTAAAAAATAGCATCTTATAATGCACAACACATTGAACCTTGACATGAACGGCTGTAGTGGCATAAGACCAGAAACATACAAAAAAGCGACCATTTTATTATTTCAGGATGTACATAATTTCATGGCTATTTAGTGTAATTTAAGGAAATACATGGAACTGAAATTTCCTTGGGTTCCAAATACCACAGGGACAATTAGAATGGAGGTGACAGAGTCTGTACTGACACCATCCCCGTCAATGACCATAAGTTCACAATTACTCAGAATTTAGTCTTGAAGGAAAATCCCCATCCAATGGTTTCTTTGTTGCCATTGTACAGAGGTCATTATTTCCAGCACAACTGGATAAAACTACACTTAAATATGTCCATGCTTGTACTTGAATGAGGATTGCATTTCTGCAAAGTAATGTTTTCATGATCAAAATTGATGTTGGTATGGAGCAAAGAGAGTGAATTGTTGGAATGGAGCAATGCATTGCTAATAATGAATAAAATATTCACTTTATATTTGTGCATTTCTTGAGAAAACTGTTGTTACTCTCACCAGCATAGATATTGCATTGCACTCTGATTTGAAGCAAATGCCATTCGGAATCAGATGCATTCCATTGCTGCAGATTTGTGTACCTAATATTGGACATATCTGATTCCAGTTGTCCAAAAGTTGGAAAACACATCTTTCCATGGTGACCATAGAATGTTTTTCTGTAGTCATAAGGCACTTCTCCTTATTCATAATTTGTCATAAGGGAACTTCTCTGTTCATTCTTCTTGTTTATAATTTGTCATGTTTTCTCTAAAATGAAACAACAAAACTGATGGTGAAAACAGACAGAACTACATCTGTTGAAGTTGCCACACCCTGTGAATATAGTGATTTCAATGTATTCTTTTATGACTTCATAGTGAGCCTGATGTGAATTTGTGACTTGGATAACAGATGGGAAGTATTTGGAATGATATGATTTAGAATGAGGAAGAATTCTGGATTTTCTCAGTCAGCTGGTTATCTTTTGTTGCTTGAGATCCATCAAAGTTTGATGTTTCAGGCTGAGACCCTTCACCAGGACCCTTCATGACCCCTCATTAAATATTTTGGCCTGAAACATCGATTGTTTACTTTTTTCCATCGATGCATACCTAGCCTGCTGAGTTCCTCCAGTATTTTGTGTGTGTTGCTTGGATTTCCAGAATCTGAAGATTGTCTCTTGTTTGTGATTTATGCACCCCAACTCATCTGAAATCACCAAGCATCTCCTCTTCTATAATCCGTATACAGTCCACGACCTCACTACGCTTACAATCACAGTTCTCTCCTGTTTTTTTCCAGATGAAATACAGATGCAAAAAAAAACATTTAAGATCTTCCCCATCCTTTTTGTCTTCATGCATAGATGGCCACACTGATCTTCAAGGGGCCCAGTATTGTCTCTTGCTATACTTTTGCTTGTACTCTAGCAATCTTAGTCTTTGGGAATCACCTTATTTCTCTTTTGCCTCCTGTGCTCTTTTAGCCCTCCTAATTTCTCTTTGAGGTTGCCTTGCACTTCTGATACTGAAGTGCCTCATTTGATCCAACCTGCCTACACCTGATGCATGCCTCCTTTTTCTTTACCTGGGCCTCAGTATCTCTCGATAATTAAAATTCTCTACTGTTAGCCCCGTATTTTATACTAACAGGAATATAAAGATACTGTTCTCTCAAAACTTCACCAGTGAAGGCCTCCCACTTACTAAGTATCTCTTTGCCGAACAACCCATACACACCTACCAGATCCCTCCTGATGCCATCAGAACTCGCCTTTCTTCAATTTAGAATCTTATCCCTAGAACCATTCATGAATATTCTTGCATTCTGACATGAAATTCTTTGAGTGTCAGCAATGAATTAGGGACAGTAACAACTGAAGTGACTGGGACCATGTCAACTCCCACTCCAGTCATTAGAATGAGAATCAGGTTTGTTATCACTGACATATGTCATGGAATTTGTTTTGTGGCAACAGTACAATATTACATACTGTACATAAATTACTATGAGTTACATGAATAAATAAATAGTGCAAAGAGGAATAGTGAGGTAGTGACTTTGGACTATTCAGAAATCAGATGGCGGGTGGGATGCAGCTGTTCCAAAAACATTAAGTGGGAGTCTTCAGGCTCCTCTATCATCTTTCTGATGGTAGTAATATGAAGAGGACATGACCGGATGGCTTTTTGCACATTTAATAACAAATATGAGGGTAAATTTTACTTTATTATTCACAATACTTGTCTGTTGCAATGTGAACGCATTGATCTAATTTTCCTTTATGCGGAATCAAAAATGATCTTGATCGTTTTTGGAAATATGTTGTATTCCATTGAACAATTTATGCTTCCTGATATCTTCTAGACACCACTGGGCAAACAACAACTGTACTGACAGGAACCACTGCATCTACTCACACTACTATTAGCAGTAAGTCTCGGGTGTTTATAAGTTAACCAGCTGCAAAGGCAACTAGTGAATCTGTTGATACTGAGACCACAGTTTCTTTATTCATTGCTTAAATATTGAAACTTGTGTGTCAGGCATTCCTTATATAACATTTCCACTTTGTCAGGGATGCTGTTGATTAAATCGTTGTTTTTAAGTTTTAAAATGATACTGTTCTATGATGCAAAAGTATCACTTGGTGGCACACAGCAATCCTGTGATTTGAAACTAAATCCTTCATTCAGTTCTTGTGCATTGATTGCATGTACTTGTCTGTCATCTCTGTTTTCCAAATTTGCAACTGATGAATGTTTTGTTGGAACTAAAAGAAAACATTGAGGTGCTTGCTGATATTCTTTCAAAAATCTGCCATGTTAAATTATAGTTCTAAGTTAAGATTCAGTCTATTCTATCATTTGAAGCCATTGTTCTTGCAGCTTTATGTTTTTTTAAAATTACCTGTCTTTCAAATAGTAAATTTGGGCAATTTTAGGCATCGTTCTGGAAATTAGTCTCTCCCTTGCATTCAACAATTTCAAATAAGCTAATTGCAGGGCTGCATTTGTACAACAGAAATTATGAAACAGTGTTTGTAATTTCATTTCCGCTTTGCTGATACTGATTGATTTTTAAAAATAACTTGGCCCATTCATCATTTGAAAAATACACTGCAGCAATTATCTATAAGAGTTCTTGTTGAACTTCTAGGTGACATTTGATAGTGGTTACATGGGCAACTGACTTTGAAACCCAATTATGCAGAAAATAAGTCTGAAGCAGAATAATTGCATTGCATGAAAAAATGTGAAACTACAGGTGCTAACAATAAATCAACTCATTTCACCTAGAACAATAGAAAACTGTATTTATAAAATTTTATTTGTTGATGCAATTTGTTATTAATGTGTACCTCATCTGCTAGTTTTCTGCAAATTATTTAAATTCCTCCTGAATATGTGTACTGCCCCTCCTTTCTAACCAGTTCCTTTGTTGTAGAAGCATAGAAAACCAACAGCACAATACAGGCCCTTCAGCACACAATGCTGTGCCCAACATGTACTTACTTTAGAAATTACCTCGGGTTGCCCTTAGCCCTCTATTTTTCTAAGCTCCATGAGGGAATTGAGGGAAATGTTTTTGTCATAACACCATATCACTGAGCTCTCTACCTTCTTCCTGTATTCCAACTCATCATTATTTGAAATGAGACCCCTTACAGTAGTATCATCTGCAAACTTGTAGGTGGAGTTAAAGCAGAATCTGGACACACAGTCATTATTGTCTTGGGAGTAGAGTTGGGGGCTGAGGATCCAACCCCGTGGAGCACCTGTTCAAAATAATCATGGGGGGTGTTCTTGTTGCCTATCCCTATTGATCGAAATTGCTTAAAATTCTTAGCTTGGTGTTCCTTCTTAAATTGTCACTCAGATCTTTTAGCATATGTTCTATTGTGGTAGCAACATTAGAAAATTTCTATCTTCACTACGTTAATGTGTATTCATTTATTCTTAAGGCACAACATATTCAGGATTTTTAAGTACAGTACCTGAAACTACAGCACCTTCATGTGTGGTATGTCAACGTATTTACAATATTCAATTAAGACTTTTTGCATAAATCATTTAAAAAATATTCTAAATGCAATACTCTCATTTAAAATATTCTTGCTCTACTTGTATCAAATGTGGGCAGTGTTTACTTTCTTCATAACCTGGATAATATCATTCACACATCACGAAAATACTGGGAAGATGTTTCTTCTTTTTGTCAGGGCTTGGAAAAAAAACTTAGACGACCTTATCTGGATGGCATTCTAATACTAAAATCTTGCCTTAGTTCATTGCTAAAATGGTATTCAAGATCTTAATTTCTGGACCACTTTTATTCTTTTGATAATTAATACAAAACTTTTGGGGTGTCTATCCCCAAATGCTCACCCATAGATACTTCAGATACTTATTTGACTTCATGCCATCAGTGAGGTCCAGTTGTTTCCTTTCTTTTGGCTCAAAGGCACATATTTAAAAAATTCTGACATTAGTGAGATATATGAAATTCATGGTGAATTGGCTGTTTGTATTCCAAATTTAATTGTCAATGGGCAAAAGAAGGTAGTGGTTGATGGGACTTTATCTGGCTGGAGGTCCGAGACTAGTAGTGTTCTGCAGGGATTGGTATTGAGACCTCCACTGTTTGTGACATGTCAATATATTATTTGGGTAAAACTTAGATGGGTGGGTTAGTAAGTTTGCAGACAACACAAAGATTGGTGGTGGTGTGGATTATGTTGAAGATTGTTCTCGAGGTACAGCAGGATATAGATCAAATGCAGGTAAGGGTAGAGAAATGGCAGTTGGAGTTTAATCTGGTTAAGTAGATCAAATGTAAAGGGATAAAAGTTAATGGCAGGACCTTCAGCAGTGTTGACGTACAGGGAGATCTTGTGGTCCAAGTCTATAGCTCCATGAAAGTGGCTGCACAGATTGACAGAGAGGCTATGAAAGCATCTGGCAGCCTTACCTTTATTTGTTAATACACTGGTTTTAAGAATCAGAAAGTTATCTGCAACTTTACAAAACTCTGATTAAGCTAAATCTGGACTATTGCATTCAATTCTGATTGCCCATAATAGGAAGGATGTGGAGGCTTTGGACAGTGCCGAAGATGTTTATCAATATGTTGTCTGCATTCGGGGACATTAGCCATAAGGAGAGGGTGGACAAAGTTGGGTTGTTTTCTGTGGAGCGGCACAGCCTGAGGGGAAACCTGATATAAATTGAGACTATTACGAGAGGCACAGAGAGGCAATTGTTATTTCTCACAGGGTTTGAGTTTCTAATAGAAAGCATGCATTTAAGGTGTGAGGGATAAGTTCAATAGATATGCAGAGGAAGTCTTATTTCATAGAAATTGTAATGCGTCTGAAATGCACCATCAGGGGTGGTAGGGGAGGCAAATATAATAGAGGTGTTTCAGAGGCCTTTAGAGAGACACATGAAAGTATGGAGAATAGAAGAATATAGACACTGTAGATAGATGGGTTTAGTTTAGTTGAGCATTTAACTAATTCAATGCAACACTGTGTGCCAAAGGGCCTGTTCTTGTACTGTTCTGTTCTATATTCTATATAAGTGTTGTGCAGGAACAACTTGGATAGGAGTACAGACACATCTAGGAAATAAACAATTAGTCCCACAGGATTTTGTCTGGTCATGTAGTCTGCTATTTAAAACACTCTTAGTGAGTGATTCTTGATGTCAAGTTAAGTTAATTGAATTCAGCTGACTGAAGTCTGACCTCTGTGATGATGTGAACCTAATGGAAAGTCTGAGATGACTCTTTTACATGACACTTTCAGCAGAAATTAATTTCAAATGCATCATCAGTCTTGTCGTTAGCATCCAGTTACTGTTCACCACCATATTCATTATGAGACATGCCAGGACTGTAGATCTCTGAATGAATTACTTTCATGTGGGATTCTTTATTTTTGTGTTATTAGATAATATTGCGGCTGCATCATTCATTCGTTTGTTTTATGCCGTGTTGTATGACATGGGCGTTCATGGTCTTTCTATGAGTGTGGGCAATCATGGTGGGTTACCATTGCCTTCTTCTGGGCAGTGTGTTTACAGGATGGGTGATCCCAGCCATTATTAATACACCTCAAAGATTGTCTGCCTGGACTCACTGGTCACATGACCAGGACTTGTGATATACACCAGTTACTCATATGACCATCCACCATCTGCTCCCATGACTTTAAGTGACCCTGATTAGGGGACTAAGCAGGTGCTACTCCTTGCTACAGAGTAAGGCAAGTGGAGGGAAGGAGTGTCTTACACCTCCCTTGGTAGGAGTGTATCTCCACCCTGCCAAGTATATCCAATGCAATTGTTTCATATTGTTACTGCTGCTTCAGCACTTCTTAATGATTAAGGGTTGGACTTCTGGTTTGATAGTACTGGTACATTGAGAAACATGCCTGAAATGAGGCTACAGATTATGGTGAATAAAGTCCAGCTATCACTAATGCCTCACACCACCTTGAGCCCATTTCTGAGATGTTTTATTTTTCAAGATCATTCCCATTTAGCACAATGTTTGTGCATCATATACCCTTGGTTTAACTGCGTTGCAGGCTCTTCTGTCAATAGTCATGAACTGCATTTGCACAATTAGATTTACTAGGTTCAGGACAAGGTGTTTTTATCCCTTCATGCTGTTTCCATCACCACCTGCCACAAGCCTGGACAGCTAACTAAGTTTTACTTTGTAAAATTTAGCCCATCACCTGTATGATCATTATTTTGCGTCATAAATGTGAAGTTCAACATTGTGTTTTGATTTAAAATGCTGACATTTCAAAAATTTTATTTTTCATCTCTAGGAGGGACCAGATCCCAATAACACTTGTATTTATTACTCCTGTCAAAAGAATACACAAGTGATTCTTGAAACAACATGCAGCGAAAATGAGAACTGTCCTGAGGTTTGTACTGTGAAAATTCTTATTGTACTGCATTGATCGAACAGAATTTGAGTCAAAGTTGTTGGCAAGTTTGTGTAAAATCAAGAATTATATATGAAACAAATCATTAAACATAACTTCTTAGAGGTAACAAACATCAAAGTTGCTAGTGAACGCAGCAGGCCAGGCAGCATCTCTAGGAAGAGGTACAGTCGAGTTTCGGGCCGAGACCCTTCGTCAGGACTAACTGAAAGAAGAGCTAGTAAGAGATTTGAAAGTGGAAGGGGGAGGGGGAGATCCAAAATGATAGGAGAAGCCAGGAGGGGGAGGGATGGAGCCAAGAGCTAGACAGGTGATTGGCAAAAGGGATATGAGAGGATCATGGGACAGGAGGCCCAGGGAGAAGGAAAAGGGCGGGGGGGGAGGGGACCCAGAGAATGGGCAAGGGAAATAGTCAGAGGGACAGAGGGAGAAAAAGGAGAGACAGAGAAAGAATGTGTTTATATAAATAAATAATGGATGAGGTACGAGGGGGAGGTGGGGTATTAGCGGAAGTTAGAGAAGTCAATGTTAATGCCATCAGGTTGGAGGCTACCCAGATGGAATATAAGGTGTTGTTCCTCCAACCTGAGTGTGGCTTCATCTTTACAGTAGAGGAGGCCGTGGATAGACATGTCAGAATGGGAATGGGATGTGGAATTAAAATGTGTGGCCACTGGGAGATCCTGCTTTCTCTGGTGGACAGAGCATAGGTGTTCAGCAAAACGATCTCCCAGTCTGTGTCGGGCCTCGCCAATATATAAAAGGCCACATCGGGAGCACCGGACGCAGTATATCACCCCAGCCGACTCACAGCTGAAGTGTCGCCTCACCTGGAAGGACTGTCTGGGGCCCTGAATGGTGGTAAGGGAGGAAGTGTAAGGGCATGTGTGGCACTTGTTCCGCTTACAAGGATAAGTGCCAGGAGGGAGATCAGTGGGGAGGGATGGGGGGGACGAATGGACAAGGGAGTCACATAGGGAGCGATCCCTTGTAGGTTCACTAACGTGCTGGTCAAGAAAGCCATCACAGATGCATTATATGAAGTCCTCCTCAAGACTTCCTTGACCAACCTGATTCACCCAATCTATGTAGAACTTAAAATCCCCCATGACAACTGCTGTTCCATTCTTACAAACCTCAGTTATTTCTTGGTTAATCGTCTCTGCTACTGCAATATTTTTATTAGGTGGTCAATAGACAACACCCACGAGTGAATTTTTCCCTTTATTATTCTTAAACTCTACTCAGATGGACTCAACATTCTGCACCGTAGATCTTATATCGTCTCTCACAATTGTCCTCTCATCCCTAATCAACAGCGCCACTCCACCTCCTCTGCCCTCCTGCCTATCTTTCCGTATTACATGATACCCTTGAATATTTAATTCCCAGTTACCTCCACCTTGCAACCAGATTTCTGTAAAGGCCACTAAATCATATGCCTTGGTATTGATCTGTGCCACAAGTTCACTAACCTTGTTTCTAATACTACGGGCATTCAGATAACATGCCCTTATACTCATTGTCCTTTTAGAATCTAGTGACCTATGCGATTTTTTTTTTGTGTGGGGTTCTGTATAGATACGTTGCAATGAGACAGGGAAAGGATGGTAGGGTACAGGAACCATGATGTACAAAGGCTGTTGTAAATCTAGTCAAGAAGATAAGAAGAGCTTACGAAAGGTTCAGAAAACTAGGTAATGATAGAGATATAGAAGACTATAAGGCTAGCAGGAAGGAGCTTAAGAATGAAATTAGGAGAGTCAGAAGAGGCCATGAGAAGGCCTTGGTGGACAGGATTAAGGAAAACCCCAAGGCATTCTACAAGTATGTGAAGAACAAAAGGATAAGACATGACAGAATAGGACCAATCAAATGTGACAGTGGAAAACTGTGTATGGAACCGGAGGAAATGGCAGAGGTACTTAATGAATACTTTACTTCAGTATTCACAACGGAAAAGGATCTTAGTGATTGTCAGGATGACTTACAGCAGACTGAAAAGCTTGAGCATGTAGATATTAAGAGGATGTGCTGGAGCTTTTGGAAAGCATCAAGTTGAATAAGTCACTAGGACCAGTTGGGATGTACCTTAGGCTACTGTAGGGAGGGGAGTGAGGGAGGAGATTGATGAGCCTCTGGCGATGATCTTTGCATCATCAATGAGGATGGGAGAGGTTCTGGAGGATTGGAGGGTTGCAGATGTTGTTCCCTTATTCAAGAAAGGGAGTAGGGATAGCCCAGGAAATTATAGACCAGTGAGTCTTACTTCAGTGGTTGGTAAGTTGATGGAGAAGATCCTGAGAGGCAGGATTTATGAACATCTGGAGAGGCATAATATGATTAGGAATAATCAGCATGGCTTTGTCAAAGACAGGTCGTGCCTTACAAGCCTGACTGAATATTTTGAAGATGTGAGTAAGCACATTGATGAAGGTAGAGCCGTAGATGTAGTGTATATGGATTTTAGCAAGGCATTTGATAAGGTACCCCACGCAAGGCTTACTGAGAAAGTAAGGAGGCATGGGATCCAACGGGACATTGCTTTGTGGATCCAGAACTGGCTTGCCCACAGAAGGCAAAGAGTGGTTGTAGACGGGTCATATTCTGCATGGAGGCCAGTGACCAGTGGTGTGCCTCAGGGATCTGTTCTGGGACCCTACTCTTAGTGATTTATATAAACGTCCTGGATGAGGAAGTGGAGTGATGGGTTAGTAAATTTGCTGATGACTCAAAGGCTGGAGTGTTGTGGATAGTGTGGCGTGCTGTCAGAGGTTATAATGGGACATTGATAGGATGCAAAACTGGGCTGGGAAGTGGCAGATGGAGTTCAACCCAGATAAGTGTGAGGTGGTAAGTGTGATGTGCTTAGAAAAATAGAGGACTATGGGTAAGCCTAGGTAGTTCTAAGGTAACGACATGTTCAGCACAGCTTTGTGGGCTGTATTGTGCTGCAGGTTTTCTATGCTTCTAATCCACCCATTCACATCACATCTAAATGTGTATTCCACCTATTGGAATAAAGACACAGAGTCATCTTTTCAGCCCCATGAACTTGTTTGCACATTTGGTCAGATTCTTGATCAAATGCCATATTCAGCTTTGGTGTTCCAACATTTTGGATCAAGTCCCACAAAAACCTTTTGCTCTATTTTGTATGATAGCATGCTTTCTGGAATTTTACATGAGCAAATCAACTCTGATTTTAAGACTACTCTTCAAGGTTCAGGGAGGGGCTATACACAGTCACTCAAACCCGTTCTTGAAATCATTTGCATGTTTGAATTATATCTTATCTTTAATATTAATTTACCATCTGAATCATTGTGGTAAATTGGCACACACCCTATCAAGGTTATTATACCCTTCCCGAGATCCAGACTGGAGAACTGAGGGAGGTGTTCCAAGGGAAATCTTACCAGAGCTCCAACACAACTTTCACTCATTGTATTCAAGTTCTTTATGTAAAGACCAATATTTCATTGTCTTTAAATTTTTTACCACTTTCTTGAAGCTGTTTCTCTCGTTGGTCCTTTAAATCCCCTTGCTCATTCAAAGCTCAGGGCAAGTACCCACAGAGAGAACTCTTAAGATTAAGACTGTAGATACTGGAATCTGGCAAGGGAAAAAACAGATGAAGGGTCTCGGCCCAAAATGTCAACTATACTCTTTTCCATAGATGCTGCTTGGTGTGTTGAGTTCCTCCAGCATTTTGTATGTGTTACGAGAACAACTCTGTGGGTCAAACAGAGTATTTGTAGTGTAGTACTTGTAGTCAGCATAGTTTCCTCGAGGGAGAATCTTACCTGACAAATCTACTGGAATTCTTTGAAAAAACAGCAAGCAGGATAGAACGCAAACACCAGGAAATCTGCAGATGCTGGAATTTCAAGCAACACACATAAAAGTTGCTGGTGAACGCAGCAGGCTAGGCAGCATCTCTAGGAAGAGGTACAGTCGATGTTTTGGGCTGAGACCCTTCGTCAGGACCAACTGAAAGAAGAGCTAGTAAGGGATTTGAAAGTGGTAGGGGGAGGGGGAGATCCAAAGTGATAGGAGAAGACAGGAGGGGGAGGGATGGAGCCAAGAGCTGGGCAGGTGATTGGCAAAAGGGATATGAGAGGATAATGGGACAGGAGGCCTAGGGAGAAAAAAAGGGGGAGGGGTGAAGCCCAGAGGATGGGCAAGAAGTATAGTGAGTGGGACAGAGGGAGAAAAAGGAGAGAGAGAGAGAGAGAGAGAGAGAGAGAGAGAGAGAGAAAGAATACAAATAAATAAATAAATAAATAACGGATGAGTACGGGAGGAGGAGGGGCATTAACGGAAGTTAGAGGTCAAAGTTCATGCCATCAGGTTGGAGGCTACCCAGACGGAATATAAGGTGCTGTTCCTCCAACCTGGGTGTGGCTTCATTAAGTTTTAATTCCACGTCCCATTCCCACTCCGATATGTCTATCCACGGACTCCTCTACTGTCAAGGTGAAGCCACATTATCCTCTCATGTCCCTTTTGCCAATCAACTGTCCAACTCTTGGCTCCATCCCTCCCCCCCTCCTGTCTTCTCCTATCATTTTGGATCTCCTCCTCCCCCTCCCACTTTCAAATCTCTTACTAGCTCTTCTTTCAGTTAGTCCTGACGAAGGGTCTCGGCCCGAAACATCGACTGTACCTCTTCCTAGAGATGCCGCCTGGCCTGCTGCGTTCACCAGCAACTTTTATGTATGAAGCAGGATAGACAAAGGAAAACTGGTTGATGTTGTGTACTTGGATTTTCAGAAGGTCTTTGACAAGGGGCCACACATGAAGCAGCTTAACAAGCTAGAGCACATGGTATTACAGGAAAGATTCTAGAATAGATAAAGCAGTGGTTGATTGGCAGGAGGCAGAGTGGGAATAAGGAGAGCCTTTTCTGATTAGCTGCTGGTGACTAGTGGTGTTCCACAGGGGTCTATGTTGGGACCGATTCTTCTTACATTATATTTCAATGATTTGGGTAATGGAATTCCAGCTTTATTGCAAATTTTGCAGACAATATGAAGATAGCTGGAGGGACAGGTCGTTTTGAGGAAGTAGAGAGGCTACAGAAGGGCTTAGACAGGTTAGGAGAATGAGAAGGAATGGCAGATGGAATACAGTGTCAGGAAGTGTATGGTCATGCACTTTGGTAGAAGAGATTATTTTCTAAATGAAAGAGAAAATACACACAAATCGAGGCGCAAGCGGACTTGGGAGTCCTTGTGCAGGATTCACTGAAGGTTAATTTTCAGGTTCAAGAGGATTATCATATAAGAGCAAGGATGTAATATTGAGACTTTATAGAGCACTAGTGAGGCCCAAGTTGGAGTATTGTAAGCAGTTTTGGGCCCCTTAGAGAGGATGTGGTGAAACTGGAGAGGGTTTAAAGTACATTCACAAAAATGATTTCAGGATTGAATGGCTTGTCATGTGAAGAGTGTTTGATGGCTCTAGGCCTGTATTCACTAGAATTCAGAAGAATGAAAGGTGACCTCATTGAAACCTATCAAATGATGAAAGCTCTAGGAAAGAGTGCATGTGGAGATGACGTTTCCTCTGGTAGGAGAGTCTAAGACCAGGGGACATAGCCTTAGAATAGAGGGGTGTCCTCTTAGAATGGAGATGAGCAGAAATTTCTTTAGCCAGAGTGTGGTGAATCAGTGGAATTCTTTGCCACAACAACTGTGGATTCCAAGTATTTATGTATATTTAAGGCAGGGTTTGATAAATTCTTGATTGGTCAGGGCATGAGGGGATATGTGGGGAAGGCAGGAGATTGGGGCTGAGAGGAAAATTGAATCAGCTATACTGAAATGGCATAGCAGATTCAACAGGCCAAATGGCCTAATCCTGCTCCTATATCTTATGGTCGCTGTTTGACCTATGGAGTTTTTTCAACATTTTTTGACCTGGAGAACCATGTCTGCTTTTCTGGGTCCAAAGTGATGTCATCACTCCTTCCCATGTTGAACTCCATCATGGCTACTCACTTCATCTATTCATGACCCTTTGCAACTGTATGTTGCCATTATTTACAATGACAACATTGTAATTTACAATTAGCAAACTGGTGCTACAACTGATAGTTTGTCTGGTACTAAACTGTTCTATATTTAATGCAAGTTATTTATAAACAATGAAAAGCTAAGACCCTTGGTCCATGATGGAATAGCAAAGCAGAATCAATATGCTGAAAGTAATATTTCTCCTCCTACATCTTATGGTCTTATGGCATCTTGACACTCTGAGCAGGAATCTATTATTCTTGCCCTATATGTCCTCCCCAATGGAACAATTTCTTATTCGAGACAATAGACTCCTTTATATTTACCAACAGATTCCTAGATGGAAACATGTAAAATAGCTTTTAAATCCACATAAATAATATTCATCGGTGTTCTCCCTAAAACACAACATTTGTCTCTTCAGGAACCTTAGTTTTGTTTGTTAGAAATTACTTTTTACAGATTTTCACATCAACACATTCCCCCCCCTGCCCCCCCCTCCCCAAAGCTCATCTTTCTGTCCCTGGAAACTGATTCCCATAAAACCCTTACAACCAAGTTTGACTAATAGACCAGGAATTTCCAGTTTATGTATTGTACCCAAAGATGATGAAATGGTATCAATAGCTTTACAATTCAAGGGACAGTTAGATTGAAAATGTTTTATATCATAAGGAATACATAGCAATTTATTTATTATTTTACTTTGTATATATCTTTCAATATGAAACTACCTCTGCCCATTATTTTCACCAGCATCATTTCATTAAACATATTGAATCCAGCTAGTTATTTTCCCTATTTCTTTTAGGTTTTCTTTGTGTAGCTTACACTCAATGTTATTTGAATAGAGCAGTATAAAGTAATTGCTTACTTTTCCTTAGTTTAGTCTTCCAGTTACAATATTGTCAGTACCTATTGTGAAAGGACCCAACCATTTTCTTCTCCAAAAATCTTTGCCAACATCATCTAATACCCCTTCCAAACCTTCTTCCGTAAATTTTACTGCAGTTCTTATCACTTCTTTATATTCTCTTGGTATACATGATATGCTTTCTCCAGTCTAGGAACTCTTCCTTTTTGTCTGCCTGTTTTTTTTAAGATTAATCCTCTCTGATTGCCCTGCTTGACCACTCTGACCTAACACACAATGGTTCCTATGTCTTTCCATCACTCTCCCAAATGAGTATACCATTTATTTTAATTAATTTCTATTTTTGTAAACTTGATTTTCTTTTTTTTAACAAGCCTGTTGAAAGACATCTAAAAACTTTTAAATTGTCCTGTACATGGTGTTCCTATTATTTCTATCTATGTATAAATTTGTTGTCTAGCTTGCTTTTATGGACTTACTCTTAATCAATCTGATCATTTACAAAGGCTTATTAATCAAATTTATTCTTGGATCAGGTACAAATAACAGTAAATAAAATAGTTTTGATAAACTTAATTGATTAAATGATGGAGTATGATTAATCAAAGATCATCTTCACTCCAGTGTCCCAAATTTCTGTTTCCTTGCTGATTTCTTTTGATAATCAAATTATTAATAGCATATGTCTGAAATTTTTATCATACTGTGTTTCCTTAATAGTTTTTCAGAAACAATTATTTTAAAATTGTTTCATATCTTCCTCTCAAAGAACTAAAGAAGAACTGGGAGGTATTTGTTTAAAGTTATTCAGGTCTTAATGCTCAATATACTGTATATAATCCTTTCACCATACTGGAGGAATCATACATATCTTTAATTTTTTTTTGCTTTACATGGTTATAAAAGGATAGTATAAAGTGATTTTACTTTAGCTTTTAGCCTCTCAATACACTTCCAATTAATGGTCCTATTGACATTTTTTTCTTTATGCCTTGTTTATCTTTGATCATTTCAATCTTAACCTTATTGTACGCCAGCATTCTGCATTCAATTTTAGATTTTGTCTCTAGCATTTTTATCTGTTTATTTTGAACAAATGTATGAACAAACTTGAATATTTTTTTGAAATCCAAAAATTGAGCTTATTGTAATATATGAAGTTACAGATGGATCCATGATGCTGGAGACATGCAGATGGCATGTTTTGTCATCTTAGAATTATTAGCTGTAAAGGCAGGGAAAGTAATGGGTGATCATCCGGTGGAATAGTAGGTGCAAGCAGGTAGGGCAGGAGCCCTTGTGGCCAATTCATCTCAGATTTACCACTTTGAATACACTTCAAAGGAGCGGATGGTTTCGAGCAGAAAGGAGGAGCAGCCATGTTTGTGGCACTATGGTTGGTTCTGTTACACAGAAATGGGGGAACAATGCTAATAAAGCTATAGTGATAGAGAATTTATTTGTAAGGGGAGCAAGCAGACAATTCTGTGGCTGCAAACAAGATACTCACATTGTATGTTTCCTCCCTGGTGCCAGGGTCAGGAATGTCTCAGAGCTACTGTAGGATATTCTAAAAGAGGAAGGTAAACAGCTGGAAGATATAGTCCACATTAACCACCTAGGTTTAATAGAGGGATGAGATCCTTTAACAGGAACTTGGAAAATTTATGTCATAGATTAGAACAAGACCTGTAAAGTTATAATCTCTGGATTGCTTCCTTTGCCACTTGCGGATGAGTATAGAAAAAGCAGGATAGGCCAGATGAATTAATGTCTGAAAGAGTGGTGTAGGAGGTAAGGTTTTAGATTTTGGTAAATTGTGGCATTTTCTAAGGAAAGTGAGTGCAGTACAAATAGGAAGGATTATACCTGAAACAGAATTGGTCTAACAACCTTGCAGGAAAGTTTGCTCATGCAGCTAGAGAGGGTTTAAACTAATTTAGCAGCAAAATACAACATAGTGTAGATGGAACATAGAACAGTATAACATAGTACAGGTCCTTCAGCCCATGATGTTGCACCGACTTTTTAACCTACTCCAAGATCATTTCAATGCTTCTCTCCCACATAGCCTGACACTTTTCTTTCATATCTGTGCCTATCTAAGTAGATGCACAATTGACAAGAAGGTATTGTAAAATGAAGAGAAACAGTCAACTCAATAGGCAGAGCAGACATGGACATACAAACAAATACAAAGTCTGGAAGGCACCTATTTTAATGCAAATAGCATGACTGGTAAAGCATATGAATTAGGAGCAATGATCAGCGCATGAGTATGATATTATTATGTATATCAGAGTGATTTTATTGAATGATAGGGAAGACTGGAACAATATTCCAGAAGCTTCAGGACTGAAAGAGCAAAAAACAAAGAGCAAGGTGCAAATGCTATACTGGTTAGATAGACCATTGCTTCAGTAATGAGTGGAAATATTTTAGGTGACACTTCAAATGATATCATTTGAGTCAATCTTAGAAATATAAAGGGGTGATCACTTCAGTGGGAGTAAACTCTAGGCTTTCAAATGTTTAGCAGGGGATAATAGAGTAGATAAGTAGGCAAAGATCTTTAGGGATCAGAATTTCTAAAATCCGAGAGCTCTTGAGCCAGTATGTCGATTGCCCTACTAGAGAAGGAGTAAGACTAGACCTGATATGGAGCTGGATGATCATGTGGTAAACTGAATCAGCACATTTCCAGATGACACCAAGATTTGGAGTGTAGTGGACAGCGAGGAAGACTACCAAAGCTTGCTGTGGAATCTGGACCAGCAGGAAAAATGGCAGATGGAATTTAATGCAGACAAGTGTAAGATGTTGCACTTAAGGAGGATGGTAAATAATAGGGCACTGAAGAGTCTGGTAGAAAAGAGGGATCTGGGAATACAGATCCATAATTCCTTGGAAGTGGCATCATAGGTAGGTAACTTCGTAAAGAAAGCTTCTGGCATATTGCCCTTCATAGATCAAAGTTTTGAATACAGGAGTTGGGAATGTTATGATGAAATTGTTTAAGACTTTGATGAGACCTAATTTGGAGTGTTGTGTGCAGTTTCGGTCATCTACCTACAGGAAACATGTAAATAAGATTGAAAGAATGCAGAGAAATTTTACAAGGATGTTGCTGGGATTTGAGGACCTGAGTTATCTGAATAGGTTAGAACTTTATTCCCTAGAACGAAAAAGATTGAGGGGAGATTTGATAGAAGTATGCAGGATTATGAAGTGGTATAGAGAGGGTAAATGAAAGCAGGCTTCTTTCCACTGAGGTTGGGTAAGACCTACAACTAGAGGTCATGGGTTAAGGTGAAATGCTTAACGGGAACATGAGAAGAAACATCTTCACTCAGAGGGTGGTGAGAATGTGGAATGAGCTGTCAGAGGATGTGGTAGATACTGGGATGATTTCAGCACTTAAGAGAAATTTGTATAGGTACATAGTTGGGAGTGGTATTGCCAACTACGGTCCAGGTGTAGGTTGATTGGACTAGGCAGATTAATGGTTTAGCACAGACTAGATGGGCTGAAGGGCTTGTGTCTATGCTGTAGTGTTCTATAACTCTGACTCTATCATGTTAGTTAGAGGATGAGTTTTGATGCCCTCTGTTAAGCAGTTCATTCAATATAATGGAAATAATAAAGATTTGGTAAAGAGAAAATAAAAAAGGAGACAAATAAATAATGTTTTCCTGAGTATGTTGTTTTCTTTTTATTAGTCTGAGAAGATCTGGGATAAACACCATTGCTGCTATTCCTGTCCTAAGCCAGGTAAGTATGTATGAGTATAGTGTACAATTAACTGTTTGTTATTCATTGAAGGTGCATTACTCAAAGAAGAGAAAGTGCTCAGTTATCCTCAATTGTGAATGTGTGTTGGTTTGCTGCAGAGTTGGGCATTCCTGCTGCAAGCATGCTACAATAGATTTTTCTTAATATAGTGGATTCTGGTTAACTGCTACACATCAAGACCAGTGCATTTTGGCCCAATTAAATGGCTGCCTCAATTAGATGAAGTTTTATGAAAATAATTAAAAAAAACAAACTGCTGTTGAATGGAATAACAATTTGTGTATTTGAATGAAATACAGAATAAATTAGAATACCATCAATACCTCTACAGAACAATAAAGCTGTATTTGTTCCTAATAATTCTCAACAGAAAGTTCACACAATGGATCAGCTCTGATAATTGATACATTGTCTTGTGAATGAAAGAACATTTAGAGCAATGGGTGTTCAGAGGATGGGGGTAGCCCCCCCTTGTCTGAGCTTTGGGTGAAATAGAGATCTGAGCTAAATCATGCTTTAAATTGCATTGGCTGAGCTGCTAATGATATTAGTATATAAAAAAAACTAATCTGTACAATCATAAGTGCTCTAAAATCCAATCTCAAAACATTGAAAAAGAGTGAGGTCATTTTGGATACAGCTTTAACTTTGGGTACAGTAGTGTTGTACCAACTTCACTATCTTTGTGCCTACACCTGACTTTCCATCATTACAAGAAACCATATTTCAGTGTAAAATTCCACCAAGTCATGCAAACATCAAACAATTTTCAGATTTTACTTCCTATCTGATTTTCAATTTCATAGAGAAAAGGTGCCAATTTACTTGCAGAATGGTCATCAGTTAGTGCTTTTATTATTATTATGTTCTTTATCTTCTGTGTATTTTTTGTGCGGCATTAGATCCAGAGTAGCAATTATTTTATTCTTCTTATACTTCTGTAAACAAAATGACATTAAACCATCTTGAATGTTGAGCTAATAGCTGTCTCCAAAATCACACCACTGAAAGACTTCAAATGCATTTTTTGTAAGACTGTTCCTCAGTCCTCTGTAGTCTCACGGTTTACTTTGTACACTTCCCACAAAAAGCAGAGTTTTCCTTGCATCTCCGTGATTTTGCTGCAGACAAAATGTTCAATGTGTATTTGTCAACAATAAATTTGTGGGCATTGCAACCTTCCCCAAACATTCACAGATTCCTTATATGACTTCACTGGCAAATTCTTGCAAGAACAATTAATTCGTTGCCATGGCCTAAAGCACTGAAAATACCGCTAGAGATATTACCTTGAACAGCTTGTCTAGGATCACCTCTGACCACTCTTCCTTTTATTCCATAATAATAATAATAACCATTCTTCAGCACCTTGATATATTGCTCTCTAATTTTGAGATCATTAAGGATAAATTCAGAATTACTCTGTTTATTTTCACCCTCGTTGAATACTATTCTACTCTGGAAGTACCAATATTCAGCTCCTTAATTGTAGTTTATTGCCATTCTGCCACACATGTTTTTAAAACTTTATTTAGACCTTCATGCAAAATGTATAATTAGTTGTGTATCACAGTTAACAGTTGACAGCTTGAGATAAGGCAAGTCTAGACATTTGTACTACTTTATGACACAAGGGTATTCAGAACATTACAGCCCAGTACAAACCCTTTGGGCCATGTTAATCTAAGATCAGTCCTTCCTTCTTACATAGCTCTCCACTTTTCTATCATCCATGTACCTATTCATGAGTCTCAAAGTCACTAAAGTATCTGCCTCTACCACCACACCTGACATGCTGTTCTACGCACCTAACAATCTCTGTGTAAAAATCTTGCCTCTGACATGATCCCTATACCTTACCCGAATTACCTTAAAATTATGCCTCCTCATCTTGGCCATTTCTGCCACGAGGAAAAGGACTCTGGCTATCTACTTGATCTATACCTCAATATCATCTTGTACATTTCTACTGACACACCTTTCATCCTTCTCCACTCCAGAGAGAAACGCCTTAGCTCACTCAGCCTATCTTCATAAGACATGTTTTCCAATGCAGGCAGCATCCTGGTAAATTTCCTTTTCACCCTCCCTAAAGTTTCCACATCCTTTCTTTAATGAGGTAACC
The DNA here is from genome assembly GCF_030028105.1 of Mobula birostris. Taxonomy (NCBI): domain Eukaryota; kingdom Metazoa; phylum Chordata; class Chondrichthyes; order Myliobatiformes; family Myliobatidae; genus Mobula; species Mobula birostris. Next base: position 43,763,326 of record NC_092392.1, on the reverse strand, counting down.
AGAATTGAACACAATGTTCCAAGTGAGGTCAAACCAGGGTTTTATGGAGATACCTCACAGCGCTTGAACTCAATCCCCCCAAATAATAACGGCCAACACACCATATGCCTTCTTAAATACACTATCAACTTGTGTGGCAATTTTGAGGGATCTATGGATGTGGTCACAATGAACCCTCTGTTTCTCCACACAATGCTAAGAATCTTGCCATTAACCCCTTCCCCCAATCAAAAACTTTCCCAATACCATCTGGTCTTATCCTTCTGCAAGGCTATAATAAAATTCATGAGTTGTGGTCACTGTCTCTGAAACGCTCACCCACTGAGAGCCCTGACTCTTGACCTGGTTCATTGCCTAGCATGGAATCCAGTATGACATCTCCGATAGTTGGCCTACCCACATATTGCATCAGGAATCCTTCCTGGACATACCTAACACCTTCTGTCCCATTGAAACCTTTTGCACTAAGGAGGTGCCAATCAATATTAGGGACGTTCCAAGCCTCTGTGACAACAACCCTGTTATTTTTGCAACTTTCCAAATTCTGTTTTCTCTTTGTTCCTCAGTGACTCTGTTGCTATTGGGATTCTATAGAATACTCCCAATAGAGTGAATGCTCCCTTCTTGTTTCTGACTCAGTAGACAATCCTTTCTTGACATCCTCCCTTTCTGCAGCCTCGTTTCTATTTCTGATTACTAGTGCCACTCACCCCCACCACCCTCCCTGTCCCTTTTGAAACATCTAAACCCCAGAACATCCAGCAGCCATTCCTGCCCAAGTCAATTCACCATAATAGCCACATGTCGAAGTTCCATGTACTGACCAATACTCTAAGTTTATCACCCTTGTTCCTTATACTTCTTATATTCAACCCATCCCACTAACCGCAAATTTGCCTTATCCTTCCTCAGTCTCTCTACATGCTGCGTCTACCAATTGTAACATCCTCTGACCTATCACTTGGGTAACTATTCCCCTGCCAAACTAGTTTAACCTCTCCCAAAAACTCGAGCAAATTTGCCTGCAAGGATATTTGGTCCCCCTCAAGTTCACATGTAGCCCATCCTTTTTGTGGAGTTCATACCTCCCCCAGAAGAGATCTCAATGAACCACAAATCTGAAACACTGCACCAATTCCTCAGCCACACATTCATTTGCCATATCGTCCTATTCTTACCTTCACTGGAATGTGGCACAGGCAGCAACCAGAGATTACTACCCCTGAGGTCCTTCTTTTCAGCTTCCTAACTTGCTCACTATATTTTCTCTTGAACCTCATCTCTTTTCCTACCTGTGTTATTGGTACTAAAGTGTACCACAATTTCAGACTGCTTACCACCACCCCCCGCTTAGAATATTAGAATATTATGGATCTGATCTGAGATATCTCTGACTCCGGCATTTAGGAAGCAACATACTATCTGAGAGTCTCTTTCACGCCTACAGAATCTCCTAACTATTGAATCCGTTATCACCACTGGACTCCTCTTCTACCTCCTTCCTTTCTGAGCCACAGAGCCAGACTCTGTGCACAGATCTGGTCACTACATGTTTCCCCATAGTATGCATCCTTCTCTCCCGCGCCCCCCCCCAAAAAGAAAACCACAGTAATCAAAGTGGTATAGTGAGGGGAACAGCCATAGGCATATTCTGCACTCGCTGTCTCCCCATTCACTTTCCCTCTCCTGACAGTCATCCAGCTACCCACTTCCTACAATTTAGGAGTGATTACCTCCCTGTGGCTCTTATCTATCACCTCCTCATTCTTCCATGTGAACCAAAGGTCATCCAGCTGCAGCTGGATGCACTTCACGCAGATGTAGCTATCAGGGAGAACTCCTGTATCTGGCATGAAGGACATACCACTGACCCTGAATCAATTCTCACTACTCTGGCTGGGCCTAGTAAACAAAAGATAAAGCCAAAGTCATAGTCATACTTTATTGATCCCGGGGGAAATTGGTTTTTGTTACAGTTGCACCATAAATAATAAATAGTAATAGAAACATGAATAGTTAAATAGTAATATGTAAATTATGCCAGTAAATTATGAAATAAGTCCAGGACCAGCCTATCGGCTCAGGGTGTCTGACCCTCCAAGGGAGGAGTTGTAAAGTTTGATGGCCACAGTCAGGAATGACTTCCTATGACGCTCTGTGCTGCACCTCAGTGGAATGAGTCTCTGGCTGAATGTACTTCTGTGCCCACCCAGTACATTATGTAGTGGATGGGAGACACTGACCAAGATGGCATGCAACTTAGACAGCATCCTCTTTTCAAACACCACCATGAGAGAGTCTAGTTCCATCCCCACCACATCACTGGCCTTACAAATGAGTTTGTTGATTCTGTTGGTGTCTGCTACCCTCAGCCTGCTGCTCCAGCACACAACAGCAAACATGATAGCACTGGCCACCACAGACTCGTAGAACATCCTCAGCATTGTCCGGCAGATGTTAAAGGACCTCAGTCTCCTCAGGAAATAGAGACGGCTCTGACCCTTCTTGTAGACAGCCTCAGTGTTCTTAGACCAGTCCAGTTTATTGTCAATTCGTATCCCCAGGTATTTGTAATCCTCCACCACGTCCACACTGACCCCCTGGATGGAAACAGGGGTCACCGGCACCTTAGCTCTTCTCAGGTCTACTACCAGCTCCTTAGTCTTTTTCACATTAAACTGCAGATAATTCTGCTCACACTATGTGACAAAGTTTCCTACCGTAGCCCTGTACTCAACCTCATCTCCCTTGCTGATGCATCCAACTATGGCAGAGTCATCCGAAAACTTCCGAAGATGACGACTCTGTGCAGTAGTTGAAGTCCGAGGTGTAAATGGTGAAGAGAAAGGGAGACAAGACAGTCCCCTGTGGAGCCCCAGTGCTGCTGATCACTCTGTCGGACACACAGTGTTGCAAGCACACATACTGTGGTCTGCCAGTCAGGTAATCAAGAATCCATGATACCAGGGAAGCATCCACCTGCATCGCTGTCAGCTTCTCCCCCAGCAGAGCAGGGCAGGTGGTGTTGAACGCACTGGAGAAGTCAAAAAACATGACCCTCACAGTGCTCGCTGGCTTGTCCAGGTGGGCGTAGACGCGGTTCAGCAGGTAGACGATAGCATCCTCAACTCCTAGTCGGGGCTGGTAGGCAAACTGGAGAGGATCGAAGTGTGGCCCGACAATAGGCCGGAGCAGCTCCAGAACAAGTCTCTCCAGGGTCTTCATGATGTGGGAGGTCAATGCCGCCGGTCTGTAGTCATTGAGGCCGCTGGGGCGCGGCGTCTTCGGCACAGGGACGAGGCAGGGCGTCTTCCACAGTACAGGAACCCTCTGGAGCCTCAGGCTCATGTTGAATACATGGCGAAGTACTCCACATAGCTGAGGGGCACAGGCTTTGAGCACCCTGGTACTGACACCATCCGGTCCTGCAGCCTTGCTTGGGTTGAGACGTTTCAGCTGTCTTCTCACCTGTTCAGCTGTGAAGCCCACTGTGGTGGTTTCGTGTGGGGGAGGGGTATAGTCATGAGAGCAGGGTGGGGACTGAGGAGGGGAGAGTGGAATATGTGTTGGTTGGGGGCCGACAACAGATGGCTCGTGGGGGATGGGCAGGGATCACAATGTCAAATCTGTTAAAGAACAGGTTAAGTTCGTTGGCCCTGTCCAAGCTGCCTTCAGCTCCTCTGTTGCTAGTTTGCTGAAACCCAGTGATGGTCCTCATCCCCCTGCAGACCTCTCTCATGTTGTTCTGCTGAAGTTTCCACTCAAGCTTCCTCCTGTACCTGTCTTCAGCCTCCCTGATCCTGGTTTTCAGGTCCCTCTGTATTGCCCTCAGCTCCTCCTTATTTCCATCTCTAAATGCCTTCTCTTTAGTGTTCAGGATGTCCTTAATGTCCTTTGTCCCCCATGGCTTGTTATTTGAATAACGAAGGACAGTTCTTGTCGGAACATTGCAGTCCACACAGAAGCTAATGTAATCAGTAATGCACTCTGTGAGCCCATCAATATCCTCTCCATGTGGCTCACAGAGTGCCTGCCAGTCTGTCACCTCAAAACAACCCTGGAGCGCCTCATAAGCCTCCTCTGACCATTTCCTCACTGTCCTCGAGGTTGCAGGTTTACTCTTCACCAGAGGCACGTAGCAAGGTTTTAGATGCACCAGGTTGTGATCTGACCTTCCTAGTGGGGGGAGGGGAGAGGAGCTGTATGCATCCTTAATGTTAGCGTACATCAAATCCAGAGTCCTCTCCCCTCTGGTTGTTCAGCTCACATACTGCATTAAGTTGGGCAGTGTTCTAGCCATGGTAACTTGGTTGAAGTCACCCAAGATGGTAATGAGGGCACTCGGGTGCTGGGTTTGTAATCTGGCTATGATGGTGTAAATGATGTTACACGCCAACGTCGGGTTGGCAGAGGGAGGGATGTACACAACAACCACAATTGCATGCGATGTGTCCCTTGGCAAATAATATGGCCGGAGTCCAACAGCAAAAAGTTCAATATCTGGGCTACAGACCCATTCCTTGATTGTAATATGCCCAGGATTGCACCATCTGTTGTTTACCAGAGCTGCCAGCCCCCCTCCTTTACGCTTACTGCTCTGAGTGCAATTCCGGTCAGCTCAAATGGTCTGGAAGCCCTCTATGGAAACGCTTTGATCGGGTATGTCCTCGTGCAGCCACGTCTCAGTGAAGCACATGACACTGCTCTCCCGAAATGTTCTCTGACTCCTGACAAGCGCAGTCAGTTCATCCATTTTATTCCCCAGCGCTCACATTTCCCGTGATGAGAGAAGGGAGACACGGCTTGTAACTTCTCTTCTCCATAAACCTCTGTTGTCTCGACCCGGTCCTCTTCCCTCGCCTTTTTGATCCCCCTCTGTATCCTCTGTGTGTTTTCCTCCAGATTTCAGCCAGGATGTCCGCTGCTCTGTTCGCTAAACCAGCGGGCATGAGCGTAATCAATTGGTCCCTTGAATACACAATGCGGCCATCCTGCTGCCACGCTAACGAGGCGTGTCTGAAAGTAACTAATTCCAGTGCTAAAAAAACAAGTAAAACTCTCGAAATCTTCACTCTAACATTGTCCACTCACACAATGGCTGAATTGCTTAAACCTAATTTCGGTTTTTCTATTTAACGCAAGCTTGCCGAAAAATTCCAGAAGGCCCCACTCATGGATAGAAAAGAGAATACACATTTTTCTGCTTAATTCTGAACCTGCTGCAATAATTGATTATTTTATTATTCTTTCACAGAAAAATCATGCAAGCCTGTCACTTATAACAAAACAGTTGAAATTGATACATGCAGACGAGTTGATATTAAACTTACAAAGTGCAAAGGACATTGCCCAGGATTAGCTGAGTAAGTTTATTTCTCTCTAAGTTTCTAAGTTAAACAACACGAAAGTGTAATGTAGTAAATCTATAACTATGCCCTTATATTAAGTAAATATGTCGATGTCTAGATATGCAGACACTTGGTGAAATCTGACATGTTTTGATGAAACGGTTAAAACAGAAACTAAATTCTTATAACTAGTCTGAACAAATAGCACTCAAGTGCAGAACAGATGCAGATGTTTACTATTAAACACACACCATCAATGGAGTCAGTTACCTGGTGAGAGATTGCAGTGTTGGTGCAGGTGCAATGCACTATAGACCAAGGATTCTCCTGCCCTTTGCTTTAACAACAGACACTGTCTTTTCTTGCCTCATCTCCTGTTCCGATTCCTCCTGCAAAACAAAGGGAAACACCAATAACATGCTGCTTTCTGAGTTCTGTTTCTCTTGTGATTGTTGCAAGACGTCCAATAAAGTAGGAAAAAAGGCTTTATTCAGATGATTTTCCTCAAAGAATTTCCTGAATACATGTTGCTGATGTACAGGTAAATTCTTGGCAAATTGTTCCAAAATCAAGGTAGCAGTAGAACTCCACCCCGCCTTCCCTTCTCCCTGGGCCTCCTGTCCCATGATCCTCTCATATCCCTTTTGCCAATCACCTGTCCAGCTCTTGGCTCCATCACTTCCCCTCCTGAATTCTCCTATCATTTTGGATCTCCCCCTCCCCCTCCCCCTTTCAAATCTCTTACTAACTCTTCCTTCGGTTAGTCCTGACGATGGGTCTCGGCCTGAAACGTTCTTCCTAGAGATGCTGCCTGGCCTGCTGCGTTCATCAGCAACTTTGACGTGTTTTGCTTGAATTTCCAGCATCTGCAGAATTCCTATTGTTAGCAGTAGAACTACCAGTCTCTATAGTGAATAATTGATTTGTATGGTATTGAAACAACCCTTTTGGTCCACTCAGTGCCAACCAGCATACCATTCTATGCGATCCCACTTGCCTACATTAAACTCATATCTTCCCACTCCTCGCCACCCACACCAGGCTCTGCTCATTCAAGTACGTAAAACAAGTTCCTTAAATATTGTTACTGTTCCTGACTCCACCACTTCCTCTGGCAGCTAATTCCAGATGCCAAAGCAAATACCATAATTCTTTATAGCGCCAGCAACCTGGGTTTAATTCCTGCCGCTGTCTGTAAGGAGTTTGTACATTCTCCCATGACCATATGAGGTTCCTCTAGGCGCTCTGGTTTCCTCCCACATTCCAAAGATGTAAGGGTTGGTAGGCTAAGTGGTCACATTGGTGGCACGGGCTCACTGGGTTAGAAGGGTCTGCTAGTGTGCTATATCTCCTAAATAAAATGTGGTCTTGGGTCTCATTTACACCTCTTTCCTCTACCCTTAAGCCTTTGCTATTGAGCTTTCAACATCATTCCATGAGAAACAGACACAAGGAATTAATGTTATCTATGCCTTTCATAATTTTATACATCTGCATCTGGCACATTTTAGCCTCCTTCACAATGGGAAAGACAGACCAAGCCTACCCAATCTTCCTGATAACCTAAACCCCTCCATTCTAAGTAATATTCATGTGAATTTTTTCTGTACCCTTTCCATTTTACTTATGACCTTCCTATAGTATGACCAGAACTGCACACAATTGTCCAAGTGCAGCTTAATGTTTTGTACAATGGTAAAATTACATCCCACTTCTAATACTACTTTATTAAACATATGTAGATAATCTATGTACTGAATGTTTCCATGTACCATTCAATTTACAGTCCACCCAGATTATGTTTTTTTTCAATTCATTAAACAGACTTGCTTACTTCTGCTTATTCGACAGAGCCCATGAAATACTCTGGGGGAGATAAAACTGTGCTAGTTTACGTAATAGGTTGCATAGATTGCCTATTAATGAGTCCTCAGATAGTACCTTCAAATTTTTGCATTGTTTAATTACGGGAAAAAATGCCACTGATAAAATTGGATGACATATCAACAACTAAGATGAACAAAATAATTAGTCCTTATTGAGACTGCTATGTGATACTTCCTTTTCCATTAACGATTCCATGGGGCAATCTACTTCTTAAACCTGACCTGCCCAGCTTTCATCCCTTCTCTATCACGCACATTAGGATAGTGGAATTATTTCCATTGGAAAAACTATCTGTGTCAGTGAGAGGAGATTAATGAGTGACAATTAATTCAACACGTCACAGAAACAAAAAGGGAAAAGTTTAATAATTCTAAAGAGAATTTTTAAAGAAAATTATTTAGCATATTCATCTTATGATGGCAGTGCCCTTTATCATGCATACTGCTCAACAGTTCTGATACATGGCTGACTAGGATTTTGTCAAAACAAGTTAATTATCTGGCAGTATTCTGGACAATTTAATGTGTTGAAAAACAAAAAAAAAAAAATTGATGTCTAGAGGTGAAGATGTGTTTTTAAATTTTATGTATTATTGAGATAGGCCCTTCCAGCCATGCTACCCAGCAACCCTTGACTTAACACCAGCCTAGTCATGGGGCAATTTACAACGATCAATTAACCTACTAACCAGTACGTCTTTGGAATGTGGGAGGAAAGTGGAGCACCTGGAAAAAACCCATGCGGACACAGGGAGGACATACAAATACCTTGCAGATGATGCCGGAATTGAACTCTGATGTTCCAAGATTTAATGACAGCATCACCGAGGTTTTACTACTTGACCTCTGGTGATCCAAATAGGAAAATTCACTGGAGCGTAGAAGAATGAGGGGAGATTTGATAGAGGTATATAAAATTATGATGGGTATAGATAGAGTGAATGCAAGCAGGCTTTTTCCACTGAGGCAAGGGGAGGAAAAAACCAGAGGACATGGGTTAAGGGTGAGGGGGGAAAAGTTTAAAGGGAACATTAGGGGGGGCTTCTTCGCACAGAGAGTGGTGGGAGTATGGAATGAGCTGCCAGATGAGGTGGTAAATGCGGGTTTTTTATTAACATTTAAGAATAAATTGGACAGATACATGGATGGGAGGTGTATGGAGGGATATGGTCCGTGTGCAGGTCAGTGGGACTAGGCAGAAAATGGTTCAGCACAGCCAAGAAGGGCCAAAAGGCCTGTTTCTGTGCTATAGTTTCTATGGTTTTCTATGGTTATAATTTATCAATTTTTTGAAATTATATTTTACTCAATATAATTATCTAATTACCAAGGTAAAAGTAAAATATGAAAGCATGTTACTTAAAACCCTAAATTTACATGATATGGAGAAAATAATCTAAATTTTACAGTTTCCCTTTAATCAATATTTGTCATTTTCTAGATATAATATCAACACAGGAAGTATTGAACACATGTGTAAATGCTGTCAAGAAGAACATTTTGAAGAGAGAGAAATACAACTTGATTGTGATGTTCAAAATAGTGTTTTCAAATATATTTACATTAAATCATGTGCATGCAAAAAATGTGAAGCTGAAAAGTAATGGAGTTAAAGAGTAGATTTAATTGACTGCATATCATTTCTATGATTTGGGAAAAATAAAATTTAGTGATTGAGAGGATTGCTTTTATAGTAAAATTAGAAACTTAATTTTAATCATATGCTCATTCATGCTGACTGAAAATCTAATTTCAAGCAAAATAAATAATGCTCTGTTGTCGTGCTTTTGAAGAATCTGTCCGTGTCAAAAATTCTGTGGCTTTCATGTCATTGTAAATCCATTTGTAGATGATAGAAGCCGCCTTGTGGTTCACTTAAAATATTTATGTTAGTCAACTGTTCATGTACATTACGAATGTTGCATATGACATGCTTTGATTGACCCAAGATAATTCAACTCGTTACAAATAGTATGGATTTAAAATATTCGCCAACAGATGCAGTCATGGAACACTACAGCACTGATGTTAGAAGTAAACATTTTAATGCCTCCACAAAACTTATAACATTATATTACAAAGAGAATTGTGATGGGTTAATAATTTATAAATGCATAGCACCAACAAAACGTCGATTTGAATATATTTTCTATGCATGAAGAACTTATTTACATTTGGCACAAATTGCAAATTGGACCTCATCACCACCACCCCCCCAATAAAAAAACATTCAAGATGAGCCAAGGATGATTTACATGCAGAAACAAGCAGTGAAACTGAAATTGCTCAATTCCTGGGATCTTGATCTTTCCTGGGATCTCCTTAGCTCTGTTCCCAACATTTGCTGTTCTAACATTCAGAGAAACAAACCAGCATTCTCCTTGCCAGTCACACAGCTGTAACACATGCTGGCCAACGAAGAAGAGGACTGAGCTGTAGAGGAGGCGATTCCCAATGTACTGAGAATGATACTGTAGTCCTTGTCAACCAATAACATTTCACGAGGAAGGTTCTGTATATGGTTGGGCATGACACTCTGCATAAGTGCAGCCCAACACAAGTCAGAAGCTGGGTTATTACTTACAATCCAGATGTGGGTAGTATAGGTAAGACGAGCAGGATACTGCTGCTATCTTCACTCTTGTGCCTTAAGTTGATTTAGGGCTAGTAGGATAGCCAAAGATGGGAAAGGGACCAAGTTATCTGATGCAAATACAGTGAAAGGATAAAAAGTGGTTAGAAGCTTCACCCAATCTTGGAATTACACTTCACGTTCTGACTGTATATAACCCTCCCAGTAGGTGGATAAGATACTTACTTTGATTAATATTCATAGGTTAATAGTTATACAACAATGGTTAACAGTCTAACTAGTCATGTTGACCAAGATACCTTCCTTTTCCACTGCATTTCACCAACATCCCTCTGTCAATGTACACAAATATCTTTTAACCATTGTTATTATATCTGCCTCTTTCATATCCTCTAGTAGCACTTTCCAAAACCTACCACTCTATTTGAGAGGCTTGTCCACAGATTCCATTTAAATCTTTCCCCTTTCACCTTAAACTTATGCCCTCAAGTTTGAGACTCTCCTATTCCCTTAGAAAAAAAAATGCGACTACCTACCTATTTGTTCACCTCATATTATAAAATTTCTACAAGGTTACTACCATAGATTCCTGTGAGACAGAAAAAAAAAGTCTTCTTGTATCTAAAGCCTTCCTCTTCGTGTGAATTTCAAAGTACACTGCCTCTGTCCTCAGGATGAGGCTTTGTATTCCAGGACATTTGAGACAGCCTTCTTCTTCAACCACATGATTTCCTTTTCTCTACCATCACTGCTGCCCTCACCCAATTCTCCTCTATTTCTCAGAAATTGACCCTCACCCCATCCTCCTGCCACCATAACAAGGATAGATTTCCCTTTGTCCTTATCTATCAACACATAAACCTCTGCATCTAACATACCATTCTCTGTAACTTGTACTACCTTCAATGAGATCCTACCATGAAACACATCTTTCCTGCCCCCCACTCTCTGTTTCCCACTCCCTTATCCACTTGTCCCTCACCATTGATTTTCCCCCTCATATTTACCTTGGAAGCAGGTCAAGTGCAGGAAGGAATACCGCCTTCCTCAGCACCATTCATAGCCCAAAATAGTTCTTCCAAGTGAAACAACACTTCACCTGCAAGACTGTTGAGATCATCTACTGCATCCGGTGCTCCTGGTGCAGCTTCCTCTACATCGGTGAGGCCCAAAGTAGATTGGGAGACTGTTTCGTCAAGTACCTTTGCTCTGTCTGCCATAAGAGGTGGACTTTCATGGTAGCCACCTATTTTAATTCTACTTCCCATTTCCATTGGCCTCCTCTACTGCAATAATGAAAACACTCTTAGGTTAGTGGTCCAACACCTCAAATTCCATTTGGTTCACAATTGAGTCTGCTCTATCATTCCATTATAGCTGATTTATTAACCCTCTCAAATCCCATTCTTCTGCTTGGTCTCCATAACCTTTGACACCTCTACTAATTAAGAACCTATCAATCTCCACTTTAGATATACCCAATGACTTGGCCTTCACATCCATCTGTCGCAATGCCTTCCACAAAATTACTACCCTCTGACTAAATAAATCAATCTTAATCCCTGTTTTTGAGGAACATCCCTCCATTCTGAGGCTGTGCCCTCAGATCCTAGACTTAGCCAATAAAGGAAACAACAACCTCTCACTCGATGTCAGCAAGAGCTAGAACTGATTATAGACTTCCAGACTGGAAAACCAGAGGTCCATGAGCCAGTCCTCATCAGAGGATTAGAGGTGGAGAGCGTCAGTAGCTTTAAATTCCTGGGTGTTACTATTTCAGAGGACCTGTCTTGGACCAGCACATAAGCACAATTGTGAAGAAAGCATAGCAGCACCTCTACTTTCTTAGGAGTTTGCAGACATATAGCATGACATCTAAAACTTTGACAAACTTCTATAGGTGTCTAATGGAGAGTATAGTAACTGGTTGCATCACAGCTTGGTATGGAAACACCAATGTCTTTGATTGAAAAATCCCACAAAAAGTAGTGGATTCATCCCAGTACATCAAGGGTAAAGCCCTCTCAACAACTGAGCACATCTACTGTACATACAACACTGTCGTAGGAAGGCAGCATCGATCAGCAGCAATCCGCACCACCTAGGCCATGCTCTCTTCTCACTGCTACCATCAGATAGAAGGTACAAGAGCCTCGAGACTCATGCTGCCAGGTTCTAGAACTGCTACTACTCCTCAACCATCAGACTCTTGAATATAAGGAGATATCTACATTCAACTTCACTTGCCCCATCACTGAAATGTTCCCACAACCAATGTTCTCACTTTCAAGATCTCTTTATCTCATTACCTCATATTCTTGTCATTTATAGCTATTTATTTATATCTACATTTGCACAGTTTGTTGTCTTCTGCACTCTGGTTGATCTTTCAATAATCCTGTTATAGTCATGATCCTGTATATTTGCTGAGTATAGCCACAAGAAAATGAATCTCAGGTTTGTATATGGTGACATATATGTACTGTGATAATGAAATTTACTTTGAACCACTAAAGTCAGGTTAACTGGCCAATAATTTCCTTACTTCTGCCTCCCTTCCTTCTTAGAGTGGAGTGACATTTGTAATTTTACAGTCCTCTTGAACCATTTCAGAACTTAGTGATTCTTGCAAGATAATTGTTCTTTTTTCTTGGCTGTGTCTTCATTCTTTGTCCATCATTTTCCTCTTACAAAATCTAATAAAACAGCGGTATCTACAAAGTGTTATGCCTCATTCTTGACCTACAAAGTGCCACCGAATCATAACGTCTCCAGATCCAACAGACCCAACACAAACACTAATCCCTGCAGTACACCATTAGTTACAGGTTTTCAATCTGAAAAGCAACCCTTCAACACCAGTCTATCTCCTACCACCACAATTTACTCTCGCATTCTGGATCTCATGTATTCTAACTTTCTGGATAAACCTATCACGTGAGATCTTGTCAAAGGCTTTCCTAAAGTTCAAGTAGATAATAAATCATCCTGCCCTTGTTAGTGTTCTTTGTTGTGGTTAAAAAAAAGCTCAATCAAATTTGTGGGATGAATTCCCATGAACAGAGTCATGCTACTTATCCCTAAGTAATCCTCACATTTTCAAATAAAAATAAATCCGGTTCTTCTAGAACCCTTCCAGTAATACCACCCCCCCCCCCAAACTAATTTAAGCCTCTTTGGTTTGTAGTTCTCTGGCTTGATCTTACAGTCTTTCTTAACTGAAAGCACAGCTTTAGCTGGGCTCCAGTCTTCTGTACCTTATCTATTGCTAACAAAGATGCAAAAATCTCTCCTAGGACCCAAACAATCTCCTTTCTTGCTTCTCACAATATCCCAAGATATAGCTGGGCAGGTTCTGGGGATTATACACATTGACTGCACGTCAAGACCACCATCACCTCCTTCGTAATGTCAATATGTTTCAGAATATCACTGTTCTCTTCCACAAAATCACTAACTTTAACATGTGTAATCCCCTTACCGTGTCTCGTAATAGAATAGGCTCATTAGTTATCTCTGGCTAACAGCCACATGATTCAGCATTGCATGGGTAACGGTAAGACGGTCATCTTCTACATGTCTAGGGTCAGAATGATTTGGGTTCAGCCAGATAGGAAAGTTGGAATGTTCCATTGAGGAAACGAAAATTATGGTGAATGCTGTATAAATACTGCCCCTTGCACAGTTATCCTTCGCCAGGAAATAACAGAACTTACTTAAAGTGGAAGTATATTTACAAATATTTTAACCTTAACAACCAGTTAAAAAGAAAACAAAAGGCCCATTGCAGTTAGAAGTTCATAATGTGCACATAAATGTATGAGCTCACTGCTAGGTAGTCAGGTACTTCGCTTTAATTACTTATGGCGCTGAACCCACATTCTATGTAAAAGACACTAATCACAGTCCAAACTTCCGTCGAAGTCCGTAATGAACTAACTGGTTAACTCAGAAGTATTGGCACTTCCTCCACGGAACCATTGTCTGCACAAAGGTCTTCTTACAATGGTGTTTCTCCTTCAGGCAGGGTTCCTCGAGCATTTTCCGTTGTCTCTACTCCACATCTCACTTACCCCCCCTCCAACTCCTCCAAAAAGACCTCAAAACCAACCCACATTCTCCTAGAAATCTGATCCGCCTAATCTCTCTCGTATGTTGCATGGCATCCCACCAGAAAGAATGTTATCAAGACAAAACTGATTGACTGACACAACATACCTAAGTAGATCATATGCTCCTTATCTTAACAGCAATCAAATTACTGGTCTGTAAAGCTTGACTAACAGAGCACACTGCATTCTACCAAAAAGCTGCAGGAAAAATACCCAACAGAATAATGGTAGAATACAATAAAACATGTTCTTAACCTGAATATTACATGTCCTTCTCCATAGTAAGTACAGACGAATAGTATTCACTTAAGATCTTGTCCATGTACCATGGCTCCATAAATGTACTGAGGGTAATCTATCCAATAAAATAAGATTGCAGAACTCCCGTTGAAATTCATAAGGATACAAAAGAGGCAAGAGTGGATAAAAGACTGATGGAAAATAATGCTGGAGAAGTAGCAGTGGCAATCAAAGAAATGACATACGGACTGAATAGGTACTTTGTGTTAATCTTCATGATGGAAGGCACCAGTAACATGGCAGATATTTAAGGGAGTCAGTGAGCAAAGATGAATGTAGTGATCATTACTAAGGAGAAGGTTCTGGGGAAGGTGAAATGGCCAAGATGGATTAATCACCTGGATCAGATGAAACGTACCCCTGAGCTCTAAAAACAGTAGTTGAAGAGATTGTGGAGGCATTAGTAATGATCTTTCAAGATATGAAATTACAGGCCACTTAGCCTGATCTCATTGGTTGATAAGATTTTACTGTCCATTATTAAGAATGGAATTTTGGAATACATCGAAGTACATAATACAATATGGTACAAGTCAGCACGCATTTATTAAAGGGTGATCTTGCCAGACAAACCTGCTAGAATCCTTTAAGGAGGTAACAAGTAGGTTAGACAAAGAGGTTCAGTGGACACTTCTTAAAATGTCAGAAGGTATTTGACAAGGAATTGCTTTTGAGGCTGCTCAACAAGAACCCATAGAATTAGACTATAAAACATAGGAGCTGAACTAGGCCATACAGCTCATCAAGTCTGCTCCACCATTCCATCATAGCTGATTTATCCCACTCAATCCCATTCTCTTGCCTTCTCCCCATAACCATTGATGCCCTGTTTAATCAGGTACCTATCAACCTCCACTTTAAACATTCCCAATGACTTGGCAATGAATTTCACAGGTTCACAAGCCTATGGCTAAAGAAATTCCTCATCTCTGGTCTAAATGGACATCCCTCTATTCTGGTCCAAGACTTCCCGTTATATGAAACGTCCTCTCCATATCCACTCTATCCATATTTTTGAATATTTGATTGGTTTCAATGAAATTTCCATCCCCATTCTTCTATACTCCAAAGAGTACAGGCCCAGAACCATTAAATGCTCCAGATATGTTAACTCTTTCATACTAGGAATTATTCTCGTGAACCTCCTTTGGACCCTCTCCAATGCCAGCACATTTTTTCTTAAATAATGGGCTCAAAACTGCTCACAATATTCCAAGTGCAGTCTGGTCAATACCTTGTAAAGACTTAGCGTTACATTTTTGCTCTTATATTCTAGTCCTCTCGAAATGAATGCCAACATTACATTTGCCTTCTTTACCACTAACTCAATCCTGCACAAGGACTCCCTAGTCCCTTTGCACCTCTGATTTTTGAATTTGCTCCCCATTTAGACAAAGGGCTGTGCCTTTATTCCTTTTATCAAATTGCATGACCAAACACTTCCCTACACTATATTCAATCTGCCACTTTATAGTCCATTCTCCCAATCTGTCTAAGGCCTTCTGCACACTGTCTGGTTCCTCAACACTATCTGACCCTTGACCTACCTTCATATCATGTGCAAACTTGGCCGCAAAGCATGCAAATCATTGACATAAAATGTTAAAAGAAGCAGTCCCAAAACTGACCCCTGTGGAATACCACTAGTTACTGGCAGCCAACCAGAACAGACCCATGACTGTGTTGTCACCCACAGCTCCAACCTGCTAATTAAATTTGCTGACGATACTATACTGATTGGCCTAATCTCAAATAATAATGAGGCAGCCTACGGAGAAGAAGTCATCACCCTGACACAGTGGTGTTAAGAAAACAACCTCTTCCTTAATGTTGCAAGACAAAGGAGCTGGTCGTAGACTACAGGAGGAATTGAGACAGGCTAACCCCTATTGACATCAATGGATCTGGGGTTGAGAGACTGAACAGCTTTAAGTTACTTGAGGATTACACTTGGTCTGTGTGGTGAAAAGGGCACAACGACGCCTCTTTCACCTCATATGGTCGAAGAGGTATGGTATGGGCCCCCAAATCCCAAGAACTTTCTACAGGGGGACAATTAGCTTCTCCCACAAAGCCAATGTCCAATCCGATTTACTAACTCATTTTGAATACCAAGTGACTGAACTTTCTTAACCAACCTCCCATGCGGGATATTGTCAAAGGCCTTGCTGAGGTTCATGTAGACAACATCCACGACTTTGCCTTCATCAACTTTCCTGGAAACTTCCTCAAAAAAATTTGTAAGTTCTCATTTTCCACACATGAAACCATGCTGACTATCCTTAAGCAGTCCATGTCTATCCAAATACTTACTGTATATATCAGGTCCCTCAGAATATCGTCCAATAACTTTCCCACTACTGATGTCAGGCTTACCTGCCTATCATGTCTTGGTTTATTTTTTAGAGCTGTTTTTGAAAAGTGCAACAACATCAATTATTCTCCAATCCTCTGGCACCTCACCTGTCACAAAGAATGATTTAAATATCTCTTCTACCTTCGGTTCATGTCAATATCTTTCCTGCAACACATGGGCTCTTGCCTTGTTGAGTAGCCTAATGTGCTGCACCATTTCAAAGGCCTTCTGAAAAGCCAAGTAAACATCTACTGACTCTTCGTTGTCTATCTTGCCTGTTATTCCCTCAAAGAATTCCAACAGATTTGTCAGGCAAGATTTCCCATTAAGGAAATCATACTGACTTTGGGCTGTTTTATCACACGCCTTCAAGTACCCTGAAGCTTCCTCCTTAATGGACTCCAACATCTTCCTAACCACCGGCATCAGGCTAACTTCTTTTCTTCTGCCTCCCTTCCTTCTTAAAGAATGTAGTGGCATACACTATTTTCCAGTTCTCTTGAACCATCCCAGAATCTAGTAATATTTGAAAGAGTATTACTAATGCCTCCACAATCACTTCACCTACCTTTTCAAAACTGTAGCCCACCTGGTCCAGGTGACTTATATACCTTCAGACCTTTTGGATTCCCAAGCACCTTCTCCTTGGTAACAGCAAAAATACTCACTTCTGCCCCTGAAACTCTTGAATTTCTGACATGCTGCTAAGTGTCTTCCTGTCACAATGGGGGCGCTGGGAGGTAGCGTACCCAAATGCAAGACATAGACACTGAAGTACAAGGAACAGGACTTGACTAGAGTAGGGATGTGACAGGATACAGACAAGGAGCAGGGACAAGAACACAGACTTGGGTTAGGACATGGACAAGACAGGGAACCGAGACAAGGAACAATGCACTAGAAGCCTGGGCTTGGGCTCCGAGCCAGAGACTGGACAAGGACCCAGAACCTGGGTCTTGCCTTGGGCTCGGGCCCCAGAACCAGGCATGGACATGACATGACTACAGGATATTGGATAACATTGTAACACCCTGTTTTCTAAGTGTTTATTTAAGTGTGCTTTTATTGTGCGTCAAGTGTTTATTCAGGTGTTGACCATGACTTTACTATGCAATAAGTGTCTGTTATTAAGTGTGTGGGGGGATTACTATGGTATTTCACTATGTAACCATTGATTTATTAGCTAGAATGAAACCTGTGTACTTTTGACCCCTCGAGAAAAACAAACATAGCCAAGTAAAGAAATAGTGATTGATTTATTAGTTAGAGTAAAACTTACAGCAATATGCTAATGCAGTTAAGCGAGAAGGGGGGCTATAAAAATGCTGTATGAGAGAGACAGGCAGGCATACAGAGGCTAGCCCACTGTCTGTCTCAGCTTTGATTTGCAAATTAAAGTTTAAACATTTCTTGGAGAACCTTCGGCGTCTCCTCATCATTTGTAAAACCATGACAAAACTGGCGTAGTCGGCAGGATTAGGAAGAGACCCTTGGAAGAAGGAAACGGCAGATTGAGGGCGCTTCCCGGTCCCTGGGGGACTTCCACAGAGCTAACAGAATTCAGGGTGCACCCAAACAAAGGTAAGCACTTTTTAGCAACAATTTGGACTAAGAATTCTGTTGGTTTTTGGGGAGATCTCGGAGACTCAGAAGTGTGAAACAACTGCCAAAGGGTCTCTCCAATTCAAAGAATCTGGCAGAATTGAGGGTTAAAAGGAGGCTTGGAGGTTTAATCAAGAACACTGCAGTGAGGGTGAGTATGTATAAGGTAACGAGAAGTTAAGCAAGAAAAATCCCACATGGTGTTGTTAAGTCCCTGTGGATCCCGCTTCATACGAGACGAAGGTCTAAACGGGCAGGGAAAGAAAGAAAAGAAGGGAAACCCCTCGTGAATACCGCCTTAAGAAAAGTATGGGTCTGAATAGACGAGGTGCAAAAAGAAAGTTCTGTGGATACCGCCCGAGAAAAGGGTCTGCACAGGCAGAACAGAATAGAAGATAAGGATAGCTTAAGTACATAATTTAGACGCGGGTGAGAAGAAACCATAAGGCTAGATAGAGAAATAGGCTACAGAAAATAGCACTACCGAGGTGTGAGACGTCAAGAATACCTTAAAAAGGGGAAGAATAACATGACAGGGAAAGCAACGGCAGTAGAAATACTGAGCAAAATATTTCTGGTGTGTCAAGGTAAGATCGTGGAAATTTCAGAAAAATGGGAAAAAAGAACCAAAAATCTGGTCACGAAGTGGCCGAAAGAAGGAACATTTGATGTAAGTTTATGTGAGGAAATGGAGGCACTGATTAAAAATAACAAACCAAGAGATAAATCCAACGAATGAGAGAAAAAAGAAAATAGGAGATAGAAGTGTTAAAACTCTTTAGGATGGAGGGAGAAAGATTGAGAAAGAAAGGAAGTATATTAGTAGTAAGTAAAGAAGACACTGAGGAACAAGAGAAGCAGTCTGGTAAACCACAGGAGAAACAGAACAAGGAGCCGACTCTATACCCAGACCTGAGAAATGTTGAAAACCCTCCCCCTTATTACGAGAAGGAGACTCTTAAACAGTGCCCTGTATTATCAGGAGAACTAGAACTGGGGGGAAAGGTTAAAGTCTGGAATACCAAGGAGGAAAGAAGAAAATATGAGGAGGAGAGAGGGGCACTGTGGAAGGAAATGCAGGAAGACAAGAAAAAAGTAGAACGAGAAAGTAAGATAATAAGAGAACGTATCAAAGAGTTGCGGGAATTGAGACTGAGGAAAAGTCAGGAGGAATTCCTGTTACAGGAACACGACACTGAACAGGCTGGAAGAGAAGATGATTTATCAGAAGAGCAAGAGTCAAGTAATGAGTATGAGGGTATAGGAGAGTGTAGACAGGGGATAGAAGAGGAGATCCTTGAAGGGGAAAAAGAGACAGTGGAAAGAGAGATAAGAGAAGCAGAGAAAGAGTATAGCAGATTACAGCGGGATTTGGGTTCCTGACTGGGTTTCCAACAAAAATTTGAGGAATTCGCGAGGACCCGAGCAAATGCTAGCCCAAATCAGAAAGAGAGGACTCCAAGGAGATGTCAAGAGAAAATAGGAACACAAGGGCTAGAGCAAACCCCAGAGAGATTTGTGTGGCTGCCAGTAAGAAAAAGGTCAGAAGGGGATGAGGAGTCGGGTGAGGAGGAAAATCAGAATATGGGGAGAGAAGGAAAAAAAGTGATGCCGTTGTTAGTAAAAGGGTCAGGACAAGTACAGTATGTTCCTCGGGGCTCCCAGGACCTGGAAGGGCTGAAAATCACCCTGCCTAGCTTACATGAAGGAGCAGGGAAGTAGATTAGAGCCTTTGAAGAAGAAACAACGGGACGGTTATTGGCTATGGGAGATTTGAAGGCACTGCTGATAAGGTTGATGGGAACCTCCAAATTAAAAGAGCTGATGGAAATGGCTGGACTACTAAATGCGTTCAGCCCAATGACTGACGGGACCAGCTTCGACCAAGTGAGGCAGAAGGTATGGCAGGCCCTCAGGAAGCTTTACCCACCCAAAGTGGATCCCAAAACTTTGAAAGGGGATCCACTGGGGGACATTGAGAATCCAGTAGCCTATGTAGAGAATCAGTTGAAAAGGTGGAGACTGGAGACTAAGCAAGAACTGGAAGGCAACTCGTTTATGACCGTGCTGTTCCGAACCGCCGTTTTGGACGCAATGCCTCCGCAAGTTAAATCTAAACTGGACGAAGTGGTTGGACTGACGTCAATGAACTCACAAGAATTTAGAGACCATGTAGTCCATGCGGTTGAGAAATATCGGAAAGACAAACGGAAGCTGATTGAGCAACAGGAAGAGGTGCAAAGAAAGCTAATGAAAATGCAGCTTGAAGAACTGAAAAAGAAGGAAAAAGAGAAGGGGAAAAAGATGCTGCCAGTAGCACCCGATTTGAGTGCAACTGTTAAAATGAATAAAACACCACTGTATGGAGGAACCGGTCGCGCTGTCAGACAGGGGCCAGAAAACCCCATGCCAATAATAAACATCTTTGGAGGAGCATTCCCAAGAATGCCCTATCAGGAACAGGGTAAATTTAAACAGCAGCCCAGACAGGACTGGAAATCCCAAGGAGGGGGACAGAGAGGTTATGGAAAAAGAGGGCCAGTGAGGAGACAAGGGGAGAGAGAGGTAGAGAGACTGTGCTGGGGGTGTAACCAGCCAGGACACATGAGAAGAGACTGTCCACTCAGATCATGGCCCGTCATGTACCAGCAGGGACCGATGAGAAGGGAACCGCAGGTTAGCCAAGGACTAGCCCCCACAGGTTCAGGCAAGATGCTAGGGGTGCCCAGAGAACCCAGGTGGGAAGGGACATTACCCAGTGATAACAAGGGAGGCGAAAGAGGAACTCATTGTTCAGGTTATGTTAGAAGGGCAATTGACACCCATGATGATAGACACTGGAGCCATGTATACCTGTGTACAGTCACTGTATGCCCTTCACCTTCCCATGTCAGGAAAATTTATTAAAACTGTAGGGTTCTTGGGGAAAACACAGTTAACACAATGTACAGCTCCAGTACGGTTGGGGATGGACAGTAAAAGAATAGTTCTGCCAGTATTAGTGTCCAAAGGAACCCCGATTAATTTGCTAGGCAGAGATGCCCTATTAAAATTAAAATTAGAATGCACTAGAACTGGGTTGAGTACGGAAAGAGCGAATACTCAGTTACTAGTGCGGGAAATCAAGAAAGCTAATGTTTTCTGGATAGGAGACATAGAAGATCGGATCTGGGAAACCTGGGAAAAATGGAAAAAGGGCGTGCAGGCCACATTGCCTAAGGTGGTAGCGCCCAAGACTGAGTTACATTGCACAGTAATTTGTGACGAGACTCAGAGTAAGGAGCTAGAGGAGAGATGGCATGAGGGGCCATAATAATTGGAAAGCAAGAGGCAGCCCTACAATTCAGGTGGAATACCTTCTTGGAGAAATGGTATAGAATACCGGAGGCTGTGCCCCATATAACGTTGCTAGTGAATGAAGGATACCAGTTTAAAGACCTAGGACCCTTAGTAAAATGCGCTGGAACCGTAACGGTTTGAAGGAAAATCATGCCAGAGGTATGGACATCGGGAGACAATAACTACATTAAAATAATGATAGATATAGATATGACAGGAACTACAAAGGAGGTCGAAGTAATTCCTCAGCCGCACATGTTACTATTGGAAAAGGAGAAAGGTCAGGGAAAAGACAACAGGCTGGATAGGTTACCATCTATTCTGTGGTCACAACATGACACGGACGTAGGGAGAATAAAAACAGCAAGTCCGGTAGAAATAAAACTGAAAAAGGGAGCAGTTCCACCTCGGAGACCACAATACCCTCTAAGACCAGAAGCAGAGGAGGGAATAGCGCCCACGATACAGGGGTTGCTCGAAGCAGGCGTACTTAAGAGGATAGATAGTCCGTGTAATAGCCCACTGCTGCTGGCCTTAAAAGCGGACAAATCCAAATGGAGACTGGTACATGACTCACGAGCGTGGTAATGACGTAGTGGAAGACTGGCCAGCCGTATTCCCTTCCCGCACACGCTTCTGACTAACGTTCCGCTGGAGTCAAGCTATTTTTCAGTGATTGATTTGTGCTCAGCTTTCTTCAGCACTCCCCTGGCTGATCAGTGTCAGTATCTATTTGCATTTACATACAGAGGTAACCAGTATACCTATATTAGAATGCCACAAGGATTTAAGCACTCACCGCACATTTTTAGTCAAGTATTAAAGGCAGACTTAGAAAGTCTGGAAAGTACATTAATACAGAATGTGGATGATTTGTTAATTTGCTCCGAAAGTGAGGAGCAGTGTGAACAGGATACCATGACCCTTTTAAAAAGACTGGTGTATGGAGGACATAAGGAATCCAAAAAGAAGTTGCAACTCTGTAAGCAACAAGTAGAATACCTAGGTAGGGTAATCTCCAAGGGAATGAAGGCGATAGTGCCGGATCAAATTGAGGCAATAACTAAAGCTCCTAAGCCCCAGACAGTAAAGCAGATGATGACGTTTTTAAGATTAACAGGATACAGTTCAGATTGGATTGGGGAATATGCTGAAATCGTAATGCCATTAAGGAAAATAATGAAGGAAGCAGGACATACAAGTTTGAAGAGTGGCCTACAGTGGAACGAGGAGGCAGAAACAGCCTTTAATACTATTAAACAGGAATTGCTGTCAGCCCCAGCGTTAGCTTTGCCTGACTATGAGAAGGACTTTCATTTGTATGTATCCAACCGGCAAGAAGGCTATGTCGCGGCGGTTCTAACACAAGAGACAGGCACAGGAAAAGCAAAACAACCAATAGCATATTGCAGTGCGAAATTGGATGAAGTGGCTCAGGGGTACCCACCCTGTTATCAGAGACTAGCAGCATTATACTATGCCTATGAGAAGGCATCATCCGTGACCTGTACACACACAAGGTAACAGAATTACTGGAAAGAGGTAAATTCGTGTTGACACCAGCCAGAATAGCAGCATATCAGATGTTATTGACATTTCCAGATATAACTATACAGAGATGTACTTCCAGTAATATAGCTGATTACGTCCCCTTGGGTCATGAAGGAGAACCCCATGACTGTGTAAGGGAAACAATGCCATTTGCCAAATTAAGAGCAGATTTACGATCCGAACCACTAGAAGAGGAAGATAAAAAGGTTTTGTTTGTAGATGGCTCCTGTTATAGGGATTATGATGGAAATCATGCAGGTTTCTCAGTAGTGCAGCAGGATCAGACAAGCTTTAAGACTATTAGAATGGAAGCTTGCCCCCAACTGTGTTCCGCCCAATTAGCGGAAATCAAAGCCCTGACAGCAGCGTGCGAAATGATGGAAGGTGAGAAAGTAGACATTTATACTGATTCGGCATAAGCGCATGGAGCGTGTTATTTGTTTGGGGCAGTGTGGAAACAGAGAGGCTTTAAGAAGAGTAATGGAGATCCCATACAGCACTGTCAGCAAATTTTAGATTTAATAACAGCGATGATGAAACCCAAAGCGCTGGCTAGGGTGAAGTGTCAGGCACATAAAAAAGGAAATGATGTAATAACCAAGGGAAATCAAGCTGGAGACAAAGCAGCCTGGAAAGCATCTGGATGTACGTCGGCCATCATTGTGCCACAGGTAAGCTTGGAGCTGGAAGCTCTGGTAGAGGACCTGATTGAAGTACAAGGTAAGGCAACTTTGGCAGAGCAGACAATGTGGAGGCGAAGGGGGACCAAGCAGAGCCCAGACGGCCTGTGGAGCACGGAGGACGGTTTATTGGTAGCACCCACCCCGTTGTTGACTATCCTGATTTCAGAAGCCCATGGAATGGATCATTGTGCAAGGGGGGAAGCGATAAGGAAAATAAAAAAGGACGGTTTTTGATCGCCTTATTTACAGGCTTCAGTAGACCATGTGCTGTCGCAGTGCGAGGTATGCGCACAGAATAATGTTTGGAAAGGAGTTACAACCCCAATAGGTCATATACCCGTGCCCGAAGGGCCATTTAAACATTTAGTGATTGACTATGTAGACATGATAAGGACAGTAAGAGGGAAAAGATACTTGTTAGTAGTAATTGACAGATTCAGTAGATGGGTAGAAGCTGTACCCCCGAAAGATCAAGGGGCAGGAACAGTGGTAAAATTCCTGACAAACAAGGTGATCCCAAGATTCGGAATACCTACAGAAGTCAGCACAGACAATTGTTCAGCGTTCATCCAAAAGGTGGTCAAATTAGTATTGCAAGCACTAAGAATAAAGCAGAGGTTTGGATGCGTGTATCACCCTCAGTCACAGGGCATGGTGGAAAGAATTAACGGGACCTTAAAAACCGAACTGAATAAAATTTGTGCGGGTACTGAACTCAACTGGATCGACGTGCTGCCGTTAGCGTTAATGAGTTACCGCATGCAAATTAATCGAGTGACGTGTCTAACACTGCATGAAATACTAACCGGAAGGCTCATGCCAGTGCCCCAGTGGAGAGGACCATACAAAGGGCTTAGCTTGGAACAATTGGAAGTAGAACTAAAACAATACATGCAGCAACTAACCATGATACATTAGTCTATCTGTGCCGGAGATCGTGCAAAGGGAAGGACCAATCAAGCCAGGAGATCAGGTCTATGTGCGAGCCTTTCGAAGAAAGTGGAACGAACCAAGAAGGGAATGGCCTTTTACGGTAACCAAGGTGTCACCCACCGCAGTTCAAGTAGAAGGACGCTCCACCTGGTACCATCTCAATCACTACACCAGAGCAGTCCCGCAGGTACAGCCAGGTCTGGAGCCCGAGGTAAGTAGTGAAGAGGAAGGGATAGCAGGGGACAGACAAGATGAACAAGAAGCTGTCACTACACCACAGGAGCTTGATCAGATGATAAGGGAAGCTTTTGGTTTTGAGAACAGGTCTGATGACCCTAAGGATGGGGTTGTGGATAGTAGTACTCCTTCAGACAGTGAGGATGACTTGGGAGTGACCAGTCTTGCCCCTTGGGATGATACACCCACAAACCCCTGTACGGACATGGAAATCATTAATTTGGCCGATATGGCGTCGGAATGTTAGGACTCCGCAAACCTTAAAAGAAAGGAGTAAGCGGAGCGCAACAGTTACCTCTTTGCAGTGGCAACAGACATGTACTAGCCAGTGGTACCAATGGGCACAATACACAGCAGGAATGATGGAGAGACAGAACTGTTATCTGTGCTCCAGGGCGAAGTCCGTGCAACACGTAGCCTCCATGCCTTATAACTCCTCCACCTGCATGCAATGGCTAAAGGAGCGGAGGGGGCAGTGTGCGCAGCAGTGTCCAAGTGTAGTCAAGACTTGTAGCATGGGAATTTGTAGCGGGACGGATCCTTGTTATCAGAAATGTATTGACAACACCCCATATTGCCCTTATTGGTGTATGCTATCCCAAGCCTCCTCGCAATTCGATCGAAATGTGCTCGCCCATAAATGTAATTATAGCAGACCTTGGGCCATTAGTAAAAGAAATCAGATCCCCGCAGTGGGAAAATTGATAATGCAGGATCATTTGAATTATGAACGCTTTACACGGACAGGTGCTTTTTCGGTTGGCCATTTTAGGGGTAACCACGTGCAGACTTGGGATGTAACCCCAGACCGAAGATACATAGTAGGTAACCTTCCACCCGAAGGTGCGTTGAATGTCCAGAACATCCCATTAGCAGACACTTGGTAGTTGTGTGGAATGGAGGAAGGCCTAAGATCCACGCTTCCCCTTAGTTGGGCAGGTACATGTACATGGGTTATGCTGATTCAAGAAGTTGTAGTATCCCCTGAAGTACAATTTGACGCTCCGAAGCAGCAGACACTGCGGCGGAAGAGGCGAAAATATGAACCTGACCCAACGATCCGTATCGACAGTATAGGACAGCTGAGAGGTATACCTAACGAGTTTAAGGCAAGAAACGAGATTGCTGCTGGCTGGGAAGCGATTATACCTGTAATAGGGATTAGCAAAAACGTTGAGTGGATAAATTATATATATTATAATCAACAGAGATTCATTAACTACACAGATGATGCGCTGGAGGCACTAGGACAACAGCTGGGTGCAACTAGTAGAGTGGCATGGCAGAATAGACAGGTGTTAGACTGGCTGTTGGCAGGCAAAGGAGGAGTTTGTGTAATGTTTGGAGAACAGTGCTGTACTTTCATAAAAAATAACACGAGTACGGAGGGATCATTTACCAGAGCAATGAACAAATTGAAAAGTCTGAGAAGAGAAGTTAGACAGAATGCTGGGTTCGGACGTCAGTTATTTGACTGGTTAGATAGTAAACTAGGGGGATGGGGAGCATGGCTAACCAAGATAGTGATAACTGTAGGTATTGTATTGGTAAGCTGTGCGATTGTTTTGTGCCATTTTCTTCCGTGTCTCAAGTCTCTTATAGTGCGGGCCGCAACAAAATGCTTTCTGATGCTCCTAGAAATTGCTGAATCAAGCCCAGTGGAAAGAGAAATACCGATAATGTACTGTTACAGCTTACACGACATGCAAGATGTACAGGAGGAAATGATAATGTGGGAGTAGACTGTAAAGGCTCCTGAGTCTTTTTTCCTTTCTCAGACACAAAGGGACAGGTTTTTCGCTCAGTGGCAGTGGCCTAGGAGGGTAGGGAGAGAACACTTCGAGTTCTAAGCACAAGAAATTATAGTTTGACCCAGATTTGGGAGTAAATTCTGGAGTTTATTTGAGCTTCTGTGCGGGGACTTGTAGTTCATTTTCGTGTGTGTGTGTGTGTGTGTGTGTGTGTGTGTGTGTGTGTGTGTGTGTGTGTGTGTGTGTGTGTGTGTGTGTGTGTGTGTGTGTGTGTGTGTGTGTGTGTGTGTGTGTAGGTCTCAAAGGGCTGATTATTTTGGAAAACATTGTAACACTGTTTTCTAAGTGTTTATTTAAGTGTGTTTTTATTGTGTATCAAGTGTTTATTCAGGTGTTGACCATGACTTTACTATGCATTAAGTGCCTGTTATTAAGTGTGTGGGAGGATTACTCTGGTATTTCACTATGTAACCATTGATTTATTAGCTAGAATGAAACCTGTGTACTTTTGACTCCTCGAGAAAAACGAATGTAGCCAAGTAAAGAGATGGTGATTGATTTATTAGATAGAGTAAAACTTAGTGATATGCTAATACAGTTAACCGAGAAGGGGGGCTATAAAAATGCTGTGAGAGGGGCAGGCAGGCATACAGAGGCTAGCCCACTGTCTGTCTCAGCTTTGATTTGCAAATTAAAGTTAAACATTTCTCAGAGAATCTTCGGCATCTCCTTGTCATTTGTAAAACCA
The DNA here is from genome assembly GCF_030028105.1 of Mobula birostris. Lineage (NCBI taxonomy): Eukaryota > Metazoa > Chordata > Chondrichthyes > Myliobatiformes > Myliobatidae > Mobula > Mobula birostris. The sequence continues at coordinate 43,735,887 of NC_092392.1, read as the reverse complement.
CGACAAGGACAGGACAAGGCTGGAGTCTAGAGGCTTGAGCTTGGAGACAGGCTGGGAGCTGGGGTCTTGGAATGCAGAAGCTGATAACTCGGAGGCTAGAGCTCGGAGACAGACTGGGAACTGTACATCAACATAAAGCCAGGACTTATCCTTTGAAAAGCCAGGACTCATCTTTAACATGATACTAACATGAGACTGGACAGTACATAGACAGAGCCAGGACTTATCCTTAGACAAGCCCGGACTCAACTTTATCTCCACACCAAGGTGGGACAGGTCCATCCATCAGGTAATGCCAGAATGGCCAGACTTACCCAACAGAGGCAATGACATGACATAACATGACATGACAAGACAAGACAGGACCCACCCCCCCCCCCCCCACACAGGGCAACAGCAGAACAACCTGACTTACCCCACAAAGGCAAGGACAAGAAGAGACAAACACAGAAGAACAACAGACAGTTCCAGCTCTGCATCAGGGTTGCTCCAAGTCACAGTTCAGCCAGCAACCTCCGCTGGCTATGGAAACAGCCAGATCCCTACCTAGCTCAGAGTGTCTGGCAGCCACTCAGTTGGCCTGGGAAACAGCAGAATCCATACCGCAAAGACAGCTCCAACTACTAACAGCAAGGCTCCATGAAGGGATGGTTCTCCAACATGGCCTAAAGATGGCAAGTGGTCACTCTAGCCTTCCACCAGCAGGTTGCTCCCAGGAAATCTTGACAAGACAAACCAGCATCCCATGCTCGACCCCAAAGCTACTTATATTCCAAGCCCCAAGATGGGAATCAGGTGCTTATGATTATCCCAACTGAAACAAGGGACAGCTGGAAGACCCGGAGTCTTGAGTCCACGGACCAAACCGTGAACCGGAATGCGGACTTCACGGACTGGACCATGACACTTCCACATTGAAGACAGGTGCAAAATAAGTTCACCTGCCCTTTCTTTGTTCCCATGACTACCTCTCTAGCATCTTTTTTTCAGCATTCTGATATCCACTTTCACCTCCCTTTTACACTTTGTATCGTATATCTGAAAAATCTTTTGGTATCTTCTTTTATTTTATTGGCTGCCTTGCCTTCATATTTTATCTTTTCTCTTCTTATATCTTTTTAGTTGCATTCTGATGGTGTTAAAAAACCCTCCCAATCTTTCCCAATATTTTTTGCTATATTATAATCCCTCCCTTTTGCTTTACTGCTGTCTTTGACTTCCCTTATCAGCTGTAATTGCCACATTCTCCCTTTTGAATATTTCTTCATTTTAGGGATATATCTATCTTGCACATTCCAAATTGCCCCAAGAAACTCCAACCATTGCTGTTCCACCATCATCCCTGATATTGTCCACTTCCAATCAACCTTAGCTAACTCCTGTCTCATGTCTCTTTAATTCCCTTTAATCTACTGTATAGATTTGACTTTAGCTTCTCTGTCTCAAACTGCAGGGTGAATTTTATCATATGATCGCTCTCTCCTAAGGGTTCCTTTACCTTAAGCTTCCAAATTAAATCTAGTTCATTATACACCCAATGCAAAATTGCCTCTCCCTTAGTGGGCTCAACAAGAAGCTGCTCTAAAAAGACATCTTGTAAGCATTATAGTTTATAGTGGAGAAAAGGAGTTATAGAGGTGTGAGAGAGGAGTTGGCCAGAATTGATTGGAAAAGTACACTGGCAGGGATGACAGCAGAGTAACAATGGCTGGAATTTCTGGAAGCAATTTGGAAGGCATGGTATATATACATCCCAAAGTAGAAGTATTATTCTAAAGGAAAGATGACACAACTGTGGCTAACAAGAAAAGTCAAAGCCAACATAAAAACCAAAGAGAAGGCATATAATAGTGCAAAAATTTGTGGGAAGTTAGAGAATTGGGAACCTTTTAAAAACCAACTGAAGGCAACTCAAAAAGTCATTAAGGATGTAAAGATGGAATATGAAAGTAAGTTAGCCAATAATTTTAAAGAGGATACCAGTTTCTTCAGATACATAAAGTGTAAAAGGCAGGTGAGAGTGCATGTTGGACCGCTGGAAAATGATGTCGGAGAGGTAGTAATGGGGGACAAGGAAATGGTGGATAAATTGAAGAAGTATTTTGCATCAGTCTTCACTGTGGAAGACACCAGCAGTATGGTGGAAGTTCATGGTGTCAGGGGTCATGAAGTGTGTGAGTCACCATTACTAAGGAAAGCGCTCTTGGGAAACTGAAAGGTCTGAAGATAGATAAGTCACCTGAACCAGTTGGAGTATACCCCAGAATTCTGAAAGAGGTAGTTGAAGAGATTATAGAGACAATAGTAATAATCTTTAAAGAAACACTAGATTCTGGAATGGTTCCAGAAGAGTGGAAAATTGCAAATGTCACTCCACTCTCCAGAAGAGAGACAGGTAGAAGAAAGGAAGCTATAGGCCAGTTAGTCTGACCTCAGTGTCTGGAAAGATGTTGGAGTCAATTATTAAGGATGGGGTCTCCGGATGCTTGGAGGTACATGATAAAATAGGTCATAGTCAGCATGGTTTCCTCAAGGAAAATCCTGCCTGACGAATCTTTTGTAATTCTTTGAAGAAATAACAAGCAGGATAGATAAAGGAGAATTGGTGGATGCTGTGTACTTGGATTTTCAGAATGCCTTTGACAAGGTGCCACACATGAGGCTGCTTAACAAGCTATGAGCCCATGGTATTACAGGAAAGATTCCAGAATGGATGAAACAGATGAAGCTAAGAGTGGGAATAAAGGGGAGCCTTTCCTTGCTGGCTGCAAGTGACAAGTAGTGTTCCACAGGGGTCTGTGTTGGGACCGATTCTTTTTAAGTTATATGTCAATGATTTGGATGATGGAATTGAGGTTTTATTGCAAAGTTTGCAGACGATAAGAAGATGGGTGGAGAAATAGGTAGATTTAAAAAGTAGAGATACAACAGAAGGATTTAGACAGATTAGGAGAAATCGCAAAGAAATGACAAATGGAATGCAGTGTTGAGAAGTCTGTGGTTATGCACTTTAATAGAAGAAATGAAGGGGTTGGCTATTTTCTAAATGGAGTGAAAATACAAAAAACTGAGGGCCAAAGTGACTTGGGAGTCCTTGTGCAGTTTTGGGCCCCTTATCTTAGAAAGGATGTGATAAAACTGGAGAAAGTACAAAGGAGGTTCATGAAAATAATTCCAGTATTGAATGGATAGCCATATGAATAGCATTTGATGCTTTTGGGCCTGTATTCACTAGAATTCAGAAAAATGAGGAGTGACCTCATTGAAACCTATCGAATGGTGAAAGGCCTAGATAGAGTGGACATGGAGAGGATGTTTCCTATGGTGGGAGAGTCTAAGTCTAAGATCAGAGGACACGACCTCTGAATAAAGGGGCATCCTTTTAGAAAGGAGATGAGGAGGAATTTCTTTAGCCAGAGAGTGGTGAATCTATGGAAGTCTTTATATATAATAAAGGCAGAGGTTTATAGATCTTTGATTGTTCAGGACATGAAGGGATATGGGGAGAAGGCAGGAGAATGGGGCTGTAGATGAAATTGGAACAACCATGATGAGATGGTGGAGCAGACTCAGTGGGCAAAACAGCCTAATTCATCTTCTATTTCTTATGGTCTTACGGTAAGCATTCTACAAATTCCCTCCAGTGATCTAGCACTAACCTGATTTTCCCAATCTACTCTATCTGCATATTGAAAGCCAGACATCCACATTGGGAAAGCTTAAAATGCAGGAACATTTGAGTTATGAATGCTTCACGTGGATGGGTGATCTCTCGGTTGGGCATTTCAGCGGCAACTGTTAAGACTTGGGATGTAACCCCAGGCCGAAGATACAAGACAGGTACCCCTCCACCCGAGGGTGCACTGAACGCCTAGACCATCCCATTAGCAGATACCTGGTGGCTGTGTGGACAGGAGGGAGGTCTAAGATCCACGCTTCCCCTTAATTGGGCAGGTACATGTATGTGTGTTATGCTGATTCAGGAAGTTGTAGTATCCCCTGAAGTACAGTTTCACACCTCCAGGCAACAGACACTAAAACGGAGGAAGAGAAAATATGAGCCCGACCTGACGATCTGGATCAACAGTATAGGAGAGCCGAGGGGTATACCTAATGAGTTTAAGGCAAGAACTGAGATTGCTGCAGGCTGGGAAGCACTTATGCCTATGACAGGGGTTAGCAAAAATGTTGAATGGATAAATTATATATATTATAATCAACGGAGATTCATTAACTACACCGATGATGTACCAGAGGCCTTAGGGCAGCAGCTAGATGCAACCAGTAGAGTGCCGTGGCAAAATAGACAGGTACTAGATTGGCTTTTGGCGGAGAAAGGAGGGGTTTGTGTAATGTTTGGGGAACAATGCTGTACTTTTATACCGAATGACACTAGTCTGGAGGGATCGTTTACCAGAGCAATGAATAAACTGAAAAATTTAAGAAAGGAAGTTAAACAAAATGCAGGGTTTGGACACCAGTTCTTTGGCTGGTTAGATAGTAAACTAGGAGGATGGGGAGCATGGCTGACCAAGATTGCAATAACCATCGGTATTGCATTGCTAAGCTGTGCGGTCATTCTGTGCTGTTTTCTTCCATGCCTCAAGTCGCTTGTAGTGTGTGCTGCAATGAAACGGTTTCCAATGCTCCTGGAAATTATTGGGTCGAGCCCTACGGAGAAAAAAGCACCGATGATGTATTCATACAGTCTACAAGACACACAAGATGAACAGGAGAGAGATGAAATATGTGGGGATTAGACTGTGAAGGCTGCTGAGTCTTTTTCTCTGTCTCAGACATGAAGGGACGGGTTTTTGGCTCAGCGGCCTAAGAAGGTAGGGAGAGAACACTTGGAGTCCGAAGTGCAGGAAATTATAGTTTAACTCAAATTTGGGAGTAAAATGCTGGGCTTTATTTGAGCTTTTTGTGCATGGACTCTCAGTCCTCTCTCTCTGTATGAGACCCTGTGGGTCTCGAAGGGTGAATTATATTGGAAAATGCAAATGCACACATTGTATTTTCTATGTATTACAGTATTTACTCAAATGCACACATTGTATTCTCTACAATATTTACTATGTAACCACTGTTAGCTCATTAGAAGGTATTCACTATGTAGCCTTGACTTTTGACCTGTTCACTATTAATTCATGAAGAGAACTAGAATGAAACCAATAGAAAGATAACGGTGGCAGGTAAGATGATGAAATACGTGGCAGTATGTCGATGCAAGACCAATTAAGAAATAACTGTGGTTATGGATGAGAAGACATATGGTCTAAAATGTACACTAGGACATAATTAAGTTGGGGAGTAAAACAATAGTGGAAAGTCGAGAGCGGATATATTGACGATATGTAATCACAGGCCGACTGGACATGATAATGTAGCTAAGATAGGAGAATTGCTATAAAAAATGCTATGTACAAACCTCAACGGGCAGTCAGCTACTAGCTTTCTGATTGTCTCAGCTTCGATTTGCAAATTAAAGTTTAAAACATCTTGAAGGGTTTTCTGCGTCTCCTTGTCGTCTGTGAGAAACGAGAAACCATGACAACGCTAGTTAGAAAAAAAGTCTCCTGCCCCAATAAAGTGGTTGAGTATCCCAAATAAATGAAGGGATATTTCTAATTTTGATTTTGTTTCTTAGGAGATGTCCCAAATAAGCAGCTGTCCTGCTTAACCGATGGCCCAATCAACCGGAATCCACTGTATTCTATAAACTCCTAATTGCAACAGAGACACTGAGGAACAGGTCAGGAAGCAGAATTTAGAAAAGGAACAACAATAACAGGATTGGCATCATAGGGGATTCTAACCTCCTTAATAGTAATTGGCATCACCTGAATTTAAAAGGCTTAGATGGGGCAGAAGGTATTAGATATGTCCAGGATGGATTCCTGATGCAATATGTCAGGAATCTGGCCAACTAGAGGAGAGGCCATTCTGCATCTTGTGCTAGGCAATGAACCAGGTCAGGTGTCAGATCTCTTGGTGAATGGCCATTTCAGAGACAGTGAGAACAACACTCTGACCTTTACCATTGCCTTGGAGAGGAATGGGAGCAGATGGTATGGGATAGTATTTAATTAAAGTACAGGGAATTATGATGCTGTTAGGCAGAAACTTGGGAGGATAAATTGAGAATGAATGTACTTAGGAAAATGCACATTGGAAATGTGGATGTTGTTTCAGGAGCACTTGCACAGTGTCCTGGATAGGTCTGTCCATTAAGGCAGGGAAAGGATGTTAGGGTGAAGGAATGTGGTTGACAAGAGATGTGGTACATCTAGTCAAGAGGAAGAAAGGAGCTTACTTACAGTTTAGGAAGCAAAGATCAGACAGAGCTGTAGAGAATGACAAAGTAGCCAGGAAGGAGCTGAAGAATGGACTTAGGAAAGCTAGGCAGAGACGTGAGAAGGCCTTGGCGAATAGGATTAAGAAAAACCTCAAGGCATTCTATACATACTGAAGAACAGGAGGATGGCTCGAGTGGGGATAGGACCAATTAGGAACAATGGAGGAAATATGCCTGGATTCAGAGGAGGTAGGAGAAGTCTTTAGTGAATACTATATTTCAGTGTTCACCAGTGAGAGGACAGCATAAAACAGACTGATATGCAAGAACATGTCAATGTTAAGAAAGAGGATGTGCTGGGACTTTTGAAAAATATTAGGATATACAACTCCTCAAGATCAGACAGGTTATACCCCAGGTTACTACAGGAAGCGAAAGAAGAGATTGCTGTGCCTTTAGCAAAGATTTTTGCATTCTCACTGGCCACAGGACTAATACCAGATGACTGAAAGGTGATAACTGTTATCCCTTTGTTCAGGAAAGGAAGTAGGAGTAACTCCGGGAATAATAAATCAATGAGTATTACTTCAATATTGTGAAAATTTTTTGGATAAGTTTCTTAGAGATGGGATTTATGAGCATTTAAAGAAGCATAGACTTATTAGGGTTAGTATGGTCATGTATCACCAGCCTCATTGAATTCTTTGAGGATGTGACAAAGTACATTGATGAAGGTAGAACAGTGAATATGGTAAACATGGTTTTAATAAAATATTTGATAAGGTTCCCCATGGTAAGCTCATCCAGAATATCAGGAGGCATGGGATCCAGGGAAACTTAGTTGAGTGGATACAGAATTGACTTGCCCATTGAAGGTTGTAGATGACACTCAAAATGAATAGTTATAATATTCAAAACAGATTGAGTAGTTTAGAGCTCATTGCAGTAAGAGAGAAATTTGAAGAGTTATCTAATTGAGGTCTGTAAAATTATGCAAATATTGATGAAGGAAAATGTTTTCATCTGGTGGAGCAATCAACATCAAGATCATAAAAATAAGATACTGATTACAGAAGTCACTAAAATAGGGCCTAATGTCTCAGAAATTATTTGCAAAAAAGAACAAGCACAATATTTTTATTTAAAATGAACGAATACAACTATATGACTAGCATTATTAACCAGAACAAGGCTCCCAAACCTTCAAAATCAATTTCATTGCTGCTTAAGAAAAATACTATACTTCTGCTCCAAGAATTATGTTCAATTACCTTCAATTATTAGAAACATAGAAAACCTATAGCACAATACAGACCCTTCAGCCCACAAAGCTGTGCCAAACACGTCCCTACCTTAGAACTACCTAGGCTTTACCCATAGCCCTCTATTTTACTAAGCTCCATGTAGTCATCCAGGAGTCTCTTAGAAGACCCTATCTATTCCGCCTCCACCACCACTGCAGGCAGCCCATTCCACGCACTCACCACTCCCTGCGTAAAAACTTACCCCTGACATCTCCTCTGAACCTACTTCCAAGCACCTTAAAACTATGCCCTCTTGTGCTAGCCATTTCAGCCCTGGGGAAAATCCTCTGACTATCCACACGATCAATGCCTCTCATCATCTTGTACACCTCTATCATGTCACCTCCCATCCTCCGTCGCTCCAAGAAGAAAAGGCTGAGTTCACTCAACCTATTTTCATAAGGCCTGCTCCCCAATCCAGGCAACATCCTTGTAAGTCTCCTCTGCACCCTTTCTATGCTTTTCACATCCTTCCTTTAGTGAGGCGACCAGAATTGAGCACAGTACTCCAAGTGGGGTCTGACCAGGGTCCTATATAGCTGCAACATTACCTCTCGGCTCTTAAACTCAATCCCATGATAGATGAAGGCCAATGCATCGTATGCCTTCTTAACCACAGAGTCAACCTGCGCAGCAGCTTTGAGTGTCCTATGGACTCGGACCCCAAGATCTCTCTGATCCTCCGCACTGCCAAGAGTCTTACTATTAATGCTATATTCTACCATCATATTTGACCTACCAAAATGAACCACCTCAAACTTATCTGGGTTGGGCTCCATCTGCCACTTCTCAGCCCAGTTTTGCATCCTATCAATGTCCTGTTGTAACCTCTGACAGCCCTCCACACTATCCACAACATCCCCAACCATTGTGTTATCAGCAAATTTACTAACCCATCCCTCCACTTCCTCATCCAGGTCATTTATAAAAATCACAAAGAGTAGGGGTCCCAGAACAGATCCCTGAGGCACAGGCTGAGGAGGTTGCACAGACTTATCCTATTTACTGAACCTTCTATGGGCTTTAATAAATTGTTTCTTAAATCAGCTGCTATACATAAAATATAGATAATTTGCTTCACCTAGGTTGGCTGATGATTGAAAGTGAAATTCACACTTACCAACATCTAACATTTTCATCAGTTAGGAAGTTGATAAATGAATATATGAAAACTAGAAAACATCCTTTATGGGTGTTGAGGTTTGTAAATTTGCACTTACAGAATTCACTAATCCGTTTTGAAAGATTTAAGATTGAGAATAAAATTGCCTCTCAAGGACATAGCATTTTTCAACTAATGTTTTGATGCATGCCCATAAAATTGCAATACAGATTGTTTCCTGTAAATGCAGCCCTTTAGTTGATTTCCTCTCTTAATTTTCATTAAATATTGATCAATATGCAACTTCTGAGCCTGAACTGTAGTCATTCCAGGTCTTCAACATGATAGGTTCTAACAACACACACGCACACATAATTTTCTGAAATTACTTAAAGGCTTCCAAGACCTGATATTCAGTACAATGCTCATGGTCTATTAGACAACAGTGTTCCCAGCCTCCCTTTATACTTTCAAGACTTGAACTACCTGCCATAGGCAACTAGTCATACTTTATACTTCATTGACCTAAAAAAAACTAAAGTGATATCATCAGTGCTGCATCTGCAAAATCTTTCAAATCCACTGACAAGATAAAAATGAACCAATATCGCAGGCATATACCCCCACCATTTAGCTTCTTACTAAATTCAATTGGCCACATTGTTTGCACAACAGACTCACAAAACAGATGCTCTACTCCAAGCTCTGTCACTTAAAGGGTAGAAAGAGGTAGTAAAAACATCCAGCCGATTCCCAGGCGGCTTTCTCTTTTTCAAAAGTGTCCCTCTGCAAAACACTCATATCCTCAATTCCAGGCATACCCTTTGATTCGGAAATGGGGGATTCAGTTTTTCCCCAGCGATTTGTCATCTGGGGAACAATCAGTGCTCTGGTAAGGGCAGTTGGTTTCGCAGCTGAGTCAGCTCTGTTGTTTTCATGGAAGATCTTAGCAGTACCTTTAGTGTGTGCAGAGCATTTAATAATGGCCAATTCTGAAGGAAGACAGATGGACGACAAAAGGTTGCCAATGTAAATTTTATTAGTGATGGGCATACCAGCAGAGGTGATATAACCCCTAGCTTTCCAAAGTTGGCTGAAGTCATGACTGACTCCAAAGGCATATCTAGAATCTGTAAAAATATTGGCCAATTTTCCAGCGGCTATGATGCATGCTCTTGTGCCGAGTGCCGAGTGCCGAGTGAGGAGAAAGAAAGGAAGCAGACTCCATGGTTTCTACGTCGGAAACAACACTTGAGCCTACATGGTGCTGGTCTTGGTTGTCTATAAAGGAGCTTCCATTAACATAGAAGACTAAGTCCGGGCTAGCAAAGGGGACATCAGTTATGTCAGGTCGGACTTCTGTCAATTGGTGATTTATTGTTGCACAACCATTGTGCGGTGAATCTAGATGCTCAGGTGGGCATTCTAAAAAGGTGGCTGGGGTCACAGTAGAACAGGGGAAAAAATACAGAAGAACTTCATATTTAGTGCAACGGGCCTGCATAAGGCAGATGTTCATCAGGGCGACTATGTCATGAGAGGTTAGTACGTCCACTGGCTAGTGCAAGGTAATGTTACTTGTGGCCAGAACCACATCATATATTGCAAGGAGAATTTGAGTACAGGGAGGTAAGCCAGAAGCTACCAGATCAAATTTCTTGGAGAAGTAGGCGATAGGTCATTGTCGATTCCCATGGCTCTGGGAAAGGGACAGCCGTGGCACATCCGTCCTTGATTGTCACATAGAGTGTAGGGGTAAGATGAAGGAGGGGTACGACATCAGGGCTTGCTTGAGGGAAGCAAATTCCTGTTGGGCCTGCTCTGAGAGTTGAAAGGGAGTCTCGCATTTGGGTGAGGAAAAGGAGTGAGTGATTGGTCAGCAGAACAACTTCAAGAATCCAAGTGCGGCAGAAATTGACAAGGCCCAGAAATTTACACATCTGAGTTGGCGTAGTAGGGGATGAGGTATTAGCAATGGGGGTTAAATGTTCTGAGGTGAAGGATCTGTCAGAAGCAGAATTGACCATGCCCAGGAACTTCACCAAGGTCTGAGTGATGTGGAATTTGGAAGGAGGAAAAATATAGCCACAGTGATATAGGAAATTCAGAAGGGCTGTAGTATCCTTCCAACATGCTTCCTCACTCAAGCTGGCTATTAGAAGGTCATCAACATATTGGACTATCGTCGAGCCCTCAGGGGGCATGAAAGTCGTCAGTTGAGACATCAGACACTGAAAAAAAATTGTGGGAGAGTGAATGAAGCTCTGGGTAGGTGGATGCATGTATATTACTGGTCTTTATAGGTAAAAGCAAAGAGATGCTGGCATGTGTCGGCTGTTGGGATGGAGAAAAAAGCGTTTTGCAAGTCCACAAGGGAAAAGATTGAGGTGTCAGATGCAACGCAACTCAGTATGGTGGCGGGGTTGGGCACTACAGCATGTAGCATGCATAGGTGCAACCAATTTGTTAATAGCTCTAAGGTCTTGGACCAAGCGATATTCTGAATGTCCCGGCTTTGGCACTGGGAAAATGGGAGTGTTGCAGGGGAGTAGGATCTCCTGTAGTAAGAAAGAATGGATCATGGGCTCACTACCAGACTCGGCCTTGTGTTTGAGTGGATATTGTGGAATAGCGAGTAACTTTACCCCTTTCCTAATGGCAATATGGACAGGGTCAATGTTGAACTTTTCCACCTTTGTTTTACTAGAGGCCCATAGTTCAGGTTCCACAATGCTCTTTGGAGTAGCGGATCGATGGTGAGTAAGTATGCCAGTCAAGGTATGATAAACTTTAAGGATGTTGGGGAAGTAAGACATGATTCTTGGACTCTTGTAAATAATGGGTTAGAAACTTAACTGCCACCCTATGTGTGTTAGTGAACAAATTCTGTTGCTTCTGCTGAAGAATAGGCCCGCAGTTTGTTTAGATTAAAAGCTTGCCTAATTAACAGCCTGTAGCTGCCTCTTCAAGGTGATACGAGGGCTGGAATTACTCAGTGCTCACATAGGTCATGCTTTATTGTTTTGCTCCACTGACTTTAAGTCTTTTCTTTGGAGAGGCTCAATGATAAGAACATCTGTCTCTAATTAAGTCAGGGGCCTAGCTACAGGGATGGCTGGTACGGGGTGGACAACATATCTATTTGTAATTAAACTCTGATTTAGTGGACTCTCTTATCAAAGTAATTGGGTTTCCCTCTAACTGACTTAACATACCATTGTAACTGAGTGTTCTTGGTCTGCTCATTCTATATATTGTAGCATTTCTGCTTTAAAATCAGAAAGCTCGTCTGAGCCTCCAAGGAGAGAGAGTCTCTGTCTCTCTTTGATGTCTGGCTCCGAGGTCTTTCTCGCCGGCTGAGCTCGAAAAATAAACTGGTGAAGAGGTAAAGTTAATAACAGTGTGGTGTGATTATTGGTCTGGCAATCCTTTTTTATGTTTACATTTGGTGCTGTGACTCGGATCCCAACATAGGGAAAGACCCTTCGGGCTGAATAAGTGACGGGGGATTCCGGGTGAGTGTAAACGGGCGGTAGGGCGCACTGAGGTGTTTTACCTCTGACCGTCCCTTCCACTCCTTCGAAAAGCTCCTGCCCCTCGCCCTGAGGAACCTGTACCTTGACGGGATCCAGCGAACCACCCGGACCAGGAGAATAAGGTAAGCAGTTGTTTTGTAAATATTAAAGTCCGCGGTGCTGAAGAATTGGGCAACAGGTCTCTGAACCTGGTCAATTGAATTGTATAATTGAGTTGACTTAACTAATTGGGTAATGGGCAAGAAAAGGGCCCGGTCTATTTGTATAATTGGGCAACAGGTCCTTGGCCTGGTTAATTGAGTCGACTCAATTAATTGGGCAGCGGGTCTCTGGCCTGGTCGATTAAGCTGCATAATCAGCACAGGATGGGGCAGACTTTGGATACAACAGGCAAGGGAACTCCCTTGCAGTCTATGTATGAACAAAAGCCAGATGAGGAAAAGGATCTCCGGATTTTAAGTGCAGCACTGACTAAAAAACTGGGAACAGCCGTGTGGCCATTAGGGGGAATCTTGGGATATAACCTCTTGTGAACAAGTAGTAAACTTAATGTGGAAAAAGAATTGCAGTAAAAAGTGGAAATTATTGACTAAAGAATGGAAAGATAAAGCTGATACCAAATGGAATAGTACTTTACTGGCCAGTTGGAGGAACAATGCCTGTGATAAAGGGGTGTGGTGGTACGTACGTCAGAAGGGAATCCCAAGAGTCGGGAAACATTAAAGGCGGAGTGCGAATGGGTAGAAGGGAGAAGAAAGAGAGAATGAGAAACAAAGAAAACAGGCAAAGGCAGATATGGACAGACAAGAAGTTTTAAAATCGGCAGTGCCGCGTGTGAGATCTATGGCCAGTACGGGATCCTGAACTCATGTCTGGCATACTGACCCTATTTGAGGACAGTGACCGCGATGAGGATTGGGCACCCCACCTTACCAGGGGCCAAGTGCACCCAGTGCTCTCAAACCCAATCCTCCCAGTACTTAGATACAGTGGTCGCTCGGGTAAAACAGCGGCGGCAGGGAAGGGGAGGCTGTCTGTACCCTGAGATCCAGGAAGGGAATACCGAGGATTATTCCGAGATAGGGAGGGAAGAATCCAATAAAACCCCAGAGTTAATGGCTCCACAAAGACCCACCTGAATGCTGCCCAGTCCACAAGCAGCCGAGGAGCGACAGCCCTCAGTAGTTCCTGTGTATGCATCCTGGAATCCTCAAGAGCAGATAATGGACATAAATCAGGCCCCAGACAGAAAAGAACAACCAGCACAGTTTGGTCAATATATTCGCAGTACTCTACAAGTGTATAATGTGACCCTGCAAGATTTATTCGGTCTCGGCAGCATGATTCCCTCAGCTGATGAGGGGCGGAAATGGAAGGCAGAATTAAGATACGAAACCTATCAGGAGTTACAGGCGGGAATCCATAATGAAAATGAATAGACAGACCAGATTATTCAAGCCTTGGAGAGGGCTCTCCAACAACCTGTAAATATCACAAAAGTACTTGAATGCAAACCTAAGCCTAAGAAATTGGGGGCGATTTGTGGCCTGCTACAGCACTTTCGCAGGAGACCAAGCCTTTAAGTAATGGGAATCCATCCCCCCAGTTTAATGCCTTACTGCTTCGATGCTTACCAATTAAGTTAGCCAACATGATTAAAACTAATGATACGGATTGGTCTGGCAATGACCGAAATCAAATGCGACCAGCTTTGACATATACTGGGACCCGGCTTTCCAATCCCGAGATCAACCCAGAAGGGAACTAATATTAAAGGTGAATACGTTCAGCGGGAAGAAGGACGCGAGCGGGCTACATCTGGAGATCAGAAATGGGAACCGAAGCACGGAACACACGTGGAATTCCGGGGGACCCAGTGTGAGACTTCATTTACGGCCACCACCAGTGTGGGGTATAATCTAGCAGAGTGAGACTTGCTCTGTCTGTTGGAAGTCGAGATTCTAAACACAGACAAGGGTATCACCTTGGGACTAGTGAACAACCGAGAGCTTCACCAATTACTAACCCCCTAGTGGTGGGCGCTTAATCTGGACTCCCTCTTCGTTTGAGTTCCCACTGCCAGCGGTCGACCCCCATGTGACCCTGTGGTATGACCCTATGGGGTACGCCACTGAGGAAAGCCAATATTATGCACCCCTCAAGGGACAGAAGTTCCCAGTTGTGGTGTTTGGAGAGGTTAAGGGAAAAGAGGGCAGGGCATTACTGGCCGAAGTTCTGGATTCCCTTTGGCGACAGACAGGACTGGTGCTTTCCCATACCACCGTTAGATTTCGCCCTGGGTTCAAGCCAAAGAGCCTAGGGTTTCTTGCCTACACCCTGATGAAACAAACGTCCAGCACCGAGAGAGACTGCCAAGACTTGGCCGCGGGCAAATTCTGATACTGGAAGGAGTCAAAGGTGAAGACGGGACATCTGTTAAGACACTCTTTTAATATTGACCGAACCCAAGAGGTTGTACCCCATCTCTGGGCAATTTCAGGCCATGAAGTCAGTCGCACAAACTGCACCCACACCACCGCTCTCTGGTCTGGATCACTGTGAAAGAAGGACAGACTCTCCCATCCCTTCCGCAATACCCCCTCAAGTCTGAGGCAACATTTTTTTATGAGGATGGAAGCTCTTTTGTGGATCCAGCAGATAAACGATGTTCTGGCTATGCGATAAGTGACGACAGTGAAGTAATTGAGCAAGTCTCCTTTGCAGCAGCTGTTTCCGCCCAGAAAGCTGAGCTACTTGCTCTGACTCATGCCTGAATCTTAGCAACAGACTAGTCTAACAGCGTACTCAGTTCTGATTTTGAAGAATCCGCCAGAGAACCAATTCTTTGTAGAAGACCTTAAAAAAAACAGAAGTCATAAATGAAGATGACTTTGAAGAGGGAGTCCACAACTATTTGGAACAAAATAAAAAGGCCCTGAATGAAGGCTTCAGTGGAGGAGCCAAAAATACAAGCCTAAGCTGGAATCCTCTTTGATTAACGTTTCAAATTTTAAAATGAAAAAGCCTGTGGAAAAGAAATTTCAAACAGATTAAAGTGCGGACTTTTACATTATGCCCGTTATGACCTGACTATGAAACTTTAGGGATTCTCGGCTTCCTCTGCCCCCCCTCCCCAATTAGTAATGCTACCTTTGTAAACAACTTACTCACCGCTCTACAGCTACCTCGAGTTTTGGCTATTATTAGATGTGCAGCCCATACTGGGGAATCTGATGAGATATTTAAGGGTAATGCTCAGCTGGTGCAGCAGCAAAACGGACAGCCTTGGACCCCACACTTTTAGTCCCCTCGGGAACCTAGTAAGTTCTTTTTACACAAAATCTAAGGACGGGTATGCCAGATATGGGGGAAATACATATGTTCAAAGGGGGACGCCCTGAAGGAGAGCGCAGACTATGGTCCCAAATGGTTTGCCACCCTGAACCTCAGACCAATTTATAGGTGACACCTGCAGGACAGGTCTGTGTTCCCTCTGGGTTTTTACTTATTTTGAAAGATTATGTAAATAATTGTACACACTTGGGAAAGGAGGGAATGGTTAATACATTATTACAATCTTGGTGACACCCTGATTTCCAGAAAGCAAACCACAGCATGTTTAATTTGTCAAAAAAAATGCTGGAAAAGGGATGCCTTGTGTTTCCGGAACTACCCCCTTGTCGGGTGGACCTTTTCTTGTTTACTACTTGATTTTATAGAATTACATAGAGTACATTGTTATAAGTATTGCTTAGTGATAGTAGATGTATTTAGCAGATGGATTGAAGCTGTTCCTACAACTAATAATACCGCTGTGACTGTTGTGAAAATATTGCTAAAAGAAATAATTCCTCGCTATGGACGTCCAGAAATGATAAGCTCGGACAATGGGCCACATTTTGTTCCAAAATAAATGAAGAAGTCTGTAAAGAACTTGCTATAAAACAGCAGTTCCACTGCACCCATCATCCGAAAGCAGCCGGCATAGTGGAACTAGCCAATGGTACCTTGAAAGATAAGTTGGCCAAACTTACACAAGAAACTGGATTGACCTGGTTGAAGGTTCTACCCTTAGCCGTATTCCATATGAGAATCATGCCAGCAAGTAAGATGGGGTTATCAGCTGCAGAAATTATCTACGGGAAGCCCTTGGGAACTCCATGGGACCCCTACCTTGTTTGCCGCTCCTCCCTGAGAGCTTACCTACAAAATTAGATATGCATACCTTGGGGGAGGAGGTGGGAAGATATTTATGCAAATTAACTATAACTTTCTAAAGCTTGCATTTACAGGTACGACAGGCCTATCGGGAAGACAAAACTCAGCCTAAAGGTGACTACCCCATGAGTGAGCCTGGAAATTTTGTGCTGATCAACAATTGAGATCCAGGGAAACTCGGACTTCGGCGGAGAGGACCACACTCGCCATGACTGATTCTAAATATTTCACAATAACCAAGAAAGGAAAAATCTTCAAAGTCAAAGCAGAATTCAATAGTGACAAGCAGGAGAAAAAGAAAGGAGCAGTGAAGAAAGTGATTACATCAATTACCGGTGGCAAAGATGTCAGTGCTCTCTTTCCTGATGTCATAAACTATATGCAGACAGACGATTTGGAGTTGAAGAAGCTGGCGTACCTCTATCTAATGAACTATGCAAAGAGCCAACCAGATATGTCAATTATGGCTGTCAACACTTTTGTTAAGGACTGTGAAGATCCCAATCCATTTATCAGAGTGCTAGCCGTGAGACCAATAGGGTGTATCCGTGTGCATAAAATTACTGAGTATTTGTGTGAGCCCCTGTGGAAAATGTCTAAAGGATGAAGACCCTTATGTACCAAAAACTGCTGCTGTCTGTAAAGCAATGCTACATGATATCAATGCACAGCTGGTAGAAGATCAGGAATTTCTGGCACTCTAAAGGATCTGATATCTGACTCTAATCCAATGGTCATTGCAAATGCTGTGGCTGCTCTGTTGGAGATCGCAGAACCTCATCCAAACAGCAACTTGTTAGTCCTCAATTTTCAGACAATCAACAAGCTTTTAACAGCCTTAAATGAATGTACTGAATAGGGCCAGATATTTATCCTTGATTGGCCAGTTATAGTCCAAAGGATGACCCAGAAGCTCAAAGCATCTGTGAGCATGTGATACCACGTTTATCTCACGCCAACTCAGTTGTTGTCCTGTCGGCTGTAGAGGTTCTAATGAAATTCATGGAAATGCTTTCAAAGGACTTGGATTACTATGGCACTTTGTTGAAGAAACTGGCTCCCCCATTGGTAACGGTGATGTCTGTAGAACCAGAACTCCAATATGTTGTCCTCCGGAACATCAACCTCATTGTACAGAAAAATTCTGAGATTCTTAAGCATGAAATGAAGGTTTTCTTTGTAAAGATATATGTGAAACTGGAAAAACTGGATTTTGTGATTCGATTGGCTTCTCAAGCCAACATTGCACAGGTTTTGGCAGAATTGAAGGAGTATGCCACTGAAGCAGATGTTGACTTTGTATGAAAAGCTGTGCGTGGAATTGAATGGTGTGCAATTAAAGTTGAGCAATCAGCAGAATGCTGCGTGAGTACGCTACTTGACCTCATTCAGAACAAAAGTAAACTACGTCGTCCAAGAAGCTATTGTAGTAATAAAGGACATTTTCCGTAAATACCCAAACAAGTATGAAAGTGTTATTGCAACACTTTGTGAAAATCTGGACTCATTGGATGAACCAGAAGCAAGAGCAGTGATGATACGGATAGTTGGAGAGTATGCCGAAAGAAATGACAATGCTGATGAGCTATGAGAGAGCTTCCTGGAAGGATTCCATGAAGAGAGCACACGGGTTCAACTACAACTTTTGACTGCTATTGTGAAACTATTTTAAAAAAAACGACTGAGACACAAGTGCTGGTGCAGCAAGTTCTAAGCTTGGTGACACAGGATTCTGACAACCTTGACTTGAAAGACTGTGGCTAAATATACTGGACTCTACGTTCTACAGATTCAGTGGCAGCAAAAGAAGTTGTATTGGCAGATAAACCTCTAACTTCAGAAGAAAGTGATCTTATTGAACCAATGCTCCTTGATGAATTAATCTGCCATATTGAAACACTGGCCCTTGTACCATAAGCCACCCAGTGCATTTGTGGAGGGGCACTCTCAGAGGATACATCGAACAGACTGCAAACGTGGTACTGAAGGAACTGAGTAGAAGGACTCTCTTGGATGAAGGAAAATGTGTTGATTGATAGTGGTGTTTATGCATTTCAGAAGTCTGATTGTATTAACTTTGATTATTATCTGTACCCTACGATGCTTGCGGCCATGTATTGTATCATGTTGTAGAAGCGACAATCTGTTCTGAAAGTTATCATGTGATGATAAAAAGGATAGAATGATAAAGCTTAAGGATGTTGGGGAAGTAAGACATGATTCTTGGACTTGTAAATAATGGGTTAAAAACTTAAGTGCCACCCTATGTGTGTTAGTGAACAAATTCTGTTGCTTTTGCTGAAGAATAGGCCCGCAGTTTGTTTAGATTAAAAGCTTGCCTGATTAACAGCCTGTAGCTGCCTCTTCAAGGTGACACGAGGGCTGGAATTACTCAGTGCTCACATAGGTCATGCTTTATGGTTTTGCTCCACTGACTTAAGTCTTTTCTTTGGAGAGGCTCAATGATAAGAACATCTGTCTCTAATTAAGTCAGGGGCCTAGCTACAGGGATGGCTGGTACGGGGTGGACAATATATCTATTTGTAATTAAACTCTGATTTAGTGGACTCTCTTATCAAAGTAATTGGGTTTCGCTCTAACTGACTTAACATACCATTGTAACTGAGTGTTCTTTGTCTGCTCATTCTATATATTGTAGCAGTTCTGTTTTAAAATCAGAAAGTTCATCTGAGCCTCCAAGGAGAGAGAGTCTCTGTCTCTCTTTGATGTCTGGCTCCGAGGCCTTTCTGGCCGGCTGAGCTCGAACAATAAACTGGTGAAGAGGTTAAAGTTAATAACTGTGTGGTGTGATTATTGGTCCGGCAATCCTTTTTTAAGTTTACCGGTATATGGTTCAAGGTACTAGTGGATGATTCTTCTGGGAAAACCTTGGATGGTAAAGTACTGAGGGTTAGCCTGGTACACATGGATGCAGACCAGAAAAGCTAGATCCTTTGGTTTGTGATTAGGTGTGACAGTAAGGGTGATATATGGAAAAATGAGGTGGGATTGTTTCCACCGGATGGGATCCATTGCTACCAAAACAGCAGTTCCTTCGGGCCCCTTAATCTCTCCCATCATTGACACAGAGCAAGTCTGCTACAATAAAGAGTAGTAAGATTCCAACTCTGAATTTTTACCGGAACAATAATAGGCCAAAGTAAAATGAGGGTCTTGAGGGGCAGGAGATAGGATTACAGGAGGATCTAGGTTGAGCGCCCACCATTATGGGATGGCAAAATTAGGGCACTGTTGCATTGCAGGGGTGTATGGGATGTTTAGGTCCTGACTAAATATCGATTATATAGCTTCTACCACCCAAGACATTACTGTCTTCATGTAGGGCTTAGGTCCAGGTGCATCCTGTCTCACTGAAGGAGCTCTGTCTATGGTGAATGTTTGGCGCTAGAAAAATAACCAGACCAATGGTGGTAGTGTCAACTAAAATCACTGAAGTCTCCGGCAGCAGGGAGATGGATTCCAAACTTTTGTACACCAACAGCAAAGGTTGGGTGATGTCTAGTGTATGATTCCCAATTGGGAACACCAGTAGAGGTCAAATGCTCTAGTTAGGTGTGCACTGTGGCAATAGAAGGCAACGGCGCACCACTGTTGAAACTTTTGCCTAATCAATCATGGAAAGAAACAGAAGAAGGAAACCAGACAACAGCGTGAATGGGGTTGATTCTAATCAACAGAACAACACCTCGATCGGTAGGGATAGTCATGTGCTGCAGGTGACAGCAGACCGTCATCCAGAGACCATAAGTAATAGGGAAAGGCTAAGGGTAGCAACATGGAACATCCGCAGACTTTACCAGAAAGGACAATTCGACAACACATTAAATAAAATGAAAAGACTGGAAGTTGATATCTTCGGCCTGTCAGAAATTAGATGGACCGACAGTGGCAAATTCACTAAGTATAGTTCTCTGATAATGTATTCTGGAGGTCAACAGCATATGTATGGAGTTGGAATTAATTTAAACAAACAAGTATCAAAACGTCTTATGGGACACTGGGCGATATCTGATCAGCTGCTTTTAGTTAAATTAAGGGGTAACCCTTTTAACATTAGCATAATCCAAGCCTACATGGCAACAAATGATGCAGATGAAGAGGATGTCAACAAGTTTTATGAAGATCTTGACAGTGCTTATGAGCAATGTAAATCTCAGGTTCTACAACTAGTCATGGGAGATTTTAACGCCAAAGTTGGACGGGAAAGGGTTGATAACATAATAGGATCCTTTGGATTAGGGGAGAAAAATGAAAATGGAGAAAGGTTTACTGATTGGTGTGTCAGAAACAACCAAGTGATCACCAATACTTGGTATAAAAACCATCCACATAGATTGTGTACTTGGATTAGCCCTGGAGATAGAACAAGGAATCAAATAGATTTCATTAAACATAGAACATAGAATAGTACAGCACAGTACAGGCTCTTTGGCCCACAATGTTGTGCCGACCCTCAAACCCTGCCTCCCATATAAAACCCACCTTAAATTCCTCCATGTACCTGTCTGGTAGTCTCTTAAACTTCACTAGTGTATCTGCCTCCACCACTGACTCAGGCAGTGCACTCCATGCACCAACCACTCTCTGAGTAAAAAACCTTCCTCTAATATCCCCCTTGAACTTCCCACCCCTTACCTTAAAGCCATGTCCTCTTGTATTGAACAGTGGTGCCCTGGGGAAGAGGCGCTGGCTATCCACTCTATCTATTCCTCTTATTATCTTGTACACCTCTATCATGTCTCCTCTCATCCTCCTTCTCTCCAAAGAGTAAAGCCCTAGCTCCCTTAATCTCTGATCATAATGCATACTTTCTAAACCAGGCAGCATCCTGGTAAATCTCCTCTGTACCCTTTCCAATGCTTCCAGATCCTTCCTATAGTGAGGCAACCAGAACTGGACACAGTACTCCAAGTGTGGCCTAACCAGAGTTTTATAGAGTTGCATCATTACATTGCGGCTCTTAAACTCTATCCCTTGACTTATGAAAGCTAACACCCCATAAGCTTTCTTAACTACCCTATCCACCTGTGAGGCAACTTTCAGGGATCTGTGGGCATGTACCCCCAGATCCCTCTGCTCCTCCACACTACCAAGTATCCTGCCATTTACTTTGCACTCTGCCTTGGAGTTTGTCCTTCCAAAGTGTACCACCTCCCACTTCTCCGGGTTGAACTCCATCTGCCACTTCTCAGCCCACTTCTGCATCCTATCAATGTCTCTCTGCAATCTTTGACAATCCTCTACACTATCTACAACACCATCAACCTTTGTGTCGTCTGCAAACTTGCCAACCCACCCTTCTACCCCCACATCCAGGTCGTTAATAAAAATCACGAAAAGTAGACATCCCAAAACAGATCCTTGTGGGACACCACTAGTCACAATCCTCCAATCTGAATGTACTCCCTCCATCATGACCCTCTGCCTTCTGCAGGCAAGCCAATTCTGAATCCACCTGGCCAAACTTCCCTGGATCCCATGCCTTCTGACTTTCTGAATAAGCCTACCCTGTGGAACCTTGTCAAATGCCTTACTAAAATCCATATAGATCACATCCATTGCACTACCTTCATCTATATGCCTGGTCACCTCCTCAAAGAACTCTATCAGGCTTGTTAGACACGATCTGCCCTTCAAAAAGCCATGCTGACTGTCCCTGATCAGACCATGATTCTCTAAATGCCCAGAGATCCTATCTCTAAGAATCTTTTCCAACAGCTTTCCCGCCACAGACGTAAGGCTCACTGGTCTATAATTACCCGGACTATCCCTACTACCTT
This sequence comes from Mobula birostris, assembly GCF_030028105.1. Lineage (NCBI taxonomy): Eukaryota > Metazoa > Chordata > Chondrichthyes > Myliobatiformes > Myliobatidae > Mobula > Mobula birostris. The sequence continues at coordinate 43,713,628 of NC_092392.1, read as the reverse complement.
TTTTGAACAAGGGGACAACATTCGCCTCCCTCCAATCCTCTGGTACCATTCCCATGGACAACGGGGAGATAAAGATCCTCGCCAGAGGCTCAGCAATCTCTTCCCTCGCCTCGTGGAGCAGCCTGGGGAATATTCCGTCAGGCCCCGGGGACGTATCCGTCCTAAAGTATTTTAACAACTCCAATACCTCCTCTCCCTTAATATCAACATGCTCCAGAACATCAACCTCACTCATATTGTCCTCACCATCATCAAGTTCCCTCTCATTGGTGAATTACCATCAATGAATGCTTTAGAAATAATATCACAAATTCTAAAGCCTACCCAGGTGCAGAAAATGGTTCAGATCACCATCCAGTAATAGCTACCATCAAAACAAAATTAAAGAAACTGAAGCATGGAAAAAAGAAAAAGAAGTATATGTTGGGAGAACTTAAAAAATATAGCATACTTTAGCAAGAATTCAAGACAGCTGTAGAAAAACACCTCAATGAAAACGTAACAACACCTATTTGGGACCGATTTAAATATGCTATACAGCAATCAGCAGAGGAGATAATCCCAGTACAAGAAATCCAACACACCAACAAGCGATGGGTAACCCAAGAAATTCTAGATCTGATGGAACAAAGAAGGTTAGTGAAGAATAATGAAGTGCAATACAGACAGCTAGACAGACAGATCAGACAATTGTGCAATATTGCAAAGGAAGAATGACTGAATCAAAAATGCAATGAAGTAGAAGGCCATATTAACAACAGCAAAGAAATGAACAAGAAAATTAAGGAAATTGCTGGAATTAAGAAAACCTCCTCTACAGGATGCATAAGATCAGCAGATAGATCCATACTAACAGATCCAGATAAAGTATGTGAGAGGTGGATTCAGTATATAGAGCAGCTGTTTGAGGATAATAGAGGGGAACGCCCAGATATTAAACACCCGAATTCTGGCCCGCCTATAACTAAAGAAGAAATAACTAAAGCAATGAAAAGCATGAAACATGGTAAAGCCACTGGACCTGATGAAATTTCAGTGGAAATGATGCAAGCCCTAGAAGATCTGGGCATAGATATTCTTTTTGAACTGTTTAATGGCATATATGAGTCTGGTGTATTGCCTGATGATCTCTTGAAATCAGTATTTTTAACTCTGCCAAAAATTCCTGGAACTATTGACTGTGAAACTTATAGAATAATCAGTCTTAAGAGTCACATAATAAAGATTTTGTTGAGAATTGTTCTGAGTCGAAGTAAAAACAAGTTAAGCCCAGAAACTTCTAAACTACAATATGTGTTTATTGAGGATAGAGAAACTAGGAACACAATTTTCATACCACTCATGCTTTCAGAAAGGACAATTGAATATCAAAATGATGCCTTTTTATGTTTTATTGATTTTACTAAAGCATTTGACAAAGTGCAAGATGAAAAATTATTTCCAATTCTCGCTAAGCTAAACATTGACGGAAGGGACCAACAACTGCTTCAAAATTTATATTTGAACCAAACGACGGCAGTAAAAATTGATGATAATATAAGCAGTTGTACTAAAATTCAAAGAGGAGTTAGACAGGGATGCATTGCCTCACCAGAATTGTTTAATATCTATAGTGAAATGATTCTCTGAGAAATACAAGACCTAGATGGGATAAAAAAATTGGAGGTGTTAACATCAACAATATAAGATATGCAAATGATACCACCCTAATGGCAAGTGCTGCAGAAGACCTACAAATCCTCCTAGACAAAGTAATATAAACAAGTCCAGATTTTTGTCTAATCATCAACTGTAAAAAAAAACCAAATGTATGGTAATATCAAAAGAGCAGGATACTCCCAACTGCCAGTTATACATCAGTAACCATGAGATTGAACAAAAGACCAGCTTTAATTACCTTGGTAGCTCTCTATCACAAGATGCTAGAAGTAAAGTAGAAATAAAAAGAATTGCCGTTGCCAAAACCAACTTCCAAGAATTGAAACCCATTTTTACCAACAGACACATTTCTATGACAAGGCTTAGGCTACTAAAATGTTCCATCTGGCCAATCTTGCTGTATGCTTCTGAAACATGGACTATAACACCAGAGCTCCAAAGAAACTTAGAAGCAACAGAAATGTGGTTTCTTTGAAGAATACTGAAAATATCATGTAGAGATAGGGTAACTAATGAGACAGTACTCCAACGTGTCCAAACAAAAAGACCTTTAATGAGAACATTAAATGAGAGGAAACTTAAATTCCTGGGCCATGTCACCAGAAAGGGAGAAATAGAATGTCTTACATTACAAGGCTGTACGCCTGCAAAACGCGGAAGAGGAAGGCAAAGAAGAAAATATATGGACACTGTGAAAGAACTAACAGGTCTAAGTGTGCGAGATATCATTGATGCTGCATGGGATTGTTTGATGTGGAAAGCCATGATTGCCCAAGCCTGTAACGCACAAGGCACATGAAGAAGAAGTTGCATTGTAACTGGGCTAGAGACCAATATACCCTCGTTACTACATTCGATCTGCAACCCCAGAACAGACAGTATATCCCTTGCCACTATATTCACCCCAATGCTGCCACAGACAGCAAACTCTACCTCCTTTGGGGATGCTAGGTTATAGGAAGTGGGAAGGGGCTTGGTAAGTGTGTAACTAATTACAGAACCTTCAAATCCTTGGAGGGAGACAGTCCTAAAAGAAAGGGGTAAACAGAGTCGGCTGACGACTGACTGTTGTACGGAGGAGCAAGTTGCTCCAGTGTCGACTATAAACTTAGAGGATGTCAGCTGATAGTGACAGTGAAGAGGGGTTCATCAGCTGGATTGGTTGTGAGGATGGACATCTCGAGGGCAGTCTGTCATGCAAGAGGGTTATGAGCAGGAAAAGGGGCTTGGCGAGGCCCAGACTGAGGTGTGCTTCTCTGGCCCTGCTGGCAATCAGGGCAATCCCACTGCCAGTGTCCCCCTTCGGCCATCGTTTTAGCATTCATCCTGAGAGACAGGGAAAAAATGTGGATGTGACGCGAATGGGGCATTAGGAGGTTGTGAGTAAGGATCCCATGGGGGTCACTGACTTCCTCCTGGCGGAATGTGTGAAGTGGGCCTCCTTTGTTGCATGTACTCTGTCTTAACTCTGGTCGGGGGGGGGGGGCGCGGAATTTTCAGAACCATCTCAAAAGGCCTTCACAGCCTGATTAAGTTATGCTTGAATGGACTCTGACCAGTTCATATTGTTGGCGTTAACTTTGTCAGCCACCTTGTTGGGCAGGGCTTGGAGGAGGAGAGCACAGTACTGTGGGGACTGGTCCCCTGCTGTGTACAGCCGATCTCCCGATCGTGCAGAATAAATAGCATTAAAGTGTTCTAGGAAATCATCAGGGGTTTCACCTTTCCTGCGTTTACACTCTAAGACCTTAGTTACATCTACGGAGGGGGCCAGAACATGGGACAAGGCGTTCAATATATTTTCAATCATCCGTGGTCCAGTTTGCCTGGTTGGGATTAACTGGTCATAGTTGTCATGTCTGAGCCGAGTCGTGAATCGTGTCTGATCAGTAGGAGTAAGGCCGGCCATAGCCAGAGGGAACAAATCTCGGGAATTTTTGGGAGGGATTATAGTCAAGAAAGTTCCTAATTACAAAACCCTTGGTGGTTGACCTCTTTTTCAGGGGTGGCATTCAGCTTACCACAGTTTGGAAGGGATCCAGGGCTTATGGATTTGCGTAGTAGGTGCTTGTCTCGTTTCTCCAGTTTGTGGGTTAGGAATGGTCCTCATGGGCAATTAGTACTGAGTCTGTATCGGTCCTGGTAAAACCTATGGCCCTTGTTCAGGGGTCCAATCTGACTGTGCATGTGGGCAGAAATGTGTATTGGGTTTCCCAGCCTTTCTGGAGGAACTACACCGGTCGGTGGCGATGCAATGACTGTCGAGTTGGTGACTGAGTCACCAGGGCGAGAGCCATATGGGGATGGAGAACCTGACCGTGGTAAAACAGGTGCCGATGCAGCTGTGGATTGTATGGCGGGATAATTAGGCTGCCTTACCCATTCCCAACCATCATCAGTGTTGTTTGGGGAATTCGGTCGGTATGTCTGGATAGAGGCGGGGTACCCCAGAATTATTTTTATTTTCTCTTTCCCTTTTCCCTTTATTCATTCTTCCATGGTCAGTATATTTTGTCTCTGAAACAACTTCTTTCCCTGTCTCCTTTGTCTCTGTCCCTTATCCCATTCTTCACAAATCACTCTCAACTCTTGCCAACCCCTAGGATTGCTTCTTTTGTCATGTACGTCTATCGCTCTTCGCTTAGTGTTATCGTTCCAACAATTTAATTTATGTCTGTCTTATTTTATTTCTGCCTCTTGTCGCCATAGGCCAATCAAGTGTCCATACGCTTTCCCTGCCTTCCCTTTCCATAGTCCCTGTTCTGACTGCCGTATTAAATTTAAATCAAATGTATCTCCTACAGGCCAATTGTCTTTTCCCAAATGTTTAGACAAGAAAACTCGAACTTCTTATTTGTCTAAGTGCGCATCCATCATATTGACATACTAGAAGACTTGAACTTCTCAGTTATTCCAGGGGACTTGAACCACCCGTCTCCACTTTATTCCCTTTAGGTCCCGTCAGTGGATTGATTGTCCCCGCCAAAATGAGGGAACTAACAGAGTCATCAGAGAGCAGCGAGGAACCAAGGTTAAAGCTTACCTTGTGGGCCCGTTTGTTTTTGATTCACCCCAATTACCCGTCTGTTCACTTCTTCAGTTTTGGCAAGGGGTCTACTGGGACCCTGCTCACTGCTGCCCCAAGATGTTTATCTGCCTCTCCACTTGAGGACTTTAGGTTCAGACCAAGTGAATAATTATCAAACACAGTTGACTTAAGATTACATGCTGTTTACTAGCAAGCTTAAGTCTCAGTTGAAAATAATAGAGCCCCCGCTCATAGAGCCTGGAAAGTCTGTAATCAAGTGAGCCCCGAGCACTGTCTGGGACTGCTTGTTAAATATTCCTTATCACATAGTACTCTGATCATTGCCAGGCATCCTTGCTTAGTGGTTACACAAAGCAGCTTTCTCATGCAACAAGCACTCCCTTGTTCCTTAGTTACCTTGCAACATTATTCCCATAGTGCGACTAGCCAAATTGTGAAACAGATCAGTCAGATTTTAGCCCTTTTAATTCTGTATATAATTCCTCAGCCATGGATGGACATATGGGAATGGGATTGGCAAGTGGAATTGAAATGGCTGGTCACTGGGAGAACCCGCTTGCTCTGGTGGTCAGATTATAGATGCTCGGCAAAGTGGTCTCCCAATCTGGAAACATATATTTGGTGGTGGGATCCAGTGGGAGGTGGCAGTGGGGTGGTAGCTGAGAACAGGAGGAACCCTATCCCTGGTAAAGTGGCGGCAGGATGGGGTAAGAGTAGACATGCATGAAATAGAAGAGATGCATTTGAGGGGATTGTTGGTGGTGGAGGAAGGGAAGCCTTTTTCTTTGAAAAAGGAGGGCATATCCTTTGTTTTTGAGTGAAAAGCCTCATCCTGAAAGGAGATGCAGTAGAAACAGAGGAATTGAGAGAAGGGAATGGCGTATTTACGATTAGCAGGGTGGGACGAGGTATAGTCCAGGTAACAGTGATTTGGTTTATAATAGACATTGGTGGATAAACTGTCTCCAGAGATGGAGACAGTGTGATTGAGAAAGGGAAGGGAAGTGTTGGAAATGGACCAGGTGAATTTGAGGGCAGGGTGGAAGTTGGGAGGGAAATTTTCCTTTGTACAGTGAATGATTATAAGTCTGAAATGCACTGCTGGGCATACTTCTACAGGGATTCAATTGTAGAGAATAATTATTTGAAAGAGATGCATTTGCAATCTATGGGAAGAGGAGTAGAGCTAACTTAATTCCTTTCATCAAGAGCTGTGTAAACTTGCTAAGTTGCAAACATTATAATTCTGTGAAACCTCATCACTGGAAAAGGCAGTGAATTCAGGGATTTAGACCATGTTGCAGCAGATGATCATCTTGAATGTTACAATGAAAATGGGTTTGGAGCACGCAATTGTCAATAGCAATGTATGAAGGCAGTTCAATATCTGTACAGTACCAGGTGTCTGCTCTGATTTTGTTGATTGCCTACAATGGATCCCTCAATAACTACAGTATTAGAAACTAATACTTAGTTTTATATTCTTAGAAACTTATACTTAATTTTATATTGTCGATTGCATCGTCTCTGCTCTGGGCCGACATTTACATGCCGTACGGCACCTAATCAATTAGCTTGTTTATTTCGGCTTTTTTCTTAAAGATGTGCCGGGTGCGTTCTGGCTACCGCTGTACCGCTGCATTCTTCATGGCCTGGAGGTTTGGGACCACTGTTATAATTGACTTATCACTACATTCATGCGAGGAAAATATGCGCTGTGTGTTTAATATTAAATTCATTAGCTAATCCCCTTTAGAAACGAAATTGAGTGTATTAGCCACTTACAAGTGACTTATAGTTGACCTATCACCTGTATTCCGGTCGCATTTAATACCCCTGCCCCCAACCCCCGGGTTGGCTGGTCCGCAAGAATATTGTCAATATTAAACCGGTCCGCGGTGCAAAAAAGGTTGGAGACCCCTGATTTAAACTAGCTGGCTAGCTACCAAGGAGCTACGCTATTGATGTCCTACGTGATGAGGCCAAACTCCCTGTAGACTTGCTTAAAATTGTAATAGAATAAACATGATAATATAATCTAATATAATATAAGTACATATTTTAATGTCACATTTCCTGCATATACCCCACTTGGTTTACAGATTAGACAAAATCAGTAAACAAAGTATTACATACACCCTTGGAGGTCGGGGCGGGGGTGCTACCTCCCTGAAATGAGTTTTTTCAGGGTGGGATGTCTGCAGTTCTGATGTTTTTAATGATTGTAATTACTTAGCACTCACTCTATGAATCCGGGAACTCTTCTGTTTTCTTACTTTTTTAAAAAACTTGATCATGTCTTCCCTTCCGAAGAACATTTTTTTTTAACTCAACTGTCTTGCATCAGGTACGGGACTGTATCCTTTACTTGATGTTCAGCATTGCTTTTTAATTCAAATGTTTTGCTACGCTTGAACCAACTCAGGTTTGCTGATCCCATCATCATCACCAGTGTTATGTTTTGCAATTTCAAAACATTAAATTAATCCCCCCAAAAACCTCAGAATTTAAAAATATGGGTGTAACTAAAAGTCCTGGGAATCTAAAAATATAGGTGTAATTAAAGTCTTGGGAATCTAAAATTATAGGTGTAACTGCAAGTTTACTTTCAGCAAGGTGCACCTGTATTATATGGTGTCGTGATGATGTTTTCAATTTACGTAGTTTCATATATAATCTTTAATTAATTATTTAAATGAATCATCATCATCATCATCATCAGGTGCCATGTTTAGTTTGAGCTTTGACTGCCATGGCCAACACACTCCTGTTTCAGGTCAAGTGGATCAATTCATTGGTATTCATTTCCAATTCTCTGGTTGCTGTCTCCATCATCATTTGTCTTTGCCTTCCTCTTGCTTTCTTCCCTTCAATCTTTCCCATAATTACCATGCATTCTAACTCCTCATTCCTAATCACATGCCCAATGAAGTTATGTTGCCTTTTCATGATCTCATACATCATTTCTCTTTTTGTGTTTGCTCTGTTCATGACATCCTTGTTAGATATTCGTTTCATCCATGATATTCTTTGTATCCTCCTCAAAAACCACATCTCTGCTGCTACAAATCGTTTCCTCATGTTACTAGATATTATCCAACATTCTGATCCATATAACATAACCAGATAAACATTTCAGTACTCTGAGGCGGGTTGTCATGCTTAGTTTAGAATTGGTCAGTATACTCTTCATTCTCGTAAAGGTGTCTTTTGCCATCCCTATTCTTCTTTTGATGTTAAAGTCGCACCTGCCATCTGATGTCACCCAGCTTCCTAAGTAGCAAAAGTTCTTTACTTGTTTTATGTCTTCCCCGTTTATTCTCAGCCTGCAGATAGGATTCTCCTTCTTTTTGGATATCACCATACATTCTGTCTTTTTGCAATTGATAGACCCATTTTTGCACTTTCTTCAACAATTATATCAATTAAGTTTTGTAGTTCTTCCTCCGTACTTACAACTAACACAGTGTCATCTGCATATCTGAAATTATTGATGTTTTCACCGCCAACTTTGATTCCCAAGATGCCTCTTATTTTTTGTAATATTGTTTCACTGTACACATTAAATAAATCAGGGGAGAAAACACACCTTTGTCTAACGCCTCTCTTGATTTTCGTAAACTGACTGACTTCTCCATCTATTCCTACAGCAGCAGTTCGTTCCCAGTGCAGATTTCTGATTAGGTGGAGGTCCTTCGAATCTAGATCTAGAGTTTTCTGTAACATTTCAAATAACTTATTGTGTTTCACTTTATCAAATGCTTTTGTGTAGTCGATAAAACAAAAAAACAAATCTTTCTGGACTTGAATAGCTCATTCTGATAGTATCCTTAACATCAATATTGCATTTCTTGTACATTTGTCTTTCACAAAACCACATTGTTCTTTGCCTATTTCAGTTTGTATCTTACTTTTAGCTCTTGTCATCAAAATTCTTAGAAGTATCTTAGTGATATGACTCATTAAATTTATGGTCCCATGTAATTCACATTCTATTGCTCCAGGTTTCTTAGGAAGAGTGATAAATACTGATTTTTTCATCTCTTCTGGTGTTATTCCAGTCTCATAAATGTCATTGATTAAATCAGTAAGTTTTTCAATTCCATAATCTTCAAGGGCGATAATTTTTTCTATTACTAATTCATCAAGGCAGGCTGCCTTTCCTTTCTTCATCTTATTTATTGCATTACAAACTTCAGATTTTAAAATGCTTGGACCTTCAATGTTTTTCTTAATTTCTGGTTTTTCGCCTCGATTGTCTTCAAACAATTCCTGAATATACTCAGTCCATCTGTTCATAATCTCATCTTTTTCCATGATAATGGTACTGTCCTTTGCTTTCAAACATCCACCTGAAGAACAGAGGAGCTTTTTACCAGTGATATTCTTGATTTGATTTAAGAGAATAAGGATGCTTAATCAACTAATATATATACACAATTGCATAAATATTGAAATATTAAATACACAACAGATGGTACATATAGACATCCAGAATTGATGAGGTTGGTGGGATGGGAGACAATAGCCTGATATTTCATAATGGGGCCCTCTTTAAGGGGTAAATAAGAGGAGCTGTCTGAGGGCTGCTGTCCAGCCTCAGCAAGGTAGAGGGCAATTCGCTAGACTACAAAAACACCATCCTTGTCTGTGGGTCTGATAGTGAGATTGGGATTGGTGCAGGAAGAGAACAACCTGAATTAACTGGCAGAGGAGCAACAAAACCTGTTAGAGAAGCCATTTTCCACAAGAGAGCAGGGGGAGGCTGAGGTACTGTTCTGCAGGAGAGAGCTTCTCTGCTTAACTGAATGCAGTGAAAAATATATCTTAACCTGAACTGAGCTTCTCAGTACTTGGAAATAAACTTCTTTCGAAGTTACTTCCAAAGCTTTCTGGATTGTTCAGAAATCCGATGGCAGAGGGGAAGAAGATATTAATAAAACATTGAGTGTACTTCTGAGGATGATTTGCTTTCACTCATGTTCTTCTGGGTTCTTATGTGACAGCTGAATTTCATATGGGACCCACAGATGGAGCAGGATGAAGCTGGGAGGGTTGTTTCAGAATTAGGTGTATTATAGCAGACATATTTTGCAAAATTTTTTTGTTTTATGGCAAGAGTACAGTGCAATACATACAAATAACAGGGTTACAATAAGAAATATATAATTAATAAATTGTACAAATGTGAGAAAAATGAGGTAGTGTTCTTGGGTTCATGGACCATTCAAAAATCTGGTGGCCGAGGGGAAGAAGCTGTTTCTAAAATATTAAGTGTGTGTCTTCAGGCTCCTGTACCTCGTCTCTGGTGGTAGTAGTGAGAAGAGGGCATGTCCTGGATGGTGAGGGTCCTTAATGATGGATGCCATATTCTTTTCTTTCTTTTTAAATCTTTTTATTTAATAAGTATACAAAAAGGTAAGCCATATAGGCACTAATACACTGTTAGAATATAATAAAATTACAGGAGATATTAATACAGAAAAAAAAGTGATACAAACAATGTAATTTAAACATAACATACTAAGGTAACATAATAGTATACTAATTTTTATATATATATATCAATAGAGAAAAGGAAAAAAAAAACCCACAAAAACCCACCGTGCAACTAACTAAAAGCAAAGCAATGGGCTAACTTGGAACCAAGTAGAGTTAAAGGACTTAAAATCACGTCCTGAAACCCGACTTCCATTAAAAACAGTAAAAAAAACAAGAAGGGTATATAAATATGGAGCAAAAAAGAGAAGAAAAATAAATTACATCAAATGAAAATATTGAATAAAAGATCTCCAGGTCTGTTCAAATTTAAGTGAAGAATCATAAAGATTGCTTCTAATTTTCTCCAAATTCAAGCATAATATCATCTGAGAAAACCAAAAAAAGGTGGTTGGAGCATTAAGCTCTTTCCAATGTTGTAAGATACATCTTTTTGCCATTAAAGTAAGAAATGCAATCATTCTAAAAGAAAGATTACTGGAAATTTTAGGTAATCCAAAGATAGCAGTAATAGGGTGAGGAGAGATATCTATATTCAATACCTTTGAGATAATATTAAAAATGTCTCTCCAAAAAGTTTCCAGAGTAGGACAAGACCAAAATATATGAGTTAAAGAGGCTATCTGCCCTGGACATCTATCACAAAAAGGATTAATATGAGAATAAAAGCGAGCTAATTTATCTTTGGACATATGTGCTCTATGAACAACTTTAAATTGAATTAGGGAATGTTTAGCACAGATAGAGGAAGTATTGACTAATTGTAAAATCTGCCCCCAATCATCCACGGAAATGATAGACCCCAATTCCTGTTTCCAATCTACCCTAATCTTATCAAATGGAGCTTTCCTAAGTTTCATAATAATATTATAAATTATAGCCGATGCACCTTTCTGACATGGATTAAGGTTAATTATAGTATCTAAAATGTATGTAGGAGGAAGCATTGGAAAAGAAGAAAGTATAGTACTTAGGAAATTTCTAACTTGTAGATATCTAAAAAAATGTATTCTTGATAAATTATATTTATTAGATAATTGTTCAAAAGACATAAGGGAAACATCTAAAAATAAATCCAAAAACCGTGAAATACCCTTAGTCTTCCAAATTTGAAAAGCACGATCCGTAAAAGAGGGAGGAAAAAATATGTTATCTAAAATAGGAATCGCTAGCCCAAATTGGTTAAGATCAAAAAATTTTCTGAATTAAAACCAAATACGTAAGGTATATTTAACTATCGGGTTAGATACCTGTTTAAGGCGTTTCAAATCAAAAGGAAGAGAGGAACCTAAAATAGAGCCAAGTGTATAGCCCTGAACAGATTGTAATTCCAATGTTACCTTTAATTGGTTTACAATCGAGGACGAAAGTAATAAACTGTGTTCCATTTGAAGTTCAGTTCTTTGCTTATATAACTCCTCAGAGGGAGCTGTAACATATTTCTTATCAATTTCCTTAATCTTGTCCACAATTACCAACTCCCCCTTCTTCAGCTTCTTCCTCAAAGCAGCAGAATACGAAATAATCTGACCACGAATATAAGCTTTAAAAGTATCCCAAAGAATGTTCACAGAAATATCCTTTGTATAGTTGATTGTAAAAAAAAGATCAATCTGTTCATTCATAAAGCAAGCACTAAAACTACCCTCATGACTTCCGATAGACGCTCACTAAAAAAAAGTGTAAATATAAAAAAGATCAGCTAGTTATAAAACAGTAAAAGAATAAAAAAAGTAAATCAATTAAAAACACTTAATATAACAGAGAAAAAGCCAGAAAATATAAAAAGAACCGCAGCAAACCCCAGACCCTATGAATAAACAAAAAAAGAAATGAAATTATTAACATAAACTAGTTAGGAAAACCTACAAAAAAAAGTAGATTTAAAAACTACAAAATTTAAGGCCTCAAAGGAAATACGTAGAATAACGCTGAGGGAATAACCACCCAGAATCCCCTGGGAAAAAGAAAGGAATGACGCAGATAGAAAGAAAGTTTAGCAACCATGTTAATTAATCAAAAATAAACTTTTCTGCCCATATAAGGCAAAAAAAAATTAAGGCCGACAAATTCACAACCTCCGATCAAACGGAGATAGTTAAAAATTACGATTAAGATGTTGAAAGTGAAAATTGATCCAGATAACTCTGGGCATCCGATGGAGATTCAAAAAAACGGAGGGCTCCATCCAACGTATGAATCCTTAGACGTGCTAGGTAAAGCAGCGCTGGTTTTAAATCCATCTTGTAGAGTTCTGACATCACAGATCTGTAACGAACCCGCTGATCCCGAATTGGTTTGCTGAAATCCTCCACGAATCGGACTTAAGATCCAAAAAATCAATGTAACCTTTAGATCGAACGAAACGAAACAGTTTCTCCTTGTCTTGAAAGTAATGAAAACGTAAGATGACATGTCGAGGTTTATCTGACTTAGACGAGTATGATGGAACTCTGTGAACACGATCCAGTAACGGTGGTTGGTCAGGAAATACAGTAGGAAATGCGGATGCTGTATTCTTGAGGCATTACCTTTTGAGAATGACTTTGATGATGGGGAGGCTAGTACCCATAATGCAACTGGCTGACTCCATAACTTTCTGCATCTTTTTCAATCCTGTGTATTGGAACCTCCATACAAGGTGCTGATGCAACCCGTTAGAATGCTCACCGTCATGCACCTGTAGAAAATTTGAAAGTGTCTTTGGTGACATAGCAAATCTCAAATTCCCAATGAAGTATAGCTGTTGGTATACCTTCTTTGTGATTGCATCGATTTGTTAGGTAGTGGACTCCTTCCTTCACTTTCCTGAGGATTGCAGGTACTATCGGGATAGAAATAAAAGTCTTGCTGTCCTGCCTACTGGAAAGATGATGAGCAGGAGGTTCCTTGGCATCAGAGAAGATGTAATATTTTATTGGGAAGACATATGACAGGTGTTTGAAGGAAGCAACCAAGTGTAGTTAGCTATTCATTGAATGAGGTGCTGAGCTGGAGGAAGATGCTTATTATTAGTTCACTTTTCCTGCTAATTGAGTTGAAGGATTTGTAGAGTTAGCCTTGACAATATTTCTCCCCATGTCAAGTTTCAAGTTTAATTGTCATTCAACCATAAATGAATACCAATGGATATAGCCAAATGAGTCAGTGTTACTCTGGTACACAGTGCCAGCACTTATACATATCACAAGACAATATAGCACACGTAACATTGTAGTTCATGTAAGATTTCAGTAAAATACAGTCACAAAAATATATATGCTAAGACCCTGAGTCCATGAGTGTTGCAGCAAATCTGCAGTTGAACACAATATGGCTTATCTTCTGCCGAGGAAACACTCGGGGTGGGGCATCAACAAGTAAAGCTTAGACATCACATTACACTGCCCCCAGTCCTCACTACAATGGAGGCCACGTAGCTGTCCCACTGTCTGCCAATAAATCAGTGAATTAGAATTGCAGTATTCCACGTTAACAGTCTCAGAAGTCAGGATTATTGCTATCCAGACAGTGAGTTTTAACGTCTTCACCTTCTAACTGACTAATATCGATGTATTCAGGCCTATAAATTAACATTAGCTTCATTTAGATTTGATACAGTGGTTCATCTACATTTTTATATACAGATCCCAAGCAAATAGAATGGACATCAAGACTTGGTATGTTAAAGTCGAACCTGAATAAAACTCAGGAGACCAGCTTCTTATAGTTGCAGCAGTTTATTGCGCACCCTCCTGCTGGATTTTGAGACCCAGTTGTCAGAGGGAAGGCACGTAAGTACTGCCACCATCCGACAAGTGGGCCTACTCTCTCTGGTTACAGCCATATATTTATACATAGTAAGCCCCATACATTACTGTTGCAAGATGTCATTTGAACTGGTACGCCCACCGAGTCTGTTGGTGCAAAACTTAGTTACAGATAAGAGAGTCCGCTAAATCAAGGCTTAATTACAAATGGATGTGCTGTCCTGTCCTTATCAGTTATTCCCTTTGCTAGGCCCTGACTTAATTACAGATGGATGTTCATTCCTGGCCTTATTGGTGATTCCTCCTCCTCCTACTCAAATGAGGGTAAAATGTACAATGTTATCAAACTCTCAATGTCTTTCTGGAAACCAAGGGAGAACTAGTATAAGCCGGTTTTAGCTAACTGCTGAAACCAGAGTTTACTTCAGTTCAAAAATTCCTATTCAGTGCCAACTATCTTTTAGCCAGAGGTTACACAGGTTCAAAATGATTTTTTTATATCTTCAATTCCTCAGTATGCCAAATTCGTCATGGCTAAAGGTGTAACCAAGGTAGCATAGTTGTTAGTGTAATAGTATTACAGTGATCAGCAATGAATATTCAATTTCCACTGCTGTCTGCAGGGAGAACACGAGTTTATATGTTCTTCCTGGGTCTGCGTAGTTTTCTGCAGGTATTTCTGGCTCCTCCCACATTCTAAAGATGAGTGGGTTAGAGTTGGTAATTTGTGTGCCTTCTAATGTATCTTGGCACTATTTGCAATTTGCTCCCAGTACATTCTCAGACCATGTTGGTCTACAGGTCTGATAGTGGGTTTGGGTTTGGTATGGAGAAAGGACATCCTGAGAGAGATGTGCTCTGTGGCAGAGGAGTGAGAAGACCTGCTTAGAGCAGCCATTTTCCACAAGAGGGCAAGAGGAGGCTGAGGTGCTGTTGTGCAGGAGGGAGCTACTCGGCTTAACTGAATGCAGTGAAAAATAATCTTAATCTAAACGCATGATCTTCACAGCACTTAGAAATAAGTTTCTTTGGAAGTTAACTCTTGGGAATGACGTGCTTTTACTCAGCTTCTTTTGGTTGTTATGTGACAGATGAATTTTATATGGGACCGACTGATGGTGCATGACAAAGCAGGGAGGGTAGTATGAGGATCTGGTTTATTATGACTGATGTATGATGCAAAATTTTGTTGGTCTATGGCAAAAATTCATAAAAATAAATAAGCTACAACAAGAATACATAATAAATAAATAACTAGTATGTAAATGATTAAGAGTAAATAGTCCTTCCCTGCCAAAAAGTTTCGGACTGAAATGTCTACTGTACTATTTTCCATAGATGCTGCATGGTCTGCTAAGTTTCTCCAGTATTGTGTGTTTTTGCTTGGATTTCCAGCATTTGCAGATTTTCTCTTGTTTGAAGAGTAAATAGTTAATAAAATGTGAGCAAAATAAAGTTATGTTCATGGACTGTTCAGAAATCCAATGGCGGAGGTTTAGGTGTCTTCAGGCTCCTGTACCTCTCTGTTGGTGGCAGTCAGAAGAGGGCATGTTCTGGACAGTGAGGGTGCTTAGTGAAGGATACCTCTTTCTTGAGGTATTACCTTTCAAAGGTGTCCTTCATCGTGGTAAGGCTAGTGCCCGTGATGTTGCTGACAGAGTCTACATCTCTCTACAACTTTTTCAATTGTGCATTGGAGTCTCCATTCATGGTTGTGATGCAACCATTTAGAATGCGCTCATGGTCACTAGCCTTCCCACCATTAAGGACATCATCAAAAGGTTATACATCTTTATAAATTTAAAGAGTCTTTGGTGTCATAGCAAATCTCAAACTCCTAATAAAGTATAGCTGCTGGTGTACCTTCATTATGATTATATCAATATGTTGGGTCCAGACCAGAGATCTGAGATTTTGATGCCCAGAAACCTGAAGATGATCACCATTTCCACTGCTGACCCCTTAATGAGGAGTGGTGTGTGTTCTCCTGACTTCCCCTTACTGAAGTTTACTATTAAACCTTTAGTCTTATTATTGTGACACCACTCAAGCAGCAGGTTGATCTCATTCCTCCAGGTGTTCTCATCAAATTTGGGAGGTGTGCACTCTTTTCATCACTTTCCTGGGTTTCGCAGGTTCTGTTGATTTTTGCTGAGGCAGCCTTGACAATTTTTATCCCCATGCCAACTTTTAAGTTTAAAGTTAATTGTCATTCAACCGTAAATGAATATGTATGAATACAGCCAAATGAAGCAGTTAGGCTGGTACACAGTGCAAACATACATACACAGCACAAGACACACATAGCACGTATAAGAGATCAGTAAAATACAGTCTGACTAAAAAAAAATTTAGTCTAAGACCTTGAGTCCATGGATGTTTCAGCAGTCTGCAGTTGAACGCAATGTGCCTTGTCTTCTGCCCAGTGAACACTAGGTGCGGGGCATCAGGCTTGGGCATCCCACTACACCACCCTGGCACTCTAATGGAGCACAGCAATTCCAGTGCCTCTGTCCCAGGTGGATGTAAACAGGTGACCCTGCAGCTTGAGATGCAGTCCTCGCTACGACTGAGGCCATATAGTTCCTCCACTGTTAGCCAATACCTGTAAATCAGTGAATCAGACCTGCAGCATTCCACGTTAACAGTCTCAGAAGTCAGAATTGCTGCAATCTAGAGACCATGAGTTTTGATGTCTTCACTTTCTAATTGACCAATTTTGTACTTATCTATCTAATTTAGTCCTATAAACTAACATTAGCCTAATTTAGATTTGATACAATGCTTCACCTACACTTTTTATGAACAGGTCCCAAGCAAATAGAGTGGACACCAAGACCTGGTATACCAAATTGCTCATGGCTAAAGGTGTAACCAAGGTAACATAGTTGTTAGTGTAATGGTTTTACAGTGATCAGCAATGAGCATTCAATTTCCAAGGGAGGAGTTGTAAAGTTTGATGGCCACAGGCAGGAATGACTTCCTATGACGCTCTGTGCTGCATCTCGGAGGAATGAGTCTCTGGCTGAATGTACTCCTGTGCCCACCCAGTACATTATGTAGTGGATGGGAGACATTGACCAAGATGGCATGCAACTTAGACAGCATCCTCTTTTCAGACACCACCGTGAGAGAGTCCAGTTCCATCCCTACAACATCACAGGCCTTACGAAAGAGTTTGTTGATTCTGTTGGTGTCTGCTACGCTCAGCCTGCTGCCCTAGCACACAACAGCAAACATGATAGCACTGGCCACCACAGACTCGTAGAACATCCTCAGCATCGTCTGGCAGATGTTAAAAGACCTCAGTCTCCTCAGGAAATAGAGACGGCTCTGACCCTTCTTGTAGACAGCCTCAGTGTTCTTAGACCAGTCCAGTTTATTGTCAATTCATATCCCCAGGTATTTGTAATCCTGCACCATGTCCACACTGACCCCCTGGATGGAAACAGGGGTCACTGGTACCTTAGCTCTCCTCAGGTCTACCACCAGCTCCTTAGTCTTTTTCACATTAAGCTGCAGATAATTCTGCTCACACCATATGACAAAGTTTCCTACCGTAGCCCTGTACTCAACCTCATCTCCCTTGCTGATGCATCCAACTATGGCAGAGTCATCCGAAAACTTCTGAAGATGACAAGATTCTGTGCAGTAGTTGAAGTCCGAGGTGTAAGTGGTGAAGAGAACGGGAAACAAAACAGTCCCCTGTGGAGCCCCAGTGCTGCTGATCACTCTGTCGGACACACAGTGTTGCAAGCACACATACTGTGGTCTGCCAGTCAGGTAATCAAGAATCCATGATGCCAGGGAAGCATCCACCTGCATCGTTGTCAGCTTCTCCCTCAGCAGAGCAGGGCGGATGGTGTTGAACACACTGGAGAAGTCAAAAAACATGACCCTCACAGTGCTCACTGGCTTGTCTAGGTGGCCGTAGACACGGTTCAGCAGGTAGACGATGGCATCCTCAACTCCTAGTCGGGGCTGGTAGGCGAACTGGAAGGGATCTAAGTGTGGCCTGACCATAGGCCGGAGCAGCTCCAGAACAAGTCTCTCCAGGGTCTTCATGATGTGGGAGGTCAATGCCATCGGTCTGTAATCATTGAGGCCGCTGGGGCGTGGCGTCTTCGGCACAGGGACGAGGCAGGGCGTCTTCCACAGTACAGGAACCCTCCGGAACCTCAGGCTCATGTTGAATACATGGCGTACTCCACATAGCTGAGGGGCACAGGCTTTGAGCACCCTGGTACTGACACCATCTGGTCCTGCAGCCTTGCTTGGGTTGAGACGTTTCAGCTGTCTTCTCACCTGTTCAGCCGTGAAGTCCACTGTGGTGGTTTCGTGTGGGGGAGGGGTATAGTCATGAGAGTAGGGTGGGGGACTGTGAGGAGGGGTAGGAGGGGAGAGTGGAATATGTGTTGGTTGGGGGCCGACAACAGATGGCTTATGTGGGGGATGGGCAGGGGTCACAATGTCAAATCTGTTAAAGAACAGGTGAAGTTCGTTGGCCCTGTCCACACTGCCTTCAGCTCCTCTGTTGCTAGTTTGCCGAAACCCAGTGATGGTCCTCATCCCCCTCCAGACCTCTCTCATGTTGTTCTGCTGGAGTTTCCACTCAAGCTTCCTCCTGTACCTGTCTTTAGCCTCCCTGATCCTGGCTTTCAGGTCCCTCTGTATTGCCCTCAGCTCCTCCCTATTTCCACCTCTAAACACCCTCTTTTTAGCGTTCAGGATGTCCTTAATGTCCTTTGTCACCCATGGCTTGTTATTTGAATAACAAAGGACAGTTCTTGTAGGAACATTGCAGTCCACACAGAAGTTAATGTAATCAGTGATGCATTCTGTGAGCCCATCAATATCCTCTCCATGTGGCTCACACCCTGAAGGTGGAATCTCATGTTGATAGGGTGGTGAAGAAAGCTTTTGGTATGCTGGCCTTTATTAATCAGAGCATTGAGTATAGGAGTTGGGATGTAATGTTGAAATTGTACAAGGCATTGGTAAGGCCAAATTTGGACTATTGTGCACAGTTCTGGTCATCGAATTATAGGGAAGATGTCAACAAAATTGAGAGAGTACAGAGAAGATTTACTAGAATGTTACCTGGATTTCATTACCTAGGTTACAGAGAAAGGTTGAACAAGTTGGGTCTTTATTCTTTGGAGCATAGGAGGTTGAGGGGGGACTTGATAGAGGTATTTAAAATTATGAGGGAGATAGATAGAGTTGACGTGGATAGGCTTTTTCCATTGAGTGGGGGAGATTCAAACAAGAGGACATGAGTTGTGAGTTTAAGGGCAAAAGTTTATGGGTAACATGAGGGGGAACTTCTTTACTCAGAGAGTGGTAGCTGTGTGGAACGAGTTTCCAGCAGAAGTTGTTGAGGCAGGTTCGATGTTGTCATTTAAAGTTAAATTGGATAGCTATATGGACAGGAAAGGAATGGAGGGTTATGGGCTGAGTGCAGGTCGGTGGGACTAGGTGAGAGTAAGAGTTTGGCATGGACTAGAAGGGCCGAGATGGCCTGTTCTCGTGCTGCAATTGTTATATGGTTATTTGATCTTGTTGTACCTCAATGCATTGTGTAAATTATTGATCTGTATGAACAATTTGCAAGATAAGCCTACAGTCATCAGGCTCCTGAACAGGTGTGGAAAATTTCACTCACTATAACTTTGAACTAATTGTATGACCTATAGAATCACTTTCAAGAGACTATTTACAACTCATATTCTCAGTATTATTTTTTATTTGCAGTTTGCCTTCTTTTGTACGTTGGTCAGACTTTGATTATGTATGCCTTTTCATAAATTCTACTGTATTCAATGTTCCCTCTAGTTTTGTTTCTAGCTGTGTGGAGCAATCATTACTCAGAGCAGTAAATTTTTACATGGTCTGAAAACTACATGGCACATTACATTTTTTTTGTAATATGCATACTATGAATTTTTACAATGCAAATTGAAAAATCACTTACTTTTAATTGTATTTATTAATTGAAGGGTATAATGAAATACAGAACAATAAGAAGAATTATTTTAACATCGTATAAAAGAAAATTCCAACTGTGCGGCAGCAAAGGCTACGTAACACGGGGGCATTTCAATTTCTATGTGGCTGCACTGCTTAGAGGGAGCAATGATTTTCCTCCTGCAAGAAAAATAAACATAAAAATGTCTGCAAGAAAATGAATCCTAAGGTAGTATTTAATAGCATGCATACTTTGATAATAAATTTACTCTGAATTTTAAACTTTGAATATGTGACAATAATGAACCAAATCAACATAATGCTATGCGGCAGTGATGCTCCTGTAAGTAAGATTTTCATTGCACCTATATATACAGGTGCTTGTGTATATGATAATAAACTTGAATTGACAACTTGGCTTCTTGCAGAATGCCCACCTGCCCCTGTTACTGTCGTAAAGACTGAAGGCATGCTATAAATAATGTCTCCAACTAACTGGGGCTAGCTTGTAATAAAATTTTGCCTCTTGCTATATCCGGAAGTGCATCAAGGATGTTGTTCCCCCAGAAATGGGCCACGGTCTATCCAAACCAGAAACCCTGGATCAACAGCTCTGTGCAAGCAGCACCTACTGTGTAACACAGAGCTTATGTTGCTGGTGACCAACAGGAACTCCCCTGAGGAGAGCTGCCGAGGAGACCTACACCTTGGTCATCTCTGAGGCTGAAGGACACAGGCATTTCCAATGAGTGGACAGTTGCACGGCTGCGGGACTGGACGGCATCCCAGGGCGGGTACTCAGGATGTGTGCGGCACGACTGGCAGGTGTGGCTACAGGTATTTTTAATCTCTCCTTCACCAGTGTAGAGTGCCCTCCTACTTCAAAACATCCACCATTGTTCCTGTACCTAAAGAGACCAAGGTAACATAGTTAAAGGACTGGCATCCTATTGTACTCTCCTCAATAATAAGCAAATGCTTTGAGAGGTTGGTCAATGACTACATCTGCAGCATGCTACCACCCACAATGGACCTCCTACAATTTGCCTACTGACATATCCAATCGACAGATGACACAATTGTCACAGCTCTACACACCGTCCTTACACATCTAGAGAAGAAGGATGCTTATGTGAGAATGCTGTTCTTGCACTACAGTTCAGCATTCAATATCATAATTCTCTCCAGGCTCGACAAGAAGCTCAGAGACCTCAGCCTCCACCCTGCATTGTGTAGCTGGATCCTGGACTTCCTGTCAGATCGCCGGCAGGTGGTAAGAGTGGGCTCCCTCACCTCTGCACCTCTGACCCTCAACAAAGGTGCTCCTCAGTGCTGTGTCCTAAGCCCCCTCCTTTACTCTCTGTATACCCATGACTGTGTCGCCACCCATAGCTCCAATCTGCTAATTTAAATTTGCTGACAATACTACACTGATTGGCCTAATCTCAAATAATAATGAGACAGCCTACAGAGAAAAAGTCATCACCCTGACACAATGGTGTCAAGAAAACAACCTCTCCCTCAATGTCGCAAAAACAAAGGAGCTGATTGTGGATCACAGGAGGAATGGAGGCAGGCTAACCCCGATTGACATCAATGGATCTGGGGTTGAGAGAGTGAACAGCTTTTAGTTCCTCAGCATACACATCACCAAGGATCTCACGTGGTCTGTACTCACCAATTATGTGGTGAAAAAGGCACAACAGTGCCTCTTTCACCTCAGACGGTTGAAGAAGTTTGGGATGGGCCCCCAAATCCTAAGGACTTTCTAAAGGGGCACAGTTGAGAGCATCCTGACTGACTGCATCACTGCCTGGTATGGAAACTGTACTTCTCGGAATCGCAATATTCTGCAGAGAGTGGTGTGGACAGCCCAGTGCATCTGTAGATGTGAACTTCCACTTTTCAGGACATTTACAAAGACAGATGTGTAAAAACAGCTCAAAGGATTATTTGGGACCCAAGTCACCCCAACCACAAACTGTTCCAGCTGCTACCATACAAGAAACTGTACTGCAGAGTAAAAGCCAGGACCAACAAGTTCCAGGACAGCTTCTTCCACCAAGCCATCAGACTGATTAATTCATGCTGACACAAGGTGTATTTCTGTTATATTGTTATATTGCATATTTAGATGGAGACATAACGTAAAGATTTTTACTCCTCATGTATATGAAGGACGTAAGTAATAAAAGTCAATTCATTAATATGTTTTCAACATGCCTAATCAGTATTGACTGCACCCAGCAATAATGTGATTAAAGCACACAAAATGTCGCATTAAAATTAAGTTTCTTATTAAACATCGATAGTCACAGCAAAATGATTTATGCATCCATTTAAATTGCGATTTCTTTGAATGTTGTCTGTGAAGTTGAAGTCTCAGTTTCTCACTGAGGCCTCATGAAGTTATTCAGAGTACAGAAGGAATAGAATCGGAAATTGAGATTACTGGTGAGAGTGGAAGGAGACTGTGAGCACAGGTACAAGAGGAGTGGCAGCTGCGAGTGAGGTGTGGGAGTGAAAGCAGAGATGTGCTATGTGAAAAAAAGTGGGAGGGGAAATACTGAAGGAACAATAATTATTAAAGAGCTCTTCAGTAGGAAGCTGTGAGATTATTAAGTGTTAGTACCTTATTTCACCCTTTACATTAACTTGTACTTTAAATTGGAAGGTAGAAATAGTTAAATATATAACCTAAACCAGATTTTTGCAATTAAAAATGCAAAATACATCTGGACTAATTAAATGCACGAGTAAGCTTAAAAAATGACTCTTAAAGTAATGAGCTGCAGCATGTAAAAATGGTAGAAATTAAGAAAATTCCATGCAATAACTTCAATGGTACATATTTTCACTTTGAAGAAATTTGGCTCAAGTTTGTGTAACCAGAGTCCAAGCTGCACCGTTTGTGTTGAATATGGAAGGCTGTAGCTAATTGAATATATTGGTTTGGAGGAGGTGGTAATCCTTTTCATTGGGTAATAGATTCGACTTTTTCAGTAGTCAGGTGCAGGAATATGGGAGCACAGAAAGCAGAGCTTTGGACTTCAACATTTTCACAACTATAAGTTATTAGCTAACTACAGAGTTGAAATGACTGTGAAGAAGATCACTAACCTTACTAACGCCTTGTGAGTGTTGATGTATATGTTAAGGAATAGTAAAGAAAAGACACAGTAACTGATCTCTGAAGCCATACTTGAGAGCTCAAAAACCTATATTGTTTGATGGGAGTTGGATTTAATTACATTTCTTGAAAGCTGAAGAGGTTCAAAGGCATGACAAAAATGAATGTGGTAATTTGCATAGTAGCCAAATAACAGGTAAATCTGGATGAGGGTTTACTGAAGTAGCTTGAGAAACTGCAATTTAAATAAACAAGAAAAACATGAAGAGCAATAATTATAAGTTCATGAAATTGTCACTTTTTCAAGTGATTTGAGGAAATAAATGGGCGTCTCAATTAAATGTGGTTATGGTGTATGTGATGTTGGCACCACTGATAGTTTGTTGACTGGAGACAAATATCCTGGTGTGTTGTAGGTAGTGTCTCAAACTAAAGGATCTTGCTGAACTAATGATGGCAATGCTTCAAAAAGGCATCATTGCCACCTTTTCAAGGGCGACTAGAGATCGACAATAAAATGTTGATTTTAGAAACCATAGAAAAACTACAGCACAGAAACAGGCCTTTTGGCCCTTCTTGGCTGTGCCGAACCATTTTCTGCCTAGTCCCACTGACCTGCACACGGACCATATCCCTCCATACACCTCCCATCCATGTATCTGTTCAATTATTCTTAAATGTTAAAAAAGAACCCGCATTTACCACCTCGTCTGGCAGCTCATTCCACACTCCCACCACTCTCTGTGTGAAGAAGCCACCCCTAATGTTCCCTTTAAACTTTTCCCCCTTCACCCTTAACCCACGTCCTCTCGTTTTTCTCTCCCCTTGCTTCAGTGGAAAAAGCCTGCTTGCATTCACTCTATCTATACCCATCATAATTTTATATACCTCTATCAAATCTCCCCTCATTCTTCTACGCTCCAGGGAATAAAGTCCTAATCTATTCAACCTTTCTCTGTAACTGAGTTTTTCAAGTCCCAGCAACATCCTTGTAAACCTTCTCTGCACTCTTTCAACCTTATTAATATCCTTCCTGTAATTTGGTGACCAAAACTGAACACAATACTCCAGATTCGGCCTCACCAATGCCTTATACAACCTCATCATAACATTCCAGCTCTTATACTCAATACTTTGATTAATAAAGGCCAATCTACCAAAAGCTCTCTTTATGACCCTACCTACTGGTGACGCCACTTTTAGGGAATTTTGTATCTGTATTCCCAGATCCCACTGCTCTACTGCACTCCTCAGTGCCTTACCATTTACCCTGTATTTTCTACCTTGGTTTGTCCTTCCAAAGTGCAATACCTCACACTTGTCTGTATTAAACTCCATCTGCCATTTTTCAGCCCATTTTTCCAGCTGGTCCAAATCCCTCTGCAAGCTTTGAAAACCTTCCTCATTGTCCACTACACCTCCAATCTTTGTATCATCAGCAAATTTGCTGATCCAATTTACCACATTATCATCCAGATCATTGATATAGATGACAAATAACAATGGACCCAGCACTGATCCCTGTGGCACACCACTAGTCACAGGCCTCCACTCTGAGAAGCAATCCTCTACTACCACTCTTTGGCTTCTTCCATTGAGCCAATGTCTAATCCAATTTACCACCTCTCCATGTATACCTAGTGACTAAATTTTCCTAACTAACCTCCCATGCGGGACCTTGTCAAAGACCTTACTGAAGTCCATGTAGATGACATCCACTGCCTTCCCTTCATCCACTTTCCTGGTAACCTCCTCGAAAAACTCCAATAGATTGGTCAAACATGAGCTACCATGCACAAAGCCATGTTGACTCTCCCTAATAAGTCCCTGTCTATCCAAATGCTTGTAGATTCTGTCTCTTAGTACTCCCACCATTAACTTACCCATTACCGACGTCAAACTTACCGACCTATAATTTCCCAGATTACTTTTCGATCCTTTTTTAAACAACGGAAAAACATGAGCCATTCTCCAATCCTCCGGCACCTCACCTGTAGACACTGACATTTTAAATATATCTGCCGGGGCCCCTGCAATTTCAACACTGGTCTCCTTCAGGGTCTGAGGGAATACCCTTTTAGGTCCTGGGGATTTATCCACTTTAATTTACCTCAAGATAGCAAGCACCTCCTCCTTTTCAATCTGTACAGTTTCCATGATCTCACTACTTGTTTCCCTTAATTCCACAGACTTCATGCCAGTTTCCTTAGTAAATACAGACGCAAAAAACCCATTTAAGATCTCTCCCATTTCTTTTGGTTTCGCACGTAGCCGACCACCCTGATCTTCAAGAGGACAAATTTTACAATCCTTTTACTCTTAATATACCTGTAAAAACTCTTAGGATTATCCTTCACTTTGACTGCCAAGGCAACCTCATGTCTTCTTTTAGCCCTCCTGATTTCTTTCTTAAGTACTTTCTTGCATTTTTTATACTCCTCAAGCACCTTATTTACTCCTTGTTTCCTATACATGTCATACAACTCTCTCTTCTTCTTTATCAGAGTTGCAATATCCCTTGAGAACCAAGGTTCCTTATTCCTATTCACTTTGCCTTTAATCCTGACAGGAACATACAAGCTCTGCATCCTCAAAATTTCTCCTTTGACGGCTTCCCACTTACCGATCACGTCCTTGCCAGAGAACAACCTGTCCCAATCCACACTTCTTAGACCCTTTCTCATTTCTTCAAATTTGGCCTTCTTCCAGTTTAAAACCTCAACCTAAGGACCGGATCTATCTTTATCCATGATCAAGTTGAAACTAATGGTGTTATGATCACTGGAGCCAAAGTGCTCCCCTACACACACTTCTGTCACTTGTCCTAACTCGTTTCCTAATAGGAGATCTAATATCGCATCCCCTCTAGTTGGTACCTCTATATATTGATTTAGAAAACTTTCCTGAACACATTTTACAAACTCTAACCCATCTAGACCTTTAGCAGTATGGGAGTCCCAATCAATAGGTGGAAAATTAAAATCCCCTACCACCACAATTTTATGTTTCCTGCAGTTGCCTGCTATCTCTCTGCAGATTTGCTCCTCCAATTCTCGCTGACTATTGGGTGGTCTATAATACAACCCCACTAATGTGGCCATACCTTTCCTGTTTCTCAGCTCCACCCATAAGTACTCAGTAGACAAGCCCTCTAATCTGTCCTACCTGAGCACTGCTGTAATATTTTCCCTGACAAGCAATGCTACCCCCCCGCCCCACCTTTCATTCCTCTGCCTCTATCACATCTGAAACATCAGAACCCTGGAATATTAAGCTGCCAGTCCTGCCCCTCCTGTAGCCAAGTTTCAGTAATTGCTATAACGTCATAATTCCACATGTCAATCCACGCCCTCAACTCATCCGCCTTCCCCGCAATACTCCGAGCATTGAAATATATACAACTCAGAAGATTTTTACTACCACTCACAACCTTTCTATTTGTGGCTTTGCTTGAACTTTTAACATCAGTTATTTCCACCCCAGCCCCACTGTCAGCTCTGGCACTCTGGTTCCCATCCCCCTGCAAATCTAGTTCCCACTGGCACTCTGGTTCCCATCCCCCTGCAAATCTCCCCAATAGCACCAACAAACCTCCCTGAAAGGATATTGGTCCCCTTGTAGTTTAAGTGTAACCTGTCTCTCTTGTACAGGTCCCACCTGCCCCAGAAGAGGTCCCAGTGATCCTGAAATCTGAAACCTTGCCCCCTACACCAGTTCCTCAGCCACTTGTTCATCCTCCAGAGCATCCTGTTCTTACCCTCACTGGCACGTAGCAATCCTGAGATTACCACCGTCGAGGTCCTGCTTTTCAACTTCCTACCAAGCTCTCTATACTCACTCTCCAGGACCTCCTCACTCTTCCTTGCTATGTTATTGGTACTGATGTGCACCACGACATCTGGCTGATCACCCTCCCACTTCAGAATGTCATGCAAACGATCAGAGACATCCTTGACCCTGGCACCCGGGAGGCAACAAACCAACCTGGATTCTCTGTCATGACCACAGAACCTCCTATCTGCACCTCTAACTATCGAGTCCCCTATCACTACCGCTCTCCTCTTTTTCCACCCTCCCTTCTGCACTGCAGAGCCAGACTCAGTGCCAGAGATCTGGCTGCTGCAGCTTGTCCCAGGTAAGTCATCCCCGCCCCCAACAGTATCCAATGCGGTATACTTGTTGTTGAGGGGAATGGCCACAGGGGAACCCTGCTCTGCCTGCTCTTTCCCCTTCCCTCGCCTGACAGTGACCCAATTTCCTGTCCTCTGCTCCTTTGGCGTAACTACCTCCCTGTAGCTACTATCTATAATCTCCTCATTTTGTCTGTGAAGTTCTCATCCCTTAAATGAATATATAGAACAAGATGAAATGAGAAGATGAGAATTGAGTTGGGAGGGCAGCTTATAATCTAAAGAAATATTCAAAACCATTGAATGATATACAATTTGAATAGTGAAGGCAGCTTGAAATAGGAAGAGATGCAGAGTTAAAAGGCTATGGTGCATTTCTGAATAAGGCAATTAATTGAATAATGTTGAGAGTAAAATTAAAGTAGCTGAATGTTTGTAGAATATATTACAAGGTAGTGTAAAAGTGGGGTAATGGGGTTGTTGGTGCTAGCCCTGATGAACAAAATGGTCTTGAGACTTGATGGATGAAGATCTAGGATCTGTAGGTCAGGGAATGGAATCAGTATAGATGCTGATGAGAAACAACAAAGGACAGGAAGCAATGGTGGAAGTTATTTACATCTTACTAACTGTGGCTACACTATAAGAAAAACTGTACTAACTAAAAATAAACATGTATATCAAAGACAATGTAATAAGTTGGGATGGGAAGTATGTTTATTCTAATGGGTCTGGACAAATGGTATGGAAGACAAGTTCAATAAAAACATTTGGGTTCACTTCTGGAATAATATTTATTTACGCCAGCCAGAGAACAGCTATTTCAGGTCTGATCATGAGTAATGAGACATAATACAGTATGCATGGGTAGACCAATCAAGTGTCTCAGAATTTCACATTCTGTTCCAACCGTGGCTGACAAGAGAAGTCAAAGCCAAAGTTAAAGCAAAGGAGAGGGCATACAAGGAAATTATTGGGAAGACAGAGAATTTTGAAGTTTTTAAAAGCTTGCAAAAGGAAACTAAGAAGGTCATTAAGAGGGAAAAGATGAACTATGAAAGGAAGCTAGCTAATAATATCAAAGAAGATACTAAAAGCTTTTTCAAGTATATGAAGAGTAAAAGACAGGCAAGATTAGATATAGGACCAATAGAAAATGATGCTGGAGAAATTGTAATGGGAGATAAGGAGATGGCAGAGGAACTGAATGAGTATTTTGCATCAGTCTTCACTGAGGAAGACATCAGCAGTATAACAGACACTAAAGGATGGCAGGGAAGAGAAGTGTGTGCAGTCACAATTATGACAGAGAAAGTACTCAGGAAGCTGAATAGTCTAAAGGTAGATAAATCTCCCAGACCAGATGGAATGCACCCTCATGTGCTGAAGGAAGTAGCTGTGGAGATTGCGGAGGCATTGGCAATAATCTTTCAAAAGTCAATAGATTCTGGCATGGTTCCGGAAGACTGGAAGATTGCAAATGTCACTCTGCTATTTAAGAAGGCGGGAAGGAAGCAAAAAGGACATGATAGACCTGCTAGCTTGACATTGGTGGTTGGGAAGTTGTTGGACTCGATTGTCAAGGATGAGGTTACGGAGTACCTGGAGGCATATGACAAGATAGGCAGAACTCAGCTTGGTTTCCTTAAAGGAAGATCCTGCCTGACAAATCTATTACAATTTTTTGAGGAAATTACAAGCAGACTAGACAAGGGAAATGCAGTGGATGTTGTATATTTGGATTTTCAGAAGGCCTTTGACAAGGTGCCACATATGAAGCTACTTAACAAGATAAGAGCCCATGGAATTACGGGAAAATTACATACATGGGTAGGGCATTGGCTGATTGGCAGGAAACAGAGTGTGGGAATAAAGGGATCCTATTCTGGTTGGCTGCCGGTTACCAGTGGTGTTCCATAGGGGTCCGTGTTGGGGCTGCTTCTTTTTACGTTGTACATCAACAATTTGGATTATGGAAAAGATGGCTTTGTGGCTAAGTTTGCTGACGATATGAAGACAAGTGGAGGGGCTGGTAGTGCTGAGGAAACAGAGTCTGCAGAGAGACTTGGATAGATTGGAAGAATGGGCAAAGAAGTGGCAAATGAAATACAATGTTGGAAAGTGTATGGTTATGCACTTTGGCAGAAGAAATAAACGGGCAGACTATTATTTAAATGAGGAGAGAATTCAAAGTTCTGAGAAGCAACGGGACTTGGAAGTCCTCGTACAGGATACCCTTAAGGTTAACCTCCAGGTTGAGTCGGTGGTGAAGAATGCGAATGCAATGTTGGCATTCATTTCTAGAGGAATAGAGTATAGGAACAGGGATGTAATGTTGAGGCTGTATAAGGCGCTGGTAAGACCTCACTTGGAGTACTGTGGGCAGTTTTGGACTCCTTATTTAAGAAAGGATGTGGTGACGTTGGAGAGGGTACAGAGAAGATTCACTAGAATGATTCTGGGAATGAGAGGTTTAACATATGAGGAACGTTTGACCACTCTTGGACTGTATTCCTTGGAGTTTAGAAGAATGAGGGGGGACCTCATAGAAACATTTCAAATGTTGAAAGGCATGGACAGAGTGGATGTGGCAAAGTTGTTTCCCATGATGGGGGAGTCTAGTACGATAGGGCATGACTTAAGGATTGAAGGGCGCCCATTCAGAACAGAGATGCGAAGAAATTTTTTTAGCCAGAGGGTGGTGAATCTATAGAATTTGTTGCCATAGGCAGCAGTGGAGGCCAAGTCATTGGGTATATTTAAGGCAGAGATTGATAGGTATCTGAATAGCCAGGGCATCAAAGGTTATGGTGAGAAGGCAGGGGAGTGGGACTAAATGGGAGAATGGATCAGCTCATGATAAAATGGCGGAACAGACTCAATGGGCTGAATGGCCAGCTTCTGCTCCTTTGTCTTATGTCTTATGTCTTATGATATTGTAAAATTGGTTTCACAACAATTGAGAAATAGAAATGGCTGAAGATAATGGGCAATAAAGGGTCCAATGAGACTAATAACTTTCAGAAGTCATATTAGTAAAGAGATAGCATGGAAGAAATTAATCATGCATCTATGTAGATGTGCTCAGTGATGAGAAGAGCTTTACCTGTAATGAACTGGGTCATATTCGTTCATGGAGATTGCGGAGGTGCCAATCTGAACTGTCTGGGGTCTACTACTGAAGGTATCAAGGGTCTAATTCCACAAAGGGGTATTAAGACCAAAGTCTTGAAGCTTCTTGATTAAATTTGAGGGAACGATAGTATTCAATGCTAAACTGTTATCAATGAACAGCATCCTGATGTATGTATCTTCGCTGTTCAGATGTTCCAGGGTTCAGTCAAAAGCTAATGAAGTGGCATCTACTCTAGACCTGTTGTGCCAATAGCCAAACTGGAGCATATCCAAGTCACTTCTCAGGCAGGAGTCGTATGTTTTATCACCAACCTCTCAAAACACTTCATCACTGTGGACATAGGTGCTACTGGATGGTAGTCATTGAGACAGGTTAACACATTTTTCTTAGGCACCAATGTAATTGAAGTCTGCTTGAAATAGGCGTGTACCTCAGACTGCCGAAGCGAGTGGCTTCTCTTCAAAAATTCTGTAAATAGATGGACACAAAGCTAGTGAGTGCATTGGTAGTTGCTCTCCAAAGATGTTCCAAAACTTGTGGTAAATTAAAGATATGTTAGTTGTTTTAAGCAATGAAGACATGTTAATTGGAAAATAGGAGAAGCAGTCTAGCTTGCCTAATACTAGTTTTCCCAAAAGCATCCATTATAGAGGAAGTGATAACAAGACACTTAGAAATGCATTGATGGGTTGGAATGTTCTGAGGAATTCCAGCATTACCATCATAACTATCAGACAATTTGAGAGCATGCTCAGGTCTCCCATGGGAACGTGGAGATTTCAACTATATTTTGATCTCTTTTGGCCATTTTCCCAGCTGTATTTTGCTTTTCAACATCCACCTTAGAATAAACCAACATTGGGAAAACAATCACATTTATCTGAGTGGAGAAGTACGACTTTGAAGGAGAAGGTAAGTGAATGCAATACGAGACTTAAATTTTAGTTTTTTTTAATAGGTCAGACTTTCCTATACTGAGTTCACTGGTTATCTGCATTTAAATTCACTTAGGGCATGGTTTACAAATGGGAGTCTTGCTTCCAGCTTGTTGGCAATTGTCAAGGCCTCTCCCAATGCAAGGAATCAGCTGCAGTGACATGAATGGTATTGACAATGGTGAGGCATTTTTCCCTGCCTCATTGATTATCAAACTTACGATTTAAATTGAAAGTTTATGAATGGCCTTGAACATTCAAACATTCATAATCACTCATGATTAATAAAAAATAAAAATTGTGTTAGAAAACCTACACTCCAAACAATTAATATAAAAATCTGCATACTTGGTTAAATTTGAGGGGATGATAGTATTCAATGCTAAACTGTAATGAATGAACAGCATCGTGATGTATGTATCTTCACGGTTCAGATGTTCACTTAAAATCTTTAAAACATTTGAATTAACTTAGTGAATTCATTTGATTCCTTACATTGAATCTAATGAATACTGTTGTACATTAATTTATGCTGATTCAGAGAGAGGATTTCCCAGCCTGAGATGTGGAAAATCTGTTGCCTCTCAGATGCCACAGCACGCAGAAGTCGCAGGTAAGATCCTTGTGAAATATCTGCTCTCTCTTCGGTTTAATCACATGGTCGTATGACAACCAGAACTGTGTAGTGTACTTCAGCTGTGGCCTGACTCATTTTTAATAGATTTGTATGAGAACATCCCCACTTTTTCTTGTCCTCATGAAGAAAAGTATCTCGTATGTCTTCTGTATTACCTTATGTACATTTGGTGTTATCTCCAAGGATTCTAGGCCTTGCGCATCAAAGTAGCTGTGTTCCTCAGCACTTCTTAGGATCCTGCCATTTATTTGGTATAACCTAGCCTTATTTGATTAGATTTGAAGAGGGGTGGGAACCGAACTGAAGCGGCAGAGGACGGGGTGGTTGGTGCACAAGTAAACACAGTTTGTAGGGAGTTTGTGAGGAAGGATAAGCAGATGATAGAGCAAAGATGCACTCGGCCAGATGGTTTGAAATGTGTCTATTTTAATGCAAGGAATATCATAAGCAAGGTGGATGAACAGAGTGTAGATCAATATGTGAAACTATGATGTTGTGGCCATTACAGAGACTTGGATGTCTCAAGAGCAAGAAAGGCTGCTGAATATGCCAGGCTTTAGTTGTTTCAAAAGGGAAAGGGAGGGAGGCAAAGGAGGCGCGGGAGCAGAGAAGGAGGCAGATTCTTGAACAGTGCAATAATAATAGGGTTGTTGCGATGGGTGATTTAAACTTTCCTAATATTGACTGAAATCTGCCTGGAGCAAGGGTGAATTTGTTAGATATGTTCAGGAAAGTTCCCTTATGCAATATGTACATAAACCAACTAGAGAAGAGGCTGTACTTAATTTGGCATTGAGAAATGAACCTTGTCAGGTGTCAGATCTCTTGGTGGGAGAGCAGTGATCACAGCTCTATCTCCTTCATGATGGCACTGGAGAAGGATAGGAGCAGACTATTTGGGAAAACATTTAATTGGAGTAGGGGGAAATATGATGCTATTAGGCAGGAACTTGGGAACATAAACTGAGAGCAGATGTTCTTAGGGAAATTCACTGTAGAAATGTGGCAAATGTTCAGGGAACATTTTCATGGCATTCTGGATAGGTTTGTTCCATTGATACAGGGAAAGGTATGGTAGGTTAAAACAACCATGTTGTACAAAGGATGTAGAAAAGCTTGTTAAGAAGGAAAGAAAGGGTTACAAAAGATTCAAGAAACTAGGTACTGTTAGAGATCTAGAAAATTACAAGGGTTCTGGGAAAGAGCTCAAGAATGAAGTTAGGAGAGCTAGAAGGGGCCATGAGAAGGTCTTGGTGAGCAGGTTAAAGGATAACCCCAAGGAATTCTACAAGTATGTGAAGAACAAGAGGATGAGCTGTGTGAGAATAGGACCAATCAGGTGCAATAGTGGAAACATGTGCATGGAGCTGGAGGAGGTAGCAGGGGTACTTAATGAATACTTTGCTTCAGTATTCACCAGTGTAAAGGACGTTGGCAATTGTGGGGATAACTTACAGCGGACTGAAATGCTTGAGTGTATAGCCATTAAGAAAGAGGATATGGTGGAGCTGTGGAAAGGTACGAAATTAGTTAAGTCACCTTGGACCGGATGAGATATACCCCAGGCTATTGTGGGAAGCGAGAGAGGAGATTGCTGAGCCTCTGGCGATGATCTTTGCATTATCAATAGGGATGGGAGAAGTACTGGAGGATTGGAAGGTTGCAAATGTTTTTCCCTTGTTTAAGAAAGGCAGTAGAGTTAACCCAGAAAATTGTAGACCAGTCAGTCTTACTTCAGTGGAGGGCAAGTTGCTGCTGAAGATCCTGAGAGGCAGGGTTTATGAACATTTGAAGAAACATAATCTGATTAGGGATAGTCAGTATGGCTTTGTCAAGGGCAGATCATGCCTTACAACCCTAACTGAATTATTTGAATAGGTAACAAAACACAGTGATGAAGGTAGATAGTCGATGTAGTGCATATGTATTTCAGTAAAGCATTTGATAAGGTTCTGCATGCAAGGCTCATTCAGAAAGTAATGAGGCATGGGATCCAAGGAGACCTTGCTTTGTGGATCCAGAACTGGCTTGCCCACAGAAGGCAAAGGGTGTTTGTAGACAGGTCATATTCTGCATGGAGTTTGGTGACCAGCGGTGTTCCACAGGGATCTGTTCACACAAGACAAGACAAAGGAGCAGAAGTAGGCCATTCGGCCCATTGAGTCTACTCCGCAGCTCCCCATGAGCTAAACTATTCACCCATCTAGTTCCAATTTCTGGCTTTTTCCCCAATCACTTGATACCCTGACTAATTAGATACCTGTCAATCTCCTCCTTAAACACCCTCAATGATTGGGCCTCCACAGCTGTACGTGGCAACGAATTCCACAAATCCACAACCCTCTGGCTAAAAAAAATTCTCCTCATCTCTGTTTTAACTGGGTACCCTCTAATTCTAAGACTATGGCCTCTTGTTCTGGACTCACCCACCAAGGGAAACAGCCTTTCCACATCTACTCTGTCCAACCCTTTCAACATTCGAAATGTTTCTATGAGATCCCCTCTCATTCTTCTATACTCTAATGAATACAATCCAAGAGCTGACAAACGTTCCTCATATGTTAGCCCCTGCATTCCAGGAATCATCCTCGTAAATCTTCTCTGAACTCTCCCCAACATCAGTACATCCTTTCTAAGATAGGGGGCAAAAAACTGCACACGGTATTCCAAATGAGGTCTCACTAATGCCCCATAGAGCCTCATCAACACCTCTTTACTCTTATACACTATTTCTCTTGAAATGAATGCCAACGTAGCATTCGCTTTCCTTACCGCCGATCCAACTTGGTGGTTAACCTTTAGGGTATCCTGCACGAGGACCCCCAAGTTCCTTTGCACTTCCAAGTTTTGAATTTTCTCCCCATCTAAATAATAATCTGCCCAATTATTTCTTCCGAAATGTACAACTGTACATTTGTCAATGTTGTATCTCATCTGCTATTTCTTTGCCCACTCTCCTAAACTGACCAAGTCTCTCTGCAACCTTTCCATTTCTTCAACATTTCCTGCTCCTCCACCTATCTTGGTGTCATCCGCAAACTTAGCCACAAAACCACTTAATCCATAATCCAAATCATCGATATACATCGTAAAAAGAAGCGGCCCCAACACCGACCCCTGCGGAACACCACTAGTAACCAGCAACCAATCAGAATAGGATCCCTTTATTCCCACCCTTTGCTTTCTGCCTATCAGCCAATGCTCCACCCATTTCACTATCTTTCCTATAATTCGATGGGCTCTCATCTTATTAAGCAGCCTCATATGTGGCACCTTATCGAAGGCCTTTTGAAAATCCAAATACACAACATCCACAGCCTCTCCCTTGTCAATCTTATTCGAGATTACCTCAAAAAATTCCAATAGGTTGGTGAGGCAGGATCTTCCCTTCATGAAACCATGCTGACTTCAGCCTATCTTGTCATGCACCTCGAGGTATTTCATAACCTCGTCCTTGAGGATTGACTCCAATATCTTTCCAACTACCAATGTCAGACTAATAGGTCTGTAATTTTCTTTTTGCTGCCTCCTTACTTTCTTAAATAGCGGAACTACATTTGCGACCTTCCAGTCCTCTGGAACCATGCCAGAGTCTATTGATCCCTGGAAGATCATTTCCAATGCTTCCACAATCTCCAAAGCCACCTGCTTCAGAACCCTTGGGTGCACCTCATCCGGACCGGAAGACTTATCTATTCTTAGTCCACTTAGCTTCCCAAGCACTTTCTCTCTAGTAATCTTGACTGTACCTAATTCTATTCCCTGATACCTCTGGCTATCAGGTATATTGCTCATGTCTTCCACTGTGAAGACTGATGCAAAATACTCATTCAGTTCCTCCGCCATCTCTTTGTTATCCATTATAATTTCTCCAGCATCATTTTCAATTGGTCCTGTATCTACCCTTGTCACTCTTTTACTCTTCGTATATTTAAAAAAACTCTTAGTATTCTTTTTTATGTTAATCGCCAACTTCCTTTCATAATTCATCTTTTCTTTCCTAATGACTTTCTTAGTTTCCTCCTGTATGTTTTTAAAAGTCTTCCAGTCCTCATTTTTCCCACTAATTTCTGCTTCCTTGTACACCGTTTCTTTTCCTTTTATTTTTGCCTTAACCTCTCTCGTTAGCCACATTTGTGCCATTTTTCCATTCATGATTTTCTTTTTTCTCGGAATATATTTTTCCTGCATTTTCCTTATTTCTTGTAGGAATTTCATCCAATTCTGTTCTGCCGTCCCTCCATTTAGTTTACTTTTCCAATTGACTTGGGCCAGTTCCTCTCTCATTCCACTGTAATTTCCCCTGTTCCACTGAAATATCGATACACCTGATACCAGCTTCTCCTTTTCAAATTTGAAACTGAACTCAATCATATTATGATCACTACTTCCAAGAGGTTCCTTTACCTCCAGCTCTCTAATCGCCTCAGGTTCGTTACACAGCACCCAATCCAAAACAGCCGGTCCCCTGGTGGGCTTCTGGACAAGTTGCTCCAAAAAGCCATCCTGTAGGCATTCTACAAACTCCCTCTCCTGAGATCCATTACCTTCCCGACTTTCCCAATTCACTTTCATATTAAAATCCCCCATAATTATCTTGACATTGTCCTTCTGACACGCTTTTTCTATTTCCAGCTGCAACTTGTAGTCCACATCCCGACTGCTGTTTGGAGGCCTGTATATAACTGCTATTAGTGTCTTTTTACCCTTGCCATTTCTTAATTCTACCCATAAGGATTCTACCTCTTCTGATCCTATGTCCCTTCTTTCTATTGATTTGATATCATTACTTACCACCAGGGCCACGCCACCCCCTTTACCTACCGTCCTATCTTTCCTATACACTGTGTATCCTTGGATATTCAGCTCCCAATCACATCCATCATTTAGCCTGTTCTGGGACCCCTCCTCTTTGTGATTTTTATAAATGGCCTGGATGAGGAAGTAGAAGGGTGGGTTAGTAGGTTTGCTGATGACACAAAAGTTAGAGACATTGTGGATAGTCTGGAGGGTTGCTAGAGATTACAGAGAGACATCGATAGGATGCAGAACTGGAGTTCAACCCAGATAAGAGTGAAGTGGTTCATTTTGGTAGGTCAAATTTGAACACAGAATATAATATTCATGGTAAGACTCTTAGCAGTGTGGAGGATCATTGAGATCTTGGAGCCTGGGTCCATAGGATGCTCAAAGCTGCTGCGCAGGTTGACAGCGCAAACAACAGGAATTCTGCAGATGCTGGAAATTCAAGCAACACACATCAAAATTGCTGGTAAACGCAGCAGGCCAGGCAGCATCGCTAGGACGAGGTACAGTCGACGTTTCAGGCCTGAAACGTCGACTGTACCTCCTCCTAGAGATGCTGCCTGGCCTGCTGCGTTTACCAGCAATTTTGATGTGTGTTACGCAGGTTGACAGTGTTGTTAAGAAGGTGTACGGTGTGTTGGCCTTCATCAACCATGGGATTGGGTCAAGAGCCATGAGGTAATGTTACTGCTATATAAGACCTTGGTCAGATTCCACTTGGAGTACTGTGCTCAGTTCTGGTCACCTCATTACAGGAAGGATGTGGATACTACAGAGAGAGTGCAGAGGAGATTTACAAGAATGTTGCCTGGATTGGAGAGTATTCCTTATGAGAATAAATTGAGTGAACTTGGTCTTTTCTCCTTAGAAAGACAGAGGATGAGAGGTGACCTGATAGAGGTGTATAAGATGATGAGAGGCTTTTTCCCAGGGCGGAAATGACTAACAGGAGAGAACATAGTTTTCAGGTGCTTGGAACAAGGTACAAGGGGGATGTCAGAGGTAAGTTTTTTACGCAGAGAGTGCTGGGTGTGTGGAATGCACTGCCAGCGACAGTGGTAGAGGCAGATACAATAGTGTCTTTTAAGAGAGTCTTAGATAGATACATTGAGCTTAGAAAAATAGAGAGCTATGCGGTAGGGTAGTTCTCTGGCACTGGGAGATCCTGCTTTCTCTGGCTACTGGGAGATCCTGCTTTCTTTGGCTTTCTCTGGTCCGCCAGAAAAAACAGGATCTTCCAGTGGCCACACATTTTGATTCCACATCCCATACCCATCCTGATATGTCTATCCACGGCCTCCTCTGCTGTAAAGATGAAGCCAGACTCAGGTTGGAGGAACAACACCTTATATTCTGTCTGCTAGAATATAAAGTGTTGGGTAGCCTCCAACCTGATGGCATGAACATTGACTTCTCTAACTTCCGCTAATGCCCCACCTCCCCCTTGTACCCCATCCATTATTTACATACACACATTCTTTCTCTCTCTCTCTCCTTTTTCTCCCTTTGTCCCTCTGACTATACCCCTTGCCCATCCTCTAGACCTTTCCCCCACCTCTCCCTTTTCCTTCTCCCTGGGCCTCCTGACCCATGATCCTCTCATACTCCTTTTGCCAATCACCTGTCCAGCTCTTGGCTCTATCCCTCCCCCTCCTGTCTTCTCCTATCATTTTGGATCTCCCCCTCCCCCTCCCACTTTTAAACCTCTGACTAGCTCTTTCTTCAGTTAGTCCTGACGAAGGGTCTCGGCCTGAAACGTTGACTGTACCTCTTCCTAGAGATGCTGCCTGGCCTACTGCGTTCCCCAGCAACTTTGATGTAAGAAGAAGAAGAAATGCATTGTTTTTACAGGTATCCACTGATCGAGATCTGACTGGCTTATCTGATTTCTGAATGGATATTGAACCCATGAACACTACCTCACTAATTTTTTTTTAATTCTGATTTTTGCATAACTCATTTAATTTAACTATTATATATATATATACTCAATGTA
The DNA here is from genome assembly GCF_030028105.1 of Mobula birostris. Classification (NCBI taxonomy): domain Eukaryota; kingdom Metazoa; phylum Chordata; class Chondrichthyes; order Myliobatiformes; family Myliobatidae; genus Mobula; species Mobula birostris. The sequence continues at coordinate 43,674,935 of NC_092392.1, read as the reverse complement.
GTTCAGTTTTTTTTCTCTATTATTATGTATTGCATTGTACAGCTGCCACAAAGTTAATATATTTCATGATATATGTTGGTGATGTTAAACCTGATTCTGATTCTGTTTCTGATCCAAAAGTCATGAGGCTTGGGGTTCATGGAAACTTGGTGGATTGATTTGGAATTGAAATGCTGACGGTACCTTTCAGTAATGTACTCGGGATGTCAATTCTGTCATTTTAATTGTGCGTGAGAGTCAGATGAACGTTGTTTACTTGGATTTCCAGAAGGCATTCGATAAGGTACTGCATAAAACACTTTATCTATAAGATAAGAATGCATAGAGTTGGGGGTGATGTATTAGCATGGATAGAAGCTTGTGGTTTTCCTTAACCCTCAAAGTGGCATGGTGCACTCACAAAGGACTGGACCCAGGTGTGGAGGAATAGCAGAATAGCAGGAAGAGAGTCAAAGGCTGTTAAATTCTTGAAGTGCCATGCTGGTGCACTCATAATTTCACAGAGGTCACAATGACACACTATGTTTCCAATGTTTCACATATACCTTGTATATGTTTCCTTCACCTCATGGCACCTTAGCTCCCTCCCAGAAAAAATGCTAGCTTTTCTTCTGTGTATTCTTTTTAAAAAAATTGAATTTTCAAAGAAGGTGAATGTTACAATGTTGGTTTCAAATCTACCAAAGAAAATATTGAAGTTGTGCATCAGTAAATTAACTGCATGTATTGGTTTGATTGGGAATTAAATTTCAATATGGAGTTTACGTAATTTCTCACAGTAGAAATATTCAACACCTTAACTCCTCAGCCAGTTTCTATTTCTTGTAAGTTTTACTCATTGGAAATAACAACAAAAATCACTGCAACACCTTCTGCTTTGCCCAGAGCAACAAACACTCCCTGATTGCTACACAGGTATTGGACTTGCTGTTGTTTTCTACTCCCAGTGATGAATAGATATTTTATTCTGTGCTGAAACTTTTTTGGACTTTTCATCTCATGTTCTCAGTATTTATAGATTTTTTTTTCTCTTTTGAATTTCACAATTTGTTGTCTTTCACACATTGGTGCGTCCTGTTGAGTGCAGTCTCTCATTGATTCTACTGTGGTTCTAGGAATTACCCTGTATGCCTGCAATTAAACAGATGTCAGGATTGTATATGGTGACATATATGCACTTTGATAATAGATGTACTTGAAACTTTGAAAGTGCTGACATCTTGTTATACTGCAATGATTGTTTACTTTCTCTGAAGTTGCATCTTGTTGAAAAGGAACAGTAGATTAGACTTTATTAGTAGTCAGCTGCAGGAATATGGGAGCAAGAAAGCAGTGATATTAGAATACACTAGAACACCACAGCACAGTACAGGCCCTTCGGCCCTCGATGTTGTGCCAACCCATATATTCCTAAAAAAATGTACTAAACCCACACTACCACCGTAACCTTCTATTTTTCTTTCATCTATATGCCTGTCCAAGAGGCTCTTAAATACTCCTAATGTTTTAGCCACCACACCATACTTGGCAAGTCATTCCAGGCACCCACAACTCTCTGTGTAAAAAATAAACTTACCCCTGATGTCTCCCCTAAACTTCCCTCCCTTAACTTTGTACATATACCCTCTGGTGTTTGCTATTCATGCCCTGGGAAACAGATATTGGCTATCCACCCTATCTATGCCTCTCATAATCTTGTAGACCTCTATCAAGTCCCCTCTCATCCTTCTGTGCTCCAAAGAGAAAAGTCCCAGCTCTGCTAACCTTGCCTCATAAGACTTGTTTTCCAATCCAGGCAACATCCTGTTAAACCTCCTCTGCGCCCTCTCCATAGCTTCTACATCCTTCCTATAATAAGGTGACCAGAACTGAACACAATACTCTAAGTGTGGTCTCACCAGAGATTTGTAGAGTTGCAACATGACCTCTCTACTCTTGAACTCAATCCCCCTATTAATGAACCCTAGCATCCCGTAGGCCTTCTTAACTATCCTATCAACCTGTGCAGTGACCTTGAGGGATGTATGGATTTGAATCCCAAGGTCCCTCTGTTCGTCCACACTCTTAAGTAACCTACCATTAACCCTGTACTCAACCTTCTGGTTTGTCCTTCCAAAATGCATCACCTCACACTTATCAGGGTTGAACTCCATCTGTCACTTTTCTGCCCAACTCTGCATCCTGTCTATCTCCTCTTGTAACCTTCGACAACCTACAGCTCCATTCACAACTCCTCCAATCTTTGTGTCATTGGCAAACTTCAGCCTCTTCATCCAAGTCATTTATAAAAGTCACAAAGAGCAGGCGTCCCAGGACAGATCCTTGCGACTAGTCACCCACCTCCCAGGCAGAATACTTTCCTTCCACTACTACCCCCTGCTTTCTTCCTGCAAGCCAATTTTTTATCCAAACAGCCAAAGTTCCACTGATCCCATGCCTCATGACTTTCTGGATGAGTCTCTCGTAGGGGACCTTGTCAAATACCTTGCTAAAATCCATGTAGACCACATCTACCACCCTACCTTCATATATTTCTTTTGTTACCTCTTCAAAAAACTCAATTAGGTTCGTGAGGCATGACCTTCCCTTAACAAAGCCATGTTGACTATCCTTGAGTAGACTATACTTCTCCAAATATTTGTAGATCCTATCCTTAAGAATCCTTTCCAATAGTTTGCATACCACTGACGTAAGACTCACAGTTCTATAATTCCCAGGATTCTCTCTATTACCTTTTTTAAACCAGGGAACTGCATTTGCCATTCTCCAGTCCTCCGGCACCTCCCCTGCAGCCAAAGAAGATTCAAAGATCATAGCTACTGCTCCAGCTATCTCTTCTCTCACTTCCCACAGCAACCTGGGGTATATCACATCCGGCCCTGGGGACCTATCAATCTTGATGTTTTTAAGAAGATCCAACACTTCTTCTTCCTTAATCTCCAAATTGTCCAGCACACAGGCCTGTTCTATTTCGACCTCACCCTGATCAAGTTCCTTTTCTCTTGTGAATACTGAAGCAAGGTATTAATTTAGGACCTCCCCAACCTCCTCTGCCTCCAGGCACATTTTGCCTTCTTAATCTTTTAGTGGCCCAACCTTCATTCTTGTCATCCTTCTGTTCTTCACATACACATAGAACACCTTGGGCTTCTCCTTAATCCTACATACCAAGGCCTTCTCATGCCCCCTTCGAGCTCTCCTAAGTCCTTTCTTAAGCTCCTTCCTGGCTACCCTATAATTCTCATGATCCCCTCCTGCTTCCTGCTTCTTATATCTAACATATGCTTCCTTCTTCCTCTTGACGAGTTGCCTCACATGTTTCATCAGCCACGGTTTCCTTTTCCTACCATTTTTCCTTCGTCTCGGTGGGACAACCCTGTCCTGAACCCAGCACAAGGGGTCCTTAAGCTTCCTCCACATTACTTCTGTGATTTCACCCTTGAACATCTGTTTCCAATTTACTCTGGCTAGTTCCTGCCTCATCCCTTCATATTTAGCCCTTCCCCAGTTAAGCACTTTCCCATTTTGTCTGTTTTTATCCTTTTCCATTGCTACGCGGAAGCTAAGGGAGTTGTGGTCACTCTCACCAAAATGCTCCCCCACCAAGAGGTCTGCCAGGTTCATTACCCAGAACTAGATCCAGTATGGCCTCTCCTCTCGTCGGCCGGTCCACATACTGTGTCAGGAATCCTTCTTGTACACACCTGACAAATTCAGCCCCATCTATCCCCCTTGCAGTCAGGCGATGCCAGTCAATATGAGGGAAGTTGAAATCACCCATAACTACAACCCTGTATTTCCTGCACCATTCTAAAATCTGCCTGCTTATCTGCTCCTCGGTGTCCCGAGGGCTACTTGGAGAACTTCAGAATTTGATAATATAAGTTACTAGCTCACTACATGGTTGAGAACAATATTTGCAAAGAACACTCACCTCACTAATGCTTGTGAGTAATAGTCATAGTCATAGTCATACTCAGAGTCATAGTCATACTTTATTGATCCCAGGGGAAATTGGTTTTCGTTACTGTTGCACCATAAATAATTAAATAGTAATATGTAAATTATGCCAGGAAATAAGTCCATGACCAGACTATTGGCTCAGGGTGTCTGACCCTCCAAGGGAGGAGTTGTAAAGTTTGATGGCCACAGGCAGGAATGACTTCCTATGACGCTCAGTGTTGCATCTTGGTGGAATGAGTCTCTGGTTGAATGTACTCCTGTGCCCAACCAGTCCATTATGTAGTGGATGGGAGACATTGTCCAAGATGGCATGCAACTTGGACAGCATCCTCTTTTCAGACACCACCGTTAGATAGTCCAGTTCCATCCCCACAACATCACTGGCCTTACGAATGAGTTTGTTGATTCTGTTGGTGTCTGCTATCCTCAGCCTGCTGCCCCAGCACACAACAGCAAACATGATCGCACTGGCCATCACAGACTTGTAGAACATCCTCAGCATTGTCCGACAGATGTTAAAGGACCTCAGTCTCCTCAGGAAATAGAGACGGCTCTGACCCTTCTTGTAGAGAGCCTTAGTGTTCTTTGACCAGTCCAGTTTATTGTCAAATTGTATCCCCAGGTATATGTTAGGGAATTATAGAGAGATGAGATGGTCACTGATCTCTGAAGCCATACTTGAGAGTTCCAAAAACTGCATTGTTTGATTGAGATATGTCCTTTAAAAATTGAAGCTGTTTGGGGGCATGTTGTGGAAATTTGCACAGAGGCTAATAACAGATCAAACTGAAAGAGCTTTTACTGAGGTAGCTTGACAACCTGCAATGCAAATTAACAAGAAAGATATGAAGAGCTATAATTATAAGGTTGCGAAATTGGCACTTTGTCAAGTGACCGGAGGAAAGTAATGTGTAGAAATGTTTTAATAATATATCATGATTTATGTAACTTTGGAAACACTGATTTGTTGACTGAGACAAATATCCCAGCCGTAACCAAAGCTGTAGGTAGTGTCTCAAGCTAAAGGATTTTGCTGACCTAAATCATGGCAATCACTCAAAAAAGCAGCTCTACCACCTTTTCAAGGGCAACTTGTGATAGGCAATTAAATGCTGGTTTTGTCTGTGAAGCCCACATCCCTTAAATGAATATATAAGTAACCCTCTCACTGGGGCTTGTATACAAATTTGGTTTGTTAGCTAAATCTGCCAGCAGTGGCTCAAAAGAGGGGAGCCATGGAGTCATAAGTAGCTAGCCACCTGGGCACAAGCTGGGGTCTGATCAGCCTCGGCTGGGTCACCTGGGTGAGGTTGTATGATGTTGAAAGACCCGAAACACCCGATGATTCCAGGAACATCACTGAAGATGTGTCCAGAAGCATCAATAGATGTATGTACACAGGAGTGGTAATAGATAATAAATTCTGGAAACCACATATAAATTATGTCAAAGCAAAAATGTCAAAATCTATTGCAATACTGTACAAAGCACAAAATATCTTAAATCAGGAATCTTTGTATACATTATACTGTTCACTTATAGTCCCACACATGACTTACTGTGTAGAGGTATGGGGAAATGCATACAAAACAAATACAAACTCAATTTTTCTACAAAAGAAAGTCATACGTATTGTAAATAAGACAAGTTGTTATGAGCCATCCAATCCACTAATTATTCAAGTAAACAATTTAAAATTCAGAGATTTTGTAGATTCTAAAATAATACAAATTATGTATAAAGTAAAAAATAGACAGCTACTACAAAGTATCCAAAGGTTGTTTAAAATGAGAGAAAGTCAACATGATTTGAGAGGAACATGTATATTTCAAAAACAAAGGATAAGAACAAATGTAAAAAATCATTGTATTTCAGTCAGAGGGGTAAATCTATGGAACAGTTGTAGTGAGAATTTAAAAACATGCACCACACTTAATACGTTTTACAAATTATTTTAAAATAATGACAGATATAAAATGCATGATTTAAAATGAATGGGAGTAATGTAAATAAATGATACTTGGAGTTGGATTTTGTGTAAAAGACAATGTTTTTTTTTGCTTTTGATGTGATGATTGATGCCAAATATATTGTTGTATAAGTAAGAGGGGTAGGCGTAATAAGCTGTAGCTTCAGCCTACACCCTTTCAGTCTGTTTTAAATAACATCTATGTTTTTTTGCCTTATGAAATCACTTATGAAATCATCGTTGAAGATGATGCTTTTATTATGTTTGTACTGACTGAAATAAATTTCATTTATTCATTCATTCATTCATATCATGTTGTGATCCAGCTAGTCAACATATTCTCCACCACACATCTATAGAAGTTTGTCAAAGGTTTGGATGTCATGCAGAGTCTTTGTAAACTTCTGAGGAAGCAGAGGCATTGTTGTGCTTTCTTTGTAATTGCACTTGCTTGGCCCAGGACAGGTCTTCTGAAATGATAACACTGAGGAATTTAAAGTTGCTGACCCTCTCCACTTCTGATCCCTCCGATGGTGACTGGCTTATGGACCCCCAGTTTTCTCCCACTAAGGTCAATAATCAGCTCCTTGCTCTTGCTGGTATTGGGTAAGAAGTTGTTGTTGTGGCACTCAGCCAGATTTTCAATCTTTCTCCTATATACTGAATCACCACCAGCTTTGATCCAGCATATGACACAAATGTCGTCAGCCCACCTAATTATGGCATTAGGGCTTTTGCTCACCACCAGAATCATAAGTGTAAAGCAAGTAGAGCAGGAGGCTAAGCACATAGCCTTGTGGTGCACCTGACAAAGTTTGTGAAGGAGATGTTGTTGCCATTCTGAACTGACTGTGCTCTGCAAGTGAGAAAATTGAGAATCCAGTTCACTAGGAGGTATTAAGGCTAAGGTCTTGAAGCTTATTGACTAGTTTTGTGGAGATGATAGTATTGAATGTTGAACTGTAGTTGATAAGGAGCTTGCTGTTCAGATGTTCCAGAGCTAACTGAAGAGCCAATGAAATAGAATCTGCTCTGGTCCTGTTGTCCATACGCAAACTGAAGCATATACAAGCCACTTCTGAAGCAACTTCGCAAAAGACTTCATCACTGTGGAGGTAAATGCTACTGGATAATATTCATTCAGGCAGTTTACCGCATTCTTTTTGGGCACCAGTATGATTAAAGCCTCTTTGAAGCAGGTGGATAACTCAGACTGTTGAAGTGAGAGGCTTCTCCTAAAATTCTGTGAACAGATGGACAGAAAACTACTGCTTTGGTAGTTAGTCTCCTGAGATGTTCTAAAACTCCTGGTAAATTAAAGATATGTCAGTTGTTTTATGCTAAGAAGACAAATTAATGAGAAACTAGGGAACATCAGTCTAGCTTGCTTAATACCAGTTCTTCCAAACGCACGAACAAGAGAAAATCTGCAGACGCTGGAAATCAAAGTAATATAGTATGGCTAGAAAGTTTGTGAAGCCTGTAGAATTTTCTCTATCTCTGCATAAATATGACCTAAACTGTAATCAGATCTTCAGGCAAATTCTAAACCTAGATAAAGAGAACCCAATTAAATAGATAACACAAAATCATTATTGTTGTTCATTTATTTATTGAGAAAAATAATCCAATATTACATATATTTGGAGGAAAATGTATGTGAACCTCTGGGGTAATGGCTTTTACAAAAACTCTTTGGAGTTAGGTGTTCCAATCAATGAGCTGAGATTGGAGGTGTGGGTTGTAAAGGTGCCTTGCCGTATAAAAAAGACACAGAAAGTCAGGTTACTGACAGAGCCTGCTCTTCTTGAGAAAGATCTGTTTATGTGCAGCATTCTTCCATCAAAACAACTTTCAGAGGACTTAGAAGAAATGTAGAGATGCAAAAACATTTCTAGAGACCTAAGTGTTCATCAGTCCACAGTAAGAGAAACTGCCTACAAATGGAGGAAAATTCAGTACTGTTGCTACTCTCCCTAGGAGAGGGCATCTTGCAAAGATCACATCAAGAGTACAACATGCAATGCTGAAGGTGGTGTAAAAGAACCCAAGGATAACAACAAAAGACCTGCAGAAAACTCTAGAACTTGCTAATGTCTCAGTTCATGTGTCCACTATAAGAAAAACACGGAACAAGATTGGTATTCATGAAACCTCTGCTTTCCAACAAAAAACATTGCTATATGTCTCAAGTTTGCAAAAGACTACCTGGATGTTTTACAATATTTCTGGGACAATGTTCTGTGGACTGATGAGACAAATATTGAACATTTTGGCAGAATGCAAATTGCTATGTTTGGAGGAAAACGGGCAATGCAGACCAACACCAAAACCTCATCTGAACTATAGAGCATGGTGGAAGGAACATCATGGTTTGGGGCTGCTTTACTGCCTCGAGATCTGGACATCTTGCAATTGTAGAGGATACAATGAATTCAAAATTGTATCAAGACAATTTACAGGAGAATGTTAGGGTAGCAGTCCATTACCTGGAGCTTAATAGAAGTTGGATAATGCAACAAGACAATGATCTGAAAGACAAGAGTAAACCAACAACAGAATGGTTTAAAAAGAAGAAAATTCATGTTTTGGAATAGGTGAGTCAAAGTTCTGACCTTAATCTGAGACATGTTGTGGAAGGACCTGAAGCAAGCAGTTCATGCAAGGAAGCCCATCAACATCTCAGGATTGAAGCAGTTTTGTAAGGAGGAATGGCCTAAAATTCTTCCAAGCCATGGTGCAGGACTGATCAACAGGTACCAGAAATGATTGGTTGAAGGTATTGCTGTACAGTGGGGTGGGGGGAGACGCAAAGATTCACATACTTTTTCCAACAAATACTTGTAATATTGGATCATTTTTCTCAATAAATATATGAATAAGTATAATGTTTTAATGTTATTTATTTAATTGGTTTCTCTTTATCTAGTTTTAGGACTTGCATGAAGATCTGATCACCTTTTAGGTCATATTTATGCAGAAGTAGAGAAAATTCTATTGGGTTCACTAATTTTCTAGCTCCACTGTACACACAACATTCTGGAGGAACTGAACAGCCCAAGCAGCATCTGTGGAAAAGAGAAAACAGTCGATGTTTTGGGCTAAAACCTTTTAGCAGACCTTCCAAAAGCATCCATTATGGAGAAAGCGATAACAAGACACCTGGTAACCTCTTTGAAAAATGAAGCCAAATTAATCAGATTGTCTCTCCCCTTAACGAAATAATGCTAACTATAGGCAATCTCTGGGTTACAAATGCATTGTTTTTACAGGTATCCTAAAGTTGATTTTGTACTTTGTTCAGAAAAGGCACAAGGTAACTCAATGTAGTAACCACAATAAAATTAAAAATGATATTGAGGACCAATTCATATGAACATTTTTAAAATTATCTTTCCTTGCCTCGTTATAGAGGTACAGAAACAGAATTTTGTTGTTGTTTTGTATGACAGGTATATTTCTCTTCACACTTCTAATTGGTTATTGTCAAGTCATTTCTCCAGCTCTTGGCCGCATTGATGGACTGCGGCAAAGCCAACTCAGATGTTGGTGATAGGGCATATTTGGACCAGGTGGAGGACATCCTGGGTTGGAGCACCAAAGGTGCAAGCTGGGGGTTTGAATAGAATAGCCCATATTCAGTGTCTGGTTTTGATGGGCTTGAAGTATCTAAGGGTATGACATTGCTTAACAAAGTGCTGAGGGAAGACAATAGAACATAAAGCATACAACACAGAACAGTACAGCATAGGAACAGATCCTTTGGCCCAAAATGTTGTGCCAACCCAATTAAATTAGTAAACAAAAGCCCACTAAACAGCCTACATGGTATCCAGATCCTTTCATTCCCCTCAAATTCATGTGCCTATCTAAACACCTCTTAAAAGCCCCGAGTGTATCTGCCCTCTTCTACCACCCTAGGCAGCGCATTCTAACACCCACTATTCTCTGTGTTTAAAAAAAACTTGCCTCTCATATCTCCTTTGATCTTACTCCTTCTCAGTTTAAATGCATGCCCTCTGATATTAAACACTTCAATGCTGGAGAAAAGAATCAGAGTCAAAATCAGGTTCAATATCACCGCACATGTTGTAAATATCTGTTAACTTTGCAGCAGCAGTACAATGCAATACATGATAATAGAGCAAACCAACAGTGAAATACAATACATATATAAAATAGTTAAATGTTGTTGTTGTCGGGTCTGACTCTTCGTGACCTCACGGACCACAGGGTTTTCATGGCAAGATACAAAAGTAGATTGCCAGGCCTTTCTTCCGCGCAGATACTGCTGCTGCCCAGGTTGGGACCCGGCTGGGTTTGAACTCAGGGCCGTCTGTCTTGAAGTCCAGTGATGATGCCACTACACCACCAGCCAGCCCAAAATAGTTAAATAAGTAATGCAAATACAAAACTAAAAAACTTAGTGAGGTACTGTTCATGGGTTCAATGTCCATTCAGAAATCAGATGGCAGAGGGGAAGAAGCTATTCCTAAATTGTTGAGTGTGTGCCTTCAGGCTTCTGTACCTTCTCCATGATGGTAACAATGAGAATAAGGCATGGTCTGGGTGGTGGGGGTCTTTAATGATGGATGCCGCCTTTATCGGGTGCCGCTCCTTGAAGATGTCTTGGATACTATGGAGGCTAGTGCCCATGATGGAGCTGACTAATTAAACACTGAACTGCAGTCACTAAACAGCATCCTGTCATGGGTATTTGTATAGTCCAGGTGATCCAAGGTCGTGTAGAGAGCCAATGAGAAACTGCTATCTACTTGATCTATGTCTTTCACAATCTTCTAAGTCTCTTTCAGACCTCCCTTCAGTTCCTACCACTCCAGAGAATACAACTCAAGTTTATCTAACCTCTCATTATAGTACGTGCCCTCTAATCCAGGGAACATCCTGGTAAACCTATTTGGCACCCTCTCCAAAGCTTCGACATCCTTTCTGTAATGGGGCAACCAGAACTGTATAAAATACTCTAGATGCAGCCAAGTAGGGTTTTATAAAGCTGCAACATTACTTCTTGTCTTTTGAACTCAATGTCTCCACACATAAAGATATGACTTCTTACCGTCCTATCAACCTGTGTAGCCACTTTCAGGGAAGTCTAAACTTGGACTCCTCACACCCCTGCAGATCCCTCTGCTCATCAGCACTGTTACAAATCTTTCCCTTAATAGTGTACTGTCTCTTTGCATTTCATCTATCAAGGTGCAATATTTCATATTTGGCTGGGTTAAATTCCATCTGCCGTTTCTCCACCCATATCTGCAAATGAGCTATATCCTGCTGTATTCTTTGCAGATCACTATCCACAACACCACCAATATCCATACCATCTGCAACTTACCCATACATCTGCATTTTCATCCAGGTCGTTTATATGTAGTGGTAGATATTAGTGGTATTCCTATGCTACTCAGTTAGTCACTCCCACATGGGAAGGGTCTACATACTGTACAAACAGGGTTATCTATAAAGTTCACTTAAGTATCTTGCATGCTGGCAGCCTGGTGTACTCTGCATTATCACTCAATATGGTGTTTGAAGTAGTTTGTCGTTGATGAATTGGTGGTATAGACTAAATGAGATCCTCAACGAGAAAGAATTTATGGTAAATCTGTTCTTGTTTGCATGTATCTATGAAAAAGAGAGACTTATCAAGCTACACTTAAAAGTGGATACATTATAATAATCTTGGGCCACTAGCCGGGGAAGTGCACAGAGATACAGACACAGCAGTGAGTCCGTCAACCTATCAAGGAAAGAAAATAAGACCAATGTATTCCAAAGAAATAAAATAATAAATGAACAAACAAACAAACAAACAGAAAACTGGAGTAAATACCTGCAGTACCTACATCTACATACATAATAAAGCCCCCGGAGACATTGTTTTCTTTAAACCATGGGGTTTTGAGAGTTGGCTCTTATGCTTTGAGAGACTTAGAATTGCAAGCAATCTCACCCAGGCTTCAGAAGAGCATCAATTAAGCACACAGATATAGTGCATAGGTGACAAAGCAAATAACACCATGAGTGGATCTGAACTGACAGATACTCAGAAAAAGGAGTACAAAACAGTGTAGGACAGATTCAAAGAATATTTCACAGGAAAGTGAAATGTGATATAAGAGAAGACAAAGTTCAACTCCAGAAAACAGAAGCCAGATGAAAATGTAAGTGACTTAATCACAGCATTATGTGCCCTGTCAGGCAACTGTGCATGTGGAAATCTGAGAGATGAGTTCATTAGAGACAGGATTGTTTTCAGTCTACTAGACGCTGGTTTGTCAGAGAGACCTCAGTTACAGGCAAATCTCACATTAAAGGTAGTTATTACTATAGTCAGGCACAGTGAAAATGTTTGTCAGCAACTGGCAGAACTCAGTCATAGAAACAATGCTGAGGTAAAGCTCGAAGCTGTATTAAAGAATGGGTACAAGCATGGTGCAGTCAGAAAGACTACAGAAAGAGTTCAGCTCAAACAAAACAGTCAAGCAAAACAAAGAGCAGGTAAAATGTCCAACTGCAGGAGGTCCAGTAAGTCTCCATTCTAAGTCAAAGAGCTCTGTCCCGCAAAAGAACTGAACTGCCACCAATGCAACAGAACTCACTATTATAAAAGCCTGTGTCTATTCACAAAACTGGTAAAAAAAAGCATTATGCTAAGTCCAACAAAGGAAGTGCTTATGCGGCCAAGGACACATAAACTAAGTGTGAAAAGAATACTTACTACTGCCATCCATAAAAATGAGAAACAGTTAAAAGGTGATGTCAATGTTGTTCAGAATCTCTTCCCACTGCTCTTGGGTTGACATGCCATTGAGAAACTGATGCTCATTGCAAGATTCACTTTGCTAAACTATGTTTAGTGACAGGAGAAGTATCTGGAGTTGTTCACAGGCTTGAGTTATCCAAATAAGACCAGGAGTGATGCCATACTCTGTGACCACAGCGAGGCATACATCAATCCCATTGATAAACAAAGTCAAAGCTGAACTTGAGAGAATGGAACACTTGACTTCATAGAGTTGTGTGTGGGCATTATTCCTGTTCCCAAGCCAGATGTCACAGTGAGGATCTATGTTGATCAAACAAAATTGAATAATGCAGTGAGAAGTTAATTCTTTCCTCTGTTGAGCACACATTGGGTATGCTGGATGGAGCAAGGTTCTTCACTGAACTAGATGCCAATTTAGGATTCTGGCAGCTCTGTTTAGCTCCAACTTTGCAAATTCACGTTTCTTTTTGTTCAGGGTGATTGCAGTCTGTTTCAGTTTCTCCAAGGCAGCTTCCACTCTTTTGCCATGTTCCTCACTTGAGCCTCTAAAGATGAGTATATTGTTAATTTGGTAGACTGCTCCTAACAGTCCCTCCATAATTTGGTTCTTCCTCATCTGAAAGAGTTCAAGGGCTGATGAGATTCTAAAAGAGAGTGTCTTGAAGGCATAGTGTTCATATGGAGTGATTAAGGTTTTGAGCTAGACATTCCCTTTTAGCATACACTCAAGGCTGTAATTGCTGCTTAAGGTGTACAGTATCTCCAAGAAGGCAGAGTGGAGTGATGATGGCATTAAACGGCGACTCCTTTGCTTGCATCTTCGGAAACAGCTCTATTTCCATCTTTAATATCTTTATTTTTCCCTTTCAGGGTTCTTTTGAAGACCCTGACCTGGAGTTACACTCTGACTACAGTTCTTTGCGGGAATGAGACCTGCTCTCAGGGTTCCGGGACTGGCCGTTGTTTGGCACACCAAGGGCTTGGCCTAAGTATTCGGCTCAGCTTTGGAAGCCTAGGATCTCGAGCCTCTGGTGACAGGCGGATCGAGGGTCGGTACCACGACAGGAGAGCCGTGTGTTGTCGGGGGAGACAGAATATCTGAGGCTGTGTGCCCAGAGACTCGTGATCTTTGGGCACGGAGTTAAAAAAAAGCAATGTGGCGGATTTTTAGCATCGTAAACCAGGGAGTTGTTTGTTATGTCTTCCCACTCGCTGTGAAAACGGAGACATCTCTTTCTCCCTTATTAGGGAGAGAGAGAACCTGTGGTATGTCAAATGCCGGGTGAACCATGTACTTTTGGGGTAACGGCAAGTCTGTGTCTTTACTGTTGCTTTACTCATGTTTGAATGCTCCTTGGTAGGTGCTGATGCTTTTTTTTTTGGTGGTGGGGAGGGGGGGGATTGTTGCTTGCTGCCACTTACGTGTGGGAGGAGGGAGCTGGGGGGCAGTTTGGGGTTCTAACATTTGACTGTCGTTCATTCTTTGGGGCACTCCTCTGTTTTCGTGGATGGTTGCGAAGAAAAAGCATTTCGTGATGCATATTGTACATATTTCTCTGATGTTAAATGTACCTTTGAAACTTTGAAACCTACTAAATACTGATGTGAAGGAGGTAAGTAATTATGCCATCAATTATTTTGTGTTTAATAACTGTAATAAATTTAGACCAATTTGTAGAATTTTGTTTTCACTTCGGCACAAAAGACGCTTTTTTGTTACACCAGTATCAAAAAAGCCAAATTAAATCCATGTATTACAATGTTATAAAATAATAAAACATGAAAACATCCAGGGTAGGGAGGGGTGAACAATTTTTATAGGCATTGTAAAAGCAAGGATATAATGTTGAGACTTTATAAAGCACTGGTGAGCCACATTTGGAGTATTGTGTGCAATTTTGTGCCCCTTGGAAAAAAATGTGCTGAAACAAGAAAACGTTTAAAGGAGATTGACTAAAATGATTTCAGAATTAAATGGTTCATCATATGAAGAGCATTTGAGGGCTCTGGGCCTGTATTCACTGGAATTTAGAAGAATGATGGGTGATCTAGTTGAAACGTATTGAATGGTGAAAGGCCTTGATAGAGTGGATGTGGAAAGGATGTTTCTAATGATCTGGATGTCTAAGACCAGAGGGCACAGCCTCAAAGTAGCGAGGCTTCCTTTTAGAATGGAGATGAGGAGGGATTTCTTTAGCCAGGGAGTGGTGAATCTATGGAATTCGTTGCCACAGGCTGCTATGGAGGCCAAGTCTTTATTTAAGGCAGAGAGTGAGTGATTTTTGATTGGTCAGGGCATGAAGGGACACATAGGGAAGGTGGGAGATTGGGGCTGAGAGGAAAAAGGGATTTGCCATGATGAAATGATGGAGCAGATTTGATGAGCCAGATGGCCTAATTCTTCTCCTGTATCATATGGTGTTAAGGAATTCTAAATTTAACGTGCATAGCAAGCGTTAATTTCAATAGCAACCAGTCTTCAGCTTTGAATGTGGATGGCCAATTGAATTTAAAATACAGCCCTAAACAATTGTCTTCCTGGAGCTGCAGACTAGGGTTGATCACCTGAGATGTCTGCATATGCATGACTGCAGCTAGAGATAAAACTGGGATTAACAATCATTTTTGGTGTCTGGAATGTTGGAGATGTTTGAAAATTGTACGTAATTGAAAAGTGATGTGGATACATTGTAACTGCACAATTGTCCTGCTGTTACCTTGCAGCTTCAACAGATACAGTGCCTAAAAGAAGTAGTCACCCCCCCCCCCGGAAGTTTTCATGTTTTATTGTTTTACAACATTGAATCACAGTGGATTTAATTTGGCTTTATTGACACTGATGAACAGAAAAAAAAACTCTTTAGTGTCAAAGTGAAAACAGATCTCTCCAAATTGATCCAAATTAATTAAAATATAAAACACAAAATTGCAAACAAGAGAGAATCTGCAGACGCTGGATATCGAAGCAACACACTATAAATGCTGGAGGAACTCAGCAGGCCAGGCAGCATCTATGGAAAAAAAGTACAGTCAACTTTTTGAGTTGAGACCTTTCAGCAGGACTGGAGAAAAAGATGAGGAGTAGATTTAAAAGGTATTCACCCCCTTCAATATGACACCCCAAATCATCACTGGTACAGGCAATTGGTTTTAGAAGTCACATAATTAGTTAAATGGAGATCACCATGTGCAGTTAAGGTGTGTCAGTTGTAGTAAAAATATACTTGTATCTGGAAAGTTCAACTGCTGGTGAGTCAGTATCCTGGCAAAAACTGCACCATAAGGACAAAAGAACACTCCAAACAACTCCATAAACAGGTTATTGAAAAGCGCAAGTCAGGAGATGGATACAAGAACATTTCCAAATCACTGAATATCCCTTGGAGTACAGTTAAGTCAGTAATCAAGAAATGGAAAGAATATTGCATAGCTGTAAATCTTTCTTTTTAAATCTTTTTATTGAATTAGTATACAAAAGGTAAAACATATAACAACCAATACATTGTTATGATATAAATATACAAATAATATTAATACAAAAAAACAATGCAAACAATGTAAGTTAGTTATAAAATAACAAGGTAATATAGTTATAAACTAATTTTCCATATATATCGATAAGGAAGAAAAAAACCCAGAAACCACCCCCCCCCAAAAAAAAACCCACCGTGCAACTAACCTACAAAGCAAAGCAAAGCAATGGGCTAACTAGGTACAAAGTAGACTTAAGCAGCTTAAACAATTTACAGCATAGCTGTAAATCTGACTAGAGCAGGCTGTCCTCAAAAACTGAGTGACCATGCAAGAAGGGGACGGGTGAGGAAGACCACCATGAGACCTCTGACAATTGCAGAGGAGTTACAAGCTTCAGTGGCTGAGTTGGAAGAGACTGTATATACAACAACTGTTGCCACGTTCTTCACCAGCCACAGCTTTATGGGAAAGTAGCAAAGAGAAAGCCACTTTTGAAAAAAAACTCACATGAAACCTTGGCTAGAGTTTGCCAGAAGGCATGTGGGAGATTCTGAAGTCAGCTGGAAGAAGTTTTATGGTCAGATGAAAGCAAAAATGAGCCTTTTGGCCATCTGGCTAAATGCTATATTTGGAGTAAGCCAAGCACCGCAGATCATCAAAAGCACACAATCCCTGCCTTGAAGCATGGTGGTGGCTGCATCATGCTGTGGTGATGCTTCACTGCAGCAGGCCCTGGAAGACTTGTGAAGGTAGAGCATAGAATGAATGCAGCAAACTAGAGGTAAATCCTGGAAGAAAACCTGTTGCACTCTGCAAGAGAAATGCGACTTGGGAGAAGATTTGATTTCCAGCAAGATAATGACCACAAGCATAAAGCCAAAACTGCACAGGAATGGCTTAAAAACAACAAAGTTAATGCCCTGGAGTGGCCAAGTCAGACTCTAGACCCCAATCCAATTGAGAAGTTATAAGTGGCTGGACTTGAGAAGGGCTGTTCCCCTACAATCTGATCGAGTTTGAGGAGTTTTGTAAAGAAGAATAGCCCTTACCAATGTCTTATAAAACATCCCATCTCCTTTACTCAATACTTAGATTTATGAAGGCCAATGTGCCAAAAGCTTTCTTTATGACCCTATTAACCAGTGAAAATACTTTCAATGAATTATGGATCTGTGGTACGCATTCCTCAGAGCCATACCATTCACTGCGTGAGACTTACCCGAGTTGGTCCTACCGATGTGCACACCTTGCACTTGTCTGCATTAAATTCCATCTGCAATTTTTCAGCTCAGTTTTTCAGCTGATCCAGATCCTTCTGCAACCCATGATAGGCTTCCTTGATGATAACTACACCCCTAATCTTGGTATCATTTGCAAACTTGTGATCCAGTTAACCACATTATCATGCAGACAGTTGACATCTGGTTTAAAATGGTGCTGGTGAACCGCAGTGACTTCTAGCTGGTGGACAAAACTAAATACTTTGTTAACCATACTTCTTCTGGGAAAAGATCATCGCAAGTAATAGTCTGTAACTGTGGCAGAACTGAGGTCTAGCGAGGCAGCAGGCCCATCGCCAAGAGCAAGGAAGACCTGAGGTTTGATCATAAGTGCCATGCTGAAGCCGAATTGAGGCGGTGAGGTCCGGAATCAAGAGTGTACCAACTCGACTGAACTTGATGTTTGGACAGAGACTTAAGCGCAATGCCGAATCAGAAAGGTTGGTTACAGGTTGATTCGAGGTGGTGGGGTACTGGCCTCAGAGCATATTGAGGCAATTGAACACTATGTTTGGACATCGATTTAGCAGCTGGGCCATATTGAAAGGGTCTGGATGGCAGGGCCAAAAATGAGGGATGGGCTGCTCTACAACTCGAGTCTGCACTGAACTATGCTGAACGCCAGGACTCTCTTTGTGGAGCAGTTCGAAATGCTATTTGTTTGCATTTATTGTTTGCATGATATGTTCTTTTTTCTCTGCATATTGGGTGATCAACACTCTTTTTTTCTTTGCTTTGTGGCTACCTGTTAGAAGTCCAAACTCAAAGTTTTATAATGTATACAAACTTTGATAATAAATATACTTTGAACTTTGATAGATGACCAACAACAATAGATCTAGCATGGTCCCTGTGGCACCTCACTAGTCACAGACCTCCAGTCAGAGAGGCAACCCTTTTCTACACTCTGGTTTCTCCCACAAAGCCATTGTCTATTCTAATTTACTATCTCATGTTGAATGCTGAGTGATTGAATCTTCTTGATCAGCCTCCCCCATGGGACCTTGTCAAAAGCCTTGCTAATGTCCATGTAGACAATGTCCACTGCCTTGCCTTCATCCACTTTGCTGGTAACTTCCTCAAAAATTTACATAGGATTAGTTGCTCAATTGTTCAAGAAAGGTAATAGGATAATTCTGGCAATTATAGACCAGCGATTCCTACATCAAACTTTTGGAGAGGATTCTTAGAGAGGAGATTTATAAGCATTTGGAGAAGCATGTTCTGATTAGAGATAGTTAGCATAGAGTTGTGAGGGGCAGGTAGTGCCTTTTGAGCTTGAGCGAGTTTTTCATGGAGGTAACAAAACAAACTGATGAAGGTAGAGCGGTGGATGTCAAATATTTAGATTTTAGTAAGGTACTCAAAAAGGCTTCCCATAATAGGCTCATCCAGAAGTCATGAATCATGGGATTCATGGAAACTTGGGTGCATGGATTTGGAAATGTTATGCTGACAATGCCATTCCATAATGTACTCATGATGTCAATTCTGTACTTTTATTGTGCATAGAGTCAACCTGTTAAGTTCTTGAAGTGCCATGCTGGTGCCAATGAATTTATAGAGGTCACACTTACACACTATGTCTCCAATGCTTCACAGGCACCTTGTATTATTTAAAGGTCCAGCTATGCTTCCCTGATCTCACAGCATCTTATGTCTTCTCAGTTTCTCCGACAAAAATGCTTGCTTTCTCTCTGTGAATTCCATAAGACCATAAAACAAAGGAGCAGAAGTCGGCCATTCGGCCCATTGAGTCTGCTCTGCCATTTTATCATGACCTGATCCATTCTCTCATTTAGTCCCACACACCCGCCTTCTCACCATAACCTTTGATGCTCTGGCTACTCAGATACCTATCAATCTCTGCCTTAAATACACCCAATGACTTGGCCTCCACTGCTGCCCGTGGCAACAAATTCCATAGATTCATCACCCTCTGACTAAAAAAAATTCTTCGCATTTCTGTTCTGAAAGGGCACCCTTCAATCCTTAAGTCATGCCCTCTCGTACTAGACTCCACCATCATGGGAAACAACTTTGCCACATCCACTCTGTCCATGCCTTTCAACATTTGAAATGTTTCTATGAGGTCCCCCCTCATTCTTCTAAACTCCAAGGAATACAGTCCAAGAGCGGACAAACGTTCCTTATATGTTAACCCTCTCATTCCCAGAATCATTCTAGTGAATCTTCTCTGTACCCTCTCCAATGTCACCACATCCTTTCTTAAATAAGGAGACCAAAACTGCCCACGGTACTCCAAGTGAGGTCTCACCAGCACCTTATAGAGCCTCAACATCACATCCCTGCTCCTATACTCTACCTAGAGGTTAACTTTAAGGATATCCTGTACGAGGACTCCCAAGTCTCGTTGCATCTCAGAACTTTGAATTCTTTCTCCATTTAAATAATAGTCTGCCCGTTTATTACTTCTGCCAAAGTGCATAACCATACACTTTCCAACATTTTACTTCATTTGCCACTTCTCTGCTCATTCTTCCAATCTATCCAAGTCTCTCTGCAGACTCTCCATTTCCTCAGCACTACCGGACCCTCCACCTATCTTCGTATCGTGAGCAAACTTAGCCATAAAGCCATCTATTCCATAATCCAAATCATTGGTGCTCGGGCCCCAGAACTAGGCAAGGACATAATATGACTGCAGGACTAGAGCTGGGGTCTTGAGTCTTGAGGCTTGGAAACAGGCTTGGGGTCTTGGTCTTGAGGCGGAGACAGGCTTGGGGTCTTGGACTTCAGGCTTGAGACCGGGGACTGCAGGCTTGGGTTCCTGAGGCTTGGCTGCAGCATCCTTGAGTCTTGCGTTCCTGGGGCTTGGCTGCGGGATCTTCATCTTGAAATGCGGCGGCTGATAAATCAGAGGCTGGAGCTGAGAGACCGCCTGGGAACTGAACATCAACATAGAACCGGGAATTGTCCTTTGAAAAACCGGGACTCATCATTAACACGAGACCAACATGAGACTGGACAGCACATAGACATAGAGCTGGTACTTATACTTAGACAAGCCGGGACTCAACCTTTCCACACAAGCTGGGACAGGTCCGCCTGTTGGGTAATGGCAGACAGCCAGTCTTACCCAACAGAGGCAAAGACAAGACAAGCAGATCTCCCTGCAAGGCAATGGCAAAACAGCCTTTCTTAACCCACAGAGGCAAGGACAAGAAGAGACAAACACCAAAGAACAACAGACAGTTCCATCTCTGCTCCGGGGTAGCTCCGAGTCTCAGTTCGGCCAGCAACCTCCACTGGCTATGGAAACAGCCGAATCTCTACCTAGCTCAGAGAAGCTGGCAGCCACTCAGCTGGCCCAGGAAACAGCTGAATCCATACCACAAAGACAGCTCCAACTACTAACAGCAAGGGTCCATGAGGGGATGGTTCCCCATCATGGTCTAAAGATAGCAATTGGCTGCTCTAGCCTTCCACTAGCAGGTTGCTCCCAGGGATCTTGACAAAACAAACCAACAGCTCACACTCAACCTCAAGGCTACTTATATTACAAGCCCCAAGATGGGAACCAGGTGCCTATGATTAACTCATCCAAAGGAGGGTCAACTGGAAGACCCGGAGTCCTGAGTCCACAGACCGGACTGTGTACCGGAATGCGGACTTCACGGACCAGACCATGACAGTACCCCCCCCACTTCTATGGGAGCCTCCGGGCGACTGAAGAGGCTCTCCAGGACTAAGGACAACTCGGGTGGGTGGGAGGTTTTGACACCAGGGAATCCTGGATGGTGAGAGTTCATCTCCAGTGTCTGTGTCACTGGGTCCATGGTTGGCTGGTTCATTCTCAGCACCTCATTGTGACAGAACAAACTAGCAGCCCACACTCAACCCCAAGGCTACTTATATTCCAAGCCCCAAGATGGGAATCAGGTGCCTATGATTAACTCACCCAAACGAGCGACAGCTGGAAGACCCGGAGTCCTGAGTCCACAGGCTGGACCGTGAACCGGAATGCGGACTTCATGGACCGGACCATGACAATTTCAGACTACTGAATATGCCTCACTCAGTTGTTCTCCTCAAATTGTCATCTGCTCAAAATCATATTCTTGGAAGTGATTTTATTAGGAAAGCAGGTTTGAGTTTTGGTATGATTGATTGTTTAATATGACAGTGTAATGTGGATATACGATAAGTCCCTACCTGTAAGGCAATTATGAAATCGGGATATGTAAAGTTGGAGAGATGTGGGTGAATGCAGAAGATTCGTATGTCAGACAGTTTATTTTAAATTGGCAGCCAGTATTTGTCAAACGTAACACATCTTGTGGCAGAATGCAAGGAGAGGTATATACAGTATATATAAGATGCTAATCTGAACCCCAAAAGGCAATATGGGTTTCCAAAACAAGCAGAGGCACTGTACAGAAAATTGTTCAGAGATTATTAACAGAGATTTTTGTGAGGAATAGCATCTCCAAATAATTCACCCATTTGGAAGCTGTGGACTCACCAGAGATGTTTGGGAAGAGAATAAAGTTACCTCTTTAATACCTCCACTGTAGCCATGACTCTTGAGACTATGATTAAGCAGAACACTCGAGCAAAGTTGTTCATGGTACTGGATATACATAAGTAATTGATTTTGGTCTGTTTCATTGAAAAGAGAATCTCAAAATAAATTTGTTTTCACTTGGAGGGGAGAAAAACTTTGATATTTTTTTCATAATTTGCCCTCTATTTTTCATCATTGGTTGGCAAATGGACCGAAATCCTTTTCAGCTCCCCAGTGCTTAATTCAATAGGCAAATGATCCACTGTTAGAGACGTGAGATGAGCATTATACTTCATACTTTATTGTCACCAAACAATTGATACTAGAACGTACAATCATCACAGCGATATTTGATTCTGCGCTTCCCGCTCCCTGGATTACAAATATTAAATATTAAAAATAGTTAAAATTAGTAAATATTAAAAATGTAAATTATAAATCATAAATAGAAAATAGAAAAATGGAAAGTAAGGTAGTGCAAAAAAGACCGAGAGGCAGGTCCGGATATTTGGAGGGTTCGGCTCAGATCCAGGTCAGGATCCGTTCGGCAGTCTTATCACAGTTGGAAAGAAGCTGTTCCCAAATCTGGCTGTACGAGTCTTCAAACTCCTGAGCCTTCTCCCGGAAGGAAGAGGGATGAAAAGTGTGTTGGCTGGGTGGGTCGTATCCTTGATTATCCTGGCAGCACTGCCCCGACAGCGTGCGGTGTAAAGTGAGTCCAAGGACGGAAGATCGGTTTGTATGATGTGCTGCGTCGTGTTCACGATCTTCTGCAGCTTCTTTCAGTCTTGGACAGGACAACTTCCATACCAGGTCGTGATGCACCCTAGAAGAATGCTTTCTACGGTGCATCTATAAAAATTAGTGAGGGTTTTAGGGGACAGGCCAAATTTCTTTAGTTTTCTCGGGAAGTAAAGGCGCTGGTGGGCCTTCTTGGCAGTGAACTCTGCTTGGGTGGACCAAGTCAGGTCATTTGTGATATTGATCCCGAGGAACTTAAAGCTTTTGACCTGTTCCACTTGCGCACCACTGATGTAAATTGGGTCGTGCGGTCCGCTACTCCTTCTGAAGTCAACAACCAATTCCTTCGTCTTGCTGATGTTGAGGGATAGGTTATTGTCTTCGCACCATGCCACCAGGTTCTTAATTTCCTCTCTGTACTCCAACTCATCATTACCCGAGATATGGCCTACAATTGTTGTGTCATCAGCAAACTTATACATTGAGTTTGATGGAAACTTGGCTACACAATCATGGGTGTACAGTGAGTACAGCAGGGGGCTGAGTACACAGCCTTGTGGGGCACCGGTGCTCAGCGTGATTGTAGAGGAGAGCTTGTCCCTTATTTTTACAGCCTGGGTCCTGTCTGTGAGGAAATTGAAGATCTGGCTTCAGATCTGAGTGCTAAGGCCCAGGTTCCAGAGCTTAGGAATCAGTTTTATTTGTAATGATGGTATTAAAGGCAGAGCTGTAGTCAATGAAAAGGAGCCTTACGTATGCGTCTATATTCTCCAGGTGTTAGTTAGATAAAGAATTACTACACCTGCTACATAAGGTGGCTTGAATGTAAACCCTAAAATGCTCAAATCATGTGGCTATAATCCATGGGAGATGAGAGATTGGTAAACAACATGTAAATTTAGTGGCAAAACTGACCTTCCCCACTGAGGTGAGGGGATTGACATTGGTTCTGGGATTGGAGAATTTTTGTAGAGACCGCCTTGTTGGCTTTGCCATGAAAGCTAGCTTACTTATGGAATTCTTGAAGAAAGGCATTCTGTGGGAATGGAAACTAGTTCATATTTAGGCAGATCTGCAAAATCAGCCTTGCAGAAGTATCTGTTCTTGAGACCTCAAACCATTCTCGTTGTAGGTTGCTGCCACCTGTAACACGATATCCATAAGACCATAAGACAAAGGAGCAGAAGTCGGCCATTTGGTCCATTGAGTCTGCTCCGCCATCTTATCATGAGCTGATCCATTCTCCCATTTAGTCCCACTCCCCCGCCTTCTCACCATAACCTTTGGTGCCCTGGCTACTCAGATACCTATCAATCTCTGCCTTAAATACACCCAATGACTTGACCTCCACTACTGCCCGCAGCAACAAATTCCATAGATTCACCACCCTCTGGCTAAGAAAATTTCTTCACATCTCTGTTCTGAATGGGCGCCCTTCAATCCTTAAGTCATGCCCTCTCGTACTAGACTCCCCCATCATGGGAAACAACTTTGCCACATCCGCTCTGTCCATGCCTTTCAACATTCGAAATATTTCTATGAGGTCCCCCCTCATTCTTCTAAACTCCAAGGAATACAGTCCAAGAGTGGTCAAACGTTCCTCATATGTTAACCCTCTCATTCCCAGAAATAGTCTAGTGAATTTTCTCTGTACTCTCTCCAACATCAGCACATCCTTTCTTAAATAAGGAGGCCAAAACTGCCCACAGTACTCCAAGTGAGGTCTCACCAGCGCCTTATAGAGCCTCAACATCACATCCCTGTTCCTATACTCTATTCCTCTAGAAATGAATGCCAACATTGCATTGGCCTCTTTCACTACCGACTCAACCTGGAGGTTAACCTTAAGGGTATCCTGTACGAGGACTCCCAAGTCTCGTTGCATCTCAGAACTTTGAATTCTTTCTCCATTTAAATAATAGTCTGCCAGTTTATTACTTCTGCCAAAGTGCATAACCATACACTTTCCAACATTGTACTTCATTTGCCACTTCTCTGCCCATTCTTCTAATCTATCCAAGTCTCTCTGCAGACTCTCCGTTTCCTCAGCACTACCGGCCCCTCCACCTATCTTCGTATCGTCAGCAAACTTAGCCACAAAGCCATCTATTCCATAATCCAAATCGTTGATGCACAATGTAAAAAGAAGTGGCCCCAACACGGACCCCTGTGGAACACCACTGGTAACCGGCAGCCAACCAGAATAGGATCCCTTTATTCCCACTCTCCGTTTCCTGCCAATCAGCCAACGCTCTATTCATGTATGTAACTTTCCCGTAATTCCATGGGCTCTTATCTTGTTAAGTAGCTTCATGTGTGGCACCTTGTTAAAGGCCTTCTGAAAATCCAAATATACAACATCTACTATATCTCCCTTGTCTAGCCTACTGGTAATTTCCTCAAAAAATTGTAATAGGTTTGTCAGGCAGGATTTTCCTTTAAGGAATCCATGCTGAGTTCTGCCTATCTTGTCATATGCCTCCAGGTACTCTGTAACCTCATCCTTGACAATCGACTCCAACAACTTCCCAACCACCGATGTCTAGCTAACAGGTCTATAATTTCCTTTTTGCTTCCTTCCCGCCTTCTTAAATAGCAGAGTGACATTTGCAATCTTCCAGACCTCCGGAACCATGCCAGAATCTACAGAATTCTTGTTAAAAAGTATTTAAATTTTCAAGGAAGATGTATGTCACAATGTTTTTTTTCAAATCTACCAAAAAGTATTGATACATGATCAAATTAACTGCATGAATTGCTTTTATTCTGCATTATATTTCAATATGTGGTTTATGTACATTCTCAGAGTGGAAATAATCAACACCTTTTTTCTATAATCCCTTCAGCCAGTTTTGTGTGGTAATAGTTTGAGTGTTTTCAAACTTTTTCTGTTCCTTGTAAACTTTACTGCTTGGCAACATAACAACAAAATAGCAGCAACACCTATGCTTTAGTATGTAAGTGCCCAGAGAAATGTACACTGCCTGATTGCTACTCAGATATCGGACTTTGCCGTTGTGTTCAAGTCCCAGCAATGCATAGACGTTTTATTCTGTGCTGAAGCTTTTGAAGGTTCTTCATCTCATGTTCTCAATTTTCACTGATTATTTATTTTTTCCCCTTTTAAATTTGCACAGTTTAATGTCTTTTGCACGTTGTTTATTTGTTTGTCCTGTTGGATGTGGTCTTTCATTGATTCTATCATGTTTCTCAGATTTGCTGTGTAGGCATATAAGAAAACAAATATCAGAGTTGTATATGGTGACAAATTTGTACTTATACCTGTAACATTCAAAGTACTGACACTGAGCTATGACTGGCGTCTTGTTAAACTTCAATGATTATCTTCTTTCTCTGAAGGTATAACTTGTTGAAAAAGAAACCTTTTTGTGAATTTTTGATACCTGTGCTCTTTAGGTAATTCTTAGCTGAGTTTTTTAGGAGAAGCAAATCAGAACATCATTATTATGTGGATTTCATGCCTTTCATATCTGCACATCATGTCTTCATTTCAGAAAGTCTCTGATAGAAAGGAAATACCTGGAAGTATTGCTGAGTTTGTATAGTGATTTGATAGATTGGTATAAGACTTAAGTACTCAGCGCATTAGGTGTTCTGAGTCATTCTATGCTTGCACAAGTCTAAATCGTTCAACTTTGTGCATTTATGCTATATCTACTCATTTACACAGTAATAAAGCACTGATTAGAAATGGAAAAGTGTAGTTATTTTAGTAATCAAAGTGTTTCAAAATTAATACTAATTATGTTCAATAGCCCACCTAATATGTGTTTTTATTCTTGAAAATCAAAGTAAAATTGTAGCTATTGGAAATCTGAAATTGAAACAGAAAGCTTAACAGGTCAAAATCTGTGGAATGAGAAACAGTCAATCTTTTTGAAGTCTTGCACACCTTTCTAATATTTGGGTCGGTGACAATTCTGAAATATTGATTATATCCTTTTCTACAGATTCTGTCTCATTTGTTGGGTTTTTCCAGCATTCTGTGCTGTTACTCTCATTTGTTTACAGAAAGCTCTCATAGATAGAATGCTTTTTG
The DNA here is from genome assembly GCF_030028105.1 of Mobula birostris. Lineage (NCBI taxonomy): Eukaryota > Metazoa > Chordata > Chondrichthyes > Myliobatiformes > Myliobatidae > Mobula > Mobula birostris. The sequence continues at coordinate 43,648,130 of NC_092392.1, read as the reverse complement.
GTAGAGTTATTACAAAATCTTGGATTGATGTCTATTGCTGATCACTCAGGATTTCAGTCACTTTACTTCACCCACATTTAAAAAAAAATGGCTAATATGTTTGCACAACGGTAAGCAAAGTGTGCTCTACTCCATACAGGATAAAACTATGCCTTCTATTGATCCCTAGGCGTCAACTTTCTGCTTGACACTCAATGTTGGTGTTCTTGGGTGCAGCGTGAAAATTAGCAGAAGAGGCTTTGACCTCTAAATAGTTGAAAAAACTTGTTGTCAGTAAGCCTGGCTATATTACCATGTCATTTGAAAACATATGTACAATAACCAAGCACATATGTACAAAATAATCACTGCTGTTCACAGTGCCTGAGGTCTAAGTTCAATGCTGACCTTGGGTGCTATTTGAATTTGCATATTCTCTCTGTTGCTGAATGGCTCTAACCAGGTCCTTCGCTTTCTTCCCACATGCCAATGATATACAGGTTGGTGGGTTTATTGGACACTGTAAATTGCTGTTAGTGGTAGAAGGTAGGAAAGTTAATAAGAATGTAAGGAGAATTTCAAAAATAGGATTAAAATTAGTGTAAATGCGTTGACAGCAAATGATCTTTCAGTGCTATAACTATGATATATGATGTGATTTTAATCTCAAATTGAAGGAAAAAAGCTGCAGTTGAATGAGAATGAAGCTTGGAACTTATGCAATCATGGCCATTGAAAGGTCTGGATATGGTGGCAATTGCACATGGAAATTCTAACAGTTACATATGACAAACCTGGCATTTCCTTGCAGAGTACAGTAAATTGCTGGCATGCAAAAATATGAAAATAAGATTTTATAGGAAAAATCAACACTCTAAGTGGTGGAATTCTTCATGCATATGCAATAAATGTTGGAAATATTTAACAATGTATTTAATGGGGTTTCATTTTGAGCAAACTTTTCAAAATAATTTTGAAAACAGAATCAGGTTTAATATCACCAGCATATATCGTAAAATTTGTTAAATTTGCAGCAGCAGTACAATGCAATACATGATAAACAAAAAACTAAATTACATTAAGTAAATACAGTATATGTATATTAAATAGTTAAGAAAAGTAGTGCAAAAAACAGAAATTAATGAAAGTAGTGAGGTAGTGTTCTTGGGTTCAATGTCCATTTAGAAATTCTATTGCACAGGAGAAAAAGCTGCTCCTGAATCTCTGACTGTGTACCTTTAGGCTTCTGTACCTCCTTTCTGATGGTAAAAATGAGAAGATGGTATGTCCTGGGTGGTGGGGGTCTTTAACAATGGAAGCCACTTCTCTGAGGCGCCACTTCTTTAAGGTGTCTTGGGTACGAGGAAGGATGATACCTATGACGGAGTTGACTAATTTTACAACTGTCTGCAGTTTGTTACGATCCTGTGCAGTAGCAACCCTCCCCCCCCCCCCCAGATACCAGATGGTGATGCAACTCTCTAAGGTACATCTGTAGAAGTTTGAGTGTTTTAGCTGACAAACCAAATCTCCTCAAACTCTTGATGAAATATAGCTGCTGTCTTACCTTCTTTATAGCTGCATTGGTTTGTGGGGACCAGTTTAGATCCTCAGAGATATTGACACTCAGGAACTTGAAATTGCTCACTCATAGTAGCCAAGCATCTATGCAGAAATGTAATTGCAATGCTATTATCGCAGTTGTTTATCACCCTAAATTGTTTCCTCATACAATTTAAAAGCTGTCTCCTCTGTGTGCATTTTGAGAAACCTTTAAATAAAATTTTACTTGCTCTAATAAAGAAACACATACTGATTGCCATGAACTGCATTTATGAGAAACATGAATCATTTATAAGTATCCACTAATTATATTTGAAATAAACTTTTTATGACTAGCATTTTCAACATGTCAGTAATATGCAAAGACCCTACACCTGTGCATTCCTCTTTACATTTTATGAGATCTTAGTGGTATCCAGATCTTGATCCACAATGACAAAGTATTATTTCCTCAAGAAAATACTGGTTACTCATTGTTGTGTAGCTATGAGCCAAAGTTTGTAACAGAGTGACTGATCATTGTTCTTTATTATGTAGGCTCATGTATATTATGGATGGTGGGGTGGAGATATGTCTCTAACAAAGGAGATGTAAGGTGCTCCTTCCCTTTGCTAGCCTGGAGGTGACCTTTAGGCAAGGTGTTGTACCTGCTTAAACCCCTGGTCAGGGTCACATGAACCCATAGAAGCAGGTGGAGGATGGTCATATGAGCAGCTGGTGCATATCACATCCTGGTTATGTGACCAATGATACCAGGCAGACAATCTCTGAAAAGTATTGGTAATGGCTGAGATCACTTGTCTTGTAAAGACACTGCCCAGACAATGACAAACTACTCCTGCAGAAAAATTTGCCAAGAACAACCATGTCAAGATTCAAGGAATTGAATTACAGGGTCATATTGTGACATATATGAACTTTGATAATAAATTTGTTCTGAACTTGGAAAGCTGGGAAATAAAAGATACTAATATAATTGGATTTACTGGACATTCACAAGTAGAGAAGTTGACTGCAGCACCGAACAGACATTTCTGTCACAGGTAGCGCTGGTAGCGGACCCAAATGCAAGACACAGACACTGAAGTATAAGGAACAGGACTTGACTAGAGTAGGGACGTAACAGGATACAGACGGAGCAGGGACAAGAATGCAGACTTGGGCTTAGACCCCAAGCCAGAGACTGGACAAGGACCCAGAACCTGGGTCTTGCCTCATGCTCGGGCCCCAGAACTAGGCAAGGACATGACATGACTGCAGGACTAGAGGCTGGGGTCTTGAGGCTTGGAGACAGGCTTGGGGTCTTGGTCTTCAGGCTTGAGACCGGGGACTGCAGGCTTGGGTTCCTGAGGCTTGGCTGCAGCATCCTCGAGGCTTGGGTTCCTGGGGCTTGGCTGCGGCATCCTGGGGCTTGGCTGTGGCATCCTCAAGGCTTGGGTTCCTGGGGCTTGGCTGCGGCATCCTCGAGGCTTGGGTTCCTGGGGCTTGGCTGCGGGATCTTCGTCTTGAAATGCGGCGGCTGATAACTCGGAGGCTGGAGCTGAGAGACCGCCTGGGAACTGAACATCAACATAGAGCCGGGAATTGTCCTTTGAAAAGCCGGGACTCATCATTAACACGACACCAACATGAGACAGGACAGCACATAGACATAGAGCTGGTACTTATACTTAGACAAGCCGGGACTCAACCTTTCCACACAAGCTGGAACAGGTCCACCTGTTGGGTAATGGCAGACAGCCAGTCTTGCCCAACAGAGGCAAAGACAAGACAAGCAGATCTCCCTGCAGGGCAATAGCAAAACGGCCTGACTTAACCCATGGAGGCGAGGACAAGACAAGACCCCCCACAGGGCAACTGCGGAATAGCCTGACTTACCCCACGGAGGCAAGGACAAGACAAGGCAGATCCCCCCACCACAGGGCAACAGCAAAACGGCCTGACTTACCCCACAGAGGCAAGGACAAGAAGAGACAAACACCGAAGAACAACAGACAGTTCCATCTCTGCTCCGGGGTAGCTCCGAGTCTCAGTTCGGCCAGCAACCTCCGCTGGCTATGGAAACAGCTGGATCCCTACCTAGCTCAGAGTAGTTGGCAGCCACTCAGTTGGCCCAGGAAACAGCTGAATCCATACCACAAAGACAGCTCCAACTACTAACAGCAAGGGTCCATGAGGGGATGGTTCCCCAACATAGCCTAAAGATGGCAATTGACTGCTCTAGCCTTCCACTAGCAGGTTACTCCCAGGGATCTTGACAAAACAAACCAGCAGCTCACACTCAACCCCAAGGCTACTTATATTCCAAGCCCCAAGATGGGAATCAGGTGCCTATGATTAACTCACCCAAAGGAGGGTCAACTGGAAGACCCGGAGTCCTGAGTCCGCAGGCCGTGTACCGGAATGCGGACTTCACGGACCAGACCATGACAGTACCCGCCCGCTTCTATGGGAGCCTCCGGGTGACCGAAGAGGCTCTCCAGGACTAAGGACAACTCGGGCAGGTGGGTGGGAGGTTTCGACACCAGGGAATCCTGGATGGTGAGAGTTCATCTCCAGTGTCTGTGTCACTGGGTCCATGGTTGGCTGGTTCATTCTCAGAACAAACCAGCAGCCCACACTCAACCCCAAGGCTACTTATATTCTAAGCCCCAAGATGGGAATCAGGTGCCTATGATTAACTCACCCAAATGAGGGACAGCTGGAAGACCCAGTGTCCTGAGTCCACAGGCCGGACCGTGAACCGGAATGCGGACTTCATGGACCGGACCATGACAATTTCAGACTACTGAATATGCCTCACTCAGTTGTTCTCATCAACTTGTCATCTGCTCAAAATCATTTTCTTGGAAGTGATCTTATTAGGAAAGCAGGTTTGATTGATTGTTTAATATGACAGTGTAATGTGGATATACGATAAGTCCCTACCTGTAAGGCAATTATGAAATCGGGATATGTAAAGTTGGAGAGATGTGGGTGAATGCAGAAGATTCGTATGTCAGACAGTTTATTTTAAATTGGCAGCCAGTATTTGTCAAACGTAACACATCTTGTGGCAGAATGCAAGGAGAGGTATATACAGTATATATAAGATGCTAATCTGAACCCCAAAAGGCAATATGGGTTTCCAAAACAAGCAGAGGCACTGTACAGAAAATTGTTCAGAGATTATTAACAGAGATTTTTGTGAGGAATAGCATCTCCAAATAATTCACCCATTTGGAAGCTGTGGACTCACCAGAGATGTTTGGGAAGAGAATAAAGTTACCTCTTTAATACCTCCACTGTAGCCATGACTCTTGAGACTATGATTAAGCAGAACACTCGAGCAAAGTTGTTCATGGTACTGGATATACATAAGTAATTGATTTTGGTCTGTTTCATTGAAAAGAGAGTCTCAAAATAAATTTGTTTTCACTTGGAGGGGAGAAAAACTTTGATATTTTTTTCATAATTTGCCCTCTATTTTTCATCATTGGTTGGCAAATGGACCGAAATCCTTTTCAGCTCCCCAGTGCTTAATTCAATAGGCAGATGATCCACTGTTAGAGACGTGAGATGAGCATTATACTTCATACTTTATTGTCACCAAACAATTGATACTAGAACGTACAATCATCACAGCGATATTTGATTCTGCGCTCCCCCCTCCCTGGATTACAAATATTAAATATTAAAAATAGTTAAAATTAGTAAATATTAAAAATGTAAATTATAAATCATAAATAGAAAATAGAAAAATAGGAAGTAAGGTAGTGCAAAATAAAACCGAGAGGCAGGTCCGGATATTTGGAGGGTTCAGCCCAGATCTGGGTCAGGATCCGTTCAGCAGTCTTATCACAGTTGGAAAGAAGCTGTTCCCAAATCTGGCTGTACGAGTCTTCAAGCTCCTGAACCTTCTCCCGGAGGGAAGAGGGACGAAAAGTGTATTGGCTGGGGGGGTCGTGTCCTTGATTATCCTGGCAGCACTGCCCCGACAGCGTGCGGTGTAAAGTGAGTCCAAGGACGGAAGATCGGTTTGTATGATGTGCTGCGCCATGTTCACGATCTTCTGCAGCTTCTTTCAGTCTTGGACAGGACAACTTCCATACCAGGTTGTGATGCACCCTAGAAGAATGCTTTCTACGGTGCATCTATAAAAATTAGTGAGGGTTTTAGGGGACAAGCCAAATTTCTTTAGTTTTCTCAGGAAGTAAAGGCGCTGGTGGGCCTTCTTGGTAGTGAACTCTGCTTGGTTGGACCAAGTCAGGTCATTTGTGATATTGATCCCGAGGAACTTAAAGCTTTTGACCTGTTCCACTTGTGTACCACTGATGTAAATTGGGTCGTGCGGTCCGCTACTCCTTCTGAAGTCAACAACCAATTCCTTCGTCTTGCTGATGTTGAGGGATAGGTTATTGTCTTCGCACCATGCCACCAGGTTCTTAATTTCCTCTCTGTACTCCAGCTCATTATTACCTGAGATATGGCCTACAATTGATGTGTCATCAGCAAACTTATATATTGAGTTTGATGGAAACTTGGCTGTACAATCATGGGTGTACAGTGAGTACAGCAGGGGGCTGAGTACACAGCCTTGTGGGGCACCGGTGCTCAGAGTGATTGTAGAGGAGAGCTTGTCCCTTATTTTTACAGCCTGGGTCCTGTCTGTGAGGAAATTGAAGATCTGGCTGCAGATCTGAGTGCTAAGGCCCAGGTTCCATAGCTTAGGAATCAGTTTTATTTGTAATGATGGTATTAAAGGCAGAGCTGTAGTCAATGAAAAGGAGCCTTACGTATGCATCTTTATTCTCCAGGTGTTAGTTAGATAAAGAATTACTACACCTGCTACATGAGGTGGCTTGAATGTAAACCTTAAAATGCTCAAATCATGTGGCTATAACCCGTGGGAGATGAGAGATTGGTGAACAACATGTAAATTTAGTGGCAAAATGGACCTTCCCCACTGAGGTGAGGGGATTGACATTGGTTCTGGGCTTGGAGAATTTTTGTAGAGACCGCCTTGTTGGCTTTGCCACAAAAGCTAGCTTACTTATGGAATTCTTGAAGAAAGGCATTCTGTGGGAATGGAAACTAGTTCATATTTAGGCAGTATCAGATCATAAAATCAGCCTTGCAGAAGTATCTGTTCTTGAGACCTCAAACCATTCTCGTTGTAGGTTGCTGCCACCTGTAACACGATATCCATAAGACCATAAGACAAAGGAGCAGAAGTCGGCCATTTGGTCCATTGAGTCTGCTCCGCCATTTTATCATGAGCTGATCCATTCTCCCATTTAGTCCCACTCCCCAGCCTTCTCACCATAACCTTTGGTGCCATGGCTACTCAGATGCCTATCAATCTCTGCCTTAAATACACCCAATGACTTGGCCTTCACTGCCACCCGCAGCAACAAATTCCATAGATTCACCACCCTCTGGCTAAGAAAATTTCTTCGCATCTTTGTTCTGAATGGGCGCCCTTCAATCCTTAAGTCATGCCCTCTCGTACTAGACTCCCCCACCATGGGAAACAACTTTGTCACCTCCGCTCTGTCCATGCCTTTCAACATTCGAAATGTTTCTAAGAGGTCCCCCTTCATTCTCCTAAACTCCAAGGAATACAGACCAAGAGTGGTCAAATGTACCTCATATGTTAACCCTTCCATTCCTGGAATCATTCTAGTGAATCTTCTCTGTACTCTCTCCAACATCAGCACATCCTTTCTTAAATAAGGAGCCCAAAACTGCGCACAGTAGTCCAAGTGAGGTCTTACCAGTGCCTTATAGAGCCTCAACATCACATCCCTGCTCCTATACTCTATTCCTCTAGAAATGAATATCAACATTGCATTCACCTTCTTCACCACCAACTCAACCTGTTACTCCAGTAATGATGTGTTACAGTGGTATAAAAACAGAAAGGCAATTCATTTGCATCTTAAAATCAAGAGAGACTAACAAGTTATGCAACCATAAATTTCCCGTTTAAGGATCTTTGTTGATGGACCCCCATCAGTTCCAGATGCAGTAAGGTTTACATGATGTGGTATATACTGTATGTACAGAATGAGGAAAGAGCAGAATCAGAGAGCGTTGCAATCAAGTTACCTGTGATATTGAGTGCACAAGTGGCAGAGCTTACTGCTTAAATTTTGCTTTTGGCCATCCAGACAGATACCCGTCAGGAATGATATTACACTCGGGTAGTATCTTCAAAGTTCAAAGTGCATTTATAATCAAAGTATGTATACATTATACAACCTTGAGATTAATCTACTAACAGGCAGCCATGAAACAAAGAAACCCCAAAAAAACTTATTAAAATAAAGAAGATCAACAAGCACTCAATGTGGAAGAGAAACAAAAATGCAACTAATAAACACAAGCAAATAGCATACTGTACTGAAGTGATAGAGTCATAGAGAAGTACATCACAGAACAGACACTATGGCCAATTTAGTCCTTACCAAAAACATTTAAACTGCCTATGGAACCTGCACTGGGACCATAGCCCTCCATACCGCTACTGTCCATCTACCTAGCCAAATTTCTCATAAACATTGAAATCAAGCTCACATGCACCACTTGTGCTGGTAGCTCATTGCACACCCTCAGAATCCTCTGAGTGAAGATGTTTCCCCTCATGTTCTTCTTAAACTTCTCACCATTCACCTTTAACCCATGACCCCTGGTGGTAGTCCCACCCAACCTCAGTGGAAAAAGCCTGCTTGCATTTAGACTATCTATACTGCTCATAATTTTGCATACCTCTATAAAATCTCCTCTCAACCTTATACATTCTAAAGAATACAGTCCTAACCTATTCAATCTTTCCTTTTAACTCCTTTAAACCTGGCAACATACTTGCAATTTTTCTCTGTAATCTTTCAGCCTTGTTTACATCTTTCCTATAGATAGGTGATCAAAGCCGTACACAATACTCCACTGGGTCTCACCAATGTCTCATACAACTTCATCATAACATCCGATCTCCTGTACTCAATATGTTGATTTATGAAGGCCAATGTGCTAAATACGCCACTTTCAAAAAATAATGGACCTGTATTCCCAGATCCCTTTGTTCTACCACACTCCTCAATGCCCTACTGTTCACTGTGTAAGACCTATCCTGGTTGGTCATACCAAAGTGTAAAACATCACACTTGTCTGCATTGCATTCCGTCTACCATTTTTAGCCCATTTTTAAGACTAATGAAAATCCCTCTGCAAGCCATGATAACCTTCCTCACTGTCCACTATACCTCCAATCTTGGTGTCATCTGCAAATTTGCTGATCCAGTTAATGACATTAGCATCCAGATCATTGATATAGATGACATACAACAAAAGGCCCATCACCGATCCTTGCAGCACACCTCTAGTCACAGCCTTCCAGTCAGAGAGGCAACCTTCTACTACCACATTGCAGCTTCTCCCACAAAGTCAATGTCTAACACAACTTACTACCTCATCCTGAATGCTGAGCGACTGAACCTTCTTGACCAGGCTCCCATATGCAGGATCTTGTCAAATACGTTGCTAAAGTCCATGTAGACAACATCCACTGCCTTGCCTTTATTCACTTTCCTGGTATCTTCCATGAAAAACTATAAGATCGGTTAGACATGACCTATCACGCAGAAAGCCATGCTGACTATCCTTAATGAGTCCATGTCTATCTAAATACTTGTATATCCGGTGCCTGGGAATATTTTCCAACAACTTTCCCACAACTGATATCAGACTTACAGGCCTATAAATTCCTGGTTTATGTTTAGAGCCATTTTAAAGCCGTGGAGCAACATTGTCTATTCTCCGATTTTCTGGTAGCTCCCTAACACTATGGATGATTTAAATATCTCTGCTTAGGCCCTGGCAATTTCTGCACTTGCTTTCCATAGAGTTCGAGGGGACACTTTGTCATGCTCTGGGGTTTTCTCTACCCTGATTTGGCTCAGTAATCTGTACCTCCTCCTCTGTAATCTGGGTGCATAAAGCTACAGTCAATTTGCCTCACTTCTATAGACTCTGTGTCTATGTCCTGAATAAATACAGATGCAAAAAATTAATTTAAGAATTCACCTAACACACATCAAAGTTGCTGGTGAACGCAGCAGGCCAGGCAGTATCTCTTGGAAGAGGTACAGTCGACGTTTTGGGCCGAGACCCTTCGTCAGGACTAACTGAAGGAAGAGTTAGTAAGAGATTTGAAAGTGGGAGGGGGAGGGGGAGATCCAAAATGATAGGAGAAGACAGGAGGGGGAGGGATGGAGCCAAGAGCTGGACGGGTGATTGGCAAAGGGGATACGAGAGGATCATGGGACAGGAGGCCCAGGGAGAAGGAAAGGGGGGAGGGGGGGGAAAACCCAGAGGATAGGCAAGGGGTATAGTCAGAGGAACAGAGGGAGAAAAAGGAGAGAGAGAGAAAGAATGTGTGTATATAAATAAATAATGGATGGGGTACGAGGGGGAGGTGGGGCATTAGCGGAAGTTAGAGAAGTTAATGTTCATGCCATCAGGTTGGAGGCTACCCAGACGGAATATAAGGTGTTGTTCCTCCAACCTGAGTGTGGCTTCATCTTTACAGTAGAGGAGGCCGTGGATAGACATATCAGAATGGGAATGGGATATGGAATTAATGTGTGGCAACTGGGAGATCCTGCTTTCTCTGGCGGACAGAGCATAGGTGTTCAGCAAAACAATCTCCCAGTCTGCAGCGGGTCTCGCCAGTATATAGAAGGCCACATCGGGAGCACCGGATGCAGTATATCACACCAGCCGATTCACAGATGAAGTGTCGCCTCACCTGGAAGGACTGTCTGGGGCCCTGAATGGCGGTAAGGGAGGAAGTGTAAGGGCATGTGTGGCACTTGTTTCGCTTACACGGATGAGTGCCAGGAGGGAGATCAGTGGGGAAGGATGGGGGGGACAAATGGACAAGGGAGTTGTGTAGGGAGCGATCACTGTGGAAAGCAGAGAGATGGGGGGAGGGAAAGATGTGCTTAGTGGTGGGATTCCGTTGGAGGTCCATTTTGGCTCCACACATGGATTACCTTTCTGGTCTTCCAGTGGACCAAATTTATCACTTGCAATCCTTTTGCTCTTAACCTATCCGTAGAATCCCTTAGGATCCACCTTCACCTTGTCTGCTAGAGCAACTTCATGCCTTCTTTTAGCCTTCCTGATTTCTTTCTTAAGTCTCCTATTGCATTTCTTATATTCCATAAGGAACTCATTTGTTTCTGCTTGCCTACACCTGCAATGCAGACACTTTTTCTCTTAACAAGTGCCTCAATATCTCTTGAAAACCGAGCTTCCCTACACTTATCTTTTATTTTGACAGGTACGTATCAGCTTTATACTCTCAAAATTTCATTTTTCAAGGCCTCCTACTTACCTACTTACCAAGTATATGTTTGCCAGAAAACAACTTGTCCAAATCCACACTTGCCAGATGAACCTGTGGACCAGACCTATTTTTTGGATATTTACTTTGTTTCTCACCCTCTGCATGCCATCTTGGCTGAACAGAGGAGTACTTTTATTAATCGACTAAGAAAACTGCGCTGCTCTGAACAGCACTATATGAGGCCATTCTCACCTCCGCCATTAGGCTCTATAATGAACCAGCCTATAGCCGGGGTAGTGATGACCCCCTCTGTTAGATAGTTTATGGTAACTTATTTTTTATTCTGTTTACTTCTCTTCTAATATTTATTTCTGTGCACTTGTAATACTAATGTGACACTGTAATTTCCTTTGGGATCAATAAAATATCTATCTATCTATCTGTTTAAACTAATAGCGCTGTGGTCATTGGATGCAAAGTGTTCCCCTACACAAACTTCCCTATTCCATTTACCCACAGGGAATTCATTCACGACCTTTAGTTCAGTACAGGATGGAGCCTCTCCCTCACCTCAGGCCCCGACACCAACCTTTTCAATCTGGCTCGGTGCCTAAGTCTTCATCCAAACATTGGGTTCTGTTGCTTCAACACACACTGGAGCCTGGACCCTGCCACCTGTATTCAGCTTGTACTCAACCTTTCCAATTTGGTCTGGTGGCTAAATCTTCGTTGTCCAAACATTGGGTTCTGTCACTTTGATACGCTCTGAGGCCTGGACCCATCCAGCTCCATTCAGCCTGTACACCACCTTTCCAGTTTGGTCCAGTGCTTAAACCATCATCTTAACATTGGGTTCTGTCATTCTGAAACTCTCTGGAGTCTGGACCCCAACACCTCAATTCGCCCCGGCACTTAAATCATTGTTCAAGCATTGGGTTCTGTCGCTTCTCGAGTCTGGACCCTGCCGCCTCGATTTGACCTATACTTGATATTTGCGTTTCAACCTGGTACTTAAATCGATTGAACTTCAGGTCTTGCTTGCTTTTGGTGATGGGCCTGCCGTCTTGCCTCACCTTTGTTCTGCACGATTGAATTGCCTCCAAATCCAACAGGAAGCTATCAGCTATTTGTTCCGATGATCATTTGCCGGAAAAAAGAGTAACAAAGTATTTAGTTGCTTCCTTTGTTTTATTGGTTACCAGCCAGAAGTCACAAAGTTTCACCAGCGCCATCTTTGTCCTGGAACTATTTTTGTATCAGTTTGACTGAATATTTACTATTTACCATTATGGCAAGCTCGAGGTTATGTTTCTGCGGACAGTAAGCCTTGTCATTCACCATATACACTTATGGAGTGAAAAAGGTGAAGACTCACTCAAAAACTTCTCTAGAAGGGAACAGGAAGGCAGATGAGTTAGTAAGACTAGGAATGAGGTGTGGTGTGAAATGGATTCCAGATATTGACGGAGTAATGACAAAAAAAACAGCAACATAATCAAAGGTACAGAGAGGGGAGAATTACGAAAGAAAAATTGGAAAACATCCAGGAATAAAGATATGGAATTGGATTGTACTTCTGAGAAACCAGATGATGCATCAGTACCATGAGAATTTAGGGTGTGAAGAAGCCTGCTTGAAATAGGTGGGTATCTCAGATTGCTGAAGCAAAATGTATTTCTGTTGAATTCATCAGTAAATCAAAGTTTACATTCTGGCAGTGCTTCAGATAGCTCTGGAGAATAGTTATGGTTTGTTGATAGGTATGTTGATGTAGGTAGGTACTGAAATCGAACTCTTAACCACCACTTCCACTGGCAGCTTATTCCACACTCTTGAGTGGAGAAGTTCTCCCATATGTTCCCTTAAATATTTCACCTTTCATCCTTAACCCATGACCTCTAGTTCCAGTTTCACTCAAGCTCAGTGAAAACAGCCTGTCTGCATTTACCCTATCTAGACTGCTCATTATTTTGTATACCTCTATCTAATCTCCCCTCATTCTCTATCACTCCAGGGAATGAAGTTCTAACCTATTCAACTGTTCCCTATATCTCAAGTCCTCAGGTTCTGGCAACATCCTTGTAAATTTTCTGTGCACTGGCACTCCGTCAATCTTATTGATATTGTTCCTGCATGTACTATACATGACCAGAACTGTACACAATACTATAAATTAGGCCTCACCAATGGTTTATACAACTTCAACGTAACATCCCAAATCTCCTGTACTCAGTACTTTGATTTATGAAGGCCAATATGCCAAAAACACTCTTCATGACCCCAAACAACTCTAAAGAAGTGGAAATTTTCCTGCTAGAGTCTTTACAATTTCTGCACCCACCTCCTGCAAGTTCTGAGGAAACACCTTTTCAGGCGCTGGGTACTTATCCATCTTAATTTGCCCTAGGAGAGAATGCACTTCCTCCTCTGTAATCCATATACAGTCCATGACCTCAATTATGAGAAAATCTGGAGATGCTGGAAATCCAAAGCAACACACACAGAGTACTGGAGGAACTCAGCAGGCCAGGCAGCAACTACGGAAAAGAGTAAACAGTCTGTGTTTTGGACCAAGAACCTTCATCAGGACTGAGAAAACGATGGGAAGTCAGGATAAGAAGTTGGTGGGAGGGGAGGAAGAACTACAAGATAGTAGGTGATAGTTGAAACTGGGAGAGGGGGAGAGAGCAAAGTAAACAGCTGGGAGGTTGATTGGTAAAAAAGATAAAGGGCTGGAGGAGGGGAAGTCTGATAGGAGAGAGTAGAAGACCACAGAAGAAAGGGAAAGAGGAGGAGTACCAGAGAGAGATTATGAGCAGCTAAGGATATAAGGTGTGTGACAAGAATACACATAGATTAAGATGTTAGCTGTCCTGTGGAATCAACAGTTGGTCTGCCACCTGTCTTCAGGAGAGAGAGAGATAAGGGAAACAATGGAGCAGCATTGAGAGATGTGTAATGAAGGGGAAGGAGAGCTGTCAAGAGCGGCTCCCCCTTTGAACCCTGAACTGTTTGAAGTGATGGACAGGCGATACCCCAGCAGGGAGATAAAAAGGGACAGGTTTGCTAAGGCAGGACACACACGACACCCGAGGTAACGAGACCCTGGAAGCGATGCGCCTCTCACAAGTCGGTGGGAAGTACCGGGCCATAAACGCACAGGGTGGAAAGGCACGATCGACGGGAACCTGGTGTGTGTCCACCCTTGCCTGGGTGCCAGGTTCAGCGCAGAGAAACGGTCGTATCTGGAAACGGAGGGGTCACGGTCGGTGACCTCAGATGACATCACAAAGGACTCGTCCGAAAGCTGACTGCGAAGGTCTGTGTGTGGAAGCTGTTTTGAATATTCATTCGTTTTGCTCTCTCTCCTTCACCCACACTGTCCATCTCCCACGGCAGCGATTACTGCGAACTGAACTGAACTTTGCGTCACTTTGAAACTGGTCATTTGCCCCTAGACAACGATAGAGCTTGATTGATCCTGTTATCTTAATTCTGTGTACATGTGTGTTTATCATTGCTGAACTGTTGCATTTATTATCCTTTTGATTAGAGTACTGTGTTGCTTGTTTCTTTAATAAAACTTTCTTAGTTCTAGTAATCCAGACTCCAACTGAGTGATCCATTTCTGCTGGTTTGGCAACCCAGTTACGGGGTATGTAACAGGTGAGAGAGGAAAACAGGAATGGGGAAAGCTGAAGGAGAGGACAGATTATAAGGTGTTGCTCCTCCAACCTGAGTCTAGCCTCATTGCAGCTGTAGAGGAAGTCATGGACTGACGTGTCATAATGGAAATGACAAGTAGAATTGAAATGGGTGGCTACTGGGCGATCATACTTTTTCTGCTAGTTGGAGCGTAGGTACTTGGCATAGCAGTCTCCCAATCTACTTTGGGTTTCATGATATACAGGAGGCTACACCGGAAACACCGGATACAGTAGATGACCCAAAAGACTCACTGGTGAAGTGTCGCCTCACCTGGAAGGTCTGCTTGGGGCCCTGGATGGTCGTGAGGGAGGAGGTCTGGGGGCAGCTGTGGTACTTGTTCTGCTTGTAAGGATAAGGACCTCAATGTTGTTTTGCCTCACTTCTACAAATTCTTTGTCCATCACCTGAATAAATAGAGATGAAAAAATCCATTTAAGTGTCCCCCATCTCTTTCAGATCCATGCGTATGTAAATAACCAAACTAGTCCTCCAAGAGCAATTGTGTCCCTTGCTATCCTTTTACTCTTAATATAGATTCACAACCCTCTGGCTAAAGAAATCCTCTTCATCAGTGTTCTAAATTAAGGCTATGCCCTCTGGTCCTAGACTCCCCCACTATGAGGAACATCCTCTTCACATCCACTACATCTAGGCCCTTCAATATTTGATAGGTTTCAGTGAGATTCCACCCCCCACCCATTTATCTAAACTCTAGTGAGTATAGGCCCAAGCCATAAAACACACCTTGTATGTTAACCCTTTCACTCCCAGGATCATTCTTGTAACTGTCCTCTGGATCTCCGCCAATGCCAGCCCATCCTTTCTTCGACAAGGGGTTTAACACTGCTCACAATTCCCCTAGTGTAGTCTGACCAATGTCTTATAAAAGCCTCAGCATTATATCCTTGCTTTTCTATTCTAGTCCTCTTGAAATGAATGCTAACATTGCATTTGCCTTTCTTACCACTGACTCAACCTGCGAGGTAACCTTCAGGGAATCCTTCACAAGGACTCCCAAGTCCCTTTGCACCCCTGATTTTGAATTTTTTCCCAGTTTAGAAAGTAGTCTATCCCTTTATTCCCTCCACCAAATGGCATAACCATACACTTTCTTATACTTTAGATTATGAAGACACGCAGTCCTCTTTTATTGTAATTTAGTAATGCATGCATTAAGAAATGATACAATATTTCCTCTGGTGTGATATCACAAAACACAGGACAAACCAAGACTGCAAAAAACTGACAAAGCCACATAATTATAACATATAGTTACAACAGTGCAACAATACCATAACTTGATGAAGAAGTCCATGAGCACAGTAAAAGTTCAAAGTCTCTCAAATGTCCCACATCTCATGCAGACGGGAGAAGGAAGAACTCTCCCTGCTATGCCGACCACAGTCCGACTCTGAGTCATCTGAAAACTTCGAGCTTTGATCAGTTCTCTGATACCGAGTACTGAGCGCCATCTCTGTCGGAAAGATTCGACCTCAATCTCGGTCACCAACAGCAGGCAAAGCCGGGGATTTTGAGGCCTTCCCTCCAAAAGATTCCCGATCACGCAGTAACCACAGCAGCGAACTGGCATTTCAGAAATTTTTTCAGATGTTCCTCTGTGCTTTCACGTCCATCTCCATCAAATCAGAATTGTCCACGGTCCTTATTTAACGGATACGATATCATTTTTCACCGGAGGGCTGCGCACGCGCGGTGCGCTGCTCTCTCTCCTCCCGCCAACTTTATCCCGTCTGTCACTATTTGACTATTTTCCTATTCTGTCTAAGTCCTTCTACAGATTCTGCTTCCTCAGCTCTGCCTGCCTTTCCACCTGTCAGGGGTCGATTGGAACTTTGAGACTTTTTTTTACGGTGCCCACGGTCTGCTCTTTATCAAATTATGCTATTGCTTTGCACTGCTGTAACTATATGTTATAATTATGTGGTCTTGTCAGTGTTAGTCTTTGGTTTGTCCTGTTTTTTTGTGATATCACTCTGGAGGAACATTGTATCATTTCTTAATGCATGCATTTCTAAATGACAATAAACGAGGACTGAGTGTCCTCATAATCTAATGTAATCTAATCTAATCTAAACCTATTTTCATATTGTGCACAAACCTGGCCACAATGCTATCAATCCCATCATGCAAATCACTGCCATAAGTATCGTGTGACTTGGTCATATTGTCATCAGTTCCTTCATCCAGAGAATTAATGTGGGAAGTTTTTGGCCCCAATGGAGTTACCACTTGTAACCTTAGATCCTGTGCAGATTAGCTGGTGGGAAAAATTTTAACTCCTCCCAGCTTCAATCTGAAGGTTCCTACCTGCTTTTAGAAGACCACTATCATCCTGGTACTCAAAAAATGAAAGGTAATGTTTCTAATGATTCCCATTCAATGACACTGACATCCTCTTATTATAAAGAGTTTTGCAAGACTGATATGGCACATATCAGCTCCAGCCTCCCAGCCAACTGTGACACTCTGCAATTCGCTTACTGCTGAAACAGGTCCATAGTAGGCAACATCTTCCAGACTCTACACTTATCTCTGGAACATTTGGACAGTAAAGACATCTTTGTTAGTTTATTGACTACAGTTCCGCCTTCAATACTGTAATTCCAAGCAAGTTAGTCTCCAATCTTCTAGACCTGAGACTCAATTCCTTCCTTTGTGGGAGAGCTCCTTGACTTCCTGACCAACAATTTCCATTTAGTAGGGATTGGCAGTAACATCTCCACAATGATTTTCCTCAACACTAGTGCCCCACATGGCCGCATCCTCAACCTTCTTCTGTATTCCCTGTTCTCTTATGACTGTGTGGCCAGATTTACTCTATCTCCATCTATA
The DNA here is from genome assembly GCF_030028105.1 of Mobula birostris. Taxonomy (NCBI): domain Eukaryota; kingdom Metazoa; phylum Chordata; class Chondrichthyes; order Myliobatiformes; family Myliobatidae; genus Mobula; species Mobula birostris. The sequence continues at coordinate 43,630,696 of NC_092392.1, read as the reverse complement.
AGGTTCCAGGTGACACCAGCATAGTGGGCTGAATCTCAAATAATGATGAATTGGAATAAGGAAAAGAAAAAAACTGAGCCTAAATGGTAGGTTGTCAAGATAATAATTTTTCCCTCAATGTAGGCAGAACAAAACAGCTGATCACTAACTTCAAGAAGTGGAGGGGTGCATATATTCCCATTTACATCAATGATGCTGAGGTGGAGAGGGTTGAAAGCTTCAGGTTTCTAGGACTGGACATCATTAGTGGCCTGTCCTGGACCAATCACGTAGATGCCATATTCAAGGAGGCTTACTAGTGTCTCTACTTTCTTAAGAGGCTTAAGAAATCTGGCATGCCCCTTTTGACCCTCACTACTTTTTAATTAATGCACTTTAGAAACTATCCTACCTGAATACTTTACGGCTTGGCATGGCAATTGCTCCGCACATGACCATAAGAAACAGTGGAGAGTTGTGGACATCCTCAGCATATCGTAGAAACCAGCCTTCTGTTGATGGACTCCATTCACCTATCTTGCTGCCTCAGTGAATCAGCCAAATCAAAGACCACGCGTACCCCCAACATTCTCTCTTCTTCCCCCTGCCATTGAGCAAATAATACAAATGCCTGAAAACATAGACCAGCCCACTCAAGAACAGCTTCTATCCCACTGTTATATGACACCTGATCAGTCTCTTAGTACGATAAGATAGACTTTTGACATCACATTTTAGCTCGTTATAACCTTGCACCTTACCACTTGTACTACACTTTCTCTGTCACTGCGACACATTATTTTGCATTCTGTTGTGGTTTCCTTTGTACTATCTCGGTGTACTGCTGTAATGAAATGATTTGTCTGGATGGTATTAAAACAATGCTTTTCACTATACCTTGATACATATGGAACTCATAAACCAATCTACCAATTTAATGTATAAAGCAAAAAATTGTAATCCCAACACTTGCAGTAGTAGATAAGTACAGGTATATTTTTATATAATGGTTAATTAAAAGAATGCTGAATTGTAGCTTATGAAATAAAGTTGGGGTGCAGGATCAGCTGATATGTTGTAGCCTCATGATATGGGAACTGGTGTATCACATAGTGGTTCCTGATGACCATATCTGCAGCAACTATTGGTTGCCCAGTGAACTCAGGCTCAAAATTGATTACCTAGAATCAGAGTTTCAAACGCTATGATGTATCAGGGAGGGTGAGAGCTACCTGGACACTGTTTCATGAAACAGTCACACCCATAAGATTAAGAACTTCAAATTTGGTCGATGCCCAGGGACAAGATGGTGCGACTGTGCATGAAACAAGTCGAGGGATCTAAGAGGTAGTGCTAAAGGAGCCTTTGTCATTAAGCTTGTCCAACAAGCCTGAGATTGTTGCTCCCTATAAAGATGAGAGAGGGGGTTATAAGAAGGATTTATCTTCTCTCCCCCCTTTTGAATGGTTCCCAAACTGTGGCACTGGTTCAGGGAACCACTCAAGAGGGGGGCACAGAAGATAAATGTAGTTTTAATTGGGGAGAGTATAGTAAGGGGAATAGATGCAATTCTTTGTTGCAAGGATTGAGAGTCCTACAAGCTGTGTTGTCTGCCTGTTGCTTGGGTTTGGAACATCTCATCTGACCTGCAGAGGAATTTGGAGTGGGAGGTGAAAGTTCCAATTATTGTAGTTCATGTGGAAAACAAGAACAAGGCAAGAGTTTCCATTGAGAGAAGGGAGCAACTAGGGACTAAATTAAAACTCAGAACCAAAAAGGTAATAATCTGTAGATTGTTACCTAAGCCATGTGCAAATTGGCATTGGGTTAATAAGATCAGAGAACTAAATGAGTGACTGAAAGGTTGGTATGGGAGAACCAATCTGTTTTACCATTGGTATTGGGGAATGGGCCCCACCTCAACTATACTGCTACCAGAGTCCTGGTGGATCACATAATTAGGGTTGTGGATAGGGCTTTAAACTATGTAGTGGGGATTTGGTTCAACAGCTTGAAAAATTATGGATAAGATAAAAGGGAAATGCAGGAGTGGTTACTGAAAAAAAATGAAGAATAAGACAAAAAGTTTAGAAAGGAATAAGAATTTAACTGCAGGCAATGTGAAGTCAAAGCTGAAAAAGAAGTGTGCTGAATACAGAATTGAATATGTTATATTTGAATGCAGGCACTATACAAAATGGGATTACACAATTAGAAATTGGCAAATATGGCATAATGGACATCACACAGCTGGGAGCTTAACATCCAAGAATACACATTGTATTGAAAGCACAGGCAGGTAAACAGAGGGGATGGGATGGCTTTGTTGGTAAAAATGAAATCAAGTACTTAGAAAGAAGTGACATAAGATCAGAAGATGTAGAATCCTTGTTGGTAGAATTAAGAAATTGCAAGGGTAGGAGTTAGCCACTACGTGGAGTACAAATTACAATGAGAAATAGAAAAGGCGTATAACAAGGGCAATGGTATGATAGCAATGGGGGTTTTTAATATGCAGGTAGATTGGGAAAATTAGGCTGGTGCTGGATCCTAAGAGGAATATTGTAGTTGTTTAAAGAGAAGCATTGATGCATGAGAGAGGAGCTGGCCAAAGTTGATTGGAAGGAGACACTAGCAAAGATGATGCTAAAGCAGCCATGGCTGGGGTTTCTGGGAATTATTTGGAAGCCACAGTATCGATTCATCCCAAAGAGAAGAAGGATTCTAAAGGGAGGATGAGACAGCGGGCTGAAAAGGGAAGTCAAAGACCAGATAAAAGCAAAAAGGACAGCATACGATATAGCCAAAATTAGTGGGAAGCTAGAAAGTTGGGAAGCTTTTAAAAACCAACACAAGGCAACTAAAAAAAACCATAAGACAAGAAGATGCTAACTATGAAGGCGTAGGCTTTTGCATATAAAACATGTGAGAATCGTTTTGCGAACTTAACAAAAGCCACAGCCTGTACTTTCATTGGAAGCAAATCAAAAGCCGTCTCCTTACGCTGTTGTCACATCAGACAATATCTCTTAAAGTGAATGCAACAACTCAACAACGGTGTTTGTGAAATATGTGGAGCAGTTTCTATTATGATCGATATGTAACATCTCTCACTCATTACATTAACCTACAAAGGTAAGCAAGCTAATAATTTAACAGAGAATACCAGCATATTTTCCAAATATTTAAAGGGTAAAAGAGAGGTAAGAGTGGATATCAGACTGCTCGAAATTAACTGGAGAGATTGTAATGGGGAACAAGTATTTTGCATAAGTCTTTACTGTGGAAGACATTAGTCGCATGGCAGAAATTCAAAAGTGTCAGTAAAGAGAAGTGAGTTTTCAACAACTGCAGAATTTTGTGTTTAGGCAGCTTAGTCATCTGGACCAGATGTACTGCACCACAGGTTTCTGAAAGAGGTAGCTGATAAGAATGTGAGGGGATTAGTAATGATCTATCAAGCATCACTAGATTCTAGAATGTTTCTAGAGAACTGGAAAACTGCAAATGCCACTACACTCTTTAAGCCGAGATGGAGACACAAGGCAGAAAATTATATTAGTTAGTCTGACTTCAGTGGTTGGCAAGATATTACGGTCCATTATTAAGGATGAATTTTTGGGGTATTTGGAGGCACGTGATAAAATAGGCTAAAGTCAGCATTGTCTTCTAAATTAGAATTCTTATCTGACAAATCCATTGAAATCCTTTGAAATAATAACAGGGAGGATAGACAAAAGTGAGAACGGCTACTCTGGCCTTGACTTTGTAGATATCTGTGGAAATGGTGGACCTTAGATACTTAAATGGTTATTGCATTCATTACAGTAATTCACCTTTTTCAAGCTGTGAATTGAAAATTATCATTAGCTATTGTAAGTACATAGCTTTTTAGCAGTTTTGTCAGTTTCTATGGCCCTTCATGTGTCCTCATCTAATTCACCTCTTCGGCAAAGCAGAGTATGTTGTGCTTCTATCTTTTTGACTTGTACAATTTTTAAGCAGTTTGCCATTAATTCTTTACAGAGCACCTAAAAATGCATGGTATCAGTGGTCCTGTTAGACACAAAGAAATCACTGAGTTATCAATGAAAGCTCTGCTGTAAAGTTGATACAAAGTTTTTTTAGTCATATTGATTTTCATCAGTAAATACTCCCTAACAACTGTAGATGTAAGGTATCTGAAATAAAAGTAGAAGATGCTGGAACATTCAGAAGGTCAGGCAGAATTTATGGAAAGAGAATTAGACTTAACATTTCACATCAAAGATTTTTTGTCCAAGAAGGGATTTTCAGCTTGAAATAGCAACTCTTTTCTTTCTATAAGTGCAACCTAAGTTGCTGACATTTGCTATACTGCAAATTTTCAGAATGAGGAAACATGTATAATCACTTGCTGACTACTACAAATTCACACAAAATTTGAATATTGAACATGTTCTGTCAGTGTGAGGCTCTAATTTACTTAGTGAGAGTGCTTGAGGCTCTAATCTACTCTTTTCTTAGAAGTACAGTTGGTTGCAATTAATAGAGTCATGTCAGGAACAGTACATTTTGGCCCAATTAAATGTCTAAGATTCAATTAGCCGAAGTTTTATGTAAATAGTTAAAATGGTATAAGAAAGACAAACTGCTGTTTAATTGAGCAACACACATAAAAGTTGCTGGTGAACGCAGCAGGCCAGGCAGCATTTCTAGGAAGAGGTACAGTCGACGTTTCGGGCCAAGACTCTTCGTCAGAACTAACTGAAGGAAGAGCTAGTAAGAGATTTGAAAGTGGGAGGGGGAGGGGGAGATCCGAAATGATAGGAGAGGACATGAGGGGAGGGATGGAGCCAAGAGCTGGACAGGTGATTGGCAAAAGGGATATGAGAGGATCATGGGACAGAAGGCCGAGAGAGAAAGAAAAGGGGGAGGAGGGAGAAAAGCCCAGAGGATGGGCAAGGGGTATAGTGAGAGGGACAGAGGGAGAAAAAGGAGAGAGAGAAAAAGAATGTGTGTATATAAATAAATAATGGATGGGGTACGAGTGGGAGGTGGGGCATTTCGATGATTTTAAGTTCCCTGGCCCCCATCGCTTTATATTCACCATGGATGTCCAGTCCCTATATACTTCCATCCCCCATCAGGAAGGTCTCAAAGATCTCCACTTCTTTTTGGTTTCCAGACCTAACCAGTTCCCCTCTACCACCACTCTGCTCCGTCTAGCGGAATTAGTCCTTACTCTTAATAATTTTTCCTTTGGCTCCTCCCACTTCCTCCAAGCTAAAGGTGTAGCCATGGGCACCCGTATGGGTCCTAGCTATGCCTGCCTTTTTGTTGGCTTTGTGGAACAAGCTATGTTCCAAACCTATTCTGGTATCTGTCCCTGACTTTTCCTTTGCTACATCGACGACTGCATTGGCACTGCTTCCTGCACGCATGCTGAGCTCGTTGACTTCATTAACTTTGCCTCCAACTTTCACCCTGCCCTCAAGTTTACCTGGTCCATTTCTGACACCTCCCTCCCCTTTCCAGATCTTTCTGTCTCTATCTCTGGAGACAGCTTATCTACTGATGTCTACTATAAGCCTACGGACTCTCACAGCTATCTGGACTATTCCTCTTCTCACCCTGCCTCTTGCAAAAATGCCATCCCCTTCTCGCAATTCCTCCGTCTCCGCCGCATCTGCTCTCAAGATGAGGCTTTTCATTCCAGGACGAGGGAGATGTCCTCCTTTTTTAAAGAAAGGGGCTTCCCTTCCTCCACCATCAACTCTGCTCTCAAATGCATCTCCCTCATTTCACACACATCTGCTCTCACTCCATCCTCCCGCCACCCCACTAGGAATAGGGTTCCCCTTGTCCTCACCTACCACCCCACCAGTCTCTGGATCCAACATGTAATTCTCTGTAACTTCCGCCACCTCCAACGGGATCCCTCCACTAAGTACATCTTTCCCTGCCCCCCCCGCTTTCCACAGGGATCGCTCCCTATGCGACTCCCTTGTCCATTCGTCCCCCCCATCCCTCCTCACTGATCTCCCTCCTGGCACTTATCCTTGTAAACGGAAGAAGTGCTACACATGCCATTACACTTCCTCCCTCACCACCATTCAGGGCCCCAAACAGTCCTTCCAGGTGAGGCAACACTTCACCTGTGAGTCGACTGGGGTGATATACTGCGTCCAGTGCTCCCGATGTGGCCTTTTATATATTGGCGAGACCCGACGCAGACTGGGAGACCGCTTTGCTGAACACCTACACTTTGTCTGCCAGAGAAGGCAGGATCTCCCAGTGGCCACACATTTTAATTCCACGTCCCATTCCCATTCTGATATGTCTATCCAAGGCCTCCTCTACTGTAAAGATGAAGCCACACTCGGAACAACACCTTATATTCCGTCTGGGTAGCCTCCAACCTGATGGCATGAACATTGACTTCTCAAACTTCCGCTAATGCCCCACCTCCCCCTCGTACCCCATCCGTTATTTATTTATATACACACATTCTTTTTCTCTCTCTCCCTTTTCTCCCTCTTTCCTTCTCACTATACCCCTTGCCCATCCTCTGGGCTTTCTCCCCCATCCCCCTTTTCTTTCTCCCTTGGCCTCCTGTCCCATGATCCGCTCATATCCCTTTTGCCAATCAACTGTCCACCTCTTGGCTCCATCCCTCCCCCTCCTGTCTTCTCCTATCATTTTGGATCTCCTCCTCCCCCTCCCACTTTCAAATCTCTTATTAGCTCTTCTTTCAGTTAGTCCTGACGAAGGGTCTTGGCTCGAAACGTCGACTGTACCTCTTCCTAGAGATGCTGCCTGGCCTGCTGCATTCACCAGCAACTTTTATGTGTGTTGCTTGAAATTTCAGCATCTGCAGATTTCCTCGAAATTGTGTAGTGTGACTATTTTCTCTTTTCCAGTTAATGATAGATTTAATCTATTTAGGTTGGCTGAGTTTTTTTCCATCCATGTCAGTTTGAAACATTGCCAAATTTTATTGGATATTATCTTGATGCCTCTACAAGTGTCAATCCTAATAATTCTGCTTTTTGCAACATTGATCATTTCTTCAAGAGGGCTAGTGAGATCATCAGGTATGACCTTGATTTTTACCAGCTTGCACTGAGTAGATGGAATTGGGTGAAGGTAGTATTCCTGAATGTAATATGTTCCAGATGCTAATCCAAAAAGAAGAAAAATGATGAACACAACAGAATGCAAGAACAAAAAGCTCAAATCTGCAATATATTGCACATTTTATGCCTTGTTCCTCCAAGGAGAACATATCATAGCTACGTCATTGGTTTTGGAGGCTTGCATGCCTTCATGGTTCAGAGAGCTCTGTAGGCTGGAGTCTAGGCTTTATACTTTGGCTCTTAGTAGGGTCACCCATGCCGAACAGATCAAAGGGTGGAGACCAGACTAAAAGTTATCCATCGATCCTCCAAGCTTGGAGGTTCAGCTCAGAGTTAACAACCCTGACTGGTAAAACAAAATTGTTATGGAAACAGCAATGAAGAATCCTCCTACATCTGAGTGTAGTGGTATTCCTGAGTCTCCCCACAGGATTTACAAGCTGTTTACATGCAACAGTGGCCACACCCTGGGCAATGGCTTTGAAAAGCTGGCCAAACCAGGTGAGAGTAGCTGTAAGGATTTTTTAACCCTCGGTGATTTTGGGCTTGCCTACCTAAAGTATGTGAAAAGTGGATTCGGCGACTACATGGAGGAAACCACCAGGTGGTTCAACGGGCAGAAAAGTATTTTCCAACATGCATTGTGGAGCGCAAAGAGCATGGCAAGACACATAGATCACCTTGGTCATCCACTGCATCCTGACCTACCTCCAGTGATCTTGGCTCTTGTCTTGCCGCTGGATCCAGATAACTAGGATGACAGAGTGAGGCTGATGATTTGTGCCAAGTTCCCTCACTTTAATCAAACTCATGCACAAGTCATAACATCCACAGATGCACCCACCCAAGGATGTCAGTTGTCCTTATCACTCACGATGGATGCATACACACATGACTTGTCAGTAGTGAAAACCAAGAGGAAGCTACTGACATGATGAAGGAAGCCCAAGACACTGTCAAATATGGAGGAATTTATTTGTTGTTCTAACAACTAGTGGCATCATGGGTAGTAATTACATATGTAATACTTATGCTAAATTTTTACATCATAATCAAACAGACATGGCAAGTAACGCACATCAAAGTTGCTGGTGAACGCAGCAGGCCAGGCAGCATCTCTAGGAAGAGGTACAGTCGACGTTTCAGGCCGAGACCCTTCGTCAGGACTAACTGAAGGAAGAGTTAGTAAGAGATTTGAAAGTGGGAGGGGAAGGGGGAGATCCAAAATGATAGGAGAAGACAGGAGGGAGAGGGATGGAGCCAAGAGCTGGATAGGTGATTGACAAAGGGGATATGAGAGGATCATGGGACAGGAGGTCCGGGGAGAAAGACAAGGGGGGGGGAGCCCAGAGGAGGGGCAAGGGGTATAGTCAGAGGGACAGAGGGAGAAAAAGGAGAGAGAGAGAGAAAGAATGTGTGTATATAAACAAATAACGGATGAGGTACGAGGGGAAGGTGGGGCTAATTCTGGGTTCCCCCCCTCCCCCGTCTTTAAAATACAGACATGGCAAGTATTTATTGGTCATCTGGTAGTGGTTTAGCTGCTTCTAAATCACATGTTCATTTCCTGAAATATCCAATTAAATGCTATAAATACAGTAATATATGAAGAACCTTTGTACCTCATTGGCAAAAATAGACATAACTGATCTTTTTAGTGCTTCTTTTTTTCACTTTGCAATGCAAAGTCTGACTTCATTTTTGCCTTCACTTGTCCCAATCTTTGTCCAACATTTTCGTCCCTTTATACACTCATAATGATTTGTCTTAAAGATACAATTAAGTTTTAACTTAATTAATAAGTTTTAAATATATAATCACTTGGACAGGGCTTTCCTGTCCAAGTAATCATAGATCTTATCCCTCACAATTCCTTCAAGTAACTTCCCTCAACCGAAATTGAGGGAGAGGTGTTGGCAGAATGATAGCAGATTTAAATGTTAAGGGAGCACTAAGATATAGTGTTACGTACCCCGTAACTGGGTTGTCAAACCAGCAGAAATGGACCACTCAGTTGGAGTCTGGATTACTAGAACTAAGAAAGTTTTATTAAAGAAACAAGCAACACAGTAATCGAAAGGATAATAAATGCAACAGTTCAGCAATAATAACCACACATGTGCACAGAATTAAGATAACAGCATCATTCAAGCTCTATCGTTGTCTAGGGATAAATGACCAATTTCAAAGTGACACACAGTTCAGTCCAATTTAGTAGTTCAGTTCGCAGTAATCATTGCCATGGCGATGGACAACGTGGGGGGAGAGAGAGAGAGAGAGAAAACGGGAACGACTGATCATTCAGAAATGGCTTCCACTCACAGACCGGCGATAATTGCTCACAAGCAGCTTTTGGGCAGGTCCTTGGTGATGTCACCGACTGTGACCCCTCCTCCAGATGCGGTCAATCCTCTGCAGCGAACTCGGCACCCAAGCAAGGGCGGACACACACCGGGTTCCCGCTGATCGTACCTTTCCACCCTGTGCGTTGCCCGGTACTTCCCACCGACTCGTGAGGGGCGCACCGCTTCCAGGGTCTCGTTAGCTCGGGTGTCGTGTGTCCTGCCTTAGCGAACTGGTCCCTTTTTATCCCCCTGCTGGGGTATCGCCTGTCCATCACTTCAAACAGTTCAGGGTTCAAAGGGGGAGCCGCTCCAGACAGCTCTCTCTCTCCCGTCCCTTCATTACACATCTCCAGATGCTGTTTCATTGTGTTCCTTATCTCTCTCTTGAAGACAGGTGGCAGACCAACTGCTGATCACACAGGACAGCTAACATCTTATCTATATGTATTCTCGTCACAATAGTGCTGATGTATAATTATGAATAAGATAAATAGAGGCATTACATTGGACTGGATAAGTAGTTAAACTTGATTAAATGGATCACAGTGCCAATATTTTCAAAGTAAATATGCAAAAATATAGGTCTAAGTTGCAGAAAAGCTAATTTTGATGGTATCAGAAAGGATCTGGCCAGTATGGATTGGGACAGACTATTTTCTGGCAAAGAGGTACTTGACAAGTGAGAGGCCTTCAACAGTGAAATTCTGAAAGTTAAAAGCTTGTGTGTGACTGTCAGAATAATAGGCAAGGCTAACAGGCTTAGGAAACCTTCTTTTTCAAGAAGTATATAGAGGTCCTGGTTAAGGAAGATGAAAGAAGTGCATAGCAGGTATAGGCAGGTAGAAACAACTGAGGTGCTTATGGAAGATAAGAAATGCAAGAGAACACTTAAGAATGAAGCCAAAAGAGATGGGGGAGAACTTCAGTGATTTACACAGGAGATAGGCACAAAGTCTATAGAAGTGAGGCAAAACGGCATTAATTTCATGGACTCTATACAGATTATAGAGGGAGAGGTGGTTGCTGTCCTTAGGCAAATTAGGGTGGATAAATCCCCATGGCTTTACAAGGTGTTCGCATGGACTCTGCAGGATACAAGTGGAGAAATTGCCAGACCCCAGCAGAGATATTTAAATCATCTTTAGCAACAAGTGAGGCAGGTGAGGAATTGAAGGATTGCCAATATTGTTCCACTGTTCAAGAAAGGTTCTAAAAATAAACCAGGAAATCACAGGCCAGTAAGCATGACATCAGTACAGGAAAAGTTATTGAAAGGTATTCTAAGGGACCAGATACATAAGTATTTGGATGGACATGGACAAGGATAGTCAGTATGGCTTTGTGCGTAGGTCTTGTCAAACAAATTTTTAAGAGATTTTCGAGAAAATTACCAGAAAAGTAGATGAAGGCAAGGCAATGGATGTTGTCTACATGGACTTTAGCAAGGCATTTGACAAGGTCCTGCATGGAAGGTTGGTCAAGAAGGTTTGTCACTTGGCATTCAAGATGAGATAGTAAATTGGATTAGATATTGGCTTTGTGGGAGAAGCCGGTGTGTGTTAGCAAATGCTTGCCTCTATGAATAGAGGCCTGTAACTGGTGATGTACCACAGGGATCAGTGCTGGGTCCGATGTTGTTTGTCATCTATCTGGATGCTAATGTGGTTAACTGGATCAGCAAATTTGCAGATGACACCAAGACTGGGGATGTAGTGAACAGCGAGGAAGGCCATCATGGCTTGCAATGGGATCTAGACTAGCTGGAAAAATGGGCTGAAAAAATGGCATGTAGAATTTAATGCAGATAAGTGTGAGGTGTTGCACTTTGGTAGGAGCAACCAGAGTAGGTCTTGCAAAGTGAATGCACAGTGAATGAGTGTGGTATAACAAAGGGGAATATAAGGTGATTATTCATTGAAAGTGGCGTCGCAGTTAGATAAGTCATAAAGAAATCTTTTGGCATAATGACTTTCATAAATCAAAATAGTGAGTACAGAAGATGGGATGTTATGATGAAATTGTATCAAGCATTGTCAAGGCCCAAATATGGAGTACTGTGTGCAGTTTTAGTCACCTACATATAGGAAAGATATACATAAGGTTGAAATAGTACAGAGAAAATTCAGTGATATTGCTGGGTCTGGAGGACTTGAGTTATAACGAAATATTGAATAGGTTAGCATTTTATTCCTTGGAACATAGAAGATTAAGAAGAGATTTGATTTTTTTTTAAAATAATATAGACAGGATAAGTGAAAGCAGGTATGAAATGCGGTTAGGTAGAACTACAACTAGAGGTCATAGCTAAGAGTGGAAGGTGAAAAGTTTTAGGGGAACGTGAGGGGGAACTGCTTCACTCAGGTAAATGAGTGCATGCGAGCTTGATTTAAATGTTTAAGAGAAGTTTTGATGGGTACATGGGTGGTAGTGGTGTGGAGGGCTATGGTCCCAGTGCAGGTCAATGGCAGTGGGCAGTTTAGATGGTCCAGCATGGCCAAGGGACCTGTTTCTGTGCTGTACTTTTCTATGACTATTGCAGGTAATCTTTACCTAAAAAGGTAAACTAGATTACAAGCGATAAGCTGAATGAAAGTTTGAAGTATTGTTATTGAATATTTTAAGTATTATTTTTACTTATGTGATAACTTTATGCCTGTTGTTTTCTCCATTTGTGATATGATCTCATGGTTGTATAATTCCAAGGATGTTATTCTCTCAATGAAACCAGCTGCTACAACATAACCATATAACAACTACAGCACGGAAACAGGCCATCTTGGCCCTTCTAGTCTGTGCCGAACTCTTACTCTCACCTAGTTCCACCGATCTGCGCTCAGCCCGTAACCCTCCATTCCTTTCCTGTCCATATATCTATCCAATTTAACTTTAAACGACAACATCGAACCTGCCTCAAACCACTTCTGCTAGAAGCTCGTTCCACACAGCTACCACTCTCTGAGTAAAGAAGTTCCCCCTCATGTTACCCCTAAACTTTTGCTCTTTAACTCTCAACTCAACTCATCTCAAGTCATCTTTGTGATTTGTTACTATAAAAAAAAGATGCAAGTTTACTTCATTTGTGGTTGATATGGAGGCTACCTCCTTGCAGTCTGCTTTCTTTGTGTGATTTGACAGCAGTTTCCTGAGTTAGTGACATTCCATTTCTTGGCCCTTGAGTCAGTTGAGCTAATTACATTTTCCTTGCAAGAGTAAGCAAGCACACACACAATCTAATTTTAGTGGTGGTGTAGCATTTAGCACAGCACTTTACAGTACCAACTGTAAGATTAGGGTTTGATTGTTGTTACTGTCTGTAAGGAATTTGTACGTGATCCCTGTGACCGCATTATTTTCCTCTGGATGTTCTGATTTTCTCTGCATTCCAAAGACATACGGTTAGGGTTAGTGGATTGTGCGGATACTTTGTTAGCACTGGAAATATGGTGAGCACTTTTGATTTGTACAGCACAGGCCTCCTTGATTTGATTTGATGGAAATGATGGATATCACTGTATGATTTAATGTGCATGTGAAAAATACAGCTAATCTTTAATCTGTTAATTTAACCTTAACTTTTTTTCTTGTGTCAGATTTTCTTTAGCTTTATGGATTTGCTGGTATCAATGGCTAGTCTGGTTGACTTGTCAGATATCTGTTGTGATGGTGGATCACAGATACTGAAATATTCATTGCAGTTCCTGTTGCTTTCCTGCTGCTGGTTCTGAATTGGAGGTTGTCATCATGTTGAATTTTGTCAACAGTTGTTTTCAATCCCTCACTTTTAGCAATTTTGTGATTTCCTATGGCCTTTCAAATGTCCTTGTTTGATTGATTTCCAAAGCAAAGCAGTCCTTAATCAGCTTCTGTCTTTTGACTGATGACGATCTTGTTAGTTTGTTTTACAAAACTATAAAAGATTATTTATACAAAAATACACAAAGTACAAACATAAGGAATTTATAAGACAGTGAATAAAATCAAATTAAAATATGATTATCTCTGTCTATAAACAGTCAATTCCCAGGGAAGCCCACTGTTTCCAGAAATCTCCCATTGTACCCATTTTGACTGCATGCTCCCTCTCCAAGAACAGCTGGGCATGACGTATCCTCAGGAGTTGGCCCTAGCAGGTCCCTCAACTGTCCGCTGCCTGGATCCATGAATGGCCATCTCGGTCAGACCCAGGAGAAAGCCCACTAGTAAATCCTCTTTGTCAACCATCCTATTCTGTACTGGGTGCCCATATATAAGGGGCACAGGGCTGAAGTATATCCAGAACCTTCGGAACAGCCTTTTCAGACACTCAAACTGGGTCTGCAACCTCTCATGCTCCCTATATGCATTTCAACACTATTTGCTTGTAGAGAGGTTGAACAGGCATAGTGTTAGTGGTCCTACTGAAACCACTGTTCAATGAGTTGTTATTCACAAGAAATCCACTGTAGGCATTGCTATAAAATGCTTCACATCTGATTTAGGATTTGCTGATGAAATTCACTGGAAACAAATGCAGATGCATGAAATCTGAAATAAAAACAAAAAATGCTGGAAACGTTCAAAACATCAGGCAGGATCTGTGAAAAAAGGAACAGAGTTAACATTTCAGGTCAAAGATCCTTCTTTAGGTAGGGGCCTTCAGCCTGAAATGGTAAATATCTTTCTCTTTCTACGTGTTGTCTGAGCTGTTGAGAATTTGCTACGTTGTGAAGCCTCAAGTTGAGAAAAGTTACAGAATGTACAAGGATGCACTACACCTTACCATGAACTCCGGAAAGTCTTTGATCTATTTGATTGACCATAACAGTCTTCAAACATTGTTTTGAAATTTTACTTTATAAATTACTTCATACTATGAGATTAAGTTATTTATTCTTTGGCATTAAATTGCTTCGGGGAAATTTATTTTAATGACTAATTCATGAGTCAGTGCAATTTATTGTGCATTACACTTTTCCCTGCTCAGGAAGATGATTATTGGCTAATTTCATTCACTGATGTTGGTTAATTATTTTTCTTATTTTACAATTTGGCAAACTTGATCAAATGCTGGCTTGAAACGGACCAAAGTATTTCTTGTCCCCACCCCCGCTAATCCTCCACATCGGTTATAATCAATACCTGTTAGTCAATAAGAGTTTATTGGTTAGTAAACAGTTGTTACAAATCTGTCCTGAAATGCTTTTTCTAATTTTGAATAGTTGGGAACTGAACAACAACCAACTGTAAATATTTATGGTTCTCAGTTCCAAAATTTATTGGAGCATTAATTAGAAATACTCATAGCTATTGTAGAATTGGGCTTCTTGCAATTTCTTGTACTTTATACTTTATACTTCATTGTCTCCAAACAATTGATACTAGAACGTACAATCATCACAGTGATATTTGATTCTGGGCTTCCCACTCCCTGGATTACAAATATTAAATATTAAAAATATTAAAAATAGTTAAAATTAGTAAATATTAAAAATGTAAATTATAAATCATGAATAGAAAATAGAAAAATGGGAAGTAAGGCAGTGCAAAAAAACCGAGAGGTAGGTCCAGATATTTGAAGGGTACGGCCCAGATCCAGGTCAGGATCAGTTCAGCAATCTTATCACAGTTGGAAAGAAGCTGTTCCCAAATCTAGCCGTACGAGTCTTCAAGCTCCTGAGCCTTCTCCTGGAGGGAAGAGGGACATGTGTTGGCTGGGTTGGTCGTGTCCTTGATTATCCAGGCAGCACTGCTCCAACAGCATGCAGTGTAAAGTGAGTCCACGGAGGGAAGATTGATTTGTGTGATGTCCTGCACCGTGTTCACGATCTTCTGCAGCTTCTTTCGGTCTTGGACAGGACAACTTCCATACCAGGTTGTGATGCACCCTAGAAGAATGCTTTCTACGGTGCATCTATAAAAATTAGTGAGGGTTTTGGGGGACAGGCCAAATTTCTTTAGTTTTCTCAGGAAGTAAAGGCGCTGGTGGGCCTTCTTGGCAGTGAACTCTGCTTGGGTGGACCAAGTCAGGTCATTTGTGATATTGACCCCAAGGAACTTAAAGCTTTTGACCTGTTCCACTTACGCACCACCGATGTAAATTGGGTCATGCGGTCCGCTACTCCTTCTGAGGTCAACAACCAATTTCTTCGTCTTGCTGACGTTGAGGGTTAGGTTACTGTCTTCGCACCATGCCGCCAGGTTCACATTTAGTTCACATTAATAAAAATAAAATTTAGCTTAAATTGCGAAAAAGGGCAAAAAGAGAAAGATAAAGGCATATGCTCATTGGCAAACCTCAAGAAATTATTTTGTCTCATTTCTCATTGTCCCAGACAAAGAGATATGATAAAAATAGAGGTATAGTTCACTTTTCAAAAATAGGGAGGAATTCAATTTTCCAAATATTAACTGGGGTTGTCTTAATGTTAAAGACTCATTGCGAATGGATTTTTTGTGGTATATGCAGGGAAGCTTTTTGCCACAAATTAAGTGAGTGCAAGTGGGGGAGCATTTTGGCGATAATCACCATATTTCAGAATGGTTATAGAAAATGAAAGGAATAGACCAGGAATAAAGATCTTAAATTGAACGAAAGCCAGTTTCATTAAAGTAACACACATCAAAGTTGCTGGTGAACGCAACAGGCCAGGCAGCATCTCTAGGAAGAGGTAGAGTCGACGTTTCAGGCTGAGACCCGTCGTCTGACGAAGGCCTGAAACGTCGACTGTACCTCTTCCTAGAGATGCTGCCTGGCCTGCTGCGTTCACCAGCAACTTTGATGTGTGTTGCTTGAATTTCCAGCATCTGCAGAATTCCTGTTGTTCATTAAAGTAAGATAGGATCTGTTAAATGGAGACTGGGAGCATCTGTTTGCAGGTCATTCCATATCTGTACGGAGGGAAGAATTCGTAGGTGGAACACTGATGGATGAGGGACAACATGTTTCTGTCAGTGTGAAGGTCAGGGATATTAACTACAGGGAACACTGGATGTCAAGGGATATTGAAAGTCGGTAAAGAGGAAAATGGAAGTACACAACAACAGGTTTAAAGAACTAAAAATGGAGAGATATGTCAAATGTAGGATGATGCTTAAAAGGTACATTCAGAAGACAAAGGGATTATGAGATATCATTGACAGACAGGATTAAGGAAAATCTGAGGGCATATTTATAGCTACATTAATAACGAAAGAATAGTTAGCAAAGAATAGGACCTATTTGGACCAATGGAGGCATTCTGTATATTCAACCAGGAGGTATAGGTGTTGTCCTAAATGAAATATTTTCATTGTTATTCACAAATGAAATAGACTTTGTGGTTGGGGAACCAGTGAAAGGGAAGATGAAAGTCTAGTGCAAGACTCCATAAATAAAGAACAGGTACTCAATGCCTTGGCTGGCTTAAAAGCTGGATAATTCTAAGGATCGAATGAAATTTATGGTGGTTGCTGTGTGAGATAAGCAAAGTGGCTGAGATTTATAAATCTTAATTGGCCACAAGTGAGGTACCAGATGGCAGAAGGATGGTCCCTGTTTACAAGAATGGCACTAGGGAAAAGCCTAGTATTTACAAACTTGTGAAACTAACATCAATGATAAGGGAAGTGTTGGAAAAATTCTAAGGGACAGAATTCGTGATCACATGGAAAGGCAGTGATAATCATCGGTAGACAGCTTAGTCCTTTCAAGAAAAGATCTTGTCTGACCCCCAATTTGATTAAATCTTTTGAGGAGACAATAAACCTGAATGTGATGAGGGCAGTGGGACTGGAGGCTGTTCACAAGGACCAAAAGAAGAGCACATCAAATTATGAATGGTATATATAGAGAGACTGCAGGAATTTGTCCTCTTATCAGAGATGAATGAAACTAGAGTTCATAGATTTAATACAAGAATAACTGATTTAGCAGGGACCTGAGAGTGGTGACTACCTAGAATATACTGCCCAAGAAAGTAATAAAAGCAGAGTCGCTGAGGCTTTGAACGTATTGGTTAAACCACACTGTGGTTTTATTGTGAGCAGCTTAAGGCAAGGATATAATGTTATTGGAGGGAGTCCAGAGGTAGTTCACAAGAATAATCCCATGAATTAAAGGGCTAATATATGAGAACTGTTTAATGGCCCTGGGCCTGTACACAGTGGAGTTTAGAAGCATGAGGGGGATCTCATTGAAACCTATTGAATTTTTGAAAGGTCTAGATAGAATGGACATGTAGGGGATGTTTCCTATGGTGGTGGGGGGAGGGGGGTGGTAAGATGTCCAGAACCAGAGAACACAGCTTCAGAATACAAGGGCATCCCTTTAGAACAGAGATGAGGAAGAACTTCTTTAGCCAGTGGGTGGTGAATCTCTGGATTCATTGCCATAGGTTGCTGTGGAGGCAAAATCATTGGGCATATTTAAAGCAGAGGTCCATAGTTTCTTAATTAGAAAGAGCGTTGAAGGTTACACGTTGTAGGCAGGAAAATGGGGTTGAGAGGGATAATAAATCAGCTATGACATTCTTAGCTCCCTTCTTAAACAACAGAACAATCAGCCATTGTTGCATTGTTTAAGAAAGACTGAGAATAAGCTGGGAAATTCTAGACCGGTGAGACTGACCTTACTAGTGGCTAAGTTTTGACCTTTTTGTTTATTGACAGACAGTTTGGAATAGGCCCTTCTAGCCCTTCAAACCATGTCACCTAGCAATCCCCTAATTTAATCCTGGCCTAATCACGGGACAACTTACAATGACCAATGAACCCATCAACCGGTAGATCTTTGGAACGTGGGAGGAAAATGGAGAATGCAGAGGAAACCTATGCAGTTTGTGGTGAGAATGTACAAACTCCTTACAGCTAGAGCACTGTGGAATGTGGTAGAACAGAGTGATCTAGGAATAAAGATCCATAATTCTTTGAAGGAGGTATCTCAGGTAGATAGGTTGGTAAAGACGGCTTTTAGCATATTAGCCTTCATAGAATCAAGTACTATATAATGGATTCTAGTTAACTGGCCACACAAGGACCAGTACATTTTGGCCCAATTAAGCTGCTGCCCCAATTAGCTCAAGTTTCATGGAAATAATTAAACAGGTATAAACAAGACAAACTGAGTAACAAATTATGTACGGTATTTAAATAAAATACAGAACAAATCAGAAAATCACCAATAACAGTACAGTGCTATTAACTGCATTAGTTCCTAATGTTATTGATGGAGGAATTCATCAGTTAATGTAAAGAACAATATCAGTGCAGACACCTAGTGCACTTCCTATATTGCATTCAAACGGTGCTATTGACCATTCCATCCTCCAAATCTTCATTTTCTTTGTAACATTCAAGATGACTGTCAAAACCTTCAAGTATTCCACTGTAATTCCGGGGCACCTAGGTGCGACTCGAGTAGCAGCAGTACTCTTAGTGGATACGAATAAAAATATTCCCTTTTCAGCCTGATACAGCTAAAAAGCACAACTGCTTCCAAGGTCAGTACAGTCAGCAAAGATGTCTTAATGCGTTTAAATGAACTATCGCTGCTTAAAATTGACTGAAACAACACCGATTGTGGTCGGTAGCGCCCACGTAGGATACCTTGGAGGAAGTGTGGGTGCAGAGCGGGATTACAAGTGCGTTTAAGGAAACGGGGTTTTAAACTCTCTATACCAACTATTGTGCAGTCCCTGGTGAATAATGATCTCAGAGCTGGGGTACAGAATCAGAGGGACATTAGGACCAGGTGTGTCCTTTGTTTCATGGAATCCTGGTTAATCCCTTCTGTACCAGATGCAGCGATTCAGATCGACGGGTTTACTAGACACTGTCAGGTTAGATCTGTAGAGTCTCTCAAAAGCAGAGATGGAGGAGTATGCCTCATGATCAACTGTTTTTGGTGCACAAATATATCAGTGCTGTCCCAGTTCTGCTCATCAGATCTGGAATATTTAGCAGTAAAGTGCTGTCTTTTTTACCTACCACGGGAGTTCTCTGGGGTCATTTTGGCAGCAGTTTACATTCCACCTCAGGCCAATGTCAAACAGGCTTTAGATTATCTGAGCAATGGGATCAACATGCACGAAACAGCACACCCTAACACCTTCACCATCGTTTTGGGAGATTTTAACCAGGCCCGTCTGAAAAAATCATTAAGCAACTCCCATCAACAGATCACTTGTAATACCAGAGGAAACAACATACTGGACCATTGCTACACCACCATCAAGAATGCCTACAGTGCTATTCCACACCCTCACTTCGGGAAATCTGATCACCTGGTTGTACTTCTACTGCCTGACCATAGGCAGAGACTGAAGACTGCAGCACCAGCAGTGGGGACCAAGAAGGTTTGGACAAGGGAAACACAGGAGTGTGTACAGGACTGCTTTGAATCGGTGGACTGAACTGTATTCAGGGATTCATCTTTGAACCTGGATGAGTATGCTGCAGTTGTTACTGACTTCATTAAAACCTGTGTGGATGAGTGTGTGCCTACAAAGACTTACTGTACATTCCCAAACCAAAAGCCGGGGATGAACCAGGAGGTACGTCGTCTGCTGAAGGCTAGGTCTGTGGCATTCAAGTCTGGCAACCCAGGCCTGTACCAGAAAACCAGGTATGATTTGCGGAGGGATACTTCAAGGGTGAAGAGACAATTTTGAACGAGGTTGGAGGTAACATCGATGCACAGCAACTCTTGCAGGGTCTGCAAAACATTACTTCCTACAAAGCAAAACCCTATAGCATGAATGGCAGTGATGTTTCACTACCAGATGAACTGAATGCCTTCTATGCCTGCTTTGAAAGGGAGAGCACAACTACAGCTGTGAAGATTCCTGCTGCACCTGATGACTCTATAATCTTTGTCTCAGGCTGATGTTAGGCTGTCTTTGAAGAGGGTGAACCCACGCAAGGCAGAAGGTCCTGATGGAATACTGGAAATGCTCCAAAAACCTGTGTCAATCAACTGGCGGGAGTGATCAAGGACATTCTCAACCTCTCAAGGCTACGGGCGGAAGCTCCCACTTGCTTCAAAAAGGCAACAATTATACCAGTGCCTAAGAAAAATACTGTGACCTGCATCAATGACCCATAGGACTCACATCTACAGTGGTGAAATGCTTTGAGAGGTTGGTCATGATCAGACTGAACTCCTGCCTCAGCAAGGACTTGGACCCATTGCAATTTGCCTATTGCCACAACAGGTCATTTGGCAGATGCAATCTCAATGGCTCTTCACATAGTTTTAGACCACCTGGACAACACAAACACCTATGTCAGGATGTTGTTCATTGACTATAGTTCAGCATTTAATACCATCATTTGCACAATCCTGATTGAGAAGTTGCAGAACCTGGGCCTCTGTACCTCCCTCTGCAATTGGATCCTCGACTTCCTAACCGGAAGACCACAATCTGTGCGGATTGGTGATAACATACCCTCCTCACTGATGACCAACACTGGTGAACCTCAGGGTTGTGTGTTTAGCCCACTGCTCTACTCTCTATACCCATGACTGTGTGGCTAGGCATAGCTCAAATACCATCTATAAATTTGCTGACGATACAACCATTGTTGGAAGAATCTCAGGTGGTGACGAGAGGGCATACAGGAGTGAGATATACCAACTAATGGAGGATGCCGCAGCAACAACCTGGCACTCAACATCAGTAAGACAAAAGACCTGATTGTGGACTTCAGGAAGATGAAGGAACACATACCAATCCTGGTATGAGATTTGGTATGTCAACAAATAGACAACAGGTGCAGGAGTAGGCCATTCAGCCCTTCGAGCCAGCACCACCATTCACTGTGATCATGGCTGATCATCCACAATCAGTACCCTTTTCCTGCCTTCTCCCCATATCCCTTCACTCTGCTATCTTTAAGAGCTCTGTCTAACTCTTTTTTGAAAGAATCCAGAGAATTGGCCTCCACTGCCTTCTGAGGCAGAGCATTCCACAGAACCACAACCCTCTGTGTGAAAAAGTTTTTTTCCTCAACTCCTTTCTAAATTGTCTACCTCTTATTCTTAAACTGTGGCCTCTGGTTCTGGACTCCCCCAACATCGGGAACATGTTTCCTGCCTCTAGCTTGTCCAATCCCTTAATAATCTTATATGTTTCAATCAGATTCCCTCTCATCCTTCTAAATTCCAGTGTATACAACCCCAGTCGCTCCAATCTTTCAACATATGACAGTCCCGCCATCCCGGGAATTAACCTTGTGAACCTACGCTGCACTCCCTCAATAGCTAGAATGTCCTTCCTCAAATTTGGAGACCAAAACTGTACACAATACTCCAGGTGTGGTCTCACCAGGGCCCTGTCCAACTGCAGAAGGACCTCTTTGCTCCTATACTCAACTCCCCTTGTTACTAAGGCCAAATTGCTATTAGCTTTCTTCACTGCCTGCTGTACCTGCATGCTTACTTTCAGCGACTGATGAACAAGGACACCTAGATCTCATTGCACTTCCTCTTTTCCTAACTTGACACCATTCAGATTGTAATCTGGCTTCCTGTTCTTGCCACCAAAGTGGATAACCTCACATTTATCCACATTAAACTGCGTCTGCCATGCATCTGCCCACTCACCCAACCTGTCCAAGTCACCCTACATTCTCATAACACCCTCCTCACATTTCACACTGCCACCCAGCTTTGTGTCATCTGCAAATTTGCTAAGGTTACTTTTAATCCCTTCATCTAAATCATTAATGTATATTGTAAATAGCTGTGGTCCCAGCATCGAGCCTTACGGTACCCCACTAGTCACTGCCTGCCATTCTGAAAAGGACCCATTAATCCCTACTCCTTGTTTCCTGTCTTCCAACCAATTTTCTATCCATGTCAGTACGCTACCCCCAATACCATTTGCTCCAATTTTGCACACTAACCTCCTATGTGGGACCTTATCAAATGCTTTCTGAAAAGTCCAGGTACACTACATCCACTGGCTTTCCCATGTCCATTTTCATAGTTACATTCTCCAAAAATTCCAGAAGATTGGTCAAGCATGATTTCCCCTTTGTAAATCCATGCTGACTTGGACTGATCCTGCCACTGCTATCCAAATATGCCGCTATTCCATCTTTTATAATTGATTACAGCATCTTCCCCACCACTGATGTCAGACTAACTGGTCTATAATTACCTGTTTTCTCTCTCCCTCCTTTCTTAAAAAGTGAGATAACATTAGCTACCCTCCAATCCGCAGGAACTAATCCTGAATCTATAGAACATTGGAAAATGATTACCAATGCATCCACGATTTCTAGAGCCACCTCCTTAAGTACCCTGGGATGCAGACCATCAGGCCCTGAGGATTTATCAGCTTTCAGTCCCATCAGTTTACCCAACAACATTTTCTGCCTGATGCGAATTTCCTCCAGTTCCTCTGTTATCTGGCCACTATCACATCTGGGAGATTGTTTGTGTCTTCCCTAGTGAAGACAGATCTAAAGTACCTGTTCAGCTCGTCTGCCATTTCCTTGTTCTCCATAATAATTTCACCCGTTTCTGTCTTCAAGGGCCCAACTTTGGTCTTAACTAATTTTTCCCTCTTCACATACTTAAAGAAGCTTTTACTATCCTCCTTTATATTCTTGGCTAGCTTACCTTCGTACCTCATCTTTTCCCCCCATATTGCCTTTTTAGTTATCTTCTGTTGCTCCTTAGAAGTCTCCCAATCCTTTGGCTTCCCACTCATCCTTGCTATGTTATATTTCTTCTCTTTTATTTTTATACCGTCCTTGACTTCCCTTGTCATTCACGGTCACCCCTTACTCCCCTTAGAATCTTTCTTCCTCTTTGGAATGAACTGATCCTGCATCTTCTGTATTTCCCAGAAATACCTGCCATTGTTGTTCCACTGTCATCCCTGCTAGGGTATCTTTCCAGTCAGCTTTGGCCAGTTCCTCCCTCATGGGTCCATAGTCCGCTTTGTTCAACTGTAATACTGACACTTCCGATCTTCCCTTCTCCTTCTCAAATTGTAGATTAAAACTTATCATATTATGGTCACTACCTCCTAATGGCTTCATTGGCTGGGGCATAGAGTATAAGAGCAGAGAGCTCTTGGTACAACTTTACAAGACATTAGTAAGGAATAATATGTGTTATTCTGGTCACCACATAATTTGAAAATTTGATTATACAGGAGGTGGTGGAAAGGAAAGAAATCACAATGTTGCCTAGGGTGGAATATTTCATTTATTAAGCGAGATTGGGTAGATTGGATTTATTTTTCTTGGAACAGAAGTGGCTGAAAGTGGGCCTGACAGAGGGAAACAAAATTGGGAGGCATAGAAAAGATACATTGTATGAGTATGGCTGAAGTGTCTAAAGTCAAACACCTAAGAGATATAAAGGAGGAGAAGAATTAATTTACACAGAAGATGATTTAAATATTGAATGTGTTGCCTGAGATGGTGAATAGAAGTGTTCTCAAAGCATTAAGAGTTCTTGATTTGCCAAAGCATAGTAGGCTGTGGGCTAAGTGGTGGTAAATAAGATTAGTTTAGATACCATGGACAAGAGAAAATCTGCAGATGCTGGAAATCTAAGCAAAACACAAACTGCTGGAGGAATTCAGCAGGCCAGGCAGCATTTACGGAAAAGGGTGCAGTCGAGATATTTCAGCGCGAGACTTTTCATCAGGACTCTCAACATTTTGGGTCAAGGCCCTTCAGTCCTGATGAAGGGTCTCAGCCTGAAACGTCAACTGTACTCTTTTCCAGCCTGGCCTGCTGAGTTCCTCCACCATTCTGCTTGTGTTGTTGGGACAGCATGGACTTTCTTTTTCAATCTACACAGCTTACTGTGGCTCCTAACATTTTCTCATCTGTGTGTGTAAAATAATATCAATTCTTTCATTCAGGTTCCTGCTTTATATAGTTAAAGGCTGAGCCACAGGTCCAGGTGTCTGGAGAATACTGGTGAGTCTGCAAGATCTGAGTCACCATGTTTATGCTTGGCTAACAGTCAGTCCAACACACATTTAAATCACTTACAAAACATTTCTGCTGCATTAGTTTAACAGGACTGTAGTGTTCTCGTGCAGTCTGTTGAAACTCTGACTAAACACCAAGTTAAACCGGAGCCAATGAAGACAGAGTCGTAGTGAGGTTAACCATTTACTGTTCATTCTTCCACATTAACATCGTATGGTGAAAACTGTTGATAAAAAAATACAAACATACACACCGTCTGTTTCATTCTGGAGACCACACGCGCTCTCTTCTTTTGGCGAGTGTCTCCAGCCGCCCCGAGTAGCGAGCGAGGGGAGAGTCCCGTCAAACCACCGCCAGGCCGGAGCCCACCCCGCGTTTGAAATTGAAAAGCCGACACGCACGCCACCCGAACCACCGCTTCCTTTAACAGAAACTATGTCAATATTTTTACTTCAAATACTTTCATAGGAACTTACAGCATTGCTTCTATAATGTCCCTTTGTGGGTAGACATAGAGCTCTTCACAATCATGCTGCACGCATGGCACGCACCTTCACACCTTCCTGAACCGGAGGTGATGTCATCACTTGCCACGAAATACCGTAGACAATGAATTTACCTTTGTTATACTATAACATAATTATCAACCTTTAACTTTAACTAGAAAATACTTACAAACAAATCATTTAAAGAGTAGACCCAACAAAGTCAAATAAATGCCTTAAGGGCAACGCACTCCCTGCCTGACCTTTGTAAAGTCACTATAAACATGGTGAAGAACTTTAGTCTCTAGATCAGTCTTTAGGTAGAAGTAGAACCACCTCTGTAACTGGTCTCAGGGTTCTTTTTCAGGGTTCATTGTAAAGATGTGAACCGGTTGACTGCCTGCTCTTTGTTGTTTGGCAAGCGCTGACATGGTTCTCTGAACGGTAGTGGGGTGACCCAGTTGTTTGCTTCATCTCTAAAGATCTTTGTGTCCATTATTTTTAAGAAGATGGCGTCTTCCACCAATGGAGCAAGTTTATTATTGTGCTTAGTTTGAGGGAAGACTGACTGTCCCAGTGTCTTCTCAGTTACTTTCCTATGCTCATGCCTTTGTTGTGCCTCCTTGATACATGTAACATTTGTGAAGGGCTGAGAAATTGAATGGCGGCCTCTCTATAGCACGTTAGTCTGTCGGGTTTGTGGACGTTGTCAGGGCACATCTCTCCTATCACCACCCAGCCCAGATCCAGACGTTGGGCGAAGGGGACGTTGTGTGGTCCATTGACCTGCTGCCTGACTTTGTGCACCCTAAAAACATCTCTTCCGAGTAGCAGGAGAGTTTCTGCTTCCCGATCCAGTTCTGGGATGTGCTTGGCAATGTGGTGGAGATGGGGCTGGTGTAGCACTGCTCTTCGCGTCAGAATCTCGGATCAGTTATTTAAGATCTCATTGCACTCTAAGAGTGGAGGGAGACTGATGACGACTTTGCCATCCAGCGACTCGAGCTGGAGGCCTTCTGTCTTCCTGCCATATGTTTCTGCGATGCCAGAGCAAGTTCTGAGGTAGTATAGGAATGGATTACCCTTTTCGCTGAACAACTCAAAGAACTCTGGTCTCACTAGTGAGCGGTTGCTCTGGTCGTCCAGAACTACATAGGCTTTGATGGCCTTGTCTTTGGCTCCCTTAGAGTATACCTTAGTGAGGCAGATCTTTCAGCATGAACAGCTCGACTGACCTGGATTACAAACTCCTGTGCAGCTTGAGCTGATAATAGTTGTATCAGACTGATGCTCTCCCTCCCCAGCATCCTCTTGTAGGAGTGGAGGAGCCTTGGCAGTTTGCGGTGACGGGCCAGGATGCATGGCTCCATCGTGATTAGTGCTGTTACATTCCGAGCACTTTATGGGGAATGTACACTCTTTAGCAAGGTGGGAGGTAAAGGAACAGCACTTAAAGCATATTCTTTTTTCCTTGAGAAAGGTCTTTCCTTTGTCAAACGGTTTGTTTCGAAAAGTTCAGCATTTTTGAGGGGGTGGGGTTTGTTGTGCAATGGACAATTCTTGCTAGGGTCATCTGCCGGACGATGCTAAGGATGACCTACGAGTCTGTGGTGGCCAGTGCGATCATGTTTGCTATTGTGTGCTGGGGCAGCAGGCTGAGGGTAGCAGACACCAAAAGAATCGACAAACTCATTCGTAAGGCCAGTGATGTTGTGGGGATGGAACTGGACTCTCTGACGGTGGTGTCTGAAAAGAGGATGCTGTCCAAGTTGCATGCCATCTTGGACAATGTCTCCCATCCACTGAATAATGTACTGGTTGGGCACAGGAGTACATTCAGCCAGAGACTCATTCCACTGAGATGCAACACAGAGCGTCATAGGAAGTCATTCCTGCCTGTGGCCATCAAACTTTACTACTCCTTCCTTGGAGGGTTAGACACCCTGAGCAAATAGGCTGGTCCTGGACTTATTTCCTGGCATAACTTACATATTACTATTTAACTATTTATGTTTTTATTACTATTTAATTATTTATGGTGCAACTGTAACAAACACCAATTTCCCCCAGGATCAATGAAGTATGACTATGCAAACAACAGGAATTCTGCAGATGCTGGAAATTCAAGCAACACACATCAAAGTTGCTGGTGAACACAGCAGGCCAAGCAGCATCTGTAGGAAGAGGTGCAGTCGACGTTTCAGGCCAAGACCCTTCGTCAGGACTAACTGAAGGAACCCTCTTCCTTCAGTTAGTCCTGACGAAGGGTCTCGGCCTGAAACGTCGACTGCACCTCTTCCTACAGATGCTGCTTGGCCTGCTGCGTTCACCAGCAACTTTGAAGTATGACTATAACTATGATTTGTGGAGACTTCGGTTTTATGCACTGAGACGGGTTTATTGATGACAAAATTGTTCAAAACGTGCTTGACTGGGTTGGTGTGAGTTGTGGTGCTGCCTTGATTCATGAAGCTGGGGTTGTTTCACCTCTTTGCCTCCTTGCACATAAACCTACTAAAACACTCAAAGGAAGGGAATCGACCACCGTTCTCTTGCCTGTACTCTGAGCCAATAGACACCCATCTTTCCTGCAGCCCAAATGGAAGTTTGTCCACAATTGGTCCAACTCCGCGTGAAGTATCCAGATACGACAGGCCAGTTAAATAGCCATCTTCTTTAGCACCTTGAATCTCCATGAGTAAATCTCTGAGTTCTCGTAATTTAGTGTGGTCCTTGGCTGACACCCTAGGAAAATTGTCCAGCCATTGAAATAGCGCCCTCTCAATAATTTCAGGGGCTGCATAGCAGACCCGAAGTCTCTCCCATGCTTTGTGTAAGGCTAGCTTGGGGTTGTTGACGTACACTGAGCATATGCCATTTAGTCATAAGGTCCAACTCCTGGCTTGCTGTGAGCTGGACTCCGCCGGTGGCACTGGTGAATGAGGAGTACCATGCACGGTAATTTTCAGACTTATCATCAAATGGTACATTCCTGAATTGACGAGGTCTTGACACGCTAAATACTGTGCCAAGGGTTCTGCTGCAGGTGGTGTGCTAGCTGAGGGAATATGTTGGGGAACACGTGACTGAGCGTGTACGTTCATGACGTGATTTGATGTTCTGACTTCAGCCTTTGTCTCTGATCTCGCCGAATCTGATAAATTTGGTATCGGGAAGTATTCGTAGTCAGCCTTTTCATACTTGAGTTTGTGGCAAAGTTGCAGTTGTGAGTTGTCTTCCCCAGGTGGACGCGATGCAACGAAGCTTCCCTGTGATATCACATGAGATGGGACTCCAATAGGCAAGTATGGAGAGGGAGAATGAATCTGCAGGTCAATTTGAGATTGGACATATTCGCTGGTGCGTTCCAATTTGGCACTTTCTGACATAGATTTTCTTGTTTCGTCTAGAACGTGCATTTCTTCAGCGTTTTCCAACTCTTGTTCTTCCACCGCGGCCGCATCAGCTTCTCGTTGTAGCGTCAGCACTTCTAACTCTATCTATTCTTGCCTTTTCCAACTGGTTTTCCGCTTCTCTGGCAGCCTTTTCCTTCTGTTTTTCCGCTTCTCTGGCAGCATTTTCCTTCTGGTTTTCCGCTTCCCTGGCAGATTTTTCCATTTTCAGTTTTGCTTCTTGGTTAGCGTATGACACTCGCACCTTGGCGGCTTCTGCCTTAGCTCTTGCGAGGGCAGCCACACTTGTCGACATCCTACTGCTCTTGGCGCTGGGTGCAAGCGACTTGATGCTTGATCGCGAAGCCATCGTACCACTTGTCAAAACATCTAATAATTTCCCCTTTTCACTGTAGTGTTCTCGTGCAGTGTGTTGAAACTCTGACTAAACACCAAGTTAAACAGGAGCCAATGAAGACAGAGTCGTAGTAAGGTTAACAACAGGAATTCTGCAGATGCTGGAAATTCAAGCAACACACATCAAAGTTGCTGGTGAACGCAGCAGGCCAGGCAGCATCTCTAGGAAGCGGTACAGTCGATGTTTCAGGCCGAGACCCTGCTCACTCTTCCACATTAACATCGTATGGAGAAAACTGTTGATAAAGAAATACAAACATATACAGCGTCTGTTTCATTCTGGAGACCACACGCGCTCTCTTCTTTTAGTGAGTGTCTCCAGCCGCCTCGAGTAGGGAGCAAGGAGGGTCCCGTCAAACCACTGCCAGGCCCGAGCTCATCCCGCGTTTGAAATTGAAAAGCCGACACGCACGCCACCTGAACTGCCGCTTCCTTAACAGAAACCATGTTAATATTTTTACTTCAAATACTTTCATAGGAACTTAACGGCGTTGCTTCTATAATGTTCCTTTGTGGGTAGACATGGAGCTCTTCACGATCATGCTGCACGCATGGCACGCACCTTCACACCTTCCCGAACTGGAGGTTACACATAAGACACGGTGAAACCAGAGATGACGTCATCACATACCGTAGACAATAAATTTACCTTTGTTATACTGTAACATAATTATCAACCTTTAACTAGAAAATAGTTACAAACAAATCATTTAAATCATTTAAATCATTTAAAATTTGTGTTGACTTTCCAATATCGTCTTCTATCTGCCCAACTTCTTTCTGTCTCTGAACCCAGTAACAGCCCCACAATTAAACTAATTGACAGTAGTGTAATTATGTGATTTCTGTCACTCTTCCTTATAATTAGCTGAGTTGCAGGAACTCACAATGTTAAACAGTGTTAATCCCCAGTCCCTGGACTGGGAGCTTTGGAAAGTTGTGTCTCATAATTGGGCAATTGCCAGGGGAAATATAATGTCCTCAGATTTAGCTACTTTGTAATGTTTCCTATTTTTTATTGCTTTTATTAGATCCAGTAAATTTTGTTTTAATTTGTTTCTGGTTTCTCTGTGCTGCTGTTTCAACATTTTATTTCATAATCCAAAACAAAGTTGTCCAGATATATTACCTTTCCACTTTCACCATCTGGCCAAATGGTAAATTAATGTAAAAGTATTGCAAATATTGATTAGCGAGCTGGCCATTCCAGAATTATTGGCTGTACAGGCACAAAAGCAATGGGTGATCACTGTTGTTAGTAACTTAAACTGAGCCACACTGAAGCTGTTACTGGGAAATAGATAAGTCTTTAATTACATAGTGAACCTCCAGTAGAGAGAGGACCAGCAGAATCCAAGAGAATCTCACTCTCCTGACACAATGTTTTATACCTCTTCATCACAAAGATAGCAATAAACTGTAGTCCATTGTTATATTCATCAACTTAAATTGGTATCTAGTCTGGTAAATTTATTGAGTACATACTTACAGTGGCAGCATTTTTCAACTAGCAGAATCCCTTTGAATATTATACAGTGGTGTCCATTCCAAAGGCCTCAGTAGAAGCTCCAGGCACCCAAAGTATGCCCCTTTTCTGTAGTGTTGAAGGACTAGAATGTTCCACATCCAATTACTGGTTTTACTGGACACTAAGAATCAGTTAAGTTGCATACAGTCTTTATTTCCTGAAGATTGTTTCTCATTATATTTAATCCATAATTACGCTACATAATTTCCAAACCCCAGAATGATTGCTAACAATCATGAAACAGAACTATAGGCATTGGTAGATAATGAAGGAGTTCATTATCTTAGATACTATTAGGAGAAGTGTCCTCCTAGTAATGGCCAGGGCAATGGGGACATGGCTGGTTCTCGAGCAGTGAGTTGAGGTGAAAGGCTAGAAGAGAATCAAGAGATAAGACAGCTAGAGAGATACAGGGTTGATTGTATTGACGGTTGGCAGGTGTTTCTGTAGATATGTAGAATTGGTAGAGGAGAAAGGATTTCAGATTTGGATCAAAAGAAACATAGCAAAGTATAGTACAATACAAGTCCACAAAGTCGTACTGACCCTTTAAAATTCAAAGTTCAAAGTACATTTATTATCAAAATAACTATACATTATACAACCTTGAGATTCGTCTCCTTATAAGCAGCTACAAAAAACTCCCAAAAGAACCCATTAAAACAAGATCATCAAACTCCCAATGTGCAGTGAGAAAAGAAGTAAATCATGCAAACAGTAAGTGCAAACGTATAGTGTTCTGATCTGGCCACAAAGAAAATCCGTCCACACACCCTTAAATTTAGCGCAGAGCTTGTAAACATCATGGTGTAGTGAGCTGAACTGGCCCATCCCTCACCTCAGGCCCTAACACAGTGACCTTTTCAATCTGGTAAGTCATTGTCCAAGCATCAGGTTTTAGTTACTTTGATACACTCTGAGGCCTGGACCCTGCCGCCTCGACCTAGCCTGTACCGGCCTTTACAATGTGGCCCAGTGTTCAAATCGATTGAAGCTTGGGTCTTCCTCGCTCTCAGCATCAGGCCCACTGCCTCGCCCAATTCTGCCGCATGGAATTGCCTCCAAGTTACAGGCTATTGATTGCGATGAGGTAAGGAAGCAGGGGCAATGAGAAAGAGAAATAAAGAAATCAGAAGAGAATGTCGTGCTAATAAGAGACCAGGCTGCAAGTGATGAAGCCGAGAAAGGGAGACAGATGGATCAAAGCAAGAGAGAAAAGAATGTATTTTAACAAAGACCCAATACATCAAATTTAATCTCAGTATTATTACATCTGCTTAAGGCTGAACTGATTATTCTCCTGCAGCATCAGGGACTTCAGATCTTTATCTCAAAGAAGATCTTTTCCTGATGGATCATTGAAGTACATGGAACAAAGAATATTGCAGCACAGTACAGATCCTTCAGCCCAGCATGTTGTGTAGACACTTTAAATAGTCCAAGATAAATTTAACTCTTCCCTCCCACATAGCCCTGCAGGTGGCAGGGTGGACATATGTCTCTACCAAAGGCACTCCTTCCTTCCGCTAGCCTGCAGGTCTCGCTTGGGCAAGGTGTAGCACCTGTATAGCCCCCCCAATTAGGGTAGGTAGATACTTTGTTGATCCCAAAAGAAATTAGTGTCACAGTAGCATTACAAGTGCACAGATATATATATTAGAAGAGAAGTAAACAGAATAAAAAATAAATTACCACAAACAGTCTAACAGGAGGGGGTCATCACTTCTCTGGCTATAGTTCGACTCATTATAGACCCTAATGCTGAGGGTAAGAATGACCTCATGTCTTTGCAGTTGTCTTAGTCCAGTGGTCCCCAACCACCAGGCCACGGACCAGTGCCGGGCCGCAAAGCATGCAGTACCAGGCCACGAGGAAACGATATGATTTGGCGATAGGAGTCAGCTGCACCTTTCCTCATTCCCTGTCACGGCCTCTGTTGAGCTTGAACGCACACGAGGTCATTACCCGCGCGTCATCCATGTCAGCGCGGGAAGAAGATCAACTCCTCGAGCTTGCAAATAACAGTGGGCTGAAAAGTATGTTTAACATAACATCTCTGCCGGCATTCTGGATCAAAGTCAAGGCTAAATATCCTGAGATAGCCATGAAAGCACTGAAAACATTGCTTCCATTTCCAACATATCACTGCAATGAATGCAACGAAAACTAAATTGCGGAATAGACTGGACATAAGGAACCCCTTTCGACTATCACTGTCTCCCATCACCCCTCGATGGGACCGTCTTGTTGCAGGGAAACAAGCCTAGGGCTCCCACTGATTCAGCGATATTGGTGTGTTACAATGATTTTATATGTTCATACGGGGAAAATATGCGCTGTGTGTTTAATATCCAAATGTTACTTAAAATGTTATGATGCTATTGACTTATAAGTGACTTATATAACCATATAACAATTACAGCACGGAATAAGGCGATCTTGGCCCTTCTAGTCCCTGCCGAACGCTACTCTCACCTAGTCCCACCGACCTGCACTCAGCCCAGAACACTCCATTCCTTTCCTGTCCATATACCTGTCTAATTTTACATTAAATGATAATACCGAACCTGCTTCTGCCACTTCTACTGGAAGTTTGTTCAACACTCACTTCAAGCTCCCCTGTCCTTTCCTGATAATTGACTTATCACTATATTCATGCGAGGAAAATATGCGCTGTGTGTTTAATATTAAATTCGTTAGATAAAACCTTTTAGAAACGAAATTGAGTGTATTAGACACTTATCACCGATATTCCAGTTGTGATTGACCCCTCCCCGAACAGAATCTCCAAAAACAATTTGTAGAAAAAAAATCGGCACGTACACGCATGCACAAGTCACACATGCGCACTGGTGCCCGTGCAAGGCTTCATGGTCATTGTAGTCTTTCTCGGGGTGAACACAATGTATTTGACTGCTACTCTTGTCCATTGGCAACCCTACCCCGCCCCCCCCCCACCCCCGCCGGGTCGGCCGGTCTGCAGTGCAAAAAAGGTTGGGGACCCCTGTCTTAGTCAATGCCAAGCCATGGGAGCAGGTGGTGGATGGTTGTGGGAGCAGGTGGTGGATGGTTGTATGAGCAGCTGATGCATATCACAAGTTCTTGTTATGCAACCACTGACACCAGGAAGACAATCTCTGAAGGGTATTGATAATGGCTGGGGTCACCCATCTTGCCCAGAAGACGTCAATGGCAAACTACTTAAGTAGAAAAAATTGCCAAGAACAATCATGATTGTGAGACCATGATCATCCACGTCATACAACACGCCACATAATAATAATATATCTGCCTCTACCATCACCCCTGTAATGTGTTCCACACACTTAGCACTTTCTGTGTAAAATCATCTTTAAAGTATGCCCCCTTCAAATTAGCCATTTCTGTCCTGGGATGAAGGTGATGACTGTCCACTCTGTTAGTGCCTCTTATCATCTTATGTATCTCTATCCATTTACTTCTCACCCTCCTAGCTCACTTAGTGGCTGGGTTTGGGGGATGTCAAAATAGCCTTGATAAATAACAATAATACATTTTACAGCATGATCCTGCAGTGGTGAATATACTGAATAATGTGGTCTGATGAAAGATGATTGATCTAAAAGGCTAACTGTGGTTATTACTCTTCACAGATGCTGCCTGACTTACTGTGTATTTTTAGCATCTTTCCGTTGAATTTTAGTCACTATGTGATGAAATAGTGCCAGTTAGAAGTAAACTGAGAAGTATGGCTTCAAAGATAGACAAGTCAAGGTTTTTCAGTGCTGAGTGTGAATGAGAGCTGGCTCATTCCTATAGGATCATCCAATGAGGCCATATGAGTAGAATTAGGAATATTGAGGAATGATTACTTTGATGGAATTAGACTTCCCAGCAGGCATCAGGAATTGGAGCAGATATGTGAATAGATCATAGAATGGTGTAACCAGTTGTAGCAGAAAGGGATTTTAATTTTCAATTCACTGACTGGGATTGTCCTGAAGCAAGAGTCTGAGGTGAGCATAAAGTTCCTAAAACAAATTGAAGAGGATTTTCTGAAGTCATATGTAGAAATTCCTTCCGGGAAAGGACTGTGCTTGTCCTTATCTTCAGGAATGGTTGGGGGGAGTGGGTGGAACAGGCAAGGGATTGAAGTGTCTGTCAAGGAATCTTTGGGAACAGTGTTCATTGTTTGGTAAGCTTCAAGGAAAATGAGAAAGGTACATATAAAGTTGGTTCCCCAGTTAGGATTCTATTCTGGGGCAGGGGTGAGGTGTATTTCAGCAGTGTAAGAAAGAACCTGGGAGAGCTAGGTTGGCAGAAGCTTCTAGAGGGGCAAGGATGGGCAAAACACATCTGAAAAGTGCCAGGCAATCAGAAGTGAAATAGTAAGAGTTCAGAGCCGCTATGAAAGTAGGAGACAAAGATGATGTATTCAAGGAATCCTGATTAATAAAGAATTTTGAAGTTTTGATAAGGGAAAAGAAGGTGGTATCATATACAGAAAATTGTCGTCAAACAATTGACTTGAAGTCTTTAGGGAATACAGGAGAAAAATTATGAAACAATTTAGGAAGACATAAAGGGACTATAAGATGGCCTTGGTAAGTAGGATTAAGAAATATTTAATACCTTTTATTAGAAGACAGATGATAGCTAAGGAAAGAACAGGTCTGGGGCCAGAGGAATCTGTATGAGCAGCAGTAAGTGAGATCTTGGTCCTTCACTGGGAAGAAGGGCATGGAATCAGGAGAGTTTAAGGAGAGTTGTTATTCAGGAGCACATTTGTATCAGGGAGGAGGACATTCTAGATTATTGGAATATGTTATGGTGCATAAATTCTCAGGGAAGAGCATGATCTATCCAGTGTGAGGGGATCCAGGAGTGCCCCTATTAACTGTTTGAAGCGAGACAGAGAGAGACATCCATCATTGATAGTTTGTTTGGAAAGGCGAGAGAGACGAAGATTGACGGTTGGACTGACACGGGAGTTAACTTTGGAGTCTTACTTCAGAGATAAAAACTGAGCAGTTCAAAGGTTGCTGTGGTGACCGACAGGACATTATTGATGTTACTTCCAAGGACTTGTTGCCTGCTCGCATTCCTTTACAGACAAAGGAAGGAGGGACTCTTTGAATGACAGTTGATGCTCAGTACCGTGAGATAAATAGGAGGTCAGATTATACAGACCTCAGACACATGATCTGGACACTGAATGAGCATTGTTGTGCTGGCAGAGAAAGTGGGTTTTGGAGGATCGATCCAAATTGCTATTCCAGTGAAGGAGAAGAGGTTGACTGGTGGAGAGTTGTCTATGTGTCCACCCTTGCCGGGGGATAGCTCCACCACACGAAAACCGGTCCCCCTGGTTAAAGTCACAGTCGGTGACTTGTGAAGGATTTCGGAGGATGACGAGGAAAATCGACTGCAACAGCTCACCTGAAGAATCAACTCACTCTCTCGCCATCGCTATTCAACTATATACCACGAACTGAACTGAACTGAACCTTAACATCATAAGACTGTATCTTTTTACCCCTAGACTTAAAGAAGCTTGGTTTTTCATACATATATTTCCACACTTACTGATATACATATATATATATATATATATATATAATCATTGCTAACCTGTGTGATTTATCTTCATTTATATTACTGTATTGCATAGTTACTAATAAATATTATTAGTTTATAGCAATACAAGACTCCAAAGTGGTTTCTATTTCTGCTGGTTTCTTTATCCCCGTCACAGGGTACATGACACCAGGATGTACAGTAAGTGGAGCAAGGAGGAGATTGCTGGGGCTCTGCCAGATGTTTTTGCATCTTTGTAGCCATAGATTGGAATATAGCTAATGTTGTCCCCTTATTCAAAGTTTAAGTTTACATGTTCTCACTGTGACTGTGTGGGTTTCCTCCAGATGCTCCAGTTTCTTCCCATATTCCAAAGATGTATGGTCCAGATTAGTAGGTTGTGTGCATGCTATGTTAGCACCAGAAGTGTGGTGACCCTTGTGAGCTGCCTAGCATAATCCTCACTGATTTGATTTGATGCAAATGAAGCTTTTCACTGTTTTGATGTACATGTGACAAGTAACAATAATCTTTTTCTTTGTTGTTAGAAAGTAGGGATAAGCCAGGAAACTACAGGCCAGTGAGCCCTTGCATCAGTGGTATGGAAATTGTTGGAGAAGGTTGTGAAGGATAGAATTTATGTTCACTTGGTAAGTCAGGGACTGATTAAGAGAATCCAGTACAATTTTGTGCAGGGAAGATCATGACATATAAATTTGATTGAGTTCTTTGAGGACATAGTCCAGGAGACTGATGAGGTTTAAAGGTTATAGGTGCTGGCCATATATACTTTAGTAAGTTTTTTCTCAAGGTTCCGCATGGTAGACTGGTTCAGAAGATTAAGGACAAGTGATCAGTGATGTGTTGACTTACTGAATGCAAAATTGGCTGGTAGATTAGAGGCAGAGGGTAGTGATTGACGGGTGTTTTTCCAACTGGAAATTTGTTACAAGTGGTGCTCTTCAGGGCTTGTTGCTGGGACGATTGGTTATATATAAGTGATGTTGACAATTTTGAGAGTAGGATTAGTAAATTAGTAGACAACATGAAAATTGGTATTTATCTTAACTATTTGGTTGGGTCTTTTTATAAACTTCATTGTGCTGCCTGCTATAGATAAGCCGCAGTAGGTTTAAGAGCTAAATAGCAACAACAGCAGCAGCCCAAACTGGTTTTCCCCACCCAGGCAGGTTCTGACTGAACTCAGTGAATACTGTAGGTGAAACCAGCTGCTTCCTGCACGCATGCAGAACTCGTTGACTTTATTAACTTTGCCTCCAACTTTCACCCTGCCCTCAAGTTTACCTGGTCCATTTCCGACACCTCCCTCCCCTTTCTAGATCTTTCTGTCTCTGTCTCTGGAGATAGCTTATCCACTGATGTCTACTATAAGTCTACTGACTCTCACAGCTATCTGGACTATTCCTCTTCTCACCCTGTCTCTTGCAAAAACGCCATCCCCTTCTCGCAATTCCTCCGTCTCCGCCGCATCTGCTCTCAGGATGAGGCTTTTCATTCTAGGACGAGGGAGATGTCTTCCTTTTTTAAAGAAAGGGGCTTCCCTTCCTCCAATATCAACTCTGCTCTTAAACGCATCTCTCCCATTTCACGTACATCTGCTCTCACTCCATCCTCCTGCCACCCCACTAGGAATAGGGTTCCCCTGGTCCTCACCTACCACCCCACCAGCCTCCGGGTCCAACATATTATTCTCCGTAACTTCCGCCACCTCCAACGGGATCCCACCACTAAGCACATCTTTCCCTCCCTCCCTCTCTCTGCATTCCGCAGGAATCGCTCCCTACACAACTCCCTTGTCCATTCGTCCCCCCCATCCCTCCCCACTGATCTCCCTCCTGGCACTTATCCGTGTAAGCGGAACAAGTGCTACACATGCCACACTTCCTCCCTGACCACCATTCAGGGCCCAAACAGTCCTTCCAGGTGAGGCAACACTTCACCTGTGAGTCGACTGGGGTGATATACCGCGTCCGGTGCTCCCGATGTGGCCTTTTATATATTGGCGAGACCCGACGCAGACTGGGAGACCGCTTTGCTGAACATCTACGCTCTGTTCGCCAGAGAAAGCAGGATCTCCCAGTGGCCACACATTTTAATTCCACATCCCATTCCCATTCTGACATGTCTATCCACGGCCTCCTCTACTGTAAAGATGAAGCCACACTCAGGTTGAAGGAACAACACCTTATATTCCGTCTGGGTAGCCTCCAACCTGATAGCATGAACATCGACTTCTCTAACTTCCGCTAAGGCCCCACCTCCCCCTCGTACCCCATCTGTTACTCATTTTTATGCACACATTCTTTCTCTCACTCTCCTTTTTCTCCCTCTGTCCCCCTGAACCTCTTGCCCATCCTCTGGGTCCCCCCCCCCATCTTTCTTCCCGGACCTCCTGTCCCATGATCCTCTCGTATCCCCTTTTGCCTATCACCTGTCCCGCTCTTGGCTCTATCCCTCCCCCTCCTGTCTTCTCCTATCATTTTGGATCTCCCCCTCCCCCTCCAACTTTCAAACCCCTTACTCACTCTTCCTTCAGTTAGTCCTGACGAAGGGTCTCGGCCTGAAACGTCGACTGCACCTCTTCCTACAGATGCTGCTTGGCCTGCTGCATTCACCAGCAAGTTTGATGTGTGTTGCTTGAATTTCCAGCATCTGCAGAATTCCTGTTGTTTCCACCTATATGTTGCTTTATTACATTTAAATGGCGTTAAAACAGCATTGTTTGTCACTTTAACATGATTTAAATTTACACAAATAGTAAAATCTTTATTTCCAGTTCCCAAAACAACATTGTTAGCAACGCCATACTGTATCTGCTTTTCAAGATGTTTTTGGCCTCCTGTTTAATCAAACAGGGTTGACACTAGCTGCCAGCCAATAAAAACAATATGATAAAGTGATTAGTAATCTTCAAGCCACATGAAAGTGTTGCTGCATAATAAATGCTTGTTGCCATGATAAAGTTTTGAGAGGGTGCTTGCAGGAGCTCAGAACTTTGCCCAGTGCAGGTTTTCCGAACAGCCTGGAATGATCCTGTGCTCTGGGAAGCTGAGAATGACTATAACTTTGACCTTCATATACAAAGCAACTCAGGCATACAGATGAGACTGTATTTAACACTGCAACAGATAACAAATCTCAGAGCACAGTGATTGGCATGTGAGAGTGGATCCAGAAAACAAAATAGCTTCCAGAGTAACTGACCCTACGTCAGACACATGGGGATTAGATTGGGACAATGATGAATACCTGGTCAGCATAGGCTCTTTTGCCTGGGGAATTACCTTTTATATTCTTTCACTATTCAGGACAGTCTGGGAAATCCAATGGATGTGCTCACAGGTATCTAGTGTATAAATTCATGTACTAAGGTACCTTTCAGTAAATATAGATTCTCTCTGTGCCTCTCTGATTATTAATACTAAAGGTAATTATTGTAACAGAACTGGCATCCCTATTTTGGGCTCAAGGATAAATCTCTCTGTTGAGTTAGTGGGAGACTCGAGTCAAACCACATGGATGAAAAACTGAGACATCTGGGGCTGGATAATTAGTTATTACTGACCTAGTATGAAGCTTTCAGTGAATTCTGCAAGTCCGAAGGACTTGGCTTGCTTTGATTGGAAGGGATACCTTCAGAAATACATATTGAGAAATGACTACAATATGCTGGTCACACTGGCAGTGATGGGAAAACCACTGGGGGAACCACTGATGCATTGGTCATGATCTTTCAAGAATCACTTGATTCTGGCATGGTCCTGGAGGACTGGAAAATTGCAAAATGTCACTCCACTCTTTTAAGAAAGGAGGAAGGCAAAAAAGAGCAAATTATAGGCCAGTTAGCCTAACCTCAGTAGTTGGAAATATGCTGGTCTATTATTGAGGACAAGGTTTCGGAGTACTTGGAGACAAATGATAAGTCAAAGTCAGGTTTCCGAAAAGAGAATTCTTGCTGGCAAATCTGTTAGAATTCTTTGAAGAAGTAACCATCAGGGTGAACAAATGAATGTCATTTACTGCAATTTTCAGAAGACATTGGATATGGTGCCTCACATGAGCCTGCTCAACAAGATAAAAGCCTATAAAGTTGCATGAAGTATACTGGCATGGATAGAGGAATGGCTGACAGGCTGGAGAGATTCAATGGGAATAAAGGGGGCCTTTTCTGGCTGCTACCAATAACTAGTAGTGTTCCTTGGGGGCCAGCTTTGGGACCGCTACTTTTCATATTATTTGTCAATGATTTAGATAGTGGAATTGATGGCTTTGTGGCAAAGTTTGCGGATGAAAGGAAGCTAGTTGGAGGTGTAGGTAGTGCTGAGGAAGAAATGTGATTAAGACAGGACTTAGACAAATTGGAAGAATGGGCAAAAAGTGGCAGATAGAATACAGTGTTGGGAAATGTATGATAATGCATTTTGGTAAAAAGGAACAATAGTGCAGACTGTTACCTAAATGGGGAGAAAATTCAAACATCAGAGGTGTAAAGGGAGTTAGGAGTCCTTGTGCAAGCCTCCCAGAAGTTTAGTTCACAGGTTGAGTCTGTGGTAAAGAAGGCAAATGCAATGTTAGCATTTATTTCAAGGGGAATAGAATATAAAAACAAGAAGATAATGCTGAGGCTTTATAAGACACTAGTCAGGCCATACTTGGAGTATTGTCAACAGTTTTGGGCCCCTTATCTCAGTAAGGATGTATCATCATTGGAGAGAGTTCAGAGGAGGTTCACGAGGATAGTTCCAGGATTGAAGGGGTTAACATATGATGAGTGTTTGGGAACTTTGGGCTTTTACTCAATGGAATTTATCAAAATGTGTGGGATCTCTTTGAAACCTATTGTATGTTCAAAATGACCCAATAAGGTGGATGTGGAGAGAATGTTTCCTCTGGTGAGGGTATCCAGAACTAGAAGGCACAGCCTCAAAATTGAGGGGTGACCTTTTAGAACAGAGGTAAGGAGGAATTTTTTAGACAAAGAGTGGTGAATCTGTGGATTGTTCTGCCACGGAATTCGCTGGGGGCTAATTCCCTGGGTATATTGAAAGTGGAAGTCGATAGATTCCTGATTGATTGAGGCATTAAGGGGTAGATGAGAGGATAGGTATATGGGGTTGAGTTGGATCCTGGATCAGCCATTATGAAATGGTGGAGCAGGACTAGTTGGCCAAAATGGTCTAATTTTGCTCTTATGTCTTATGGTCTTATGAAAACCATTTGAAACTTGCCCAAGGCAAATTGATGAGCAGGAAGTTTGATGCAGATGAATTATTTTTATCTGGAATGTGAGAAACTGGTTAAAGAAATGAGTAAACAGGAGGAAGCAGCTCAAGTAGCTAAGACTGAGGTGGAGGGACTGCAGGAACAGTGCAGTAATTTAAAGTCGGCTCTAAATGTGATACAGAAATCAGTATACAAAAAGAAAAATAACACTGGAGACCATACAAAGTGATTAAAGCAGATACAAAAGATGCAGGACCAACTTGCTGCATAGAGAGGAATAATATGTGTTCTTGGATATGAAAGAGGGGAGGAGAGTAAAAATGCAAATAAAGGTTGGAGTGATTTAACAGATGATGTGGCTGGATATGGTGGGAGTGAACATTCCACTGCATTTGCATCCTTTTTATGGATGGTGTTCCAAGGAGTATATGGAATAGCATTAGATCAAGACCACTTAGGACCAAGATAGATCCTTACAGACACTGGTGTCTCATTATACCAATGAATCTAAAAAGGCATTGGAAACATTTGATCCCACTGAACCTACACATACTGAGGCATGGATACTGAGGACAATGAGTAGAGAGTGGGGAAAGTAGATACAAAGACCAACTAAACCCTCTTATAGAAAGGTACCTGGAGAAATGACGGTAGGGCACCCACCCAAAGGTTTCCCCACCACTCTATCGAGTGGCAAGAAAGGACAGAGGAAATGGAACAGTGCCAGGAATGGGGAGAACTGAAGGTGGAATATTTAAGTGCTATAGCTGTGGTCAAGAGGAACGCATCAAGTGAGAACGTCCAAACCTGAGAGGAGAGCAAGAAGGTTCGACCTTAGGCGGGCCAGATAGAATGAGCCCGCAATATAACATGGGGGAGACATCACTATCTTGGGGATTACACCCCAAGCTTCAA
The DNA here is from genome assembly GCF_030028105.1 of Mobula birostris. NCBI lineage: Eukaryota > Metazoa > Chordata > Chondrichthyes > Myliobatiformes > Myliobatidae > Mobula > Mobula birostris. The sequence goes on along the minus strand of NC_092392.1, from coordinate 43,588,801 downwards.
ACATGGGTGTGTGACTCAAGATGGAACAATGCAGGAGTGATGCCTGAGAACAATGAAAAAGGAAGAACTCTATTTTAAGTTTTTTTACAGATGGCTTTGCATCTGTACAGATGGGTGAGAGGAGAAATTGATGCAGCATATATGTAGAGGATGAATATGATCAGGAGAAGTACAGTATAGCATTAAAGTTAACCAACACTATGAGTGCACAGGCTGCAGAATTTGCAACTGTGGCATATCAAAATCAGAATCTGGTTTAATATCACCAGCATATGTTGTGAAATATGTTAACTTATCGACAGAAATTCAATGCAATATATGATAATATAGAAAAAAAATAACTAAGTTAATTGCAGTAAATATATATGTATATTAAATAGTTAAATTAAAAATAGTGCAAAAACAGAAATAATATAAAAAAAAGTGAGGTAGTGTCCATATAGGAATCAGATGGCAGAGGGGAAGAAGATGTTTCTGAATTGCTGAGTGTGTGCCTTCAGGCTTCTGTACCTCCTTCCTGATGGTAACAATAGGAACTGGGCATAATCTGGGTGATAGAGGTCCTTAATAATGGATCCTGCCTTCCTGAGGCATCACTCATTGGAGATGTCTTGGATACTACGGAAGTTAGTACCAAGATGGAGCTGACTATTTTAACAACTTTCTGTAGCTTCTTTCAGTCCTGTGCAGCGGGTGATAGCTATTGGGTGATAGTCATTAAAGCAGATCACACTACTCTTCTTAGGAACTGGTATAATTGTTGCCCTTTTGAAGCAGGTGGGTACAAAATTATGATCTATGGGGACACCAGGGAGCCGAAAGCACCCTGGAAAAGATAAAATAGGTGTGCTGGTGACCAAGGATGAAGGACAGTGTGTAGCACTATGTCAAGAATTGCTTGATCTCTGCACAATATAATCCTGACAGAAATGTAAATGTAAAGAAAGGAGCCCTCCAACATACCAGACTAGTGGAAGAGTTTTAGACTAATTTGCAGATAGATTATGTTAGACTCTTGCCACCCACCCCAGGAGGGTACAAAGATATTCTTGTAGTGATAGATACTTTTACTAAGTGGGTGGAAGCTTTCCTGACTAAGACAAACATAGCCAAAGCCGCTGCAAAGAGTTTATTGGAAAGGGTCTTCACTCATTGGGGATTACCTTGGAATATAGAATTGGATCAAGGCACACATTTTACAGTTCAGATAATGCAAGATGTCAAGACACTTTTAGGGATCAAGCAGATATTTCATATATCCTATAGACCACAATCTAGTGGAACACTTAAACTATGATTGCCAAAATTGTGTAATAACATGGCAGGAATACTGTGAATCATCAACAAGGTTACACCCTCTATAAACTCATGACTGGAAGAGATATGAAGGGATTGGAGGAGTTGTTAGGATTAGATTTGTCAGAACCCAAAATAGTTTTGATTGTGTCAAAAAAGCGGGTACAATAGATGGAGGAGACAGTGAAGGAGGCCAATATGTGTCAGCCCACCAAATAGGAAAGAAAAAGCAATAGACTAAAGCCTACTTTGACTCAAAAGTCAGTCCCATTGAATTAAGTCCAGAACAAAGAATGATGATTAGACTACATCAACACACTTCATTTTAAGTCCAAAGTTTGCGGGGCCTTATGAGATTTTAGACAATACAAGTACATCAATATATAGGCTACTGATTTCTCCAGATAAAAGTGGATGGCAGCACACCAACCAATTGAATTTGGTGGGGATGAAACAGGAAAGTTATACCATTGGCACATAACAATTGATGTAGATGATGGTCCAGATTTTGGAGTCTTGACAACTGATGTACTTGGTAGTCTTGACTTCAGAGATTTGAGGTTGGAACAGCTATTCCAAGAAGATGGTGACTAAGTGGGGGGGGGGGGAGATTTTCTGTTCCCTGATTCTGAGAATCAGGGGAATTTTCTCAAGAAAATAATGGAAAGAAAAAATATATTGGTTCTTTGCACCCCTATCATGAAACAAAATTGGGTGAAATAAAATGGATGGCTTAAATCCAAAATCAATAAGGAGCCTGGATTGGATGGGCTAGAAAAACATATAGAAAATATAATTTTAAAATAATTTAAGATTGAAATTGGATATAAGAGCAGAAATTATCCTTCTGTGTTACAGGTTCAATTTGACATGAAGAGAATAATGTGCAGTATTTTGTTGTGTGGATTTAACCATGACTGGGGCCCGAACCATACAGCAGACAAACATGTCAACAGTGATGTCATTAAATGGAGAAAATTCAGTGATCAAAATTAATTTTTCTCAATCAATATGGGTAATACGGGTTTATACGGGGGGAAATAGATGGCTCAAATTTGCATTATACTGGAGTAGATGGTTTGATGTGTGTGTACAAGAAGCTGCAAAGGTACAATTCTTATACAATAAAATTCTAAAGGTGACAGTATTCAGTATATCAGAGGAAATAATCATTAGTCAGTTTTCAGGTCTAGTTATGAAACAACCTTCAGATGATTATGCCCACAGTAAGATTACAGTTCTGTGCGATCACACTCATGTGAATATTGAGTGGAACAGTGATCTACACAAGAGACCTATTGATTAGGGTGTCCACATCAATCGTTTCTTGAAGGTTGCTTCCATCATTATAAACTGTCCACAGGATAATATAGTACACGGGAGAGAAGACTGGAATGGACAGTAAATGACACAGGTAAGAGTTTCTATCAGGGCCCTGGTCCTTTCAGGGTTTTCAAAACCACTAGAAAACTTACCACCCTACAACTTCAATTAACTGAAATTACACCAGTGTCAGGTACCCCGTGATGGGAATTAAGAACCAGCAGAGATGGAAAACACTTTGGAGTCCAGTATTGCTATAAACTAATAATATTTATTAGTAACTACACAATACAGTAATATAAATGTAGATAAATCAAACAGGTTAGCAATGATTATTATATATATATATATATATATATATATATGTAAGTATATCAGTAAGTGTGGAAATATATGTATGAAAAACCCAGCTTCTTTAAGTCTAGGGGTAAAAAGATACAGTCTTACGATGATGAGTAAAGTTCAGTTCAGTTCAGTTCGTGGTATTGAGTTGAGTAGTGGTGGAGAGAGGGAGAGGGAGAGATTTGAGTCTTCAGGTGAGCTGACACCATCGATCTTCTCGTTGTCCTTTGAAATCTTTTAAAAGTCACCGACTGTAACTTCAACAAAGGGAACCTGTTTTCTGTGGTGGAGCTATCCCCCAGGTGAGGGTGGACACATGGACAACTCCCCACCAGTCAACCCTTTTCCTCTTTCCACTGTTCGAGCAATGGATCGGTCTGCCTGATCGATCCTCCAAAACCCACTTTTTCTGCAGGCACAACAATGTTTATTCAGTGTCCAGATCATGTGTCTGAGGTCTACCACCTAACCTCCTATTTTATCTTCCAGTACTGAGCATCAACTGTCATTCAAATAATCCCTCCTTCCTTTGTCTGTGAAGAAATGCACAAGCAGGTGAACTGTCCTTGAAGTAATATCAACAACCTGCCTTCAGTCACCATAGCAACTTTCGAGCTGCTCGGTGCTGTCTCCAACTCCAAGCTCAGTAGAAATCCAAAGTTACTTCCAGTGCCTTAAAGTGACAGTCCAACCATTAAGCTTCATCTCTCTCTCTCTCTTTTACAAACAAGCTGTTAAATAACTCATTCTCTCTCTTTTCAAAATCACAGTTAATAGGGGTACTTCAGGATCCCCTCACACCAAACCCAAATATAGTGAGACCCAGTGTAATACAACGGGGTAGGATTAGTGTTCGAAGATAGAGGGGAGCTTGTCACTTTGGTACCAGTATACCAGCACATGCAGGTATTTATTATTTTAACTGAAATAATGGTGCTCACTTACAAGGAGACACTTGCCTCTCTGTGCTTCTCTGATCATTATTACTAAGGGTAATCCTTGTAACAAATAGGTCTAGTTGTCAAGGAGAACTTTTCAAGCAACTACTCATAACTTTGAGAGGCTATATGGTTGGGGTTAACGCGTGGACAAAGTAACCATGCTGGATTTAAAATTATCTGATCTTGTCAAGACAACTTTGTGAAGATATCAATTTCACAATATGTGTGCTTCCTATTTCACAAACATAACTTTACAACCAACATGGGAGGAGGAGTGGTCTAGAATAGGAGGCTGTAGCAGCAAATACTTTGAGTATCTGTTCTAATGTCCAGTTTATTAGCAAAAACAATTGCTGTTACAACCACAGCAAGCCACATATCCTTGCCACCATTTAAAGCTTCCATGGTTACAATTATAGGTATTACAGTACCACAAATTATAGCCACTTCATTCCTGCTGGTCTCAGAAAAAAAGATCCAGAGATATATCCTGTGTCCAAAATAACATCATCTTTCTCCTAAATCCTGGAAAAGGCCTATTGAGAGTAGGTCTGTCGTGGCAATGCAGGTGTCTGGAGCCAACAGTAAACTGAAGTTTAAGGCTATGTTTTTGCCTGTGCTTGAGCAACTCAACTTTCCATCAAGATTATGTCAGTTTTTGTTATTCTGTCGATCAGTTCCAAATTATTGAAATAATTCTATGATATTTATATTAAACTTGTGTAAAATCTATCCAAATTCTGTATATCGTTTTGGCATTTGTGGATTATGCTACTTACTTCCTTCTTTGGTCTTACTGAGAAATCTTAAATACTTGACAGCTCAAAACATTTCAAGCATTTTGAGAATGGGTAAAGGGAAAATCCACACCACAGAGATATTTCTGAGTAACTTCCTTAAAGGTTAGAATTAACACCAATTGACTCACTGTTGACTTTACAATTCAAATTGATGGTTTGTCAAAATGTCTATCACATTCTGTATCTACAGAATTGTTTTCCCTTGTATTTTGCCAATATCGTGACTTTAACAATTTGTTAAATGATCTCTAATACATAACGTAGAAGGAAACATAACTAATCTACGTAATCTGGAGAAAGGCATCGGAAGAAAAATGTTGATGGTGGGTTTAGATATTGAGTTAGTGATTAATCATTGTTCTTACTATATGAAAATAGATTTACTAGAAATATATGGAATAAGAAATTATGCTCCACTCTGCTGGAATTCTTTGAGGAAATAACAAGTAGGATAGACAAAGGAGCATCAGTGGATGTTGTTTCCTTGAATTTTCAGAAGGCCTTTGACAAGGTGCCACACACGAGGTTTGCTGATGAAAATTACAGGAAAGATACTAACATGGATAGAAGATCGGCTGACTTGCAGAAGGCAAAGAATAGGAATAAATGGGTCCTTTTCTGATTAGTTGCTGGTGGCCAGTGGTGTTCCACAGGGGTTGATGCTATGACCATTTATTTTACATTAGCTGTCAGTGATTTGGATGGAAATTGATTGCTTTTTGGCCAAGTTGGTGGATGATGGTTGGATAGCAGGAAGGGCAGGTCATGTTGAGGAAGCGAAGTGCCTGTAGAAGGAGATAGATAGACAGAAGAGAATGGGCAAAGAAGTAGCTGATGGAATATAGTGTGGGGAAGTGTATGGTTATACACTTTGGAAGACGGAATAAAGGTGTAGAGTATTTTCTAAACAGTGAGAAAGTGCAGAAATCAGATGTGCAAAGGGACTTGGAAATCTTTGTGCAGGATTCCCTAAAGCAACAGTTTCCAAAGTTTTTTATGCCAGGGACCCCTACCGTGAACCAAGGGGTCTCCCCAGATTGGGAGCCCCTGCCCTAAAGGTTTAATATCACAATCGGGTTTAATATCACCAGCATATTCATGAAATTTGTTAACTTTGTGGCAGCAGTACATCAAATTACAGTAAGTATATATATAAAATAAATAGTTACGTTAAATAAGTAGTGCAAAAAATTAGAAATAAAAGATGTAGTGAGGTAGTGTACCTGGGTTCAATGTCCATTCAGAAATCGGATAGTAGAGGGGAAGAAGGTGTTCATGAATCATAGAGTGTGTGTCTTCAGTCTTCTGTACCTCCTTCCTGATTGTAGCAATGAAAAGAGGGCATGTCCTGAGTGATGGGGGTCCTTAACGATGGACACCGCCTCTTTGAGGCACTGCTTCTTGTACTTTCAGGTTGAGCCGGTGGTAAGGAAGACAAATGCAATGTTTGCATTCATTTCGAGAGGAGTAGATTATTAGAGAAAGGATGTAATGCTGAGGCTATATAAGGCATTGGTCAGACAGCGCTTGAAGTATTGTGAGAAGTTTTGGCCTGCAAATCTAAGAAAGAATGTGGTGGCATTGGAGAGGGTCCAAAGGAGGTTCATGAGAATAATCTTGGGAATGACAGGGCTAACGTATGAGGACCGTTTGATGGCTTGTGCTCAAACTCGCTGGAGTTTATATCTAGGGGGCCAACTATAATCAAACACTTGAGGTACTTTATGATGCCATCACTAAATAAGAAACATTTTTCCCTGACAACATTTTATATCATATTTGGGGATTTCAATCAGGCTTGTAGCACCAGAACTTCAACACACTATCCACTGCTATACTAACATAAGGAATACCTATAATTCTATACCTAGACTGCATTTCAGAAAGAAACATCCATCATCAGGGATCTCTATCATTCAGGTTATGCTTTCTTCTCATTGCTGACACTACGAAGAACGTGTAGGACTCACACCACCACATACAGTTAATAACCCTCAACCATCAGGTTCTTGAACCAGTGGGGTTAACTGCACTCAACTTTACTTGCTCCACCACTGAAATGTTTCTACTACCTATTGACTTGTTTTCAAGGACTTGGCTCATGTTCTCAACATTTATTGTTTATTGATTTATTATTTTTTCTCTTTCTTTTTGTATTTGCACAGTTTGATGCCTTTTGCACACTAGTTTTCTGCCTTGATGATGCAGTCTTTCTTTGATTCTGTTATGGTTATTGGATTTATTGAGCATGCCTGCAAGAAGATGAATCTCAGAGTTGTATATGGTGACATGTATTGGATGGACTTTGATAATGAATTTACTTTGAACCTTGAGTTTAGTAGAATGAGGGGGGATCACGTTGTATCGTATCGAATATTGAAAGGCCAGTATGAAGAGAATGTTAACCCTTCCGATTAAGATGGCACTACTGAATGTGTGCGACAACTTCCTAGTAGTCAAACAGTTAAGACATCTGAGTAAAAACATTACTAAAAATACCTTTTCCCAGGAAAATTGTGTTAAATTATCCTTGCAAACAATGAAAGAGCGAATGATGAATAAGTGAGTTCAGGGGATGAATTGATGCAGGTGGAGTTCCGATGCCTGTACAACTGTCTCATGTGTGAGGTTGGATCACATTGGGCTCTGAGCTGATCTGTTAGAGCTTGAGAGTGGATTCCGGCTGGGTGTCGAAATCTGGGCTTGGAGCGAGTCACTGGAATGCATCATTTAGGCCAGGGGCCCTTCATAGCAGCGGTGCCTGGGTCCTAGTGTGAGGTACAAAATGCTGTTTAGACAGATTGAGGGTGAGATTTTGTTCAGAATCCACATTGTTTGCTCCTCTGTCCTGGGTGCCAGGACCTTCCACTGTTCCGTCATTCAGTCAGTTTAAATGCTAGTTGGGATGAGAGCTGATTTCACTCGTTCTCTGCAATGGCCTCTCCTTTCTCCATGGCACTGAGGCAATGAAAACTGCTCTGGCTGCTGTGCTCTATAGTGTGATGAACTGATAAGCGAGGCTTTGGGCCTACTCTGGGCTGCTATGTGGTTCAGAACTGAAGACTCGTTTTTTTTCTTCAGAATGCTGTTGTTCACTTCAATTTTTTGCATGATTTGTATTTTTTTTACTCTCTCTTGCACATTGAGCATTTGTCTTTTATTTTTATTTTCATTCTTTTATTCTTGAAATTGGGTGCTTTTGTGTTTCTTGCTTTATGACTACCTGTAACCAAGCAAATCTCAAGGTTACATAGTTTATAAATTGATAATAAATGTTCTTGAATGAATGAATGTTTCCTATAGTGGGGATGTCTAGGACTGGAGGCTACAGCCTCACAATAAAACAACATCTATTCAAAACAGGAATGAGGATGAATTTCTTTGGCCATAGGGCAGTGAATCTGTGGAATTCATTGCCACAAATAGGTGTCAAGGTCAAGTAAAATGGGTATATTTAAAGTAGAGGTTATAGGTTTTTAATTAGTAAGTGTATCAAAGGTTGTGGCGAAAAGGCAAGAAAATGGAGTTGAGGGAGATAGTAAATCAGTCATGATGAAGTCGTATGATGATGAGCAGAACAGTCTTTGTGCAGTTTATTTGAAATATTTTGAAAAAATGTACAACCCTTTACAATTCTCTACAATAGTAAAGGACTTGGTTTACTAAGCAAAAACAAATACAAGTTGAGTACCCCTTATCCGAAATGCTTGGGGTCAGAAGTGTTTTGGATTTAGGATTTTTTTGAATTTGGAATATATAACAGGATAGCTTGGGATCGCTATCACTTCTGACCTGGAATTTATATGCAACTGGTAAGCAGTCTTTGTGTTACACTTGTTCATGACACATGTGCACGTAACAGTAAAAATTATTACATGCCATTAATACAATGAAAGTATAATGTGTGCAGTATAACAAGAGCAGTACAGCAGTATCAGGCAAATACCTGAAGTAGCTGAGCTGTTGAATATCAAACAATGGAAAAGGTCTCCACCTACAATGCCGTGTTTTGGTTAAAAGATTACAATGTACTGTATTTTCATTTTACTTTTTTAATGGTTTTATGTAAGGAATAAAAACAATCAAGATTGCAGAATTGTTCTGAGGTTAGATTTTCATCAGCAAAAATCTTTGCCGACTCAATGAGCTTCTCTGCTACTTTGTGATCAAGAGACACTTTATCTGCAAAATATTTAAAACCTTTAAAATTTTTATGCTGTCTTCTCTAAAATTTCTGCAATTAGCCTGTTGAATATTCACAATTGCCTTCAATTTTCAGTTCATCCTGATAGATAAACTGCTCACTGCTCACTCCAATGCTGATGAATCCATTCCTTCAATAAATAATCAAAATCTTTTTTTTTTCATTTTATGCAGTTTTTCTAATTTTTCATTATTAACTTCTGTTCCTTGCATATGTGAGGTCACTTCTCAGAACTGTCTGTGATGTACAGAGACCTGCACATTGCCTGGGAACCTTCCCAAAGTCTTGTGGACTTTTCCATTTGTGACATCTTGTAAGTAATCAAAAAATAAATTGGATTTCGAAGGTTCTCAGAACTTGTAATTTCGGAGGAGTACTCAACTTTTTCTCTGTTTGTAAAGCCATGACCCCTTGCTGACACTACACCTGGAAGTTTGATCTTCCTAACTGAAAAAAATCCATATATATTCCATGGAGAGGATGCACAGAAGATTCACTAGATTGTTTGCAGGATTTGCCACATGAGTAGTGATGAAAATACTTAATGAATGATTGGAAATTCTTACAGGGCTCAATAGCTTGCATGCAAGGATGCTGTTTCTCAAGCTGAAGACTCTAGAAACAAGGGTCACAGTTTCAAAATAATGAATAGACCATAGACCACCTGGGATTTAGGCAAGATAATGTTCTTTGTTTGAAGCATGCTGAAGCTTTGAAAATCCCATCTTGGAGGGCTATAGATGTTTGATTATTGTTTTCAAGGAAATATGTGGCATTTGTATGGCATTGAATGGAATTTCTGTATGTGTCATTAAAACACAAATACATTGAAAAGTTTCAAAAATGTCCAATTTCTTTTAAGAACAACAGTATTTATATTATGAAGTATTTAAAATATAATAAGATGAAAGAAGCTAGATAGATGGAGACTATTTTCATCAGGTGTGCGGGCAGAATTAAGGATTCACAAAACATAATTTATGCTATTAAATTTGAATACAGGGAAGGTAAACTCTGTGAGTGTGTGGATTTCACTTGAAAGATTAGCAGCTGAGAGAAAATGTGGTAATGTTTATAGTTCATTATACTGTGGGAATAGGGATTGCATGCATATAAAACTGGATTTACTTAAAGTCTTTAGAACTGTTTACTGACTTAGAGTGTAAATGCCAAGATGAATAGGTTGAACCTAATGGCCCTTTTTTGTATTGGCTACGGTATGTTTAATTCAACTTTGACTAGAAAATCAATACCGAGGTACGGATTAGAAACATAGAAAACCTGCAGCACAATACAGGCCCTTCGGCCCACAAAGCTGTGCTGAACATATCCTCACCTTAGAAATTACCTAGGGTTACCCATAGCCCTCTATTTTTCTGAGCTCCATGTACCTGTCCAGCAGTCTCTTAAAAGACCCTATTGTATTCACCTCCACCACCGTCGCCAGCAGCCCATTCCATGCACTCGTCACTCTCTGCGTAAAAAACTTACCCCTGACATCTCCTCGGTACCTACTTCTAAGCACGTTAAAACTGTACCCTCTCGTGCTAGCAATTCCAGCCCTAGGAAAAAGCCTCTGACGACTCACACGATCAATACCTCTCATCATCTTCTACACCTCTGTCAGGTCACCTCTCATCCTCTCTCTCTCCAAGGAAAAAAGGCTGAGTTCACTCAACCTATTCTCTCCTCAATCCAGGCAACATCCTTGTAAATCTCCTCTGCACCCTTTCAATGGTTTCCACATCCTTTCTGTAGTGAGGTGACCAGAACTGAGCTCAGTTCTCCAAGTGGAGTGTGACCAGGGTCCTACATAGCTGCAACATTACCTCTTGGCTCCTAAACCCAATGCAAAGATTGATGAAGGCCAATGCACCGTAAGCTTTCTTAACCACAGAATCAACCTGTGCAGCAGCTTTGAGTGTCCTCGGACCCAAGATCCCTCTGATCCTCCACACTGCCAAGAGTCTTACCATTAAGTACTATATTCTGCCATCATATTTGACCTACCAAAATGAACCACCTCACATTTATCTGGGTTGAACTCCATCTGCTACTTCTCAGTCCAGTTTTGCATCCTAGATTCAGGAGCAAAATGTATGATTCCTCACAATTTATGTAGTTAAATGTGCATTGATAGAAATGGAGTTAGCAAATCTGACATTCTAATGTTTAGAAGAAAGTCCTGTAACTTTAATAAGAAAGAGCTGCTTTGAAGCCACACTTCCACATTTTTATCTTCTTGTCATAGGTATTCTATATAAGGATGCGATACAGTTAAGGAATTTAGGCCTTGTGAGTTACTAACGTTGTAAGTACAGTTTTTGTCTAAGAATTTTTAATCATGAAATAGTCCTAGTTCTGATAAAAGAAATCTTGAAATAAATTGTATTAGTTTTGCAAAGGAAACTTTAAAATGCATAGCCATAGTTTTAAATCATCTTATTAACATACACGCTTGCTCTCCAATATGCTTAGTTCTTTACAGCACTTCTCGGTAGTTCTGTCTTTAACCTGGTCATCTTGAAGTTGCCTGTCATATGCCTGATGTGGTATTTTTCACTTTTATCAGCAATTTGCAATAGATGTCAAATTTTAGCATGCATTTTAGACTTTGTTTATTCAGCACTGTCTCTGATTTGATCTCAAATCAGAGACAGTGATTTCCATAGAGAGTTGGAAATCACTAGGAGTTTTCCATAGTGTACTTCATGAGTCACAACTTTGTTCACTTATTGTGTGCTCTTAATTCACACAATTGGCTGTAGCTCCTGACTTCAGTCACCTGTAATTTAGTTACTATCTCTATTATATTGAAAGGTGGAGGCACAGGTACATATTCCTAGGAAGTATAAAATTCTACCAATCATAAAGCAAACCTTTTACCTCCAACATTTTTTCTTCTGCCACTCAAAATGATTCCTTTACATTGACCTTTAGTTATTTATATCTGTAAGTATGTGAACAGATAATCTCCAAGAATACCCAGTTCAATATGTTGATAAGCTTGAAAAAAGAAAGAGTGGAAAACAGTAGTTTGCTTTCAATCTTGCTCATACTAACGATGGCTATAATTTTAAGATTAGACATAGGTCATCATCAGACTGTGAAATCTTCTGCTCAGATTGGCTGTCATGTTTACTTCACTTCAATAGTGACTATATTCCAGAAATACTTTATTGTCAGCATGACCCTCTGGCCTAACCTGAGGACAAGTATGGTTCCTGAAAGTGGAAGGGTCTCTCTTTTTGTTTATCCTCTTCCTCCAAATCTCAAAATGCCCAGAAAAGAAACCAAAAAAGGAAAACTTCAGGAAAGTCCTCTTTAAAACTCAGTTTTGAAAGCATTCCTCAAGTTCTTAACCATCAATCATACGCTCATTTTTGCAGTCTCCACCCAGCCAAAAATCAGTTAAGCTCGCTCTTGAAATTATTTCCTCAAACAATTCAACTAGATTAGTCAAACAAGTCCAGCCTGTCACATAGTTTCTGGCAATTCTCCAGCATCACGTTTTAATCACGTCTTACAATGTCTGATAATGGAGTCCTGTAAGTACCAGGACTTGAAAGTAATTAACTTGTTCTATAATGATCTGATTTCCCCCACTATTTTTTGTAAATGAATGGATGATAGGTGCATCTTAATGACCTAATGCTTCTCTCCCTGAAAGTAGTGATTAAGGAAGAGTTATTTCTAAAGAAACAATCATGTTCTGTGTCTTAGCTATTTTTATTTTTACTACCATTTTTCTAAATCCAACATGTTTTTGCTCTTTTTTATGGTTCTTATGTACTGTTGTTTCAGCCATTTTTGTTCATAATCCACAACAAGGCATTCCGCATACTTTCTCCTTCAAGTTACTTGATTGGGTTGAATTATAGATGAGGACAAATGAAGATAGCCTGAGCGAATAACGTGACCAAAGGCAACGTCTTTCAAACAGTTCAAAAAATATGATTCTGCTACGACTGGAACCTCTGAACCTCTTAGATTTTTCAGGCCGATTAAGTGATCTGGCGCATTACTGTCTCCAAGGGAGTTCGGTAAGGTTTTGAGCGGTGTGTGCCAAGAAACCTGAAAACCCATAATTGACTCCACTTCTTGCCAATCTCGCCAATGAAAGTGCCAAGCAAGATTGAAATCAACAAGGACGAGAGCAAAAGGCAACCAGTTTTTCAGTGCCATCTGCCTGTGTCTGACTGGTCTCTCTCTCCCTCTCACTCGATGCTGCCGGTGCTTTGGGTCTTGGGCAAAGTTTACTCAACATGGTTTGTGGATTGGACTCTACACCAGGCTATATTTGTTTCTGGTGTTTGGGTACTCCTATTTTTATTGCTATTTTGATCATGTTAGACTGACTGTGTGGCCTAGATTGTTAGAGGTTTGATGTTCTATATTCTGTGTTTTCACTCAGTTTTTGCCATTTGCACTATTTGTTCTTTCTTTTTGTGCTTTGTGTGTTTGATGTTTTCTTTGAAAAGTTTCCACGGTGTTTCTTTTTTTCATGGCTATCTATGGGAAGGTGAATCTCAGAGATGTGTACTGCACACATACTTTGATAATAAATGTACTTTGAACTTTGTGTACCAGTTTTTTGTGTTGCACTAGCCTAAGCCCCCTAAAGGGTTACTGCAAATATTGATAATTGTAAGTAGTCACCCAGATAGATGTCTTCATTTCCAGGTGAGCTCAATGCCGTCTTTGCATGATTTGACTTTCAAAACATGGAGGAACCTTCATGGACTCCCAAAGCCCCCAATAACCCTGTGATTTCAATCACTGATGCCAATGTCAGCATTCTTCAGGGGAGTCAACCATGTAAAGTATCCAGCCCAGATGGGATATCTGGCCAAGTACTAAAGACCTGTGCTGATCAACTGGCTGGAGTGTTCATCAACAACACTGCAGATGGTCCACCACAGATGCTATTTTATTGGCTCTTCACTCAACCCTGGAACATCTAGTCAGCAATGATGGATACATCAGGATGCTTTTTATCAGCTTCAGCTTGGCATTCAATAGGATTACACTTTCAAAACTAATCAATTGACTTTAAGACATTTGCCTCAATACCCCCTGTGCAATTGGACCCTTGATTTCCTCACTTGCAGACCCCAGTCAGTTCAGATTGGCAACATCTCCTCCACAATTTCCATCAGCACAGGTGCACCACAAGGCTGCATGCTTAACCTCTTTCTCTACTTGCCTTGTACTTATGACTATGATGAAAAGTACAGTTCCAATGACATATTTAAGTTTGCTGACAGTATCACTGTCGCTGGCTGTATCAAAGGTGGAGACGAATCAGCATATAGGAAGGAGATGGAAAATCTGGCTCAATGGTGTCACAACAATAACGTCTCCCTCAATATCAGCAAGACCAGGAGTTGATTATTGACTTCAGTTAAAGAAACTGGAGGTCTATGAGTCAGTCCTTATCAGGGGATCAGAGATGAGAGTGGTGAACAACTTTAAATTCCTCGGTGTTATCATTTCAGAGGATCTGCCCAGAGCCTAGGATATACAGTAGGTGCAATTATGAAGAATGCATTGCAGTGCCTCTACGTCCTAGAAAGTTCACAAAGATTTGGCATGACATCTAAAATTTCGACAAACTTCTATAACTATGTGGTGAAGACTGGTTGCATCATGGCCTGGTATGAAAATGCCAATGCCCTTGAACGGAGTGTTCGACAAAACGTAATGAGTATGGTCCAGTCCATCATGGGAACATTGGGAACATCTACACAGAGCACTGTAGAAGGAAAGAAGCATCCATCATCAAGTAACCCATCACTCAGGCCATGCTTTCTTCTCATTGCTGTCATCAGGAAGAAGGTACAGGAACCTCAGGACCAGCACCACCGGGTTCAGGAACCCAGCAACCATCAGGCTCTTGAACCAGACGAGATAACTTCACTTGCCCCACTACTGAATTGTTCTCACAACCTATAGATTCACCTTTGAAGATTCTATATCTCATGTCCTTGATATTTATTGCTTATTTATTAATTACTATTATTTTCCCTCATTGGTTCTATTGTGTTTCTTGAATTTATTGTGTTTGCCCATTAGAAAATGAATTTCAGTGTTCCATATGGTGTCATATATGTACTTTTTAATAAATTTACTTTGAACTTTAAAAGCTACCGGCTGCACAGGGGGAAATGTCATGTAGATAATTACCAGGCAGGGCAATAGGCATAGACAGGTAGTTTAGGATTCTCTTTTCGCAGTTCCACTCTCAAACAAATAAATTCTGTTGGATACTACTTAGAACATAGAACATAGAACAGTACAGCACAGTATAGGCCCTTCGGCCCACAATGTTGTGCCGACCCTCAAACCCTGCCTCCCCTATAAGCCCCCACCATAAAGTCCTCCATATACCTGTCTAGTAGTCTCTTAAACTTAACTAGTGTATCTGCCTCCACCACTGACTCAGGCAGTGCATTCCACGCACCAACCACTCTCTGAGTAAAAAACCTTCCTCTAGTATCCCCCTTGAACTTCCCACCCCTTACCTTAAAGCCATGTCCTCTTGTATTGAGCAGTGGTGCCCTGGGGAAGAGGTGCTGGCTATTCACTCTATCTATTCCTCTTATTATCTTGTACACCTCTATCATGTCTCCTCTCATCCTCCTTCTCTCCAAAGAGTAAAGCCCTAGCTCTCTTAATCTCTGATCATAATGCATATTCTCTAAACCAGGCAGCATCCTGGTAAATCTCCTCTGTACCCTTTCCAATGATTCCACATCCTTCCTATAGTGAGGCAACCAGAACTGGACGCGGTACTCCAAGTGTGGCCTAACCAGAGTTTTATAGAGCTGCATCATTACATCGCGACTATTAAACTCTATCCCTCGACTTATGAAAGCTAACACCCCATAAGCTTTCTTAACTACTCTATCCACCTGTGAGGCAACTTTCAGTGATCTGTGGACATGTACCCCCAGTTCCCTCTGCTCCTCCACACTACCAAGTATCCTGCCATTTACTTTGTACTCTGCCTTGGAGTTTGTCCTTCCAAAGTGTACGACCTCACACCTCTCCGGGTTGAACTCCATCTGCCACTTCTGCATCCTATTAATGTCTCTCTGCAATCTTTGACCATCCTCTACACTATCTACAACACCACCAACTTTTGTGTTATCTGCAAACTTGCCATTCCACCCTTCTACCCCCACATCCAGGTCGTTAATAAAAATAACAATAAGTAGAGGTCCCAGAACAGATGCTTGTGGGACACCACTAGTCACAATCCTCCAATCTGAATGTACTCCCTCCACCACCACCCTCTGCCTTCTGCAGGCAAGCCAATTCTGAATCCACCTGGCTAAACCTCCCTGGATCCCATGCCTTCTGACTTTCTGAATAAGCCTACTGTGTGGAACCTTGTCAAATGCCTTACTAAAATCCATATAGATCACATCCACTGCACTACCTTCATCTATATGCCTTGACCTCCTCAAAGAACTCTATCAGGCTTGTTAGACACGATCTGCCCTTCACAAAGCCATGCTGACTGTCCCTGATCAGACCATGATTCTCTAAATGCCCATAGATCCTATCTCTAAGAATCTTTTCCAACAGCTTTCCCACCACAAATGTAAGGCTCACTGGTCTATAATTACCCAGACTATCCCTACTATCTTTTTTGAACAAGGGGACAACATTCACCTCCCTCCAATCCTCCGGTAGCATTCCCGTGGACAACAAGGACATAAAGATCCTAGCCACAGGCTCAGCAATCTCTTCCCTCGCCTCGTGGAGCAGCCTGGGGAATATTCCGTCAGGCCCCGGGAACTTATCCGTCCCAAAATATTTTAACAACTCCAGCACCTCCTCTCCCTTAGTATCAACATGCTCCAGAACATCAACCTCACTCATATTGTCCTCACCATCATCAAGTTCCTTCTCATTGGTGAATACCGAAGAGAAGTATTCATTGACGACCTCGCTCACTTCCACAGCCTCCAGGCACATCTTCCCACCTTTATCTCTAATCAGTCCTACCTTCACTCCTGTCATCCTTTTTTTCTTCACATAATTGAAGAATGCCTTGGAGTTTTCCTTTACCCTACTCGCCAAGGCCTTCTCATGCCCCCTTCTTGCTCTTCTCAGCCCCTTCTTAAGCTCCTTTCTTGCTTCCCTATATTCCTCAATAGACCCATCTGATCCTTGCTTCCTAAACCTTATGTATGCTGCCTTCTTCTACATGACTAGACTTTCCACCTCACTTGTCACCCATGGTTCCTTCACCCTACCATTCTTTATCTTCCTCACCGGGACAAATTTATCCCTAACATCCTGCAAGAGATCTCTAAACATCGACCACATGTCCATAGTACATGTCCCTGCAAATCATCATCCCAATTCACACCTGCAAGTTCTAGCCTTATAGCCTCATAATTTTCCCTTCCCCAATTAAAAATTTTCCTGTCCTCTCTGATTCTATCCTTTTCCATGATAATGCTAAAGGCCAGGGAGTGGTGGTCACTGTCCCCCAGATGCTCATCCACTGAGAGATCTGTGACCTGACCCGGTTCATTACCTAATACTAGATCTAGTATGGCATTCTCCCTAGTCGGCCTGTCCACATATTGTGACAGGAATCCGTCCTGGACACACTTAACCAACTCTGCCCCATCTAAACCCTTGGTACTAATCAGGTGCCAATCAATATTAGGGAAGTTAAAGTCACCCATGAAAACAACCCTGTTATTTTTGCACCTTTCAAAAATCTGCCTCTCAATCTGCTCCCCTGTATCTCTGCTGCTACCAGGGGGCCTATAGAATACCCCCAATAGAGTAACTGCTCCCTTCCTGTTCCTGACTGCCACCCATACTGACTCAAAAGAGGATCCTGCTGTATTACCCACCCTTTCTGTAGCTGTAATAGTATCCTTGACCAGTAATGCCACCCCTCCTCCTCTTTATCTGCCCTCTCTATCCCTTTTAAAGTACTGAAATCCAGGAATATTGAGAATCCATTCCTGCCCTGGTGCCAGCCAAGTCTCTGTAATGGCCACTACATCATAATTCCATGTATGTATCCAAGTTCTCAGTTCATCACCTTTGTTCCTGATGCTTCTTGCATTGAGGTACATACACTTCAGCCCTTTTACCTTATTGTCTTTACACCGTTTATTCTGCTTCCCTTTCCTCAAAGACTCTCTATAAGTTAGATCTAGACTTACTCCATGCACTTCTTTCATTGCTCTATCACTCTGGGTCCCATCCCCCTTGCAAATTAGTTTAAACCCTCTCGACCCATGCTAGCAAACCTACCTGCAAGGATATTGCTCCCCCTCAAGTTCAGGTGCAACCCATCCAATCTGTACAGGTCCCACCTTCCCCAGAAGAGATCCCAATGATCCAAAAATCTAAAACCCTGCTCCCTGCACCAACCCCTCAGCCACGCATTCAACTGCCATCTCCTCCAATTCTTACCATCACTGTCATGTAGCACTGGCAGCAATCCTGAGAACGCCTCCCTTGAGGTCCTGTTCTTCAGCCTTCTGCCTTGTTCCCGAAACTCACACTTCAGGACCTCATCCCTTTTCCTGCCTATGTCGTTGGTCCCTACATGTATTACGACTTCTGGTTGCTTTCCCTCTCGTACCAGGATGACGTGCACCCAGTCAGAGACAACCCGGACCCTGGCACTTGGGAGGCAACAAACCATGCGGGTGTCCTTCTCATGTCCACAAAATCTCCTGACTGCTTCCCTGACTATAGAGTCTCCAATGACGACAGCTCTCCGCTTCTCTGTCCCACCCTTCTGCACCACCGGGTCAGACCCAGTGCCAGTAATTGGGGTGGGACTGAGTGTTGCTTTTGTCACGTGACCAGCAACAATGAATATCAAATTGAGGCAGATTATATTAAACAAACATAAACACTTATTAAACTCTGCTCAACAGTAGCAGAAAAATATATTAAAACGACTAACTTAACCGGAGGTTAACTGCTATACGGCAACTCTGGAACAGTTCTTCAAAGAGTAAATTCGAAAACAGTTCTTAAAGTGGTAAATTCGAAAATCTAAGTGATTTACACAGTCAATAAGGAGAGATTTCTCTGGAGAAGGATTTCTTCATAGATGCGACGTTTCTGCTGGTTCTGTCCAAAGGATTCACGGCGAAGGAAACAAACGGCTTAAAAGGAACTGACCTTTTCCTGACAAGCGAACCCTGCACGATCTTCCTTGCTCTTTTGGCAGGAGCTATCACAGATGCAGGTCACTATTTCTTGACCGAAGACTCAATAAGGTCGATCCTTTATGAAACTGCTGAACGACACCAACTTTTCTCAATCCTTTGGGTCCCGTACTTTGATAAAGGTCTTCACTCTCCGATACTGAACTGCAAAGGTAAAACTAAATCAAAACCTGGCAGATATTGTCAAAAGTTCTACCTTAAAATAGAAAGTAAATCTCCGGTTTAAAAACAAACTGCGTCATAAGACGAATATGCAGCATAACGGAGTATCAAACGAAACAGACAACAACTCAACTGAAACTAAACTGTGTCACACCAGGGGTCTCCCTTTTATACCTGTCGTGAACATGTCCACACATGACCTCACATCAGCGGGAAAATTACATCATGTGACCTCCACAAAACCATTACATCATCCTTATAAGACAGTCACAAGATACCCACAAAGTATGTAACACCTCCCTCCACAAAATTTGTTCTTTTATGAGCAAAATTTTAACAACTAACTTTTTACAAAAAAAAACACAAATGTATAAAATTTATAATATACACAGTATACACGGTATTATCATACAGCACCTTACAAACTATTATACAGTAGGAGTGTTACAAATGTTAAAATATCACTCCATAAAAAATTACATTACACATTCAATATCTAGATAAACATTCAGTGATCCCATTATCTTTGCCTTTAATATGAGTTATCAAAATATTATACTCCTGTAACATTAAACTCCAATTAAGTAACCTTCTATTTTTGTTTTTCATCTTACTCAAAAATACAAACAGATTATGATCTAACAGGAGCTAACTTACCTTGACCCACATCATATCCAAGGTAAGTCACAGTGGCATGACAAAATTCACTTTTAGCTAAGTGAATAGTTAAGTTAGCTTTTGAAAGTCTTTCAAATAGTTTCTCCACTGCAGTAATATGTACTTTCCAAGTATCATTTCCTGTCACTAAATCATCAATATAGGCACCTGTATCTTTTAACCTATGAATCACACTATTAATCATCCGCTGGAAAGTATCTGGTGCATGCTTCATCCCAAATGGAAGAACATTATATTCATATAACCCAGATGGGGTTACAAATGCAGAAATCTCTCTACCTCTATCTGTCAATAGAACACACCAATACCCTTTTAACAAATTAATTATTGTAAGGAACTTTGCTTTTCCCACTTTATCCACACAATCATCCACTCTAGGGATTGGATACGCATCAGTTTTTGTCACAGCATTCACTTCCCTGTAATCAGTACAATACTGAATATTACTGTCTGGCTTAGGCACCATAACACACAGTGAACTCCAATTCGAATTAGAAGGTCTAATAATATTATTCTCCAACATATACTTAATATCCTGTTCAGCAAGTTCACATTTTTCCCTGTTCATCCAATATGGACATTGTATTATGGGTTTTGCACAATGCGAAGCTATTGTGGTTCTTTTAGGAATGTCTGGAAAAAAATCCCTATATTTAAAAATTAACTGTTTCATCTGCTGCCTCTGCTCTGGCTGTAAATGAGCTAATTTCTCATCAATATTTTCCAGAATTGTTGAGTTTGGTAACCTGGTAGACATAATGTTGGGTTTAAAATGGGTTTCAGATGAATCATCCATTAAATTCCTAGTGGGATCAGACTCAGTATTGACCACAACAGTCATAGTAGCAGACTGTTTCTCATAATATAGTTTTATCATATTCATATGACAAAGCTGTGTGAACCTTCTTCGAGCTGGCGTTTTTATCACATAATCCAGATCATTAACTGTGGATATACCTTCATAAGGACCATGAAATTTTGCTTGTAATGGGTTCGTTTACACTGGGAAAAGAATCAACACCTTATCTCCAGGCTTAAATTACCTCATTCTAGCTCCCTTATCATACCACGTTTTCATTTTCTCCTGAGTCAATTTTAAATTTTCCTTAGTTAAGCTACAAGCTTTATGTAATCTTTCCTTGAATTTTAAAATATAATCAACAATTTCATATGTACCTCTTAATTAATCCACTCTTCTTTCAACAAGGCCAAAGGTCCTCTAACTCTATGCTCAAACACAAGTTCAAAAGGACTAAAACCTAGGGATTCCTGTACTGCAAAAAGTAGTAAATCACAAGATCACAAGACAAAGGAGCAGAAGTAGGCCATTCGGCCCATCGAGTATGCTCCACAGCTCCCCCATGAGCTAAACTATTCACCCATCTAGTTCCAATTTCCAGCTTTTTCCTCATATCCCTTGATACCCTGACTAATTAGATACCTGTCAACCTCCTCCTTAAACACCCTCAATGATTGGGCCTCCACAGCCATATGTGGCAACGAATTCCACAAATCTACGACCCTCTGGCTAAAAAAATTTCTCCTCATCTCTGTTTTAACTGGGTACCCTCTAATTCTAAGACTATGGCCTCTTGTCCTGGACTCAGCCACCAAGGGAAACAACCTTTCCACATCTACTCTGTCCAACCCTTTCAACATTCGAAACGTTTCTATGAGATCCCCTCTCATTCTTCTATACTCTAATGAATACAATCCAAGAGCCGACAGACGCTCCTCATATGTTAGCCCCTGCATTCCAGGAATCATCCTCGTAAATCTTCTCTGAACTCTCTCCAACATCAGTATATCCTTTCTAAGATAGAGGGCCCAAAACTGCACACAGTATTCCAAATGAGGTCTCACTAATGCCCCATAGAGCCTCATCAACACCTCCTTACTCTTATACACTATTCCTCTTGAAATGAATGCCAACATAGCATTCGCTTTCCTTACCGCCTATCCAAATTGGTGGTTAACCTTTAAGGTATCCTGCACGAGGACCCCCAAGTCCCTTTGCACTTCCGAGTTTTGAATTTTCTACCCATCTAAATAATAATCTGCCTGATTATTTCTTCTTCCGAAATGTACAACCGTACATTTGTCAACGTTGTATCTCATCTGCCATTTCTTTGCCCACTCTCCTAAACTGACTAAGACTCTCTGCAACCTTTCCATTTCTTCAACATTTCCTGCTCCTCCACCTATCTTGGTGTCATCCGCAAACTTGGCCACAAAACCTTCTAATCCATAATCCAAATCATCGATATACATCGTAAAAAGAAGTGGCCCCAACACCGACCCCTGCAGAACACCACTAGTAACCAGCAACCAATCAGAATAGGATCCCTTTATTCCCACCCTTTGTTTTCTGCCTATGAGCCAATGCTCCACCCATTTCAATATCTTTCCTATAATTCCATGGGCTCTCATCTTATTAAGCAGCCTCATATGCGGCACCTTATCGAAGGCCTTTTGAAAATCCAAATACACAACATCCACAGACTCTCCCTTGTCAATCTTATTCAAGATTACCTCAAAAAATTCCAATAAGTTGGTAAGGCAGGATCTTCCCTTCATGAAACCATGCTGGCTTTGGCCTATCTTGTCATGCACCTCGAGGTATTTCATAATCTCGTCCTTGAGGATTGACTCCAATATCTTTCCAACCACCGATGTCAGACTAATAGGTCTGTAATTTTCTTTTTGCTGCCTCCTTCCTTTCTTAAATAGCGGAACTATATTTGCAACCTCCCAGTCCTCTGGAACCATGCCAGAGTCTATTGATTCCTGGAAGATCATTTCCAATGCTTCCACAATCTCCAAAGCTACCTCCTTCAGAACCCTTGGGTGCACCTCATCCGGGCCAGGAGACTTATCTATTCTTAGTCCACTTAGCTTCCCAAGCACCTTCTCTCTAGTTATCTTGACTGTACCTAGTTCTATTCCCTGATACCTCTGGCTATTAGGTATATTGCTCCTGTCTTCCACTGTGAAGACTGATGCAAAATACTCATTCAGTTCCTCCACCATCTCTTTGTTATCCATTATAATTACTCCAGCATCATTTTCAATTGGTCCCATATCTACCCTTGTCACTCTTTTACTCTTCATATATTTAAAAAAACTCTTAGTATCCTTTTTTATGTTAATCGCCAACTTCCTTTCATAATTCATCTTTTCTTTCCTAATGACTTTCTTAGTTTCTTTCTGTAAGTTTTTAAAGGTCTTCCAGTCCTCATTTTTCCCACTAATTTTTGCTTCCGTGTGCGCCGTTTCTTTTGCTTTTATTTTTGCCTTAACCTCTCTCGTTAGCCATATTTGTGCCACTTTTCCATTCATGATTTTCTTTTTTCTCAGAATATATTTTTCTTGCATTTTCCTTATTTCTTGTAGGAATTTCATCCAATTCTGCTCTGCCGTCCCTCCATTTAGTTTACTTTTCCAATTGACTTGGGCCAGTTCCTCTCTCATTCCACTGTAATTTCCCCTGTTCCACTGAAATATTGATACACCTGATACCAGCTTCTCCTTTTCAAATTTGAAACTGAACTCAATCATATTATGATCACTACTTCCAAGAGGTTCCTTTACCTCCAGCTCCCTAATCGCTTCAGGTTCGTTACACAGCACCCAATCCAGAACAGCCGGTCCCCTGGTGGGCTTCTGGACAAGTTGCTCCTAAAAGCCATCCTGTAGGCATTCTACAAACTCCCTCTCCTGAGATCCATTACCTTCCTGACTTTCCCAATCCACTTTCATATTAAAATCCCCCATAATTATCTTGACATTGTTGTTCTGACACGCTTTTTCTATTTCCAGCTGCAACTTGTAGTCCACATCCCGACTGCTGTTTGGAGGCCTGTATATGACTGCTATTAGTGTCCTTTTACCCTTGCCATTTCTTAATTCTACCCATAAGGATTCTACCTCTTCTGATCCTATGTCCCTTCTTTCTATTGATTTGATATCGTTACTTACCGTCAGGGCCACGCCACCCCCTTTATCTACCTTCCTATCCTTGTATGCCCTCATTCCAGTCATTTTCATTTTTCCACACCATACGTCCTAATCATGGTTTTAAGGGTAGAATGGAACCCCTCCAAGGTTCCTTGTGATTTTGGATCGTATGCAGATGAGGTCATCTGTTTTGCTCCCACTTTATAAACTATCTGCTGAGACAATCCAGACATAAAATTACTAGCAACACACATCAAGGTTGCTGGTGAATGCAGCAGGCCAGGCAGCAGCTCTAGGAAGAGGTGCAGTCGACGTTTCAGGCCGGGACCCTTCGTCAGGACTAGCTGAAGGAAGAGCTAGTAAGAGATTTGAAAGTGGGAAGAGGAGGGGGAGATCTAAAATGATAGGAGAAGACAGGAGGGGGAGGGATGGAGCCAGGAGCTGGACAGGTGATTGGCAAAAAGGATATGAGAGGATCATGGAACAGGAGGCCTGGGGAGAAGGAAAAGGGGGAGGGGGAAAAACAGAGGATGGGCAAGGGGCATAGTCAGAGGGACAGGGGGAGAAAAAGGAGAGAGAGAGAAAGAATGTGTGTATATAAGTAAATAACGGATGGGGTAAGTGGGGGAAGTGATGCATTAGCGAAAGTTAGAGAAGTCAATGTTCATGCTATCAGGTTGGAGGCTACCTAGACGGAATATAAAGTGTTGTTCCTCCAACCTGAGTGTGGCTTCATCTTTACGGTAGAGGAAGCCGTGGATAGACATATCAGAATGGGAATGGGATGTGGAATTAAAATGTGTGGCCACTGGGATTTCCTTGATCCGATTTGTATTTCCTTAGGCAACCCAAAATAAGTAAAGAATTTTATAAGAGCCTTTATTACAGTTTTAGCCATTACATTCCTGAGTGGTATGGCCTCTGGAAACCTAGACGCTGTGCACATGATGGTCGGCAAATATTGATGTCCAGTCTTGGTTTTTGGCAATGGGCCTACACAATCTATAATAATTTTGGAAAATGGTTCACCAAATGCTGGAATAGGTTGCAGTGAGGCCACTGGAGTAATTTGATTAGGTTTACCCACAATTTGGCAAGTATGACATGTTCTGCAGAATGTCGCCACTTCTTTTCTTAAACTAGGCCAGTAAAAATGTTTAAGCACTTTGTTCATAGTTTTCTTTACACCTTGATGGCCACCCAAAGGCATACCCAGAGCCATAGTTAAAATCTCATTCCGGTAAACTTTAGGAGCTACTACCTGGTGATGAACTTCCCATTCTTCACTTGCAGGAATTGTAGGTGATCTCCATTTCCTCATTAATACTCCCTTCTCAAAATAATATCCTACTGGCACCTTCTCAATTTCACTATCTGGAAGAGTTTGTTCTTTTAATTTGATAATCTCAGGGTCTCGACTCTGCTCTACTATCATCTCCTTGTGAGATAAAGGCAAATCTTCATGGTCAGACTTACTACCAAAATTCTGATCAAACAATGAAGGTAAGAAAGTTTCTGACACATCCTCAAAATTTGAATCTCGAGTTGAACAATGATGGGTAACAGACCTATCTTGCACATCAATCTTTTTAGCCATAGCTCTGGTTACAACACAGGAAGAATCTGTTTTAGAATCCCTCTTTTGTTCCTCAGAAATAGGCCCTGTTGTCAAATGCACTTCTGGAAAAAACTTGTCCGCCTGCTAAGTCATTCCCTAACAATAGAGAAACACCATTCACAGGTAAACTGGATTGTAGTCCTACTTTAACAAGTCCTGTAACTAACCCTGACCTTAAATTTACTCTGTGTAAATGTACAGGCATGAGGGCACTCCCAACACCTCTTATATAGTTCACCTCATCAGTGTCAGACTCATCACTAAATTTTAGAACACGGTCTAATATAGGTGATTGAGAAGCTCCAGTATCCCTAAGAATTTTTATTGGCACTGGATTGGATCCCTCTTTCAAGGATACAAATCCTTCAGTTATAAAATGATCATATCCCCTCTTAACTTGGTCAGAGTCTGACAAAGCTTCATTTGTATTTATCAAACCCTGTGGATTTACAGGTGTTTCAATACGTTGCACACAAGCATCTGGGACTGCTTCCTTCTCCTTCTTCTTCAATTGAAAACAGTTAGTTATTATGTGTCCAGGTTTCTTACAATAATTACAAGTAAGAACAAAATGTCTTTCCTTCACATGTTTTCTTTCATCCTTACCTTTCTCATTAACTTCTGACTTAACTTGTGGTTTACCTTGACTCTGTGCTATCTTTCCTTTTAAAAGTTCTACCCTGAGGAAATCTACTTTTATGGATTAAAGCATACTCATCAGCTAACTTAGCAGACTCCTGTAATGTAGCACTGTCCCTCTCATTTAAGTATGTCCTTACTTCAATAGGAATGCTCCTTTTAAATTCCTCCAATAAAATCAACTCTTTCAATTTATTATACTCCCCATTCACATTTTTAGAGGAAACCCATCTCTCAAAACACACAGATTTCTCTTAGGCAAATTCCACATAATTTTTTTCCACGAATTTCTTCAAATTTCTGAATCTCTCTCTATAAGCTTCTGGAACCAGCTCATACGCTTTCAGTATATGCTCCTTCATAGTATCATTATCAAGTGCTTGCTCAGCAGTTAAAGATGTATAAACTTCTTGTGCCTTAAATGTTGGAAATATTTGTCCACTTCTGTTTCATTAAATGGAGGAGCCAAAATAACATAGAAACATAGAAAATAGGTACAGCAGTAGGCCATTCGGCCCTTTGAGCCTGCACCGCTATTCAGTACGATCATGGCTGATCATCCAACTCAGAACCCTGTACCTGCCTTCTCTCCATACCCCCTGATACCTTTAGCCACAAGGGCCATATTTAACTCCCTCTTAAATATAGCTGACGAACTGGCCTCAACTGTTTCCTGTGGCAGAGAATTCCACAGATTCACCACTCTCTGTGTGAAGAAGTTTTTCCTCATCTCGGTCCTAAAAGGCTTCCCCTTTATCCTCAAACTGTGGCCCCTCGTTCTGGACTTCCCCAACATTGGGAGCAATCTTCCTGCATCTAGCCTGTCCAATTCCTTTAGAATTTAATACGTTTCAATCAGATCCCTCCTCAAACTTCTAAATTCCAGAAAGTACAAGCCTAGTCAATCCAGTCTTTCATCATATGAAAGTCCTGCCATCCCAAGAATCAATCTGGTGAACCGTCTTCGTACTCCCTCTATGGCAAGAACGTCTTTCCTCAGGTTAGTAACAAACCTCTCGACTGGCAACAAACTGTTTCCTAGAACCAGAAGCCTGATTCTCGGATTTTAATTTCTCCATCTGTAGCTCAAACTCCCTCCTTTTATTTGCTTCTCTTTCTTCAAATTCCCTTTGTTTATTTGCAGCTTCTAACCGACATCGTTCCCAGTCAGCTTCTAATCATTTCTGTTTTAAGTCAGCTTCTACTCTAAGCTTTTCTAATGCTACCTGTTCCAGGTGTAACTGGATCGCTGCTTTACTTACAGGGAACCTATCTAACTCCGCTTCATCAAAAACACCCAAATGTATATAGTGTTCCGCGATTTTTCTCTGAATTACAGGCTTTGTTGTAACCTTCATAATTCCTTTTAGGTCCAACCTTCTAGCAATCTCGGATACATCACCCTTATTCGCCTTCGCTAATAACTCCGGGTTTGGCGATTCCATAAAGTCGTCAATATTCATTGCTGCTGAATACCACCCACACAGACCAAACAAACAAAAGAATCGAGTTTTTCCTTTTCCAAATCAGAATGATAATTAAACAAGCACTTAAACTCAAAACTGGAACGATCCCGACGAGCCCCCAATTTTTGTCACGTGACCGGCAACAATAAATATCAAATTGAGACAGGTTATATTAAACAAACATAAACGTTTATTAAACTCTGCTCAACAATAGTGGAAAAATATATTCAAACGACTAACTTAACCAGAAGTTAACTGCTATGCAGCAATTCTGGAACAATTCTTCACAGGGTAAATTTGAAAACAGTTCTTAAAGTGGTAAATTCGAAAGTCCAAGTGATTTACACAGTCAATAAGGAGAGACTTCTCTGGAGAAGGATTTCTCCATAGACGCAATATTTCTGCTGGTTCTGTCCAAAGGATTCACGACAAAGGAAATAAATGGCTGAAAAGGAACTGACCTTTTCCTGATGAGCAAACCCTGCGCGAACTTCCTTGCTCTTTTGGCAGGAGTTATCTCAGATGCAGGTTACTATTTCTTGACCGAAGACTCAATAAGGTCGATCCTTTATGAAACTGCCAAACGACACCAACTTTTCTCAATTCTTCGGGTTCCGTATTTTGATAAAGGTCTTCACTCTCCGATACTGAACTGCAAAGGTAAAACTAAAACAAAAACCTGGTAGATATTGCCAAAACTGCCAGCACAAAGGTTCTACCTTAAAATAGAAAGTAAAACTCTGGCTTAAAAATGAACTGCGTCATAAGACGAATACGCAGCATAACGGAGTAGCAAACGAAACAGACAACAACTCAACTGAAACGAAACTGTGTCACACCATACTTGTCGTGAACATGTCCACACGTGATCTCACATCGGCGTGAAAATTACATCATGTGACCTCCACAAAACCATTACATCATCCTCATAAGACAAGATACCCACAAACACTTCCCAGAAAAAAAGACCAGCAACCCAGTTCGTGACATGTTGGCAGGTAATTAGAGTCATGGAGTCATAACATCCCAACTCTTATATTTAATGTCCTGACTGACGAAGACTAGCATGCCAAACACCTTCTTCACCACCCTGTCTACCAGGACACTACCTTCAGGGGATTATGTACTTGTACTCCTGTGTCCTTCTGGTCTACAATGCTTCCCAGAACTGCACTGTTCACTGTGGAAGTCCGACCCTCATCTGACTTCCAAAGATGTAACACCTTTCACTTACTTTACTGGAAACCATTTGCCATTCCTCTGCCCACTTACCTGGTGATCAAGATCCCCTTTTAATTTTTGATAACCTCCACTACCTACGGTACTGCCAATTTTAGTGTCATACCAATATGCCTTGAACATTCTCACTCATCCAAGTTGTTTGTTTATTTATTTGTTTATTTATTTATTCATTCATTGATTTAAAGATACAGTGTGGAATACACCCTTCTGGCCCTTTGAACCACACTGACCAGCTACCCCCAACAACCTCTTGATTTAACCCTAACCTGATTGCGGGAAAATTTACAATGACCAATTAGCCTGCTAACTGGTACGTCTTTGGACTGTGAGAGGAAACCGGAGCACTCAGTGAAACCCTACACATTCCACTCATTACAGAGGACACTGGGATTGAAGTTTGAACTCTGACACCCTGAACTGAAATAATGTTGTGCCAAGAGTTAATGAAGAACAGTGGCCCAGGGCCGATCTGTATGGTACACCACCAATTACCGGGCTCCGGTCTGAAAAAAAGACCTTCTGCTATTACCCTCTGTTTCCTTCCATTAGGCGAATTTTATGTCCACTAAGCTAGCTCATGCTGGATCCCATTCAATCTAACCTTGTAGACAAGCCTTCCATATGTGACCTCCTTGACAAAGGCTTTTCCTATAGATGACGTTCATCACTCTGCCTTCATTACTCTTCTTGGTTCTTCAAAAAAACTCAAATGATTTGTCAAGATTTCCCACATACAAAACTGAGCTGACTATTCCTAAACAGTCCGTGTCAATCCAAATGTTGGTCATTGCTGTTCCTGAAAATCGCTTCCAGAAACTTACCACTGATATTAGGCTAACTGGCCTTTATAACTCTAGTATGGCTTTGCTGTCCTAGATAATGGTATAACTTTAGTTATCTGCTAGTGTTTTGGAACTTGATCTGTGCCTAAAAGTAGCATAAGGGACTCCGCATTTCCCCCCCAGTTTTCCACAAAGGCTGAGGATGCACTTGGTCAAACCCTGAGTACTTCTTCCATCTTCCTGTGCTTTAAGGCTGCCAAAACTGATGACCTACAGCCAAATGCCCTTGATTAGTCACTTTGCTATACAACTCTTAATTAAGATTCTTAAACTGCTACTAGCCAATTTATTTGGGTTATGCTGGGCTCAAATCAAACAATTTTACAATAATGTTCTACGTCTCCTTGCATTTCTGGCCACCAGGACACATTTTTTAATTGTTCTGTAGCTCTATCTGCTACTTGATGCCCCAAAATGTCATGGTATCAATATATCTTCTGGTTTCTTTCACCTTCTGGCACCACCAATCTAACATTGTTAAGTACAATCCCATTCCATATCTGAATTCCTGGATGCTTCCCAATTTTTTCAGAATTCTCTCCTTTCTGTATCTTTGCTAACTTCTGATCATGTTGCTGTACCTTGACTAGGTCTATAAGTATACTCTTTGCAGGTTTCTGTGTCATCACTCCCTTAGTATCCGGATTCTATTTCACCCCACATCTCCCTCCTAATCTTGTTAACTCATCGGACTTCCTGTTCCTTCTGGAGAAGTTTTTGAGTGAGCCTTCATTTTTTTACTCTTTAAGCGTTTCTTGTCACTTTCTCAAATGCACTGTCCACTGTTTGTTGAAAAGTAACCTCTAACCTGCCAAATGGTAAATATTAGTCAAACTATTACAAACATAGATACTACCCGAGTGTAATATCACTCCTGAAGGATGTCTGCCAAAAACAAAATCTAACCAGTAAATTCTGCCACTTGTGTACTCAATGCCTTAGATAACTTGATCTCAGCACTCTCTATTTGTACTCTGCATTTATACCACATCCTGTAAGCCTTGCTCCATCCGGAACTGATGATGGTCCATCAACAAAGATCCTTAAACAGGAATTTTTCGGTTGCATGAATCTATTTTCCTCTCCTGATTTTAAAATGGGAATGAATGGTCTTGTTGATGTTTTTATACTGTAACCTAATACTCGCATCTCCTGGAGTAACAGTGGATATCGAGTTACTGATGGCAGCAATTTCCAAAGAAAGTGGCTTAGAAGGTTTTAAGGTCTTAAGAACAGATGCTTCTGCAAGGCTAGTTTTAAGATCTGATACTGTCTTAGTGTATTCTAATTTCCATTCCTTTAAGTAGGTAAGATTTGATGGCAAAACCAACAAGGTGGTACCTAAAGACTTGACAATCAAACTCACCTCATCTAACTTTTGCAGCAATTCTTTAATTATAGTCTCAAGACTCGTGGCTACTGTGGAGTCAGTTAAAGAAGTAACTTTATTCAGTTTCCAATAATGTCTGGAGAGTCTCCAACTTCCAAATGGTTAATTGTTCGTAAATGCTATTTCTCACGAAATTTCCTGTGTTAACAAACTCTGAACAATTTTCTGTACATTGCCTAAACTTATCTTGGGGGTTATGCATCACTGTCTTACACTCTTCTCTTTCCATTCATGTTATGTTTATAAAACGTTGTCTGGCAATTTAAATTACAGGTATCCCCCGCTTTTCGAGAGTTCACTTTACGTTACTTCGCTTTTACAAAAGACCTATATTAGTACCTGTTTTCGCTAACCGAAAGAAATCCGAAGAGGATTTTCGCTTTTATGAAAAAAGGCAAAAAGCGAAAATAATGTTTAGCGTTTGTTTTGCAGTGAGCCGTTATAGAGGCAGTGCGTACCCTGAGCAGCGAAAGTGACGCCGCCAAGCTCCTTCCCCAGGAACTACACTCAGCATCTCAGCATCAAGCCGCCATAGCTTTGACCTGTCTCTTTGAATCCATCAGCAAGATGTGTCCGAAGGTATCAGAAAAGCCTAAGAGAGCTCGTAAGGGTGTTAAGTTTAGAGTAAAACTGGACGTAACTAAATGTTTCAATAGTGGTGAATGAAATAAAGACATTGTGCGTGCTTTGAACTTGCTTGTGTCCACCATTCGTACTATTTTTACGTAGTGAGAAAGAATATCCCTCTCTGTCCTACACTCCAGTCTTCTGTACCTCCCACCACTCCAACCTCCGATGACTCAGCCTAACACCGCATCATCATCAGCACCACCACCTCTCAACCTTCCAGTGTGCTTGCTGTCTTCCCAATTCTGGTAAGTGAAACTACACTGTACATACATTATTTCTACTTTACATAGGCTGTATATTTATTATATCATTCCTGCTTTTACTATATGTTAGTGTTATTTTAGGTTTTATGTGTTATTTGATATGATTTGGTAGGCTATTTTTTAGGTCTGGGGATGCTCAAAAAATTTCCCATATAAATTAATGGGAAATGCTTCTTCGCTTTACACCATTTCGACTTACGAAAAGTTTCATAGAAATGCTCTACTTTCGGATAGCGGGGGAAACCTGTAAATTGTCTGGCATGTGAGACCTCAGTCATATCTTCTGCCTTCTCCCACATCTCCTCAACTGTTCATATCCTGTCCTCATATTGCCCTACTGTCCATAGGGATTTGCCATAGGAATGTCCATAGGGTTTTGCCCTCTATTAACATTAAACTGCCATACCATGCAATTAATCGAATCAAAACTCAAATCTGCTTTCCTTATAAACTCACTTCACAGAATATGTTTTTGAGTGGTTGGCAACTTGAGAGCACAACTCAGTGGTGCAGTCAACTCCTCTACTTGCGAATGTCCAGTAAATTCAATTAAAATATTAGTATTGCATAATTCTGAACTTTCAAAGTTCAAAGCAATTTTATGATCAAAGTACGTATATGTCACAATATATGACCCTGCGATTCATTTTTGCAGGCATTCACATTAGAACAAAGAAGTACAATGGAATCAGTGAAAAACTACACACCAAGACTGATAAGCAATGTGCAAAAGATAAACTGTGCAAATTCAAGTAAAAACAAGAATGAATGAATGAATGAATGAATGAATGAATGAATAAATAAATAAATACTGAGAACATGAATTGTAGAGTCCTTGAAAGTGAGTCTATAAGTTGTGGAATAATTTCAGTACTGTGGTGAGTTATCCACACTGGTTCAGGAGCCTGATGGTTGAAGGATATTAACTGTTCCTGACTCTGGTACAATGGGAGTTAAGGTTCCTGTAGCTCCTCGCAGATGGTACCAATGAGAAGGGAGCATGGCCCCTGGGTGGTGGGTGTCCTTCATGATAGATGATCCTTTCTTGGAATTCAAGGATCCAGTTCCACAAGAGCATATCGAGGTCTAGTCTTATTGATTAATTTTGAGGGTATGATAGCATTGAATGCAATGAAGAGCATCCTGATGCATACATCTTCATCGTCCAGATGTTCCAGAGCTGAGTGAAGAGCTAATGAAATGGCACCTGCTATTGATCTGTTGTGATGGTAAGTAAACTGGAGCAGATCCAAGTCACTCCACAAGTAGGAGTTGCTATGTTTCATGGACAACCTCTCAAAGGACTTCATCACTGTGGATGTAAGTGCTGCTGGATGATAGCCATTAAGACGAGTTAACATATTCTTCTTGGGCACCAGTATGATTAAAGCTTCCTTGAAGCAGACTGCCAAAGTGAGGGGTTAAAGGTATCATAAACACTTCTAGCCAGTTGATTAGAACAGGTCTTCAGTACTTGGCTAGGTACACCGTCTGGGCCAGAAGCTTTCTGTGAAGTAACTCTGCTGATGGATGCACTCACATCAACCTCAGAGACTGAAACTAGAGGAGAATCAGGGGGCTGTGAGAGTTCATGAAGGTACCTCCGTGTCCTATCGGTCAGAATGAGTATTAAAAGGGTTTGAGCTCACTTGGGAGCAAAACCTTGTTGTCAGAGAGTACGTCACTTGGTTTTGCTTTGTAGTGGGGATAACTTTTAAGCCCTCCAACATCTGTTGAGGATCCTTCTGTGATTCAAGTTTGGTCCGGAATTGCCACTTTACATGTGAGATGGCTTTCTGGAGGTCATTCCTCGACCTCTTTTATTTTCCTTTGTCACCAGATCGAAACACCACTAATCTACCCCTCAGCAGAGTGTGGATCTCTTATTTCATCCAGGGCTTCTGGTTAGGGAAGGCTGTGAATGATTTTGTGGTAATGCAATTGTCCATGTGTGTCTTTATAATGTCAGTGACAACCATGGTGTATTCATTCAGGTGCTTGAGGATCATTTCACAGCCCACATTTAGATATATTCGCAGCTATATCACTCAATTGAGCCCTGTCAAAAGAGGTAGAATACCATGTCATTTTTGGTACCCCTGGCTTGGTTGTCTCCTCCGTTACCACAAGTGCAGGGATGCTGAAGGTTCTACCTTGTCTCGGAAAAATCCAGAGGGAGGTGGCCCCAATCATCCTCATTATTATACTGTGTTGCCTCATTCGCCAAATCACCCCAGTCTATATCTTCATCATTATGTTCTCATCCCAAATGCAGATATCACTCCTCTCTGAGCTGAGAGATGACTTTGCAGCTTCTCTGCTTGTATTAAGCACTTCGTGTGTTCCCAGCTACTGATTTCTGCATAACGTTCATAACAGTCTGTAAATCTCAACACTGACTTTTCCATTTCTCTATTTTCATATTTGCCTTTTCACTTTTCTTCACCTTTCTCCTTTACTCTTGTCACAAGTTCACACTGAGCCTGAAGCTGACTCGTATATCAAATTCACGTGACCTGCTCCCTTTGCATTTCATTTTCTTTGCATTTCTCTGCACTTACACAATTCCTCTGCCTATTTCTGTTTTACACTCTTCACTTCATTTATGTCTTTTTACATACTTCCCATTCATATAGCTTTTTAATTGCTTTTTTAATCCCTCGTAATTTCTTTGATTTCTTTTTTACTAACTTCTTTCCACAATGCATCCTCGATGACCCCCATCTTCCACTTTCAACCTTCCCTGTCCACTCATTTTAGGCAGGCCATTTTCTTTGTATACAACTATGAACGTAATCTTTCTAATCATCCAAACCCCCGGATTGTTTTTGTCTTCTTTTCCTTTTCTCATTTTAATATCCTAACCATGTTGGTGGTTCAACTTGTAATGAGGCCCCAGACCTCAAATTCTTTTTTCCTTTTTGAGCCAACCTAGAGATGATAAATTTATTGATCTATCATCAACTGTATAGTTAGGAAATTCAATACACATTTTGTAATTAATTTAAAGCTTGCACTTTACAGTTTCTTACAAAAGTCATTAATTCTATTGTTCCCTTTTTACCAATATTCACTTCAACCACCACTCCAACTTATGAAACTGATATAGGGGATCGTCAATTGACCAAACGATCGATCCTTCTCCTAACCCCAGGCATTGGATGTTCCTTGTGATAGTTAATTTCCAGAGTTCTTACTGCTTTGTTCTCAAGCACCTCATTCTTATTCCCTTTTTATAACAGTACAAAATGTTGTTTTTCGATCTTGTTGGCTCTGACCTATCTGGCTAATATGTCTCAGCTTGTCACAGATTCTTGTCTAAGACTGCATGCTCTTATTGCTCTTCTTACAAGCAATAACTTATAATTAATGCCTCTTTCCTTGTTCTTCCTGAATCAGAGCAGTTAAGCAGATCAGCAATTTGCTAGGCTAGAGTTACTCAGGTCATGACAGACTGCCCTAGTCATAAACCTGCATGTTCAATATTACCAAAGACATCTCGCAAACAACTTTGTATTTGGAAATGAACTCTAGTTCAGCACATTATTTGTAGGGGCATCAGTGTGTCCACATTTGTTTCAGCTATTCCTGAGCAAAACCATAATGCAATCACAAAATGGCAACATCCATTCTTTCCTCCACATGGCAAGAACAAAGATATTTGGTTTGCTTACTGCCATTGTTGTCGACTCAACTGAGTTAGATATTTTCTTCCTTCATGCTCAATGATACCTCCTCTTTGGTAATGCATACATAGTTGGATGTCACAACTGATTTGTGATGGGAAAGTGCCTGCAGAGAGGGGTTGGTGGATGGAAAGGGACGAGCAGCCCAGGAAGTCACACAGAGAGTGATCCCTGTGGAAAGCAGAAAGAGGTGGGGAGGAGAAGATGTGGCTGATGTGGAATCATGTAGCTGGTGGAAATAACACACACACACACACACACACAGAGTGATCCCTGTGGAAAGCAAAAAGAGGTGGGGAGGAGAAGATGTGGCTGATGTGGAATCATGTAGCTGGTGGAAATAACAAAGAATAATGTGCTGTATGTCTGAGTGATAGTTAAAGATCAGGGGAACTCTGTCCGTGTTCTGTCTGGGGGTCTGATGATATAATGGGTAAAAGGATATGTACAGTAAGTAGAGGAGATGTGGCTGATGGCTCCATCGATAACTGAATGCGGGACCCTGATTTCAGAGAAAGGGGAACATCTCGGAGTGGAAGCCCTCTTCTCAGGAATCTCAACATCATGAACATTGAATTCCGCAATATTATGTAAACTGTTCTGCTGTCCATTTTCTCTCTTCTTCTCATCTATCCAGTCATTCTTACACTCACCTCAGCCCCACGTCATCCAACACACATCAAGGTTGCTGGTGAACGCAGCAGGCCAGGCAGCATCTCTAGGAAGAGGTACAGTCGACGTTTCAGGCCGAGACCCTTCGTCAGGACTAACTGAAGGAAGAGTGAGTAAGGGATTTGAAAGTTGGAGGGGGAGGGGGAGATCCAAAATGATAGGAGAAGACAGGAGGGGGAGGGATGGAGCCAAGAGCTGGACAGGTGATTGGCAAAAGGGGATACGAGAGGATCATGGGACAGGAGGTCCGGGAAGAAAGACAAGGGGGGGGGACCCAGAGGATGGGCAAGAGGTATATTCAGAGGGACAGAGGGAGAAAAAGGAGAGTGAGAGAAAGAATGTGTGCATAAAAATAAGTAACAGATGGGGTACGAGGGGGAGGTGGGGCCTAGCGGAAGTTAGAGAAGTCGATGTTCATGCCATCAGGTTGGAGTCTACCCAGACGGAATATAAAGTGTTGTTCCTCCAACCTTAGTGTGGCTTCATCTTTACAGTTGAGGAGGCCATGGATAGACATGTCAGAATGGGAATGGGATGTGGAATTAAAATGTGTGGCCACTGGGAGATCCTGCTTTCTCTGGCGGACAGAGCGTAGATGTTCAGCAAAGCGGTCTCCCAGTCTGCGTCGGGTCTTGCCAATATATAAAAGGCCACATTGGGAGCACCGGACGAGGTATATCACCCCCATCGACTCACAGGTGAAGTGTTGCCTCACCTGGAAGGACTGTTTGGGGCCCTGAATGGTGGTAAAGGAGGAAGTGTAAGGGCATATGTAACACTTGTTCCGCTTACACGGATAAGTGCCAGGAGGGAGATCAGTGGGGAGGGATGGGGGGGACAAATGGACAAGGGAGTTGTGTAGGGAGCGATCCCTGCTGAATGCAGAGAGGGGGGGGGGGAGGGAAAGATGTTCTGAGTGGTGGGATCCCGTTGGAGGTGGCGGAAGTTACAGAGAATAATATGTTGGACCCGGAGGCTGGTGGGGTGGTAGGTGAGGACCAGGGGAACCCTATTCCTAGTGGGGTGGCGGGAGGATGGAGTGAGAGCAGATGTACATGAAATGGGGGAGATGTGTTTAAGAGCAGAGTTGATAGTGGAGGAAGGGAAGCCCCTTTCTTTAAAAAATGAAGACATCTCCCTCGTCCTAGAATGAAAAGCCTCATCCTGAGAGCAGATGCAGCGGAGACGGAGGAATTGCGAGAAGGGGATGGCGTTTTTGCAAGAGACAGGGTGAGAAGAGGAATAGTCCAGATAGCTGTGAGAGTCAGTAGGCTTATAGTAGACATCAATGGATAAGCTGTCTCCAGAGACAGAGACAGAAAGATCTAGAAAGGGGAGGGAGGTGTCGGAAATGGACCAGGTAAACTTGTGGGCAGGGTGAAAGTTGGAGGCAAAGTTAATAAAGTCAACGAGTTCTGCATGCGTGCAGGAAGCAGCACCAATGCAGTCGTCGATGTAGCGAAGGAAAAGTGGGGGACAGATACCAGAATAGGCACGGAACATAGATTGTTCCACAAAGCCAACAAAAAGGCAGGCATAGCTAGGACCCATACGGGTGCCCATAGCTACACCTTTAGTTTGGAGGAAGTGGGAGGAGCCAAAGGAGAAATTATTAAGAGTAAGGACTAATTCCGCTAGACGGAGCAGAGCGGTGGTAGAGGGGAACTGATTAGGTCTGGAATCCAAAAAGAAGCGTAGAGCTTTGAGACCTTCCTGATGGGGGATAGAAGTCATCCAGTTGCTTTCCCCTCCCCCATCCTCTCCAACTACCAGTCATCCGCACACTGCTTTCAGTGAGCCTCCTCTCCCTACTGGTACCATCCTTATTTTGTTTCATGCTGCATCTTCCTTTTCTATCAGATTCAATCACGGCAGCAGCACTTTGTCTCCTCCAGCTATCACTTGTTTCCACACCCCCATCCTCACCTGGATTCACCTGTTACTTGCTAGGTCTATTTCATCCCCTCTCTTCATATTTTTATACCAGTTTTAATGGCTAATACAAGGGGCATAATTTTAAGGAGGTTGCATGAAAATATAGGTGGGATGTAAGAGGTAAGTTATTTTTTTAGACAGGGAGTGGTGAGTGTTCAGCGTTCAACATAATCATACCCTCAGTTCTAATCAACAAGCTCGCTACTCTTTCCTCCACACACCCACGACTGGTGCTAGGCACAGCTGAAACATAATTATTGTTGGTAGGCACAATGACACAATTTCAGATGGCGATACGAGTGAGATAAATCAGCTGGTTGAGTGGTGTTGCAGTAACAACCTTGTACTTAGCGTCATAAGACCAACAAATTACTTGTGGACTTCAGGAAGGAGAAGTTGAGGGAACACACACCTGACCTCATCAAGGGATCAGAAGTGGAAAAGGTGAACAGTTTGATGTTCTTGGGCGTCAACATCTTCGAGGATCTATCCTGGACTTAACATATTGATACAATTACAAAGAAGGTAAGGCAGTGGCTATATTTCTTTAGGAGTTTGAGGAGAGTTGGTGTGTCACTAAAGACACTCACAGACTTTTACAGATGTACCGTTGAGGGCATTCTAGCTGGTTGAGGATAAGAAAAAGCTGCAAAAAATTGTCAGCTCAGCCAGATCCATCATGGGAGCTCACCTCCCCAGCATCCAGGACACCTTCGAAAATGGATGCCTCAAAAAGGCAGCATCCATCATTTAGGATCCCCATCCCCAGGATATGCCCGATGGACATGCCCTTTTCTCATTGCTACCACCAAGGAAGAGGTACAGGAGCCTGAAGACACACACTCAGTGTTTCAGGAACAGCTTCTTCCCCTCTGCCATCAGATTTCTGAATGGACAATGAACCCATGGACTCTACTTGCGTAGTTGTCCCACTCTTTTTGCAATACCTATTTTTATATATGCTTCTTATTGTAATTTAAGACTTTTTATGATTATGCACTGCTTCCATTAAACAACAAATTTCATGACAGATGCCAGTGATGTTGAACCTGATTTGGAATGTCCTGCAAGGGGTAATAGTAGAGGTATATACATTAGAGGCATTTGAGCAACTCATATAGGTATATGGAAGATAGACAAATTGAAGGCTCTGCAGGAGGGAAACTTTATATAATCTTAGAATAGATTAAAGGGTCGTAACAACATTCTAATGTTCAAATGAACATTGAACGTTACAGAACTGTGCTGAAATTTTCTACATTCTACCTTCCCTCTATCTTTCTGTCCATATGAAAGGTCTTTACCTGATTGTCCATTCAAAGTCAACAGCTTGTTTCCCTCTGCAGGGACTGGAGGTGAAGATCAGGCCGATTGTGCTTGCTCGCCCATCTGCAACGTTAACTCCTCTCCACGGAGCTGAGGCTGTGAGGCTGTTCCAGCTGCTCCGTGATTGGTGTCTCCAAGCTTCGTGGCAACTTGCCCCATTGTGTGATGAACTGAGCTTGAGGCTATGAGCCTGTACCAGGTTTGTAAACTAACTATTGTTCTGAATGCTGTTGCTTCTTTTTACTAGAACATAGAACATAAAAAACATAGAGATCCTACAGCACAATACAGGCCCTTCACCCACAATGCTGTGCCAAACATGTGTTTACTTTAGAAATTAGCTAGGGTTACCCCTGGCCCCCTATTTTTCTAAGGTCCATTGTTTGCACGGGTTGTGTTTTTTCTCTCGCTCTGATCATTGGCTGTTATGTTTTTTTTAATTGGGTCCTTTTAGGTTTCTTACTTTGTGGCTGCCTGGTGCCTGTAAGCAGATGAATCTCAAAATTATATAATATATGCATACTTTGATAATAAATGTACTTTGAAAATTGAGATGTTCATCGAGTTCATCGAGCATCTTGTTTGTTGCTGCACATTCCAGCAGCAACAGTCTCTTTTATC
This sequence comes from Mobula birostris, assembly GCF_030028105.1. Classification (NCBI taxonomy): domain Eukaryota; kingdom Metazoa; phylum Chordata; class Chondrichthyes; order Myliobatiformes; family Myliobatidae; genus Mobula; species Mobula birostris. Next base: position 43,548,545 of record NC_092392.1, on the reverse strand, counting down.
TTTATATGATAGGAGCTGCTAAAATAGACCGTGAACAGCTTATTACAGGTAAATCTACATCTAACAAATGGGGGTGTTTGAAAAGTGAAATGGTTATAGGTCAGGGCCAACATTTTCCTGTGAAAGTGAAAGATGAAAATTTCAAGGGTTTAGTAAAGAACTAGAAGGGAGGTATGAACTACTTGAAGATATACACACAAAATTCTGGAGGAACTCAGCAGGCCAGGCAGCATCTATGGAAAAAAGTACGGTCAAAAGAAAAGAGGGAAGAGCACCAGAGGGAGGTGATGGACAGGCAAAGAGATAAGCTGAGAGAGTGAATAGTGGATGGGGAATGGTGAAGTAGGGTGCAGGTGCCATTACAGGAAGTTGGAGAAGTCAGTGTTCATACCATCAAGTTAGAGGCTACCCAGGCACAATATAAAGTGTTGTTCCTCCAACCTGAGTGTGGCCTCATTGGAACATTAGAGGAGGCCATGGATTGATGGCCAGCCTGTGGAAACCAGTTCCACAGATTCACCACTCTCTGGTGAAAGAAATTCCTCCTCATCTCTGTTCTAAAAGGATGCTCCTTGATTCTGAGGCTGTGTCCTCTGGTCCTAGGCTTTCCTGCCATGGGAAACATCCTCTCCACATCCACTATATGGAGGCCTTTCAACATTGGACAGGTTTCAAAGAACTTATCTTTCATTCTTCTAAACTCTAATGAATACAGGCCCAGATCCATCAAACACTCTTCATATGACAAGCTGTACAATCCTGGAATAACTTTTCGTGAACCTCCTTTGAACCCTCTTGAGTGTCAGCACACCCTTTGTAAGATAAGGACCCAAAACTGTGCACAATACTCCAAGTGAGGCTTCACCAGTGCTTTATAAAGCCTCAAAATTACATCCTTGCTTTTATATTCAAGTCGTCTTGAAATGAAAGGTAATATCACTTTTTGCCTTCCTTGCCACTGACTCAACTTGCAAATTAACCTTTAGGGAATCCTGCACAAGGAATTCCAAGCCCTTTTGTGCCTCAGATTTTTGAATTTTCTCTCCATTTAGAGAATAGTATACACTCTTACTTCTTTTACCAAAGTGCATAAGCTTAAACTTCTTGATACTATATTCTGCCGGCCACTTACTTGCCCATTCTCCTAATCTGTTTAAGTCCTTCTGTAGTCACTCTACTTCCTCAAAACTACCTGCCCCTCTAGCTATCTTCATACTGTCTGCAAACTTTGCAACAAACTCATCAATTCTGTCTTCCAAGTCATTGACATATAGCATACAAAGAAGTGGTCCCAACATGCACTCCTGTGGAATGCTACGAATCACTGGCAACCAACCAGAAAAGGCTCCATTTATTCCCACTTTTTGCTTCCTGACAACCAGCCACTGCTTTATCCGTGCTAGTATTGTTCCTTTAATACCATGGGCTCGTAGCTTGTTAAGCAACGTCGTGTGTGGCACCTTGTCAAAGATCTTCTGAAAATTCAAGTACACAACATCCACCGATTCTCCTCTGTGTATCCTGCTTGTTATTTCTTCAAACAATTCCAGCAAATTTGTCTGGCAAGATTTTCCTTAAGGAAATGATGCTGATGATGGCCTTATTTATCATGTGCCTCCAAGTACCGTAAGACTTTATCCTTAGCAATCGACTCCAGCATCTTACCAACCACTGAGGTCAGACTAACTGGCCTATAATTTTCTCTCTTGTGCCTCTCTCCATCCTTGAAGAGTGGAGTGATATTTGTAAGTTTCCAGTCTTCTGGAACCATTGCAGAATCTAGTGATTCTTGAAAGATCATTACTAGTGCCTCCATAATCTCTTTGACCACTTCTTTCATATTCCTAGGCTGAACACCATCTGCTCCATGCAATTTATCTACCTTTCAGTTCCCTAGAATCTTATCCCTGGTAATGACAACCTCACATGCTTCTGATCCCTGATACTCTCAAGCTTCCAGCATACCACATGTGTCTTCCACAGTGAAGACTGATGCAAAATACTTATTCAATTCATCCACCATTTCCTTGCCCACCATTACTATCTCTCCAGCAATGTTTTCCAGTGGTCTGATATCCACTCACGCCTCTCTTTTACACTTTATGTATCTGAAGAAACTTTTAGTATCCTCTTTAATATTAATGGCTAGACTTCTCCGTGGATTGTCACCTTGTCGTGGTGGAGAAGCTTGTGCGGTCCTATGATCCTGAGAGCAATGCCGTCTGGAGCTATGCTCCTGGTAGGGTCACCCATGGCGGTAAGGTCAAGGGTGAGTTCCTGACAAAGAACAATCCAACCAAGACCTCAATGGTGGAACAGGCGGACAAAGTTACGTTGAACTCAATGGCTGTGAAGGCGGATGAAGGCTGCAACAAATCCATCAGCTCCAATCGTTGTGGTTTCCATGCCATTGGAAACAGTTGGTTGATTTGTGAAGTATTGTGTGCTTCTTGGAGTGTAACATCAAGTACACGTTACACAAATACACACACAGGCGTCTTCGCTCTGTGGGCCACTTCTTCAGAACGAAGACCATCATCCTCGACCTCGAGGGATAACCATGATGATAATGGCTAACTTACTTTAGTATTCTATCTTTATCATCTTAATGACTTTTTAGTTGGTTTTTAAAAGTTTTGCAATCCTCCAACTTTTCACTAGGTTTTACTCAATTATATGCCCTCTCTCTGACTTTTACAAGGGGTGATTGATAAGTTGGTGGCCTAAGGTAGAAGGAGATGAGTTATTAACTTCAAACTTTCTGCATAATCACTTATAGAGTTGACCTGCATGTGCATGTAACAAGAGTTGTATAGCTTCAACTCCTTCTTCCTTAGGCCACAAACTTATTAATCACCCATCTGTGGACACTTTGTAGAGGTCCAAGATCCATATGCTCCACGACCGCTGGACTAAGTGTGTAAATGTAAGAAAGGACTATGTTGAAAAATAAATGTGCTAGGTTTTCTAAAATTGGCTCCTTCTACCTTAGGCTATGAACCTATCAATCACCCCTCATATGTTCGCTTTGACTTCTTTTGTTAGCCACGGTTGCAAGCTTGCAAGGTGGGAATGAAAGCATAAAGAATTCTGTTCATCGTTAGTCAAGGCATAAGACCATGGAGTTAATGGAACAACTTCATAAAATTTTGATTCATTAGAGCTGGCAGTATTGTGCTTAGCTCTATTCACTGCACTATAGGAAAGGTATGAATGCACAGGAGAGAGTGTAGAGTAGGTTTACCAGGGTGTTACTGAGATATAGTGCTTCATTTATGAAGAGTCTGGTATATGTTGTTGTACGGCTACTTGATTGTTTGCATAGACATGTTGGGCTGAAGGGATTGTTTTTGTACTGTATGACTCTTTGCCTCTACTATTATTCCTCATAATGCATGTCTTGCTCTTAGTTCTTAATTTTCCATTCATTTTGAAACTGTGTCCCTTCAGTCTGGAACCCGATATGCCTTGAAGTAATGGTGGAATTAATCTTAACCATATAACAATTTATGATCTCTTACAATATTCTCTCTTTCAGAAACAAGGCTCCCTACCTGTTTTGCCTATACATTCTTTTAGGGGAGGATTCCTTTTATCATGGTATCTTGATGAGCTAAGCTAAACGCAATGCTTAATACATGAATCAATCCTGGCATTATTTCCAAATCATACTGATCTAATTGACAATATCACTTGACCTTTCATTTATTTCACTTTACAAAGACATTGCTTATCATTAGTTAGGTATTTTTTATTCTGATTTCCTGGTTGTGCTTGCAAATGATCAAGCTGCAATTCAAACCCCCCAAAAAACCTCCTCAATTCTTGCCACCAACAATTGAAATTATATTAAATGTTTGCTTTATTGACTATTCAGAAGAACAAATGTCTCTCATGCATAATAATTTATTAGTCTTACCTGAAGGATTAAATTCCAAACTCTTTGTGAGTATATTAAATGCTAAACCAGGAACAATAACTGAATCTTAGAACTTGAGAAAATATATTTGATTTAAATAAAATTACAGAAAAGAAGTCCTTCAGTTGAAGTTCACAATTGGTCAGAGCTTACTTTAAATTATAGTTTTAATTATTGAAGCCAAATTAGATTCATGATGAATTCAGTTATATGGGTAAACAGAGGGCACACATTTAAGTTCATGTTGTTTGAACTAGAAGCGTGGAGGTGAATTTAATGACAGCTTTTGAAAGGAAATTGAATAACTAACAGGAGGGGAGAGGTTTCAGAGAAAGAGCAGGGAAGTGGGATAAAAGAGTTGTCAACAAGCTAACATAGACACAATAAACCAAAGTGCCTCAACTGTTCTATACCATTGCAATATATTATAATTTTGTTTTATAGAGCAGTTAAGATGATAGAGAATTATGGAATTCTCTATCAGGCTGTCTAGATGTGTCTATAAGCTGTCTCCACTTTTTTTTCTCAGATTGATGGCTGTCCCCTGCATTCTTTATGTGACTTCTTTTAACTTCCAAAACCTGAAAGGATTTAAACTTTAAGTTGCAAGCAGTGAGTGTGCCCTCTTTAGATAAATGGTTTTAACCCTTACATACTGTTAGGGTCAAATTTGACCCGTTTTGATATTTGACAGGAGTAAAAACACCCTAAATGCCAATTTTTAGCTGAAATTTGATGACTTTTCCTAAAGTGAACCAAAATGTGCAAAAATGAAAATAATTAAACTTATACTTTTGTACAGGTGCTACAAATTTAGTACATTGAGGCTGTTCCGGGTCAAATTTGACCCCTATCTATTGAAACGGATTTTAGATCTCCGAAACATTAATTAAGGATTAATGTACATTGAGGCTGTTCTGGGTCAAATTTGACCCCTATCTATTGAAATGGATTTTAGATCTCTGAAACATTAATTAAGGATTAATCCAGACATGAGGAAATCTCTAGATGCTTGAAATTCAAGCAACACACATAAAAAATGCTGGTGAACGCAGCAGGCCAGGCAGCATCTATAGGAAGAGGTACAGTTGACGTTTCGGGCCAGGACCCTTCGTCTGTCTTGACGAAGGGTCTCGGCCTGAAACATCGACTGTACCTCTTCCTATAGATGCTGCCTGGACTGCTGCGTTCACCAGCATTCTTTGTGTGTATTATTAAGGATTAATCACCCATTTATTAATGTTAGATAGGCTATTTATACATTATAAATACACCTGTGGTTCAAAATTTGGTATAGACACTTGTTAAGAGGGGATTCTTGGGCCAGGTCAAAATTGACCCAAACCATACTGTGAAAGAATAGAATATGAACAGTATGTAAGGGTTAATCAGTGCCACAAGCCCTACCTGGAGCTCACTGCTACTTAAACTGAACCCAGTGGGTATATCCTGAGGCAATAAACTGCTTTTCATGCTCCCTGGACTGTAAAATGATGACATTGAGTTAGGAGCCTGAATTTCATGCTCTCCCAGCACCAGTGTCCCTTAGCATTTGCTTCATCTGTTCCCTTTCATACATTTTTCTGATTAGATTAACTTAAAACTAATTAGATTGTCATCAACTTAAGATCTTAAAAACAATTTATTTTGTTTCTCTAGTGAAAGAGAACCTCAATTCCTTCAAGGCATTCTGATATATAAGATTTTAAATTCAATTCCTTTCTTTCAATCTCCTTAAGGTTTACAATAGTCCTTGCTTGCATTGTGTGAAAAATGTAAGAGTGCACTTACCCAAAATATGGTTGTGCCGGGGCCTTTCATGATGTTCTTTGTTGTAGATTTATTTTTCCAATAGTTTCATCATTCAATTATTGCCTTTTGTAAGGCTATTGGTGTTTCAAGTTTGTGGTTTGATGGCACCCTTTGGAAGACATTTTATTAGTATATCAGGGCATCTGATTTTATTGTTATAAATGTTTACTGCCCCCTGGCGCTTTGATTGCAGAACTGATTATAGAATGGACATGTGATTTTTTTTCTGAAATGATATGACTGTTAATATTCTTGCTTTTATTGAATGAAAATGCCATTGACAGCAGATGAGCTCAAAAATAATAATAGAACCAAAATATCAATGAGCTAAGAGACAAACCAACCCATGGCCAAAATATAGAAAATAAATTCAGATATTTCCTCCAGGTATTTCTGTAAAGTATAGAGTGAGTAAGCCTCACCTTTCCCCATGCTGAACAAAATTGATGTTGTCTCTTGGCAATGCCTATCTATTTTGAAGTTCTTTTTCCTCAGTTCTCTTCATGAAATTATATGTCTGCATAAAACACTGAAAAACCACTGTAATAGAATTATTTAATTGAGAACTCACTATTTTTGAAATTGTTTCCATATATTGCTTCGCCATGCTAAGCAAACTTCAACATATATTTCTTTTATTGTTCACTTCAGTTTAGGCAGCTATGTCAAATGCAGTGGCAAACAGAACAAACCCTATGGGGGAGTGTACATACTCAGTGGTAAATTAAAATTTCTTTGCCACCATGGGTAATTGTTGCTCTTGATGGGTAGTGGATCCATATTATAAAACAGATTATCTGACGATTGAGATGAATATCATAGACAATGCATTATTACCAGAGGAGTTCACATAATATCCTCATACTTTTTAATTATCATTTCAGATTTTATGAATGTATTGTAAATATCTTAAGTATCAATAAACTTTGATCTGAACTTTAGTAGTCCATTTTCAATCCATGGACGGCCAACTAATTGAGTAATTCATTGCACTAATTTTAGCCATTAAAGAATGAAACTTTTTTTGTGGCTTGTTTATAGGTGTTTGAATATTTTGGAAAATTAATGATAAGTATATCCAAAAAAGTAGAGAAAAGTAATCTCATATATTACTTCCTAAATAATGGATAGTAAATTTAATGTTTCCACAATGATTTACAAGAGAATGCTTTTGAGGCACTAGGCAAAACCCAGCAATGTTAATGTACAAAAGATCCTTAAGAACTTAGGTTCAATGCATTTGTTTAATTTGCAATATTGTTCTTTAGAAAATCAGAGCTAAAGTGTCATAACTCACACTGTGAGGATTTGCATTAATCCTTTACAGTTGCCTGGGACTTAACGATTTGAAACTAATATTTCAAGTTTTCACTTCCTCATTCCATTTGCATGGGTACGAACTGATCGTAAGTATAAAAAACCATTCAAAGGGCTGTAAGTTTGCCAGCAGCAGCAACTATGAAGCACATTGCATTACTTATAATCTGGGTTCTTACCCTCAGTAACTGTAAGTATTTTTGTAAGATTACATGATTTATTTATATAAAAATGCTTAAACTGATTAAATCACAGTATATTGGTATTCTAAACAACAACCATTTATTAATAATTACTCCTTTTATTTTGCAAGTTACTTAGGGATCTTACCTGGTAATGTATGTTACTATTTTGTACATAATTGATTAATGATAACAAACAACATCGCAGTCAGTTGATGAAAATTATAATTTTACAATCATATTAAAATACAAAATAATAATCTTAGTACAATTTCTCTAGCATAGGTTGTGCTACTTAGACCCCTTATTATGCATGATCACTAATTAGAAACAAAACTTATAACACACAATTATAGTACAGAGAACAATTATAAGAGTAGTGTTTATAACTTTGTTAGAATGCTTATCTCTTTACTTTATAGATGTGAATGTCATTAAGTCCTTACATTGATTTTAAGTCTTTAAAATCAATGTATATTAGTTTTTCCATATCAAACAGTTTATTTCTTCTTTACTTCCACCTTGTACACAGAGCACCCACTCAGTCTTGGTGGGGTAAATGTGTAATTTCCAAAATAGAGTAACTACTAGCCTAACTTGAGTCGTGCTGTTTTTATTTTGGTACCACTTTCTAATATAGTTTCCTTAAAGTGTAGAAAATAATTTTTGTTAATTGATTGGTTCTGAGAAGATAACTGCAATTCTTTCCAAGCTAACTCAGTTGCTCTTTTCAGTATTTCAAGTACAATATAAAAATGTTGAAGTAGAGAAACAGTGCCCGTATGGCTACGGTTATAAGTAATAATCAAAAATTTCCCTATTTTAGATGATATAGGGGTGCTTGGCAGGGATGTCCTCTTAGCCCTTTATTATTTAACTTGGCTTTAGAACCCCTTGCTATTGCTTTTAGAGATTCTAATACTGTTCAGGGTATTAAGAGAGGTGACAAAATACACACGGTTTCGTTATATACAGATGACCTGTTGGTTTATATTTCATATCTCAGGAAATCTATTCCTTCTATGTTATCTATTTTTTTCTGAATTCAGTAGTTTTTCTGGGGTATAAATTAAATTTACATAAAAGTGAGTTATTTTCTGTTGATAATTACTCGGATCCAAATTATCAAGTACCTTTTAGTATTGCTAAAAATTACATTACCTATCTTAGTATTAAAATTATTAAAAATTTTAAGGACCTCTATGAAGCACTTTCAATAACTCCAAAAGACTGAAGTTGGGTAAAATACTGAAAGGCTTTTATTCGCTGTACAATATGACCTCCATGCTGAGTGTCTGCCTGAACTGAGGGGGAGGGGCAAGGTGAATTCACCTTTATACAGGAATCTGTGGGAGGAACCACAGGGGCAGTCAGCAGAGGGGCGTGTCCAGACAGTTAACCCAGTTACAACTTATATATGGTTTACCACACATTCTATAAATATAATTTTTTATCCATTAATTGAATACACCAAACAAAAGCTTTCTAAATGGTCGCCTATGACATTAACATTAATAGGCCGAATTAATGCTATTAAAATGACAGTTTTACCAAAATTCTTATATATATTTCAGGCAGTTCCTTCCTTTGTTCCTAAAACATTCTCTGACAGAATAGATTCAGTAACCTTATCTTATATTTGGAACAATAAGAATCCTAGATTGAGTAAAGCCTCATTGCAGAAATTAAAAAAGGATGGTGGTATGGCTTTGCCAAATTTTAGAATGTACTATTGGGCAATAAACATTCGATATATTACTTTTTGGATTCACTATTCAGATATACATGGATGTCCTTCCTGGTTGGATTTGGAGGAAAACTCGGTGAAGGGGTTCTCTTTGGCCTCTTTACTGTGAGCTCCTCCTACCTTTTTGTTTTCTAAGATTAGTAGACAAGATTTTAATCCCATTATTGAACATACATTAAGAACTTGGTTTCAGTTTCATAGATTTTTTGAGTTAAATAATTTCATCCTTTCTATTAATATCCATCAATTTTGGATAAAGCCTTTTTAATTTGGAAAACCAAGGGAATAATAACTTTTTCAGATTCATTTTTAGAGGATTGTTTCATGTCTTTTTCTCAGTTAGTGGATAAATATGATTTATCTAATGTACACTTTTTTAGATATTTACAAATCAGGATTTTTTTACGTGGTTTATTGCCAAATTACCCTTCTATTTATCCACCTAATATGACAAATGCTCTCTTTCAGCTTAAGCCATTTCAAAAAGGGTTGATAGCTATAATCTATAAACAGTTATTGAATTCACGGGTAATATCTAATGATAAAATTAAACATGCTTGGGAATTGGAATTCCAAGTCTTTTTCAGATAATCAATGGAGTAAAATTTTTCATTTCATTGATAACTCATCAATTTGTGCCCATCATTCCTTGATACAGTTCAAGACAATGCATCGTGCCCATATGTCAAAGGATAAACTAGTGCGTATTTTTTCCAATATTAATCCTATTTGTGACAGATGTAATATTGAGGTGGCCACTTATATGTTTTGGTCTTGTGTAAAGCTAGATTACTTTTGGAGAGATGTTTTTAAAATCCTATCAAAAGTCTTGGATCTGGATTTATAACCTAATTTACTTACGGCAATTTTTGGGATTATCCCATTGGAAGCGGGAAATATTCCTGTTTTCTCAACGTCTGATAGCCTTTATGACTTTATTGGCTAGGAGAACCATTGTATTAAAGTGGAAGGATTCTAATCCACCTTCTGTCTTTTTTGGGCTTTCCTCCATTATGTGCTGTTTAAGTTTAGAGAAAAAAAGAAGTCGGACATTTGATACATCCTTTAAATTTGAGCAAATGTGGCGACCTTTTATTTTATATTTCCATCTGATTTGATTTATTATTATTCCAATTATTTCACTTTTTCAAAGTTTTAGATTTGATCAGAAAGTCTTTCCTTTTTTCTTGGTTGTATCCTTTGAATAGACTGCCCAGTCCCCTTTTTTCTCTCTCTTTTTTAGTGTAGTGAGGTTTTTTCCCTCTATTTTAAATCTAAAGTTTTTTTCCCTTTCTTTTTGAATTGATAAGAGGAGAATTAGCTGTCCTTTTTTTTATATTGCATATTTGATTACTATGTATGATTATGATAATATCTATTTTATCTTTTGTTTATATTGTTGCTGATATATATTTGAGATAATTCTCCCCTTGTCTGTATATATGTTTTCTCAAAATCAATAAAAAGGTTAATAAAGAAAGAAAGAAAGAGAAACAGTAATGATGAAATCCTTGGCTAATTAATGGTTGCCAAGGAAATCACCTCTTCAGTTTCTCATATGTTCTTATTTAAAAAGAGAAAATAGTATGTCCTATATACAATTGCCATCATTGCGTTTTCTCACATCCCCTTCCATTACTTTCATCTTTGAATGGTTTTGGAGAGCAAGTGCTTTAATCAGAAAATTGAATTAGTAACTTCTAAATTCATCCTGCCTTCTGCTAACCTTTCTTTTGGAACATTGATTGTTCCCATATATCTCATTCTCCCAAAATGGTCTATGGTGTTTTTGGTTAAGGTTTGAATGTGGTATTTACTGAGTATCATTTTTTTAGGGAAAAATTCCAAAGAACCATAGTTTGAGTCTGCTGAATCATTGCCCTCCCATTTTATCCTTGATTCCTGTGTGCTCTTGTATATTTAGTTTCATTCAGTGAAAAAAGGTATTGCAATAATCTACATTCACCAAATTGGTTCAGTCAGTCTGGTGAATAAGAAAGAGGACATGATAGTTTTGATCAAGGGTGTAGATGGTTGGAACAGTTGGAAAACTATTCATCTTTTTTATTCGTCTCCAAATCACCATTCTAGCAAAGATTAGCTAGGGGAACTGAAGATGAAAAATATACAATAATATCTGACAGCACTGAACTGCTTTTCTAATGGAAGTCACTGTATGTCGGAAATGGAAAGGGTGTGCAGCCATCCAAAGGGCATCGCAACAGGAAGGATAAGTTATAAAATGAATTCCGTGTCAGATCAGATATAGAAAAGTAACGAAGTACTTGGTTTCAACAAGGGACTAGTCAAAAAATTATTGCAAAGTTAATAATGAAGCAAAACATCTTGGATGGCAGCTTTCAGATTCAACTATGTATTAAATCTCATCTGGACCTGATGTAAGATGAGTCATAATTAAGTGTTTTACTGTTATATTCAAAGTAAATTTTTATGTATATTGTATACTTTGAATATCCAGACCATTGAATACTTCAGATAGTTTGCAGATGAAATATGTGATTATTTTCCTTATTTGTTATTTTTCTATCACAGGTTATGACTCATCTGCTGGGTGGTCTAGCCAAGACTATTCACAGTCCTCTTTTGGTAAGTCGATATCAGAAAGAAACAGAATCTTTTTGTAATGCGGTGAAAACATCCAAACTCAATAACACAGATTAAAGTGTATTAATGGAACCCCAAGTTCTTATTGAGCTACTGTCATAAACCTTTCTCACTTTGACAGATTTGTCAATGGGCATTTCTCTGAAAGTGGTAATTGAGCCTTAATTTTCTTTTTCTCATCATGATCCATATTGCTGTTATTCATGTTTTTTTTTCATTTATTTGTTTGATTCACATTTTGAATTGTGTATTTTCATGATTAAATTCCTTCAGGCCATTCCCTTACCCAATGAGACCTTCCCTTGCTACTCAATTTTTAGGCATTATTCTTCCACAATTTGGAGTTTGCTTCCTAGACTCTATATTTATCAATCCTTCCTTATAATCAAAAACATTTTGGTTTAGCTTTTGAGCGTTCTTTTACACTATTTTCCCAGGTTTTCTTATATAATGCAACAGTTAATCAAGAGCACCCATGTAAAAATTCACTCCTTTGTCTTTTCTCAGGAAGGAATTAGCCTTTATTGAGTTCGTGCTTCTCATGTGAAATATAGAAGTCACATGCTGATGATGAAAACAAAATCTAAAGTATCATTAATATCTGTAGAAAAGCTCAAATAACGAATGTCTACAACAATTTACAAACAAGTTTTTCTGTGACAAATATAGAGTAAGATAGGGAAGCTCTTTGAAGGGATTCTTAAGATCCACATATGGAAGATAGTGGGCTAAATAGGAACAGGCTGCCTAGTGTTGTGTGGGGCAAGTTTTAACAATCTTACAAATGTGTTTGCAATTCTTGAGGATGTGACCAAGGTGATCAATGATTGATGAACATAGGGCAGTAGATATGTTGGTATGGATTTTCAGAAGCCTTTGAACAGGTCTCTCATCGTAGGCTGATCAGGAAGATTAAGGTGCACCATGACTTGATATTTTTTGGAGTGCAGGCTTCACATCCATTGGAGTGGGATGTAGACTGCTGTTAGGATAGCTGAAGTGAATTCCTATGGCAGTTAATATGTAGAACACTTCAACATTAGATATTCCAAACTGGTTAAGTAAGAGCTCACCAGAACTGCCACGTCCAAGCACCATGAGTTGATTAAGAAGCAGAGCCTTGTGCACCTAACTTTGCCTGAGATACCATATAGCCATCCAGTGAACTGAAAAACCCTCAGGTTGTAAGTCAAGCTATGGATAGAGTAAATTAAGAGAGGCACAGATAGGGTAACAACCAGAATCTTTTTTGCCAGCGTAGAAATGTTGAATACTAGAGGGCATGGCTTTAAGCAGAAAAGGCGGTGGGTGATCATTGTAAAGGGAATATGCAGAACAAGATTTCTTACATGGAGAGTGATGGTAGTAGTGGAGAGAGATATGATAGTGGCATTCAAGCATTCAAGAGGCTTTCAGATAGGCAGCGAATTGAGGGATATGGATCTTTTGCAGGCAGAAGCAACATGGACTGAAAGGCCCACTTCTGTTCAAAATTCTATATTCTATGTTATACGTAACTCAGGCAAAATGTAGATTAACATTTAACAACTTGCATCCATCTTGAATGAGAAAAGATATGCTCTTTATTATAATGAACGCTAAGTCTGCAGCTGAAAATAACCAGTGATTCTAAACGGCATAAAATATCAATATTTAAAAGATTCCAATGATCAGAATTAATAGCTGTTTCCATATTCTCTGGTTTTATTTTATCAATGATCATTCAAAAATATAAAAATTTCTAGAACTGCTTGAAATATTATCATATTTATCTACATTTTAGATATGTTGATGGCTGAAACTTCAAATTTAAAAAATAGAGTTGACTCATTTCTTCTGTTCGATTAATTATTTTAATAAAACATGATAAAAGCACAAGAACAGTATTTGAAATAAACTCTATACCAGCACTGTATATTAAATAACATATTAATTTTAAAATATTGTTTTGTGTAAGATCTGGATCGGGCTGTGCTTACCCAAGTGTTCAGGCGTTCAGTGAGCAGTGACCAAAAGGGAACAGAAAACCATCGTAAGTACATTGTCTTCTGTGTGCTTGATCCACCAGTTACATTTAGATTGCTTGTAATTTTCAACTCTTATAACAGGGGTATTCTTTCTTTTCCTCTAGATACCTGCAAAACATTAGGAAAAGGAGTATTCAAGAAATTTAATAATGAACTTTCCTTTTTTGATTCAAACTGTGACCTCATCATGAGTAAACTGTGCAACTCTGAGCTTGATTTCTATGAGGTGAAGTTCCGCCGAGGATCAGACAAAAAGCTAGAGCATATATTCATTAAAATTGAAACCACCATCATTGTTGTGAACAATGGGGTAATTACAGTTAAAAACAAAATGTAAGTTACTTCTGCAGAAATTATTTATAATTTCAGTTGTAAGACTTCCATGTAATTTATCCACATAATCTATACCTTCAGATCTCTATCTCCAAGTTTTCAACATTTAATATATTTTAATAGCAATAATTTAAAAGCAACAACAGTGCTATCATGGCATGATTGAAAACCCATTCAAACCTGGGAATAATATAGTAATCCTTTCATCCAATAATGATCATTGGTTGGTTTAGGAATTTTACAGGAAAGTTTACAATTAGTGTAACTACTTCATGTTCTTATAAAATATTAATTCCTGAATTTGTTCCCAACTGTGGAATATTAAAACTGACTATTAATAAGGTAAAATGGATTTGTGATTTGATTGTTCTTTTCATGCCAGATGGCACATTAATTCATAGCTTAAAATGTCACAAGATAACAGTGCAGTACTACTAAAGGTAGAATTGGCTACAATGTAATACTCTCTGTTAATTAGTGCAATCTTGGCAGTGAAAAATTAGTGTGCAGTTAAACAAACAAGAGAATATTTGAAGATGCTGGAAATCGAAGCAATACACACACACAATGCTGGAGGAACTCAGCAGGTCAGGCAGCATCTATGGAAAAGAGTACAGTCGACATTTGGGCCGAGACCCTTCATCAGGACTCTAAAAGGCAGTTAAGCAATTGCTTGGAGTCAGTTATTTTATAATAATGCTGCTGTTTAGCTCAATGCAGTTTAAGTCAGTTTGTTGGCCATAAATTGGATGGCACAGAAACAGAGTGCTGTTACTCACAATTGCAGTAGCCCAGGTTCAACACTGTCCTATGGTGCTTTCTGTATAGAACATTGCAAATTTCCAAGATTGCACTGGTTTCCTGTGCATGCTCCAGTTTCTCCCACATACCAAAAATGTGCTGGTTATAGATTAGTTGGTTATTATAACTTATTTCTAGTGTCAATAAGTGGTAGTAGAATCAAGGTGGAATGGATGGGCATGTTTCAGAAATAGCTTATTAGGAAATGTGAAGAAACGGAATTAAGGAGATTATTCAAAAACTGGCAAAGACTCAGTGGGCTGAATATCCTTCTTTATAGAAACATAGAAAACCTACAGCACAATACAGGCCCTTTGGCCCACAAAGTTGTGCTGAACATGTCCCTACTTTAGAAATTACTAGACTTCCCCATTGTCCTCTATTTTTCTAAGCTCCATATACCTATCCAAAAGTCTCTGAAAAGACCTTATGTCATAAGAAAATTAAGAACCAAAAATCCTGATCTTTGGAGCTTGATAGAATGCCAAAGTTCTTGTCTGATCTTAATTGAGTCTTGCATTTCTAACCTTAAAAGCAGTTACCTACATACTGCAACATTGTGTCTCATCAAAAAAAAGTTTTCTGAAAATAAAGTGGTTTCAGAATCTATGAGCAGGGAGAACAGGAAGTCATTCCTGATCAATAGGTGAATCAGGTAGATCCAGCAATCCTTAAGCAGGTGCTTCCTCTCCACTGGAATTGCCTACTTTTAAATTTATGGACCTTTGACCTGAATAATAAATGTGTTAATGGTGCACAGTAATTCTAATTTTTAGTTTCATTTTGTTTTCACTTGTGAAATTTTCTAAAGATTCATTTGATTGATTTTGCAATTTAAAAAAGCTTTTTATTCAACAGAAGCCAAAACCTCTTTCTTGATATGCAGTATGTTGAGATAAACATATTTTAATTTTTCTAATGTTCTCTGAATTTACATGTTTTCATTTCATTGATTTCTAGCTTTTGGCATCAAACAAGACTATCTTTATTATAAAACAGGTTTTACATTTAATAACGCTTTCTATAATAATACTTTATTAACTTCAACATATATTCGCACACAGTCACACACATTTGGCCCCAAACCTCGCCATTCTTTCACATGAAGTTACTGAATTTGTTCAGTTTAATTTTTACAGTACCTTTTGACCAAGATCAATAACTTCTGCTTCTGTGACATTATTTCCCTATTTTTCAGCTTCTCCCCAATTTTATAGCTGTTAACGATAGCTGTACATACTGATCTTAATAACACTCTGGCTGTTTACTTGGAGGGCAACTAAGTAATGTTACTTGCACTCACTGCATATTGTCAATAATCAGCCAATATCCCAATCATAAGTGTTCATGATTGGACATTTCAGCTATATATCAATGGAACCACCAGCAACCAGCCATTCAGGCGAAAGAAGCTCCTATTTGTATGCACATTGTGAATCTGTATCTTGAAAGGCTGTGGTGGGGTGTGGAAAGGGCAAAAGTCTAATTCTCCAGCTTGTTAAATTCATTATGTCAATAGTAAATCAGGCATCACAAGGGAAGTATTGATCTGATTGGTGCTTACTAGCAGCTGGTGGTTCTGCAGATGATCAGCTTTCCAATATTCATAATGCTTTGGACTTACATAAGCCACTTCACAGATACTACAAAAGGGAGAGCTGGTGTGCATGCAGTATAGCGACCCTAATTAAATGAGGTCTCCATCCTTGAGGATAAAGTTGTAGGTGCAGGCTTGTGCAAGATACTTTAAAAGCTATCTCAAATACAAATCTGTTTATATATTTAACTTTTTTTTGTATTTTTATTATGTATAAATAGTTATTATTCTAGTTATTTTTATGGTTTAAATGCCATTGAGTATTAAAGACATATGAACACTATTCAAAAGATGGACAGCCAGCAAATGCCATAGAAGTTTTGACTGCCAGAATGCCAGCTGAGTCTTAGTTGCCCATGTGGTCATTCCTTATTGCCTGACCTAGAAGCTGAGGAAGAAAGGATACTGAATCAAACACAATTTTGCCCAATACATTAATAGAGATAAAAAGACTTCATGATATGTTGCAGAATTTTTAATGTTATTTTCATATCATTATTATTTATAGAGTAACTTTGCCATATATTGACAAGGTGGTCAAAATTTATAGTAATGGAATTAACACCAGAATTACAAACAAGAAGAATTCCATATCGCTGCTCTGGAATGGAAACGATGCATTGTCGGTGAGATATTCTAAGTATAGCCTTCCATTTTAGGAAATAACATTTTATTATGTTATACTTAGTCTTTATTATTGGGATACAGATAACCTCTCCATAATTTGGGTGGATGGAGGGTTGTGGGTTGTGTTCCTAGAAAACAGGGCGTATCATGATTTTCCGTAATACAGAGCTGTATTATGTGCACATGCTGTGAAAAATATTATTTTTTGTTGATTAATTTAGTTAATGCACACATGAATTCTATGGAAGCAAATTTTATTTTGTAACTGAATTTTTTGAGTTATCCTATGTGAATTCTACAAGGGTTAATTTCCATAATACAAACAGCCTGTATGTGCTCTCTTGAAGACAAGGGAAGGTGAAGTCACATTTCTCAAAAATACCTCTGTGCAACCTCAGAAAAACGCTACCATTTTATCAACCAGTCTCATGGAGTTTTATTGGTCTAAATCCTATCTCATCAAAACAGATATTTCTTACACCTGAACAAATAAATTTTACATGAAGTAAAATATTATAATGCACAATAATAAAAAGGTACATATTAATTTCACATCAGTGTGTTTGGAAGCAAAATACAGTTTATCTGTGAAAAGAATATCTGCCTATCAGAGCTCACTCTAGCTGATATTCAGCCTTCAAAACTCTTCAGATATTATAGGTTTGCAGGCAAATTTTCATAAGAATATTAGAAATAGAAGCATGAGTAAGCAATTGGCTGCTCATGTATGCTGAGCCATTCAGTAATACCATGGCAGATCTTTTACCTCAGTACTTTTGAGTTCTTATTTCTTAAGTCCAACAAATATCTAATATCTGTTGATCTCTGTCTTGAATATACTAAATTACTGAACCTTTACAGCCCTTTCATTAATAGAATTCTTCACCTTTGAGTAACAGTATTTCTTCTCACCTCTTTCCTGAATGCCTAACCTCTTGTTTTGACATTCTGGTCCCTCATACTAACACCAGCCAAGATAATCATCGGTTCTGTATCAATAATTTTAGGCCTTATAAGGAATTTCTATGATCAGCCTTCATTTTATGGACTCAATCAGTTCATCGGTCCTCATAGCTCAAATACCTGTGTCTCAGGAATGATTCTAGTGAATTAGGTTGCATTATTTCTTACACTAGTATATCCTTCTTTAGGGTTGGAGAATATGCCTAAATGCCAGAGCAGACTCGATGGGCCAAATGGCCTAATTCTGCTCCTAGATCTATGGATCTTCTGGTCTAAACACAATATTCCAGGAGTGGACTCATTAGTACTTTATGTAATTATTGTAAGAGGTATCTACTGTTGCACTCATGTGCTCTTACAATGGTTAAGTACTGTTTGCTTTCCTAATTGCATGGTGGATCTGCATGTAAGAATGTAGATATTGATGTTTAGAGCTAATTCTAACTCTAAACATCAACATCTTTTGACATCTTACACTGCTATTCTATTTTTCTACTGAATGTATATATGACATATTCCATCTGCCACATACTTGCTTATTCACTATGTCTATTATTATTCCCCCAGCATTTCTCTGTGCCCTCCTCACAGTATATATGTCACCCAGCTTCCTACCAACAGGAGACTTGGGTAGATTATAGCTGAACCACTCATCCAAATCATTGATGTAGACTGTGAGTGCCTGGGACCCAGCTGTCATCTTTTGGCATCACACTGGTCATAGCCTCCCAAGTCAAACTGACATGTCTATTTCCACTCTTGTTTCTCTATCCATTGAACATTGCTCAGGCTTCATCACTTCATCAGCTTCAATAATGTGCACTTGAAATATGAATAATAATCCTTTGTGTTTCAATTCAATGAAAGCCTTCTCGAGGTCCAAATAGATCACATCAATTAGTTTGGGTTTAGCTCTTCCCTTACATTAAAAAATATACAATATGTTTGTTGAGTGTGATTTTGCTTTCGTAAGTACATGATGACTCAACAAACCTCAGTCATATAACTGAAAGGGACAATCGCAGCAACTGGAGTTCATTGTTGGGAAAATTTTATTCATTTTTGGTAATCCAGGCATTAGACACAAGGTCAGCACCCATTGCCCAATCTTAATTGCTCTTGAAAATTTAATGGTGTGATTCTCTCCCAAAATGCTATTAGACAGGAAGGTCCATATTTAGTCTCAGTAACAATGATTTCCAAGTCATGATGGTGGGTAACTTGCAGAGTTAATCTGCTCATTCTTGGTGATGAGGTCATGGTTCTGGGATGCATTAGTAAAGTGGCTTGGATGAGTAATTACAGTGCATTTTGTAAGTGGTATACATAACAATCACTATGCACCAATGATGGACGGAATAAATGTTTAGGAAGGTGATAGTATTACTTAAACAGGTGTTTTGTCCTGGTGGTTCTGAACTTGAGATCTGTAGAAGCGGTCCTCATCCAGACAGTCAGAGAATGTTCTATCACACTCCTAACTTTTGGATGAAAAAAAGATCTTTGGAAGTGAGGATCTGAGATCATTGTTACAGAATACCCAGCCTCTAATTTTCTCTTGCACCACTCTATTAATGAATGGTTGCAGATAAGGTTCAGCTCAGTGATGGCCCCTCCAGACTGGTGATGATTGGGGACCTATGATAATAATGCTATTTAATGTCATGGATTACCTGGTAGCTGAAGTAATTGGAATATGAGGCTAATGGAGTTTTGGTAATTCTCTCAAGGAATCTGATCAGACTCTGTCCAGAGTAATGTCTTCACTGGTGAGATCAGCTTATATGAAGCCTCAGAATAGAGGCTTGTTCTCTTATAATTGAGATGAGGAGGAATTTCTTTTGCCTTAGAGGGTGAATCTGTGAAATTCATTACCATAGGTGGCTGGGGAGGCCAATTCATTGGGTATATTTAATACAGAAGTTGCTAGATTCTGGATTAGTCAGGGCATGAAGGGATACGGGGAGAAGGCAGGAGATTGGGGCTGGTAGGGAAAATGGATCCACCATGAAAAAATGGCAGAGCCGACTTGATGGTCCAAATAGCCTAATTCTGCTCTTAAAACCTCTGGTCTGATAGTCTTATTGGGCTTGAAGAACGTCAGTAGATACTCACAAAAATGACACCAGCTTTAAGTATCTAACGCAGGGTGAATAAATGTTGTCCCTATTTCTTTGAGTTAACATGATACTGATACAGTTAAGTTATTTTCTCTGGCTCAAGGATCCAGTATAAGCGGCATAATCCTTAAACAAAAGCTAGGGAATTTTGGACCAAAACCAGGAAAACTTTCACATAATGGGAAAATCTGGAACTCTGTTTCCAAAAAGTCAGCAGATGCTGGATCAATTCATACCTAGTGTTATGACTGAACTTTATAAGGCTCAAGCTTCTGGCAGCTCATTCCATATACTCAGCATCCTCTGTGCGAAAAGGTTGTCCATCACGTCTCTTCTAAATCTTTTCCCTCTCATTCTAAATCTATGCCCCCTAGTTCTAGTCTCCTCTACCCAGGGGAAATGACTGTTACCACCCATTCTATCTGTGCCTCTCATATTTTAAACGTTGCTGTAAGGTTGCTCTTCATTTTCCACTACTGTATTTCAAAGAATAAAGACCTAGCTTGTCCAATCTCTCCCTGTAACTCAGGTCCTCTAGTCCTGGCAACATCCTCGTAAATCTTTTCTTCACTCTTTCCAGTTTAACCACATAGTTCCTATAACAGGGTGACCAAATCAATACACAGTACTCCAAGTGCAGCTCCACCAATGACTTACATATCACACCATAATGTCCTAACTCTTATATTCAGTACTCTACCTGATGAAGGTCAGTATGCTAAATGTCCTTTTCACCTGTAATATTGATTTTAATGAACTATAGAATTCTACTTCTAATTCCTTCTGTTCCATTAAGCTTGCAAGTGCCCTACCATTTATAGTACAAGTCAGACTCTTGTACTATGAATTGCATCACTTCACACTTATCTGAATTGGAATCCATTTGCCTATTTCAACAAAGAGATCGCAATCCCCTTGTAATCTATGATAATGTTCTTCACTATCAACAACACCTTCTAATTTTGTGTCATCTGCAAACTTAGTGGTATTTGCACCCAAATCATTTATACTAATAACTAATAACAAGGGTAGCAATATCAACTCTTGCGGCACACCATTAGTCACTGGTCTCCATTCCAAAACAAATCTTTAACTAGATTCCTCTTCTTTCTGCTTGAGCCATTTTGAATCCAGCTAAATCCCTAAATTTCATGAGACCAACCTTCCAGACCAACCTACCATGTGGCAACTTGTTGAGGCCTTGCAAAAGTCCAAATAGACAGCATTGACTACTCTACCTTTCATCTACTTCCTTGGTTACCTCTTTAAAAAAAAATCCAAGAGGTTTGTCAAACACAGCTTTTCACACACAAAGCCATGCTGACTGCTCCAAATAAGACTCTGTATATCCAAATGCTGGTCAATCCAGTCCATTGGAATTCCCTGTAGTAATTTCACCACTACAGATGTCAGGCTGACTGTCCTGTAGATCGATGGCCATATTGCAACCTAGATCAGAGGGCATGTGCTCTAAGAAGTTGGACAAACTTGGGTTGTTTTCTCTGGTGCGGCAGAGGCTGAGTGGAGATCTGATAGAGGTTTATAAGATTAAGAGAGGGAAAAATCGAGTAGACAGCTGGTATATTTTTCCAGGATAAAAATGTATAATACCAGAGGGTTCACGTTTAAGATAGAGGTGGGAATTTCAAAGGAGATGTACAATTGTTTTTTTTTAAACACAGAGTCTTTGGTGCTCGGATTGAGCTGCCAAGGGTGGGGCTGGAGGCAAATACAATAGAGGTGTCGAAAAGGCTCTAAGATTGGCAAATGAATATGCAAGGATGGGGTGGGCGGGATATGGACATTTTGTAGCCAGAGAGGATTAGTTTAATGGAACACTTGATCACTAATAGTTTGGCACAGTTGGTCAAAGAGTCTACTTCTGTGGTGAACTTGCCTATGTTCTTTGACATTTACTTATTTTGGACTATGAGGTTGCAGGTTGTCTTGGAATATAAGTAGCAGTTGTTGTTTTCTCATAGTTGCCTTTCCAATATTTTCTGATCTACAACTTAGTGATATGCATATACATTTAAATTATTGCCTATTTATCTCAGTTTCTGGCTTGGCCTTATCTCACCATATGGTTAATCCAGTCCTTCATACAGGTATCTGATGTTTTATTTTTTGGCCATTTGGTTTGAAGTGTCTCTAAGAGGTACTTAAGCCACACTGATCAATTTCAATCTGGTCGATTTTATCTTTATTGTTAGCCTTTCATACCAGTTAAAGGATGCATTAAAGATCAACAGAGAACAAATTTATTTTTAGATTAATTTGTGGTGATGCAATTTATGGTGATGCTGTTTCTGCAAGAAACCTAAAAAACAATCTTTGCAAATAATTTTGGTCCTACAATTTTGTCTTTCAGCTAAAACTTCACCCTAGATACAGTGGACGTGTTTGCGGACTTTGTGGAGATTTTGATAAGTCTAAAAACAATAAACAGACATTTAACCCAAGTAAGCATAGGTTGTTGTTTTTTAAGTTAGCATGTATTTTTCTATGACATTAGTTAAATTTTTCTCTCAAAATGAATTGCTGAAAATGTAATTCTATGTGATTATAAAAATAAGTGCAAAAATCATGTTGACTTTCGAGGAAATTTAATTTCTTTCTGAATGTACTATGTGCAGCAGTATATTAGAATTCTCACACTGCAACCCCATAATGAGACATGGTGAACTGAGAGACAAAATAACAGAAAGAACTAAACAGACTTACTGACAGTAAGAGTATGTATCCTGGAAAATAGATTCATTGTGTTGGCTTTATGAATGCTATGCAGTCCAAAATCAATGTAATAAGGAAGTAAATGACAATAGGGAGCATTTCTGGATAAGCTAATTCCAATCTCAAAATTAGAATGGCGCTCCAGGTGGGATCTACTTTACTGTATTACTGTTTTCCCCTTGCCTTAGACATTCTGTGATATCACATAGCGCATTTGGAACTTTCTGCACTCAAAATAGAGTTCTTAGATGCAGAAAATAGCTGTTGTTTGGCAAAATGCATCAAATCTGAGTTCATCACCTTGACGTCATTTACAAGAACCCTCAGCTCACAATCGGACTCTTCACAAAGCAGCACCAAAACTCACTGGAAACTTAACTCACTTCCCAAAGTGCATACTGCTGTCCAACTCACAAATAATTTGTCTACTAACCAAGTCATTTAATAATGAGTGTCTGAGGCTACACCCACACTAGACCGGATAATTTTGAAAACACCGGTTTCGCGTAAAAACGATAGGTGTCCACGTTTTTGAAAATACCTCCGTCCACATTAAAACGGGTATTTAGGTGAATCTCCTCCTACTGGGCATGCGCAGGACGCATCTACAGAAAGCAAGTGACATGTTTGGTGTCGAATCTCACTGTGAAAGTGCGCGTTTGTGCGGTTTCAGACTAGAAAAACTTAAAAGGAAATTGCCAAACAACGGATAGCTGTTGGCTCTTGCGCAGGAGGACTTAAAACTAAAAAAAAACAAATACTGGAGCATATGGAGGCAACCGACAGGGAGTTCATTGACGGTGTGACCCGGCAAACGATGAACATTGGAAAACTGATGAACTCTTTTGCCATTTCAGTGTAGACAGAGGGTCAAAACGAAGAGAAAAAGCTTTGGTTATGGATTTATCCGGTCTAGTGTGGACATAGCCTCAGTGATCCCTCTGCCCACAGAAAGGGCTGCAAGACCTATCAGCGGACTTCCTACTATTCCTGAAACCTTATTTAAATCAAATATATATTTATTACACATCTGTAGGCTTGAAATCTTTGCTGGACAGATAACTGCGGGGAATGTTGGAAACAGAGGTGTGTGTGTACATTTGAGCACAGATCCGAATGAACTAGATTTGGGTGCTGTGAAGAATTACCTTGACTTGTCAAGTGATTCATAATATTCCATTTTTGAATAGCTCCTTGTATTTCATTGGCCAATATTTAAATATTTCTCTTTGAAAATGTTGGTGCCCTTTTCTATGCCTCTTCAGCAAGCAAAGATATACATCATCCCACAATGTGTCTGGTCTTAATATTACTGTGGGGAAGGATATTTCATTTTCTGATTATTACACAGCAAATTTGTGGTAACTATGGGAATTGAGGAGCTTCCATTGGTTCTCAGACAGATCTCAAATTAACACAACCAAGCACTGATGGCTTTCTGAACCTTTTACACACAATTTTTGAGATAATTTTTGGGGCATATGATTTGGAAAAAAATGCTTCTGCTCACTAAAAGGCAGTGAAATCTATTTTCTAGGCAAACAGTACAAACTGTAAAAGTTGATGTATAGATACGATTTAAAAATTTATTATGCTCACAAACTAAAAGTGACCAGACATAGGTCAAATTTGGAAAATATACATCTTGGAAAATTTAACCAACATCTAAGCTGTGCTCCAGTCATCAGAACAATGCTTTCCTCTCGTCTGGTTGGCACTGGACACAAGAAAGCACCTTCATTCTCCAACCTTCAGATAAACTCCTTCTTTCTCCAGGTAATGTCAGACTTTATCCAATTATTTTTACCAACTTGGCCTCACATTCACTAACACCTCGTTGTGTCTCTTAGGGAACATTAGGAGTTTTCTGTTCCTCTTTAGACTCTCTGGCTTCAGTGAAAGCTATACTGTCAAATGCTACAGTATGGTTGTCATGGGGAGTGTAGCTTTAAGGATGACATACTTTCCTTTGCTACACGATGACATTATGGCATCTGCAAGAAATAAAGATTTCAATCAGTATCAATACAGATCACCATTTAGTTTATATTTAATGCAGCTGCTGATATATGTTGAGTCAGTTTTGAGGGACACTAGTAAAAATGAAAGTAAGTTTTTGGGTATCATTTGGGAAAGGATAGTTTAGAATACTGATATTAGGTGAAGTCTTATTCTGAAAAAGTGACCAGGAAATGAGGTGCTCTTGGTCACCATGGGCTGATTGTAATGTTTTCTGCATTGCAAGAATGACTATGCTTAAAAAAATACTCCTGTTCAGCTCTTTGGGACATGCTGATGTGTTGAAAGGCATTATATTATTGGAAATTCTTCTCCCTTCCCCCAAGGCTAGTAAATAGCCATAAAAAAGTGACATAGCAGCATTGGAAAAGATGCAGAGAAGATTTACAAGAATAACAGTGGAAGTTGGAGTTGCAGTATACTTATAAGGAAAAATCAGATGTAGAAAAGGGATGCCAATGAGTGATTTCACAGAGTTATCCAACATGAAGTAAGTTAATAAGGTAGATTCAAGGAATATATTTTTACTTGTAGGGGAAGTAAATAGAAATAGTGATTATAAAAATAAAATGGTTACTTTTAATTTCAAAGAGGAATTCAGAAGAATCTTTCCTTCCCATTGTTTGCAGTTTGGAATTACTGCAGAAAAGTGTAACAGCAGCATAGCTGGATTTCAAAGTTCGAAGTAAATTTATTATCAAGATATGTATTTGTTACCAAATACTACCCTAAGATTCATTTCTTTGTGGGCATTCATAGTAGATACAAAAAATACAGTAGAATCAATGAAAAGGTGGACAAACAATTGACATGCAGGAGAAGAGAAACTGTGCAAATACAGAGAAAAGCAAATAATAATACATGTAAATAAATAAATGACATTGAGAACACAAGTTGTAGAGTCATTTAAAGTGTGTTTATATGTTGTGGAATTAGTTCAGTGTTGAGGTGGGTGAAGTTATCCATGCTGGTTCAGGAGCCTGATGGGTGAATGTTATTAACTGTTTATAGGGAGACAAGATAAAAGGAACATAAGATATAGGAGCAGAATTAGGCCATTCAGCCCATTGAGCCTCCTTCAGACTGAAGAAGAAAGTAGCAGTTTTTAATGATAGGGCAGGATGAGTGTTGAGAAGTATCTAGTATATAGACTAGTTGGGTTGTGTTTTGTGCTGTATGTTGGATAGACCTCAGTAACAGATTTCTTGCTGAAATGTAGAAAACAGATTTATTCCAACAGACAAAGCTATCATGATTTCATCTTACTAAATTGTTCTTTTGCTGCTGTTCACTTGACTTTTTGCATTAGTTTAGGATTCCGTTTCTCCTTCTGATGTAACATAGCCGTAAGTGTAAATGATGGAATGCAGTGCAAAAATAAAATGACAAATGAAGGAACACGTGTGGGAATTGTACACAAAGAATGCTGAATAACAGAAAATAGTAAACGGCAGGAGAATAAAATCAATCAATCTAGCTTCACTTCTAGACTTGCAAATAAACTTAAAAATCCCCAAGAGAAAAACTTCCAAGGGATTTAGTGACAATGATATATGTACAAAATGAATTTATCAAATGAATATCCCCAAATGTTTGGTATACTGCAATCATTATCATGAATCGTCTTTCTGGTGTAACTCAGACAATCCAAGTTCATCTAGTGGTTTGACTGTAAGCATGGTACTAGCTATATTTCAAAATAGAGTTTTATTTTTTCATTCTTTTCTAGTGACTGAAACCTTTATTTTGAGTGAGTCTGTTTCAACCACCAGTTGCCAAGTCAATATACCTAAAATTGAAAATTGTCCAGATGCTCAGGTAAGTTTTGTATTTCTGTATGATTTCTTGTACTCCCATTGTAATTCACTTTAGCATGCTTTTAATCTGACACAATCTAGGAATAGATATTTATTAATTAGGTACAGGTCTGGTGCAAAACACTGATCAGTAAACAAACAACAAAGAAATCTCTTCTGAATATTTAGCTATTCAGTTCTGTTTAATTTCTTATTTCTTTTAGAAGGACATAAGAAGTAAGAAAAACTTTGAATTTGTGAATTTGATCTTCCATCCAATAAGATTATGACTGACATTCTTACCAACTTCCCCCTGAGCATATCCAGCTCTTGGGTTAGAAATTTTCAAAACTTCAAAATATTAAATGAAGAATTTTCTGTCACACTGTATCTTCAGACTCATGCACAGGGTCACACAGAGACTCAGAAGGGTTAAACTAAACTGGGAATTTTATTAGCAAAGCAAAGCAGTTGAACTTACAAGGTCTTAGATCACTCAGCCAGAACTTCACTAGGCAAGGATCAGGACAACCAAGCCAACAAAGGCTTAGCACTGCCCCTTTAAATACAATTGAGGGCACAAAGGTGTCTGTGTCCAACTGATAAAACTCCAGGCTAATAACAGGCTTACAAGTAACTATTCTAATAAGAGACAAAAGTCCAAGGATACCTGCAAAGTCACAGAGAATTAATTGGAAGTATTCAAGGTCAATTGTATCTTAAATGTAAACTAGAGAAGACCTGAGAATAACTTATTAAAAACCTCAAAGCACAACAATACACATAATTATAATTAATAAGGTGCCAAGAATACAAAACAAAAACCAACAGCAAAAAACTCAGAACCCTCAGAATATTCTATCGACAGTCCAAGGTCATAACAATTTTTTACTCATGTCAGTCCTAGATGGGCAAGTTATTATGCTATGAATATGAGCTGGATTCTAAGGGTCCAGAGCAAACACATACCCATTAAAAAAAGCAAGAGCTCCAAATTCTGGATACCCATGTATGTTGAACATCACTCATGTCTAGGATAAGGCAAGAATGGAAAGTTATGACAGACAGAATGACAGAATGGAAAGTTATGACAGGAAAATTTTTAATTGGGGAAGGGCCAAATTATGAGGCTATAAGGCTAGAACTTGCGGGTGTGAATTGGGATGATGTTTTTGCAGGGAAATGTACTATGGACATGTGGTCGATGTTTAGAGGTCTCTTGCAGGAGGTTAGGGATAAATTTGTCCCGGTGAGGAAGATAAAGAATGGTAGGGTGAAGGAACCATGAGTGACAAGTGAGGTGGAAAATCTAGTCAGGTGGAAGAAGGCAGCATACATGAGGTTTAGGAAGCAAGGATCAGATGGGTCTATTGAAGAATATAGGGAAGCAAGAAAGGAGCTTAAGAAGGGGCTGAGAAGAGCAAGAAGGGGGCACGAGAAGGCCTTGGTGAGTAAGGTAAAGGAAAACCCCAGGCATTGTTCAATTATGTGAAGAAAAAAAAGATGACAGGAGTGAGGGTAGGACCAATTAGAGATAAAGGTGGGAAGATGTGCCTGGAGGCTGTGGAAGTGAGCGAGGACCTCAATGAATACTTCTCTTCGGTATTCACCAATGAGAGGGAACTTGATGATGATGAGGTTGATGGTCTGGAGCATGTCGATATTAAGGGAGAGGAGGCGTTGGAGTTGTTAAAACACATTAGGATGGATAAGTCCCCGGGGCCTGACAGCATATTCCCCAGGCTGCTCCACAAGGCGAGGGAAGAGATTGCTGAGCCTCTGGCTAGGATCTTTATGTCCTCGTTGTCCACGGGAATGCTACCGGAGGATTGGAGGAAGGCGAATGTTGTCCCCTTGTTCAAAAAAGGTAGTAGGGATAGTCCAGGTAACTATAGACAAGTGAGCCTTTCATTAGTGGTGGGAAAGCTGTTGGGAAAGATTCTTAGAGATAGGCATCTATGGGCATTTAGAGAATCATGGTCTGATCAGGGACAGTCAGCATGGCTTTGTGAAGGGCAGATTGTGTCTAACAAGCCTGATAGAGTTCTTTGAGGAGGTGACCAGGCATATAAATGAGGGTAGTGCAGTGGATGTGATCTATATGGATTTTAGTAAGGCATTTGACAAGATTCCACATTGTAGACTTATTCAGAAAGTCAGAAGGCATGGGATCCAGGGAGGTTTAGCCAGGTGGATTCAGAATTGGCTTGCCTGCAAAAAGCAGAGGGTCATGGTGGAGGGAGTACATTCGGATTGCAGGGTTGTGACTAGTGGTGTCCCACAAGGATCGGTTTTGGGACCCCTACTTTTCGTGATTTTTATTAATGATCTGGATGTGGAGGTAGAAGGGTGGGTTGGCAAGTTTGCAGACGTCACAAATGTTGGTGGTGTTGTAGATAGTGTAGAGGATTGTCAAAGATTGCAGAGAGACATTGATAGGATGCAGAAGTGGGCTGAGAAGTGGCAGATGGAGTTCAACCCAGAGAATTGTGAGGTGGTACACTTTGGAAGGACAAACTCCAAGGCAGAGTACAAAGTAAATGGCAGGATACTTGGTAGTGTGGAGGAGCAGAGGGATCTCGGGGTACATGTCCACAGATCCCTGAAAGTTGCCTCACAGGTAGATAGGGTAGTTAAGAAAGCTTATGGGGTGTTAGCTTTCATAAGTCGAGGGATAGAGTTTAAGAGCCGCAATGTAATGATGCAGCTCTATAAAACTCTGGTTAGGTCACACTTGGAGTACTGTGTCCAGTTCTGGTCGCCTCACTATAGGAAGGATGTGGAAGCATTGGAAAGGGTACAGAGGAGATTTACCAGGATGCTGCCTGGTTTAGAGAGTATGCATTATGATCAGAGATTAAGGGAGCTAGGGCTTTACTCTTTGGAGAGAAGGAGGATGAGAGGAGACGTGATAGAGGTGTACAAGATAATAAGAGGAATAGATAGAGTGGATAACCAGCACCTCTTCCCCAGGGCACCACTGTTCAATACAAGAGGACATGGCTTTAAGGTAAGGGGTGGGAAGTTCAAGGGGGATATTAGAGGAAGGTTTTTTACTCCGAGTGTGGTTGGTGCGTGGAATGCACTGCCTGAGTCAGTGGCGGAGGCAGATACACTAGTGAAGTTTAAGAGACTACTAGACAGATATATGGAGGAATTTAAGGTAGGGGCTTATATGGGAGGCAAGGTTTGAGGGTGGGCACAACATTGTGGGCCGAAGGGCCTGTACTGTGCTGTACTATTCTATGTTCTATCAACACCACGGAAAGGCTTTTGGAGTAGGTGCAAAGATTAATATAAGACCATAAGATACAGGAGCAGAAGTAGGTCATTTGGCCTCTTGAGTCCGCTCCACGTTCAATCATGGGCTGATCCAATTCTTCCAATCATCCCTACTCCCCTGCCTTCTCCCCATACCCTTTGATGCCCTGGCTAATCAAGAACCTATCTATCTCTGCCTTAAATGCACACAATGACTTAGCTTCCACAGCCACTTGTGGCAACAAATTCCACAGGTTTACCACACTCTGACTAAAGTAATTTCTCTGCACCTCTGTTGTAAATAGGCATACTTCAATCCTGAAGTCATGCCCTCTTGCCCTAGACTCCCCTACCATGGGAAATAATTTTGCCATATCTAATCTATCCAGGCCTTTTAACATTTGGAATGTTTCTATGAGATCCTCCCTCATTCTCCTGAACTCCAGGGAATACAGCCCAAGAGCTGCCAAATGTTCCTCATATGATAACCCTTTCATTCCTGGAATCATTCTCGTGAATCTTCCCTGAACCCTCTTCAATGTCAGTATATCCTTTTTAAAAACTGCACACAATTCTCCAAGTGTGGTCTCACAAGTGCCTTATAGAGCCTCAACATCACATCCCTGCCCTTATATGCAAAACCTCCAGAAATAAATGCCAACATTGCATTTGCCTTCTTCACCACTGACTCAACCTGGAGGTTAACCTTTAGGGTATCCTGCACAAGGACTCCCAAGTCCCTTCTCATCTCTGCATTTTGAATTCTCTCCCCATCTAAATAATAGTCTGCCAGTTTATTTCTTCCACCAAAGTGCATGACCATATACTTTCCAATGTTGTATTTCATTTGCCACTTCTTTGCCCATTCCCCCAAACTATCTGAGTCTCTCTGCAGGCTCTCTGTCTCCTCAACACTACCCGCTCCTCCTCCAATATTAAAGTGAAATTAGAATAGCAAACTGAGTGTTACGGAAAAATATGGGAGATGGAAACAATCAAACCCAAGATATGTTATAGATATATACTAAGGAAAGGTTAGTCTGTGAAGAACAAACAACTAACACTTGTGTAAAGATGGAGAGTGCATAAATCATAATAGCTGGATATCATGTATCTCAGCCTTTTAAAAGAAAGAAGAGAGGAAATACTTCCATTTTCCCATTACTTCCATTTTTCAAAGTAGCTTGGTTATGGACAAGGTGCCAGAGGGTTGGAAACTTACTTATATAAGCCTGATTAAAATAGAGAAAATGAAAGTTGCTACAGAGCTGAGATTAGCCAAAGGCAATTTGTCCAGAAAACTCTGACAGATGGCGTAAATCAACATTGAAACAAAGGATGTTAATGTGGATTTGTTAAGGAAACTTTTTTTGAGGTAACAAAATTCAAGATTGTTTATGTAAAGGAGAACAAAATGACCGTTACTCCAGATCTGATGCTGCTAAAGAACGCAATAAAACACAATAAATAATAAACACAAGGAAGTCTGCAGATGCTGGAGGAACACAGCAGGTCAGGCAGCTTCTATAGATCATCGATGTTTCAGGCTGAGACCCTTCTTCAGGGCTGTGAAGAAAGGGGGAAGAGGTCAGAATAAAAAGTGGGGGGAAAGGAAGGAGGCTAGCTGGAGGGTGATAAGTGAAGACAGGTGGGCAGAAAGAGTAAGTGGTAGAGAGGAGTGGACCACATGAGAAAGGAGGAAGGAGGGGACACGGGGAACTAACAGGTAGGTGAGAATAGGTAAGAAGGTCAGAATGGCGAAGTAGAGGAGGGAAGGGTGGAATTTGTTTACCAGAAGGAGAAATTGATGAGAGTGGCCTCTTCTCGTCACATGGACCGACATGTTGGAACGAGAATAGGAATTAAAATGTTTGGCTACTGGGAAGTCCCGTTTGTGGCAGGTGGTGCGGATGTGTTCGACGAAGCGGTCCCCCAATTTACGACGGGTCTCACTAATGTAGAGGGAGCTGCATCAGGAGCACTGGACACAATAGATGACCCCAGAAGATTCTCACAGTTGTCTCACAGATTCTTCCAGTTGTCTCACCTGGAAGGACTTCTTGGGGTCCTGAATGGAGGTGAGGGAGGAAGTGTATGGGCAGGTGTAGCACTTAGGATGATTGCGGGGAATAGGGAATAGTGCAGGGAGGGAGATTATTGGAGAGGGAGGAATGGACAAGGGAATCACAGAGAGAGCAATCCTTGTGGAAAGCAGAGGGCCGGGGAGGTAACAATGTATTTAGTGATAGGATCCCTTTGAAGATGGCAGAAGCTGTGGAGGATAATGGGCTGGATGCAGACACTGATGGAGTTGTAGGTAAGGATCTCTATCACTATTAAGGTGGCGGGAAGATGGGCTGAGTGTGGATGTACAGTAAATGGAGGAGATGTGGTTGATGACAGCATCAAGAATGGAGGGAGGGGAGCCCTGTTCTTTAAAGAAGGGGAACATATCTGATGAATAGAATGAGGTGGAGGATAAATGCATGGCTGAGGGATTGGAGCGGGAGGCAGGGATTCAGATTTCTGGGTCATTGGGACTTCTTTTGGGGCAGGTGTGACCTGTACAGAAAGGACGGGTCGCCCTTGAATCTGAGGGGGACCAATATCCTGGCGGGGAGGTTTGATAAGGCTATTGTGGAGAGTTTAAACTAGGATTGCAGAGGGATGGGAACCGAACTGAAGTGACAGAGGAAAGGGAGGTTGGCTCACAAATAGAGAAAGCTTGGAGACAAGCAAAATGGAGGATAGGCAGGTGATAGAGAAGGGATGCGCTCAGACCGATGGTTTGAGATGTGTCTATTTGAATCCGAGGAGTATTATGAATAAAGCGGCTGAGCTTAGAACATGGATCAGCACTTGGAGCTATGATGTTGTGGCCATTACTTGGATGGTGCAGGGGGAAATGGCTACTTCAAGTGCTAGGCTTTAGATGTTTCAGAAAGGACAGGGAGGGAGGCAAAAGAGGTGGGGGCGTGGCACTGTTGATCAGGGATAGTGTCATGGCTGCAGAAAAGGAGGAAGTCATAGAGGAGTTGTCTACAGAGATTCTGTGGGTGTAAGTTAGGAACAGGAAGGAGTCAATAACTCCACTGGGTGTTTTTTATAGACCACCCAATAATAACAGAGAGCAGATAGGGAGACAGATTCTGGAAAGGTGTAATAATAACAGGGTTGTTGTGGTGGGAGATTTTAATTTCCCAAATATTGATTGGCATCTTCCTAGAGTGAGGGGTTTAGATGGGTGGAGTTTGTTAGGTGTGTTCAGGAAGGTTTCTTGACACAATATATAGATAAGCCTACAAGAGGAGAGGCTGTACTTGATCTGGTATTGGGAAAAGAACCTGGTCAGGTGTCAGGCCTGTCAGTGGGAGAGGATGTGCTGGAGTTTTTGGAAAGATTTAAGTTGGATAAGTCACCAAGACTGGACGGAATCTACCCCAGGCTACTGTGGGAAACAAGGGAGGAGATTGCTGAGCCTCTAGCGATGATCTGTACAGCATCAACGGGGACGGGAGAGGTTCCAGAGGATTGGAGGGTTGCAGAGGTTGTTCCATTATTCAAGAAAAGGAGTAGGGATAGCCCAGGAAATTATAGACCAATGAGTCTTACTTCAGTGGTTGGTAAGTTGATGAAGAAGATCCTGAGACGCAGGATTTATGAACATTTGGAGAGGCATAATATGATTAGGAATAGTCAACATGGCTTTGTCAAAGGCAGGTCATGCCTTATGAGCCTGATTGAATTTTTTGAGGATGTGACTAAACACATTGATGAAGGTAGAACAGTAGATGTAGTGTATATGGATTTCAGCAAAGCATTTGATAAGGTACCCCATGCAAGGCTTATTGAGAAAGTAAGGAGGCATGGGATCCAAGGGGACATTGTTTTGTGGATCCAGAATTGACTTGCCCACAGAAGGCAAAGATTTGTTGTAGATGGGTCATATTCTGCATGGAGGTCGGTGACCAGTGTGTGCCTCAGGGATCTGTTCTGGGACCTCCTACTCTTGGTGATTTTTAT
Organism: Mobula birostris; assembly: GCF_030028105.1. Classification (NCBI taxonomy): domain Eukaryota; kingdom Metazoa; phylum Chordata; class Chondrichthyes; order Myliobatiformes; family Myliobatidae; genus Mobula; species Mobula birostris. The sequence goes on along the minus strand of NC_092392.1, from coordinate 43,514,643 downwards.
AAATGACCTGGATGAGGAAGTGGAAGGATGGGTTAGTACATTTGCTGATGACACAAAGGTTGGAGGTGTTGTGGATAATGTGGAGGGCTGTCAGAAGTTACAGCGGGACATTTACAGGATGCAACACTGGGCTGAGAAGTGGCGGATGGTGTGAGGTGGTTCAGTTTGGTAGGTCAAATATGATGGCAGAATGTAGCTTTAATGTTAAGACCCTTGACAGTGTGGAGGATCAAAGGGATCTTGGGATGCAAGTCCATAGGATACTCAAAGCTGCAATGCAGATTGACTCTGTGGTTAAGAAGGCAAATGGTACATTGGCCTTCATCAACCGTAGGATTGAGTTCAAGAACCAAGAGGTAATGTTGCAGCTATATAAGACCCTGGTCAGACCCAACTTGGAGTACTGTGCTCAATTCTGGTCACCTCACTACAAGAATGACATGGAAACCATAGAAAAGGTGCAGAGGAGGTTTACAAGGATGCTTAAAAATGTAAACACGAGGAATTCTGCAGATGCTGGAAATTCAAGCAACACACATCAAAGTTACTGATGAAAGCAGCAGGCCAAGAAGCATCTCTAGGAAGAGGGACAGTCAATGTTTCGGGCTGAGACCCTTCGTCAGGACTAACTGAAGGAAGAGCTAGTAAGGGTTTTGAAAGTGGGAGGGGGAGGGCGAGATCCAAAATGATAGGAGAAGACAGGAAGGGGAGGAATGGAGCCAAGAGCTGGACAGATGATTGGCAAAAGGGATATGAGAGGATCATGGGACAGGAGGCCCAGGGAGAAGGAAAAGGGGGAGGGGAAAAAAACCCCAGAGGATGGGCAAGGGGTATAGTCAGAGGGACAGAGGGGAAAAGAGGAGAGAGAGAGAAAGAATGTGTGTATATAAATAAATAACGGATGGGGTACAAGGGGGAGGTGGGGCATTAGCGGAAGTTAGAGAAGTCCGTCTGGGTAGCCTCCAACCTGATGGCATGAACATTGATTTACCTAACTTCCGCTAATGCTCCACCTCCCCCTCGTACCCCATCGGTTATTTATTTATATACACACATTCTTTCCCTCTTTCTCTCTCCTTTTTTTCCTTCTGTCCCTCTGACCATACCCCTTGCCCATCCTCTGGGTTTTATTTTCCCCCCTCTCCCCTTTCCTTCTCCCTGGGCCTCCTGTCCCATGATCCTCTCATATCCCTTTTGCCAATCACCTGTCCAGTTCTTGGCTCCATCCCTCCCCCTCCTGTCTTCTCCTATCATTTTGGATCTCCCCTCCCTCTCCCACTTTCAAATCTCTTACTAGCTCTTCCTTCAGTTAGTCCTGACGAAGGGTCTCGGCCCGAAACGTCGACTGTACCTCTTCCTAGAGATGCTGCCTGGCCTGCTGCGTTCACCAGCAACTTTGATGTGTGTTACAAGGATGTTGCCTGGATTGGGGAGCATGCCTTTTGAAAATAGGTTGAATGAACTCGGTCTTACCGACTGATCTCAGTGTGGTATGGCAATTGTCCCATATTGGACCGCAAAGCACTCCAGCGTGTGGTGAAAACTGCCCAGCAGATTATCAGCACCCAGTTGCCCACCATTGAGAACATCTACCATAAACGCTGCCTCGGCGGGTCGAAAAGCATTATCAAGGATGCATCTCACCCTAACCATGGACTTTTTACACTCCTCCCATCCACTCCCACACCAGCAGGCACAGGAAGAGCTTCATCCCTGAGGCTGTGACACTGCTGAACTTCACATCACAGCGTTAAGCAGTATTGCATCCATATTGTACTGTCTCAGTACTTTTATATTTGTGTGCTGTAGCACTTACTTTTTATTCACAGTTATTTTGTAAATAACACTATTCTTTGCATTTCTAGTCAGATGCTAAATGCATTTCATTGGCTTTATAGAACATAGAATAGTACAGCACATTACAGGCCCTTTGGCCCACAATGTTGTGCAGACCCTCAAACCCTGCCTCCCATATAAGCCCCTGCCTTAAATTCCTCCATATATCTGTGTAGTAGTCTCTTAAACTTCACTAGTGTATCTGCCTCCACCACTGACTCAGGCAGTGCATTCCACTCACCAACCACTCTCTGAGTAAAAAACCTTCCTCTAATATCCCCCTAGAACTTCTCACTGCTTACCTTAAAACTATGAAGGGGCTTGATTTAAAATATTCTAACAAGGTTGATTTCACAGCCAGATCAATATTTACTTGGTTTGTGATTATACATTTTATTGCCTTCCTTCTTTTCTTTAGAAATGTATTGAGACCATCTCAAAGCATTTATTTTCTTGTGAAGATTCTATGAGTTACATATCATTATGCATGGTGGACAACTGTGCTTCTCCAAGAAATCCTCAGGATCACTGCCCTATTTTACAAGAGCTAGCAAATCAGTGCAATGCTGATGACATTCTGCCCGGTTGGAGGGAAACCTCAGGATGTGGTAAGATTTTCTCCATATTGAGAAATTAAATGTATAGTTTACGGTTAAATTTCCCAAATATTGTCACTCTGAAACAGCACAGTGGCAGATATGCATTTGTACTAACTGAATGTGTGAAGTGCATTAATTTTCCTTTCCAGAAATTCCTAAGTGCCCTGGGAATCTGACCTACAATGATGCTGGTCAACCAATTATTCCAACTTGTACAAATCTAGATCCACAACAGATTGACACTCTTGAACATACTTGTGAATGTCCAAGTGGTAAGAGTACTTTTGACTTATGGCTGATTCATTATGATGGACTTATTGAAGCAGAATATGCTGATGGCTAGCCAGAAAGCCCATAGAGAGCTGCCAGCTATCCATGGTACATTCTAGACTTAAGTAACTGTACACTGCAGTGCAGAGGTTTGGAAATGCATCTGACCTGCCATTCAATTTCCAAATTCAAATTCACTCCTGGGAATTTCTGTTGTTGCTTAGCTGTGTGACTGAATAAATTTTATATCTGGCTTCCCAAGCTCTCACCGGCCATCCATTTGTATAGTGTTGGTAACCTTCATTTGAAAGGTGAATTTTGGGAATTCTTTAAAATTTTACTGTGCCTTTAATTAATTGATAATGGCTTATTATGTCTTTATGTTTTCTTTTAATAATATCTTATTAATGTTTTCCAAATTTCCAATGTGTCGGATCACCAGAATAATTTAGATATAGTGAAAAAAACATATACACTGCTAGAAGCCAACAGGATGGGGCTGGCCTGCCTATGGCTCCTGAACATTCTACTTAGCTGAATGGCAGTTGCGTTCGAAGTTTTATGATCGTTAGGAGGCATTTTGTTGTAAAACATTATTATGGTGGTGAAATTGGTTATAATGAGGGAAGACTTGAATAATTTTAGGCAAACACTCCTTCAAAGTCTCAATGGAGGATAAAAATAAAGCTTCTGATAAATATATGATAGTTAAAGATTTCTGTCCACTGTTGTGGGCATACACAGTGATCATGGTGTTGTGCCCATAACTGTTAAGGTTATACTGCAAACCTCAATGACAATGAAACCAAGTTGTTAGTCACAGTTGAATCATCATTGCACACTCTATATTGAAAACTGTATCGGCTGGGTCCAGAGGTGGGGTGAAGTTGGTGGGTGGCGGAGATGGGTAGCACCGGGGTAGAGGCTCAGCAGTCACTATGTTCTGGTGATTACAGATTAATTCACCTGCCTAGTGATCAGTGTTGTCTTGTGGGGTTTGGAGGTTGGGACTCAGCCAATTAAAGGAAGATTCCAGAACAATTTGGCAGTTGAGGGGCCATGCGTTGCAGCCTGAGATTGATGAAGTGATGGAAGGTGCTAGAGGTGGGATTAACAGATGCACCTTAGAACAAGAACTGTTTTCTTTCCCTCACTGCAAATTGCTCCTTAATCCCCATGTCTTGGTACCTGAACTATGGTGAGATATTCATAACCAACATTTCTCGTTCCACAATGAGCATTATTTCAGATTTAAATCTTTCCATATCCCAACTTCTTTGCACCCCATGAAAATACAATGGATACAAATTTTTGCCCAGAGTTTAATGCTAATGAGACTGACCCCTAATTTCTTTCATTGTCAAAAAAGCCAAAGACACTAGCACAAATTCTAGAAAATCTTATAAGGTATTACAATACTGAAACTATAAAATCATTCACACTATTTAGGCCAGCAGCAATAAATAAATATCTAACATTAGAATGCACAGTAGTTTTTTATATTTATATTAATATTTCTTTTTACATATGCAAAAAGTGCAGATTCTTATGAAAATTCACCCACTAGAAATTCCACAAGGTTTATATTGTATATAGGTCTGATCAACTTAGCAAGAATATACATACTTTGCAGGAGATCCAATGAAAGATAATTGGATTGATTCCTGGAACAAGACTTTGGCCTCTAAGGTTGGGATCCAGGGGTCACAGTTTCAAAATAAGAGATTGGCTTTGCAGGACAAATATGTTCATTTCAATTCATCAAACTTTTCTGGGTTGCTGCCACTTGGCTCCCAGACCACATCCAAGTGCCCCCTCTCCCTTTCTAGCCATTACAAAAATCCATAAGGAATTTTGATTTATGATGCACAGTGAAAGAAAACTAGGAACTGCAAATTCAAAGCAGTAATAAATAATTGCAAAAATATTCAAATATATTTCAAAGTTCAAAGTCAATGTATTATCAAAGTACATATACATCATCATATATAACCCCGAGATTAATTTTCTTGCAAGCAAATTTAAAGCTCCAAATGAAATTATTTCTTTATTTAATTACAGTAAAAATTATTTTCATAAACAATTTTAGAGCTTACATTAGTAGTCCAACTATTCATTACTTTTCACCTTTCAATGAGATGGATGGGCTTTGTGCAGTAATATCAGCTTTTCTTTTCAATATCATGCTGAATGTCATTCAGAAAGTGTATCAGAACCCCATGTTCAGTAATTTGCAGTCTGTTTCATTGCTTTGAAAGAAGCTGGGTGCCTGTAAATGAAACCACACACCACTAAATATGATGTTGGAAAGGCACTAAAGAACTTCTTGAATTTTTTTTCCATAGCGCAGGATAGTATTCAGGGTTTTCTTTCTACAACCAAAAGTTTTGATATGATTTTTTGAACATGGGTTTCAGCTCAAAGTCATTTTGCAGCAAGATCAGTTCTTCCTCCATCTTTCCTGTTAATTCCTCATTACAAGTGTTCAGGAATGGATTTATGATCCAATCTGGAATTTGGATCAAGAGAAAATCCTGCAATCTCTCTGACATATCTTTATGCAGCTCACATAGGTGGGCACAGTATAATTGAAGATCATCATCTGGTATCCTTTCTTTCTTTTCCAATTCAGAAAGGCACGGGAATTGAAAAGTTTGTTTCAAGCAATGTTACACTTCCAAATAAAGGAGTGCCACATTGCGTTTCAACAATTATAACATGCTTCAAGCAAAGTCTAAGGGATGGTGACTTAGCAAGAGATTAGCTGATTACATGATCATTATGAGGCACGGAGGATCAAATGCTTATAACAAATAATTAATTTCTTAAATTGAGGCTGTAATTTCTTGCTACCATGCATTCCCCCACTGTCCTTTTATCTTTATCATCTCCTTAGAAACTCCCAACACCCCTAAGGGGAGGGGATATAACCCACTTTGGGAATCACTGACTTCATGGATATTGAAGCTTTGATATTCTCTACCTGAAGAAGAGTGTGAAGGTTCATGCTGAGACAAATAAGTCGGAGATTGATTTTTTTTTTATATAGTGATCAAGTCAAGGTATATAGGAATGCTGCAGAAAAGTGGCTCCAAGATGAATTATCAGACATAACATTAGTGAATAATGGAACAGTAATGTGGATCAAAGTACCTCCTCCAGTTTCAGTTCTTGTATCTTTGCTTTCCTTTATTGCCATTCAACAACATTCTGTCAATGAATGGAAATTTCCTTTGTCTAACAGATATCAAAATCCGAGTTTAAATACATCATCCAATTTCAATTTCCAAACTAGTCAAAAATATTACAGTAAGCTCTTCAGTTGTGAAACTCTCAAACATTGCCTCATTCATGAAACAATGCATTAACTAGGTATTCTATCTGCTTCAGGCACCGTTCTTGATAATATAAGACGTAAGAATGAATGCATTAAAAAATCAGATTGTCCATGTGAATATGGTGAAGAGATTTATAATGCTGGAGCCAACAGAAGCACTCTTTGTGAAACATGGTAATAGCTTCTAATCTATCCCATTTTGAATCATTCATTCACTCTCCTATCAAATATTTCTCTAAAAGAATTGGCCTTTTTTTTTCCTCAGTACTTGCAGCAGTGGGATATGGGTATGTACTCAAAAGGAGTGCCCCAGGAGATGCAGAGTGGAGGAAGGAACACATATTTCAACATTTGATGGGAAAAGCTATAATTTGAGAAAAGATTGCACATACATTGCAGTTCAGGTAAGTGAGACATCTGTTGTAGGGATAACTATGGTATTAATTCTTGTTTGATAAGTTTAAATCTATACATTCTAAAACCTCCTTTTGTAAATCCTATAGGGAATTTCCTGGAGAGTGACGATTCAATTGCATTTATGCCACAAAGCAACTGAACATATATGCCTACGGCATGTTGGAGTTTACAGGAATCAGGTATTGATTTACGATGTTGTTTAGTGTTCTATTACAATTTTTAATGGTATTTGAAAACAATATTTTGTTTTATAGACCTCTTATGAATTCAATAACAATGGTGACGTTACTTTGGATGGAGAAGACATTGCACTTCCATTGAAAAGGGGTATGAGCAAAGTTAAATTAAATTAAATTTCCTTAAAGATGAAACTATTATTACGTTAAACCAACATTTTTTTAATTTCACAGATGGAACTATAATATTCAAGCAATCATCACATTTCATTCAATTTGAAACAACACATGGATTGAAAATGCAAATACAAATTTCTCCCATTATGCAGCTTTACATTTCACTGCCGAATAATAAAGATCAAAGTTTAAAAGGTAAGGCTAAATGATAATTTACAAGTGAACAATATTTGAATTAATTAACCGTAATGTATAATCTAGTAGCTTCAGAACAAGTTAATTTAACCAAAGTTAAGCATTTTGACACAGGTAATACTGTATAAAAAATATTTTGAATCCATCAACTTCAACACAGGCACGAGGTCATGTCACCCCAAAACATTGAGCAGTTAGTCATAACAGCCATTGAAAATCGAACTGATGTTCACCTTCAATAAAATGAATCCTCAATACCTATTTCTTTGAGGGAAAGGAAAAGATTCATTGTGATTGTCAAGATTCTGTTTAGCTGTGTGCAGGGAAGGTTGCCAGATCTTAAAGATCACATCCAAATGTCTGTCAAAAGCCTTCCATGAAAAATGTTTGTAAGGCGTTGAAGGCCAATGTGATCGATGATGTGTGTGGTCACTTCCCTCACAATCCACTGTTGTGTTGGAGTTCCATGGCATAGATAGCCCTGCTTTACTGTGAGCTGCAGGAAAGTCAGTAGGGTAAGGACAACAAATAAGTATAGTGCAGTACATAAAGTGAGAAGGCTGCAAAGAATAGTGGAGTATGGAAGATGATTGAATATGTTGAGCATTCAAAACTGAGGTAACCGAGAGTAGAACAAATGCTGTGACCAAACACTGAAAGAATGGCCATTTAATTCAGTATGGTGGGGTGTCTGACAATATGATGTCATTTCAAATGTTTCTAATATTGAACAGACTTCAAACACCTGATACAGGTTTGTGATTAATGCACTTTAATCCAGAAATAGGCTGCCGTATGATCTCCTGAAGAACACATGCTGCATTTTCAAATTTCTAAGCTTAAGTAACGCGGACTTTTGGTCACAGTGTTCTGGGATATTACCTGTGCCTCTGAATCCCAACTTCAAGCATATTAAAAAAAAGCAAGACAAGCTTTCACTTGTTCATAGTCAAAGCATCTGCTTAGAAGTAACAACCAAGTGGAATTTACATATCTTACTGGGCAATATCATGATTTGTCTTGTTTTGCCAAGATCACCCCTAACTTTGTTATCCTTATTCATTCTAAGAGGTGACGGTTAAGTGGATTTAAACCCATGCAGAATTTGTTAAGAATAGCTATGCTCAAGGAAGCATGAAAGAGTAGTATTTGCATACCTTATTAGGTTTATAGCCTGAAATGGAAGAAAGGTAATTGGACCTTTAGAATGGTGAAAGAATGACAAAACTTGTATGGCAGTTATAGAGTCATACAGCAATACAGCACTGCTATAGACACTTCAGCCCAACAAATCCATGCTGACCAGGATGCCCATCCAACTAGTCCTAATTTCCTGCAGTCAGATGGTACCTCTAAGCCCACCTTTCCATGTACCTACCCAAGTGCTTCTTAAATTATTCTATTGTACATAGCTCAACCACTTCTTCTGGCAGCTCATTCCATATAGTCTCCACTCTCTACGTGGAAATGTTGTCCCTCAGATCCCTTTTAAATCTTTCCCCTCTCACCCTAAATATATGCTGCCTAGTTTTGGATCTCCCTACACTGGGGAAAGGACTTTTACCATCCACTTTATCTATGCTTCTCATTATTTCAAACGTTTCTATAATATCACCCCTCATTCTCCTATGTTCCAAAGACCTATCATGGCTTGCCTCTTTACTAATTCCTCCTAGTCCCTTGTAAATCTTTTCTGCACTGTTTCCATTTTAACCACATCTTTCCTATAACAGGATGACCAAACTTGTATACACTACTGCAAGTGTGGGTTCGTCAGTGACTTACACAACTGCAATGTAATGTCACAGCTGCTACTCTCAGTACCTTGACTGATGAATACTAAATGTCCTTTTTACCACCCTGTCTACCTGTGAAGCCATTTTCAATAAGCTATTACACTTGTACTCATAAATCCTTGTGTTCAGTTATTCACCCTAACACCCTGCCATTCATTGTATAGCTCTTTCCAAAATACATCACTTCACATCTAGCTGCATTGAAATCCATTTACCACCCCTCAGCCCATTTCATTAACTGATCAAGATCCCTTGAAATTACGATAACCTTCTTCATTACCAACAAAACCTTCTATTTTCATATCATTTGCAAACTTACTCATTAAGCCTTGAATCCCTGCCCTCCCACCCTCACATCAGCTCCTCAGCCACAAATTCATCTGGCCTATCCTTCTATTTCTGACCTCACTAGTACGTGACACTGGGAATATTCTAGCGATCGTTACTCTCAAGGCACTGTTTCCTCTTACCTAACCTCCAATACTCATCCTGCTGGATCTTATCCCTCATTCTACCTGTGTCATTTGTACTGACTTGTACTGTAAAATGACTCCTGGCTGTTCACCCTCTCCCTCAAGAATTTTCTACATTGGAGAGGAAAACAAGAGAAAAATGCATCAGGGACAAAGGGGAAGATTTTAAATCTTGTCTGAGTATCAGTTCAGCAAGTGGACAAGGCGGGAAGTCTAAAACAAAATATGAAGACAAATCAAGGATTGTGAAGAATGAAGAAAGTTTGAATTAATATGGCGATTTTAGAGAGGTGTTAGTAACTGCATTAAATAAGAGAAACCATTATGGGGCACCGGTTAACTCGCAAATGAAAAAATTTAAGATGGGGCAAAGATATACATTAAACAACTAGAGTGATAACGTGTTAAATTTTACTTTGTACTGTGTTTGAGCAACAAATTCTGTAAATCTGTTCAAAGAAACGGGCTGTGATTTTATGATGTGACTCAATTAAAACAACTACTCAATCAAACTAAATTGTATTTATCAGAAGTTTTGCTGCTGCTTACTTTGTAGGTTTGTGTGGCAACTTTAATGGCAATGCTGATGACGACTTTGAGACTCCGCAGAATATGGTGGAAAATTCACATCTCATATTTGCTTCTTCGTGGGCTATTGACTCTGAATGCAAGCCTGATAAGGAAAAGCCACCATGCATCAGTTCAGAAAATGGTAATGTACTGATTCTGTTCTGATCTCTTGCTGCAATAAGTGCGCAGTTTAACACAGAATACTTTTGCCATTGATCATTTTGCTGAACCTTGTGTTAATTTTTGCATGCTAAAAACGATGGCTTGCATTGGGTCTCTGGAGGCACAAGAGGAGGCCCAAGATATTGCTGTCATGGTGATTCAAAACTAAGTTGAGTGCAAGGGTCTGGTGCAATTTTCAGTGATAAGCCATCTCTGCCAAGCTCCCACTTTCATCAGATCTCCACAGTCCATGCCCAAGGTTAGACCCATAAACCCTGAGAATGAACAATGTCCCCACTAAACTACGGCCTGCTCCAGTGTGCTTCCCAATCACCAAGAGGACATGCCAGTCAATCAGACATAACTTCATGCTGGGAAGAAACAAATGTACAAAAGTTCAAAGGTTGATTTATTATCAAAGTTTGTATCCCTATACAACTCTGAGATTTGACTTCTCCAGATAGCCATGAAACAAAGAAAGGATGTGAAAGCTATTCATAGACAAACATCAAACCTACCCCTCGCACAAAAAAGAATGGTAATATGACCATCAACTGCAAACTCCCCTCCCCGACACAAAATGGAACAAGATAAATGACCCCCAAAACCCCTCCCCTGCACAAAATGGATCAAGAAGAATAACCCCTAAACTCTACCTTCGCACAAAATGGAACAAGAACACTGACCCCCAAACTCCTCCCGCACACAAAATGGAACAAGATCATTGACCTCAACCCCCCACATCACTGCACAAAATGGATCAAGAAGAATAACCCCTAAACCCCACCTTCGCACAAAATGGAATAAGAACATTGACCCCCAAACCGTTCCCCGCACAAAACGGAACAATATCATTGACCACAACCCCCCTTCCCCCGCACAAAATGGAACAAGATTATTGACCCCAAACCCCTTCCTCCATGCAAAATGGAACAAGATTATTGACCACCCCCGCCTCGTCAAACCCCTCTCCTGCACAAAACGGAACAAGATCTTTGCGGTCAACTCCGCCTCCCCAACACAAAATGGAATAAGAACACTGACCCCATAAACTCCTCCCTTGTATAAAATAGAATAAGAACAATGACCCCTCAATCCCCTCCCCCACACAAAATGGAACAAGATAATCGACCCCAAACTCCCAATCCCGCACAAAAATGGAATAAGATCATTGACCCCAAACTACCCCTCTCCTGCACAAAACAGAACAAGATCATTGACCTCAACTCCCCCTCCCCCACACAAAATGGAATCAGATCATTGACCCCCAAACCCCCCTCCCCACACAAAATGGAAGAAGATCATCGACCCCAAACCCACTCCCCCTCACAAAACGGAATAAGAACATTGACCTCAACCCCACTCCCCTGTACAAAAGGGAACAAGATAATTGATCCCAAACCCCCTCCCCTGCACAATAGGCAAAATGGAACAAGAACATTAACCCCATAAATCCCTCCCCCACACAAAATGGAACAAGATCATTGATCCCAAATCCCACCTCTCCTGCACAAAATGGAATAAGATCATTGACCTCCCCAAACTGTTCACCGCACAAAACGGAACAAGATCATTGACCTCAACCCCCCTTCCCCTGCACAGAATGGAACAAGATCAATTAACCCAAAACTTCTCCCCCGCACAAAATGGAACAAGATCATTGATCCCAAACCCCCTCCCCCACAGAAAATGGAATAAGATATCCGACACCAAACCCCTCTCCCGAACAAAATGGAACAAGAACACCGACCCCCCAAAACCCCTCCCCTACACAAAATGGGACAAGTATATCAACCCCATAGCCCCCTCCCTTGCACAACAAAATGGAATGAACTGGGCACAGAACTCAGAATATAAAAACCAGTAGTCCAAGGAAGTCCACAATCCATAAACGCAGTAGTCCAATCCTTAGTGTGAAACCACAGTAACATCCTCCTTCATCACAGAAATGGAGGGACCCCACGCAAATGGACACAGAGAGGTCTACCCGCCTGCCGCAGTGAGCACAGCAAATTGATGCATAGCAGAGAGGCAGAAAGTATTGTTGCTGCACAGCTCCAAAACCTCAGTTTGATTTTGAACTTGGATTTTGGCATGCTTGTGTAATTTCATTGATCTATTGTGACCTGCTCATGCTGATAACATTTTTGGCAGGGTTAATTTATTTTCACTATATTTGTATTAAATTTAGTTTGATTTTAACATCTGAATGATAAATACAATCATTCATATCTTATCCAAATTTTATTGCAGAATACTATGCAAAAGAACGTTGTTCCCTGTTGAAACGCGATGACAATGTATTTGCTAAATGTCATCACACAGTAGATTACAGTGAATACTATCAGGTAATGAAGAAAGTTTTGTAAATATGTGCAAATAAAAATCTTTCATAACAAGTAAACTGGAAACTTACACAGCCATATTTAACATCTGCAATAATGATGGAAGTGACAAAAGTTAAACATACCTAAAATTGTCTGAAAATGACTTTCCTAGTCTCTTCAATTACTTTGCAAGCTGCCACTCAGGCTGTTAAGGTCGCATGTACAGATAAACACAGTGTATTTTTAGACTGTATACTCTGCAGCCAGTGTGAACCAAAACTGGAACAAATAAGTATCTCGGGTGGTCAAGTGGGGTGAATTGTGCTGGATGGCCTTGAGCTTCCTAAGGATTACTGGTACTGCATTCATCCAGGCAAGTAAACCATGCATCTTTGCCTTGTTGATTGTGGAAAGGTCCTGAGGTGTCAACAGATAAACTCTCAGCGCAAGATATCCAGCTTCTAACATGTTCTTGTAGCCAACAGTATTTATATGGCTGGTTCGATTGAGTTTCTGCTCAATTCTGACCTTCTGGATCTTTGATGGGTGGGTGAGATCAGGGAGGGTCAAGGAAGAACTTCATAAATGGAAATAGCATTAAACATCAAGGATAGATGGTTAAGTTCACTCTTACCAAAAATTCTCATTGCATCAGACTGAATGTTAGTAGTTACTTAACAGCCCATCCCAGAACGTCACCTCATTCTTGCTGCATACAGACATGACCATTGCCCATTAACCTGAAAATATCTCCATTTTTAACCTTATGATGGAAGGCCATTGATGAAGCAGCAGAAGATAGTTGGGTCTAGTGCTTTCCTTGAGAAACTTCTATAGTGAAATCTTGGGGTTGGGATGACAGATCGTAACAATCATAACCATCTTCCTTTATGTGAGGTCATTTTGCAAATTGGGTTGGATAGACAGTGGCTCTTCTAGCAAACTAACATGAGACAGGGCCTCAAAAATCACACGTTGACTGCTGAACTGTTGAAGGAGACCCCATTTTGCTTTAAAATGGTGTGATTATTTGGCTTGTGTTGTATCCTTAGATCCCAGTTTATATTAATTTAGTAGATGTTCAATGAAGAAAATGATCGTTGTGCTTGTATTTTTTTAAAGATGTGCAAGATTTCCACATGCAACTGCCTGAATCTTGATCACTGTATCTGTGCTGCACTGGGGTCATATGTCCATGCGTGTGCTGCAAGAGATCTCATACTGACGGGTTGGGCTAGAGGAATTTGCAGTAAGTTGCGGTCTTTAGATTTCGCAGAATTTCATAGCCTTCCCTTCAGAAGGACAATCAATTTATACTATTGAATAAAGTCTTGAGATTATTGATGTCCAGAAACCTAGGCTCAACAACATGTGCACTTGCTTATATTTTGAAAACGTCTTACTTTCAGAATATTAAACCTACCATCTTTTCATTAAAATTAGGAGCTGGGTCTTACGTGAGTACAGCATTGTGACCTTAAAAAACCTTCCTGACCATTGATCCCAGTAGGAGTAACCTCCAGTTAAAAAGATGTTTACTGACATTATTGGAAATTTGCTCTTTGTATCCTTGAAACCTTATATCTTTTGTTCCTGTTGGATTATTCTATTCAATATCCTCCAAGATAATTCTTTGAAGAAGCTATAGAGCTAAAGTAGGCTACATTACCAAAATTTTAGCTGCAGCTGAGCACTCTGACCTCATTACCTAGTTCTTAGATTAATATTAATACGTTGCCTTATTCTGTTTCCCTATTTTGTTGAAGATTACAGGAATTTGAGTGACTGACATTGAGGTCAGTGATGAAAATCCTGATTAAGATGGAGCACAAAAATGCGAAAATTTGCAAACGTTGGAAATCCAAGCAACACACACAAAATGCTGGAGGACATCCTGATGAATGGTTTCAGCCCGAAACTTCAACCATTTCCTCTTTTTCATAGATTCTACCTGGCCTGCTAAGTTCCTCCTGATGAAGATGTCTATGACTCCATAAGGCCATAAGATATAGGAGCAGAATTAGTCCACTTGGTCCATCGAGTCTGTTATGCCATTTCATCATGGATCATTCAATTTTTCTCTCAGCCCAAATTGCCTGCCCGCTCCCTATATCCTTTCATGCCCTGACCAGTCAGGAATCTATCAACTTCTGTTTTAAATACACATAAAGATTTGGCTTCCAAAGCTGCCTATAGCAAAGAATTCCACATATTTACCACTCTCTGGCCAAAGAAATTCCTCCTCACCTTCATTCTAAAGGATGCCCCTCTATTCTGAGTCTGTGTCCTCTGGTCTTGGACTCTCCCTCCACAGAAAACATCCTCTCCACATCCACACTATCAAGGCCTGTTACCATTCGATGTGTTTCATAGAAATATAGAAAACCTACAGTACAATACAGGCCCTTCGGCCCTCAAAGCTGTTCCAAACATGTCCTTACCTTAGAAATTACCTAGGCTTACCCATAGCCCTCTATTTTTCAATAAGGTCACCCTTCAATCTTCTGAATTCTATGAATACGAAGGGGAATCTGGAGGCAATGATGCTTTCTTAGCAGTATAATTAAGAGTTTGGGAAGTATAGTATCAAACTGATGGAATTTGTTACAGGACAGGGAGGGAGGCAAAAGAGGTGGGGGTGTGGCACTGCTGATCAGAGATAGCGCCACAGCTGCAGAGAAGGAGGAAGTCCTGGAGGGATTGTCTACTGAATCTCTATGGGTGGAAGTTAGAAACAGGAAGGGGTTAATAACTCTACTGGGTGTTTTTTTTAATAGACCACCCAAAAGCAACAGGGACATCGAGGAGCAGATAGGGAGACAAATTCTGGAAAGGTGTAATAATAACAGGGCTGTCATGGTGAAAGATTTTTATTTCCCAACTATTGTTTGGCATCTCCCTAGAGCAAGGGGTTTAGAAGGGTTGGAGTTTGTTAGGTGTGTTCAGTAAGATTTCCTGACACAATATGCAGATAAGAAAACAAGAGGAGAGGATGCACTTGCTTTGGTATTGGGAAATGAACCTGCTCAGGTGTCAGCTCTCTCTGTGAGAGAGCATTTTGGAGATAGTGATCACAATTCTATCTCTTTTACTGATGAAGTTATCAGGCAGGAATTTAGAAGCATAAATTGGGAAGAGGTGTTCTCAGGGAAATGTACGGATGAAATGTGGCAAATGTTCAGGGAATATTTGTGTGGCGTTCTGCATAGGTAGGTTCCAATGAGACAGGGAAAGGATGGTAGGGTACAGGAACCGTGGTGTATTAAGGCTGTTGAAAATCTAGTCAAGAAGAAAAAAAAGCTTACAGAAAGTTCAAAAAACTAGGTAATGATAGAGATCGAGAAGGTTATAAGGCTAGCAGGAAGGAGCTGAGGAATGAAATCAGGAGAGCCAGAAGGGCCATGAGAAGGCCTTGGCAAGCAGGATTAAGGAAAACACCAAGGCATTCTACAAGTATATGAAGAGCAAGAGGATAGGACATGAGGGAATAGGACCAATCATTTGTGTTAGTGGAAAAGTGTGTATGGAATGAAAGGAGGTAGCAGAGGTATTTAATGAATATTTTGCTACAGAATTCACTACAGAAAAGGATCTTGGCAATTGTAGGGATGACTTACAGCAGATTGAAAAGCTTGAGCATATAGACATTAAGAAAAAGGATGTGCTGGAGCTTTGGAAAGCATCAAGTTGGATAAGTCTCCAGAATGAGAATGAGAACAAGAACTAGATGAGATGTACCTCAGGCTACTGTGAAAGGCGAGGGAGGAGATTGCTGAACCTCTGGCAATGATCTTTGCATCATCAATGGGGATGGGAGATGTTCTGGAGGATTGCAGATGTTGTTCCCTCATTCATGGTCCCGGAGGAACATTGTTTCATTTTTACTGTGTTCCCTTATTCAAGAAAGTGGGTAGAGATAGCCAGGAAATTATAGACCTGTGAGTCTTACTTCAGTGGTTGGTAAGTTGATGGAGAAAATCCTGAGAGACAAGATTTATGAACATTTGGAGAGGTAAAATATGATCAGGAATAGTCAGCATGGTTTTGTCAATGGCAGGTCTTGCTTTACGAGCCTGACTGAATTTTTTTGAGGATGTGACTAAACTCATTGATGAAGGTAGAGCTGTAGATGTAGTGTATATGGATTTCAGCAAGACATTTGATAAAGTACCCCATGCCAGGCTTATTGAGAAAGTAAGGAGACATGGGATCCAAGGGGACATTGATTTGTGCATCCAGAACTGGCTTGCTGTAAGTTTTCTATGTTTCTATATTTCTTCTTCAGATAGCTCACTGAAGTCAAATGTGTCACTGCAGAGATGGTGAATATGGTGAATGCTTTGCAAAAAAAAAGAGATCTGCTTTGTCTCAGATAATGCTAACCTTTTTGAGTAACACTAAAGATGGACTGTTGCAGACAAATGGAAAGGATTCCATCATTCTACTGACTGGTACCTAATGGATGGTGCAAGATTTAACTGGGTCAGGAGGGCAGTTGGACACTGTAGAATATCCAATCATACTTATGCTCCTAACATCAAAGTATTTATGTGGCTGTAATATTTGACCATGCATAATACTGATGGCAGTTTTCATTATAATGCCATTGAATGTCATGAAGAGACACCTTGTCATTTTGGAGGTGACCATTACTCCTCCTTTATGAGGAATAAATCTATTTATTACTTATCAGTCCAGATAAAAATATGATGGAGCTCTGGATTGCTTCATTATTTGAAGATTTTTAATTGGAACTGAATCCTATCTAATCAGTATTAAAAATTCTCTCTCAGAAAGTCACACAACACATTTGGAGAGAGATACAGAGTAAAACTTTAAGGTCAAAGACGCTTTATCAAACGTCCTGATGAAGTGAATTATTCTGATCTTGTATTGCCATGGCTCAGTGGATATCTCAGCTACTTTGGAATATTGAGTACCATCACCTGAGGCCTGGCATCTGCAACCACATTATATGACTCACTGACGTATATTCTCTCCCACCACCTTATTACTCTGACTTCTCATATTTTTTTCCAGTCCTGATGAAAGGTTTCGGCCTGAAACATCGACTGTTAACTCTTTTCCATAGATGCTGCTTGACCTGCTGAGTTTCTCCAGAATTTTGTGTGTGTTGCATATTCAAAGTATGTCTGCCACACTAACATTTCTTTCTGAAGATAATTAGAACATACAGTAGAATTTAGAGCATAAAACATTAAAGGCAGGACGGGTCCTTCAGCCCATAATGTATGCTGACCTTTTAACCGACTCGAAGATCAATTGGACCCTTCCCTCTTACATAATTCTCTGTTTTTCTATTATCAATGTTTCTATCTGAGAGTTCCTTAAATGCCCCTAATGTATCTGTTTCTACCACACACCAAGCACTCTGTGTATCCTGGCAAATCTCCTCTGCTCTTCCTCTAAAGCTTCCACATCTTTCCTATGATGAGGCAACTGGAACTGAACAGAAGTGTGGTCTAATTGGAGATTTATAGAGCTGCAACATTACACCATGGCTTTGGTACTCAATCCCCCAGCTAATAAAGGCCAGCACACCACAGGCCTTCTTAACAACCCTATTAAGTTGCATGCTAACTTTGCGGGATCTATGGACATGGACACTCAGATCCCTCTGTCCACTACAATGTTCAGGATCCTGTCATTAACCTTGTTCGACCTTATCAAGTTCTACCTTCCAAAATAAATCATTTCATACTTTTCCAGGATGATTGTGAGTACTTTGGGAATTATATTTCGTTGGCTGTCATCTTTACTCTTGTATTTTTGTTTCCAGATACAACCTGTGAAAAAAATCAAATTTTTGGCAATAGCATGACAAGCTGTAACCGTAACTGCAGATCTCTATCAAAGGTTGATTTCACCTGTAATGTGAAGGATACTCCTGTTTATGGCTGTGGCTGTCCTGAGGGCAAGTACATGAATGAAAATGGATTCTGCGTAGATCGTGAAGACTGTTCATGTTATCACAAGGGTGTGTATGTTCAACCTGGAGAGAGAGTTGATAATTGGTAAGAAAACCTGTTAAGACTATCAAAATTTAATCATTGACTAGGTGAAACTAGATCTTTTACCTTTCTTCTTCTGTTCCATCAGTTACTGCGAAAGTGGTTCAATTATCTGCGATCCAATTAGTACAACCACGATTGCTCCTGAAGGTATAATTAGTATCTTTTCGAGCTTTTATGTTCTGAGGCATGCGATGAAATCTCCATAAAGTAATTCTCCTTTCTTGTGTTTATTAGTGTGTAAAGGGGGAAAGGAACTTCTTCGTTGCCCTGCTGCTGGAGGTCCAGCTCGCTGTGGAAAGAAATGCAGAAACTTGCAATCACCATGTGTAAGTGATGTCCAACATTACAAGCTTGTTAAAATTGAAAAAAAAAACTGGCTTACAAAACAAAATATTGCGCATTAACATAACAATCTATTCTAATTTAAACACAAAATATCATTGAACATGCCATTCAAATCAGGGGTAATATATTGGTTACATTACTAGAGAAATTCTGAGGATCGGAGTAACGATCAAAACCAACATAACATTTGCTTTCTTAACCTATTGTGGTACAGTGCCTTGCAAAAAGGATTCAGCCCACAATTCTTTTTTCACATGAGTTATTACAACCAGGGATTTTGATCAACTTAACTGAGACTTTTTCTTTGTAAATCACATGCTCCTTTTTCACAGTACAGGTAAAACAGGTAAAATTGTAAAGCATGAAAAACTAAATATTCAAAAACTGAAATGTCAGCAGTTCAAAAGTATTCATCCCCCTTTGCTCAGTACCTAGCTGAACCACATCTCGCAGCTATTACAGTCTGTATTCTTTCAGGGTAGGTCTCTATTTGCTTTGCACAATGTGATAGAGCAAGAGTTGCCCATTCTTCTTCACCAAATTGCTCAAGCTGTGCCAGGTTAGTTGGGGAGCGGCAGTGGACAGCAAACTTGAGGCCTTGCCAGAGATGTTTGATCATGTTACGGTCAGGACTCTGACTGGGCCACTCAAGGGCCCTGCATATCTGACCAAAATACATTCTCCCACATCGTTATAGTATCTTCTAAGTGACACTTTGCAGAGTCTTTACATACAAGGGCATGCTTTTTTTTTAACGAGGGCTTCTTCCTTGCCACTCTTCCATAATACCCTTTATGTGCAAGGCCTTAGAGATTGTATTGCCATGAACTTCATCTCCAGCTGCAGCCACTGACTTCTGCAGCTCACTCAGAGTGACTGTTGTCATCACAGTAGCCTCTCTTACAATTGTCATTCTTCTCTGGAAAACAAGTTTAGATTGACAGCCTGACCTAGGCAGTGGTTTCATATTGTTTTCCACTTTTTCACGATGGACTGCACTCTCTGAAGTATGTTCAGTGCCTTTCGGATGGTCTTGGTCTCTTCCCAGATTTGTGTGTTTCTATTATCATTTCCCTGACTTGTGTTGAATGCTTCTTTGTCTCATTTTGTTTCGGTCTGTTGAAAACCAATCGTACTGTTGGATCTTACAGAGAGCATGATATTTGTTCTGAGGAATTCATTGAAAACAGGTTATCCTCCAATTTTTGACATCAACAAATTGAGTGAGTTGGTAAGATAATATACAGTATTGTACCTGAGGAAAGTTAGTGTAATAATTACAAAGGAAATGAATACATTTTCAGCCTCACAATTTTGGTTTTCAATTAATAGCAAATTTCTGATAGGTTATGGAATTTCCTTCTGATTTGACACGATGCACAATGTTTTGTAGAAAAGCTCAAAAATTCCTACTTCAATATACTTTATATTTAAAAAATGATACAGTAATATGTCAAAATAGTTGCAGGGGCTGAATACTTTTACAAGGCATTATATATGAATGTTTATGTTCACTAACTGATGTTTAGGAATACCCAAGTCTTGTTAACAGTTGCTGTTAATACACTGGGTTTCTGCTTTTCTTACTGAACTGGATGACCTCACATTATATTACCTCTGTCAGTGTCTAGGAAGAGCAGGGTGAACTACTTGAATGGCTATCGTCCAGTAGCATGCACATCTACAGTGATGAAGTGCTTTGAGAGGTTGGTTATGGCTAGAATCAAGTCCTGTTCCAGCAAGGACCCGGATCCACTGCAATTTACCTTTTGCCACAGTAGGTCTACAGCGGATGCAATCTCATTGGTAATTCATGTAGCCTTAGATCAGCGGTCCCCAACCACCTGGCCACGGACCGGTGCCGGGCCGCAAAGCATGTGCTACCGGGCCGCGAGGAAACGATATGATTTGGCGATAGGAGTCAGCTGCACCTTTCCTCATTCCTTGTCGCGCCCACTGTTGAGCTTGAATGCGCGGGAGGTCATTACGCATGCGTCATCCATGTCAGTGCGAGAAGGAGATCAAATCCTCGAGCTTGCAAATGACGGCGGGCTGAAAAGCATATTTGACATAACATCTCTGCCGGCATTCTGGATCAAAGTTAAGGCTAAATATCTTGAGACAGCCACGAAAGTGCCGAAAATGTTGCTTCCATTTCCAATATATCTCCGCAATGAATGCAACGAAAACTAAATTGCGGAATAAACTGGACATAAGGAACCCCCTTCGAGTATCACTGTCTCCCATCACCCCTCGATAAGACCGTCTTGTTGCAGGAAAACAAGCCCAAGGCTCCCACTCGTTCAGCGATATCGGTGTGTTGCAATGATTTTATATGTTCATACGGGGAAAATACGTGCTGTATGTTTAATATCCAAACATTAATTTAAATGTTATGATGCTATTGACTTATATAACCATGTAACAATTACAGCACGGAAACAGGTGATCTCTGCCCTCCTAGTCTGTGCTGAACGCTACTCTCACCTAGTCCCACCGACCTGCACTCAGCCCATAACTCTCCATTCCTTTCCTATCGATATACCTATCCAATTTTTCTTTAAATGATAATACCGAACCTGCCTCTACCACTTCTATTGGAAGTTCGTTCAACACTTACTTCAAACTCCCCTGATAATTGACTTATCACTATATTCATGCGAGGAAAATATGCGCTGTGTGTTTAATATTAAATTAGTTAGATAAACCCTTTTAGAAACGAAATTGAGTGTATTAGCCACTTATCACTTTATAGCGTTCCTGGTTAACATTCCCCCGCCACCGAACAGAATTGCCAAAAACGATTTATAGAAAAAAATCGGCGCGTACACCCATGCGCAAATCACGCATGCGCACTGGTGCCCGCGCAAGGCTTCATGGTCATTGTAGTCTTTCTCGGGGTAAACTCAATGTATTTGACTTGCTACTCTTGTTCGTTGGCAACCCTACCACCCCCCATCCCCCCCAAAAGGTTGGGGACCTCTGCCTTAGATCACCTGGACAGTACTATTACTTATGGTTGTCAGGCTGCTGTTTATTGACGACAGCTCAGCATTTCACACAATCATTTTTATAGGTCTGATCAAGAAGCTCCAAATCTTGAGTCTCTGTATCTCCCTCTGCAACTGGATCCTTGACTTCCTAACTGGAAGATAACAGTCTGTGCAGATCAGAAATAAAATCTCTTTCTCACTGATAATCTGCTGGCACACCTCAGGGACATGTGCTCTGCCCTCCCTACACCCATGACTGTGTAGCTTGGCATAGCTCAAACACCATCTGTAAATTTGCTGATCACACAACTATCAATGGCAGAATTTCAGATGGTGACGAGAGGGTGTACAAGAGCAAAATATATCTGCTATTTGAATGGTGTCGCAGCAACAACCTTGCACTCAGCATCAGTAAGACCAAAGAATTGATTGTGGACTTCTGAAAGAGCAAGACGAGTGAACACATACCAGTCCTCACAGATGGATCAGAAGTGGAAAGGGAGCAATTTGAAGTTGTTGGGTGTCAACATCTACGAGGATCTATCCTGGGCCTAACATATTGATGCAATTACAAAGAAGGCATGAGAGTGGCTGCATAACATTCAGAGTTTGAGGAGGTTTATTATGTCATCAAATACACTCGCAAGTTTCTACATATGTACCATGAATAGTGTTCTAACTGGCTGCATTAGTATCCGGTATTGGGGTGGGTGGGATGCGGGAACTGCCCAGGATTGAAACAAGCTGCAGAAAATTATAAGCTTAGTCAACTTCATCATGGGTGCTAGCCTCCCCAGCACCCAGGACATCTTCAAGGAGCGATTCCTCAAAAAGGCAGCATCCATCATTAAGGACCCCTGTCCTCAGGACATGCCCTTTTCTTATTACTACCATCAGGGAGTAGGTACAAGAGTTTGAAGGCACATGCTCAATGATCCAAGAACAGATTCTTCCCTCTGCCATCGGCGAGTTTAATATTATGCATTGCAATGTACTTCTGCTGCATAACAACAAATTTCACAGCAATTTTGCCTCTTTGAAATAGTGGGGTTACATTTACTATTCACAATCTGCAAGAACTATTCTATAATGTATAGAATTCTGGAAAATGCGACACGTGGCGCATGTGGAAGGGCATTCAGGACATCACCAACTACAAGACAACACCACCTGCCTGTGCTGGTGATGCCTCCCTCCCAGATGCGTTGAATAACTTCTACGCTCGTTTTGAGGCAGAAGATGATGTGGTGACGAGGAAGACCACCCCTCCTCCAAATGACCAGGTGCTGTGTCTTACCATGGTCGATGTGAGGAGAACCCTGTGCAGGGTCAACCCATGGAAGGCTGCTGGACCAGACAATATTCCTGGCAGAGTGCTTAGAGGATGTGCAGACCAGCTAACTGAGATTCTCAATGACATCTTCAACATCTCCCTGAGCAGCGCCTTTGTTCCTACGTGCTTCAAGGCCACCACTATCGTCCCCGTGCCAAAGAAATCTTCAGTGTTCTGCCTCAATGACTACTGTCCCGTCGCACTCACATCCATCATCATGAAGTGTTTGGAGAGGCTCTTCATGAGGCACATCAAGACCCTGCTTCCCCCCTCACTGGACCCCCTGCAGTTCGCATACTGTCCCAACCGTTCAGCAGATGACACCACTGCCATCACCCTCCACCTGGCCCTGACCCACCTGGACAAAAAAGACACATACTTTCGAATGCTGTTCACAGACTTCAGTTCAGCATTCAACACAGTCATTCCTCAGAAACTGATTGGAAAGCTGAGCCGACTGGGCCTGAACACCTCCCTCTGCAACTGGATCCTAGACTTCCTGACTGGGAGACCTCAGTCAGTCCAGATTGGAAGCATCTCCAACACCATCACACTGAGCACAGGAGCCCCCCAGGGCTGTGTGCTCAGTTCACTGCTGACCCACGACTGTGCTACAACACACAGCTTGAACCATATCATCAAGTTCGCCGATGACATGACCGTGATGGGGCTCATCAGCAAGAATGATGAGTCAGCATACAGAGAGGAGGTTCAGTGGCTAACAGACTGGTGCAGAGCCTACAACCTGTCTCTGAATGTGAAAAAAACAAGAGAGATGGTTGTTGACTTCAGGAGGACATGGAGCGACCACTCTCCGCTGAACATCGACGACTCCTCCATTGAGATCGTTAAGAACACCAAATTTTTTGGTGTTCACCTGGAGGAGAACCTCATCTGCTCCTTGAACACCAGCTCCATAGCAAAGAAAGCCCAGCAGCTTCTCTGATTTTTGCGAAGGCTGAGGAAAGTCCATCTCCCCCCACCCCCCACCATCCTCACCACATTCTACAGAGGTTGTAGTATTGAGAGCATCCTGAGCAGCTGCATCACTGCCTGGTTCAGAAATTGCACCATCTCGGATCGCAAGACCCTGCAGCAGATAGTGAGGTCAGCTGAGAAGATCATCGGGGTCTCTCTTCCCGCCATTACAGACATTTACACCACACGCTGCATCGTCAAAACAAACAGCATTATGAAGGACCTCACACACCCCTCATACAAACTCTTCTCCCTCCTGCCATCTGGCAAAAGGCACTAAAGCATTTGGGCTCTCACTACCAGTCTATGTTACAGTTTCTTCTCCCAAGCCATCAGACTCCTCAATACCCAGAGCCTGGACTGACACCAACCTACTGCCCTCTACTGTGCCTGTTGTCTTGTTTATTATTTATTGTAATGCCTGCACTGTTTTGTGCACTTTATGCAGTCCTGGGTAGGTCTGTAGTCTAGTGTAGTTTTGTGTTGTTCTACGTAGTTCAGTGTAGTTTTCGTATTGTTCATGTAGTACCATGGTCCTGAAAAACATTGTCTCATTTTTACTGTGTACCGTACCAGCAGTTATGGTCGAAATGACAATAAAATGTGACTTGACTTGACTTGAAATAAGTCCACTACTTCCATAGATATCTCCTTCAGTTTTCAACAGTGAACATTATTTGGTATTTATTTACTTTTGTGCCAATTGTATTTCCTTACTAATAGTAATTTTCTTTTGAACTTTAATTCATTTGGTTCATGTTTCCCTAACATTTTTAAGTTACCTGTGTTCTCTACTGTGAAGGCTAAAGCAAATATTTACTTAACCACTCTGCCATTTCCTGCTCTTCTATCCCATAGTGCAGTTTTTCATTACCAAATGTAGGGCACATACACACAACTTCATTCATCTTTTATCTGTCTTGAGTTTTATCTATCTATCTATCCATTTTTTATTAATTATTTTTTGATATTAAATAATTACTCTCAAGAAATAACTTTTATGTTTTCTTTTCATAACAGCCAGACAAGTGTGTACCTGAATGTATTTGTCCTGAAGGGAAAGCTGAAGATGACAATGGAAACTGTGTTTCCACTGAAAATTGCCCTTGTTTAGTAGAAGGAATCAGTTATGCCAAAGGAAAAGTTATTGAAAATGATTGCAAAAAATGGTGAGGTCCAAGAAATGGTAAAATTTATATATTTCATATTTTTTATTATTAATTTTTTATTGCAACACCAACAAATTACATTCAATAGAAGTTGCCAATTACATTTTGACTGTTTAATCCAGCTACCCTCCAACCTTCATCACCATCCCCCCTCCACCCCTCTCACCGCCCCATCCCTCTCCCCTCCACCAATCAACTGAATAGTAGTACATACACAGACAAAGCATTCCTATTTTAACAAAAGATCTTTTAAGTTAGATATCAAATTTGTCCACATTATGATTGTGTTTGGTCGTGCATCATTTACTCTTGCTGATGAAAGTTCCAGGTAAGAAATGTCCAAAAAGCTCTGAAGCCAGTGAGTATTTGAAATATCATGGGGAGGTTTCCAACGCTGGACTGCAATCTTCTTAGCTGCAGTCAGGCCTGCCAGCCAGATTTTGCGTGCTTTTTCCGTAAGAGAAAGGTGGGAGTCATCATTTAGAAGGTGTACAGCGGGGTCCATTGGTAATTGTACCCCTGTTAGTTCTGTAAGAGTACTGATAACCTTCCCCCACAAATCAAAAACCCCTGGACATTTCCATACAAAATGTATAAAAGAGCCAATGGCTCCATGGGGGCAAAATGAGCAATAAGGGTCAGGAACCAGTCCCAATTGATGTCTAATTCTTGGTGTTAAATATGCTCTATATTTCATATTTTAAAAAGTGCCTGATATTATGAAATAAGTTTCACCATTCTTTATATTGTAGCACTTGCCAAGGTGGAAGTTGGAATTGTACTAAGAAGTCATGTGCAAAGACCTGTCATGTTTATGGTGAAGGTCACTACATAACTTTTGATGATCTGCGATTCAAATTTGATGGTAGTTGTGAATATATGTTTGTTGGGGTAAGTTGAAATTACCAAATGTTTCATTTACTTTTCAGAGGAAATGATTAATATATTTACATTTTTACTTGTTGTGGTGACTGCTGAGAGGATCATCAGGGTCTCTGAGAGGAATTATCAGGAGCATTACATACACAGGGCCCCTAGTATTTGTTAATGATCCTTGCCATTTGTCCAACACTCTATTTGACCCCTTACCATCAGGCAAGAAGGTACAGTAGCATTAGGACAACTGTTAGGATGAGAAACAGCTTCTTCTCCTAGGTCGTAAGACTACTGAACTCCTAGCTATCACCCAGGTCTCATCATGTGTGAAGCACCAGTAGTGCTATACTTCTTACTTTCTAACTTGTGTTGTAAAAGCACCTTAGTAATTATTAATTTACTAGTGATAATATTGCTTTAAATGTTATGTATTTGAGTTATATGTACTGCGTTGTGCACCTTGTCTGGTGGAGCGTTGTTTCATTTGGCGATATACATGTGTACAGTTGAATGAGAATAAACTGAACTTGAACTTAAAAGAGATATTATAATACTTTTTCTCAGTACCTAACTAACAGCATGGCTCTTTGGAATTACTTTTCAATCTGACTGTATAACTAATCATGTTATTGGTTTAAAAGTGAAATTGTTTTGTATATTTTTCTCACCATATTGGTGTGACTGTTGTTATTAATCATTGAACTGTTCACAGGAATACAAGTTATACTCCATGTTTTTTTTAAATTATCTTTCACTCAGGACAACTGCAATGGAAAACATGGAACATTCCAAATACTTATAGAAAGTGTTCCTTGTTGTGAAAATGGAGTGACATGTGAAAGAAAGATTAAAATTATTAATCAGGTATATCTCCCAATTTACAGTTATTACTTAGCTCTGCTGCTGTCGTCAAAGAAGTTTTCAGAATGCAAAATTTATTTATGACTATCAATGATAAAAGTTACCATTGAGCATAACTTTGCCAAACTTGTGATTTTTTAGGGAGAAGTATTAATTTTGGAAGACGGAAAAGTAAAAGAGGCCATTGGAAATTCCAGTTTACGTTGCCTGGATTCCTATTCAGTTCACACCATTGGCCTTTATTTAAGCATTACATTTCCCAATGGAATCAATGTGATATGGGACAAACACACAAGGCTTTCAGTCACACTGGATCAACGCTGGATGGTAAATTGGGCTTTGAATTTAAGTGTACTCTTTTGTATAAGATTTATGATTTTTTTCTGAATTTAGACAAATGACATTTTGATGGTACACATATGAAGATGTGACAGGTAGGTTGTCAGCAATGCGATGCATATGCACTTGATTCAAAAAGACCACGTGAGAGAGCTAAACAAAAGCATTCTTCTTTGAGCCAAACCTCATCAGAATAATATTGACAGAGAACAAAACTATTATCATCTTAGAATATCATCAAATATGCACCAATTTTGGATTAGATGAATAGGGAATAGAGAAACAATGGTCAATCAAGTAACATAACTTCAGGAGTTGAATTCCAACCAACAAATGAAAAATTGTTTTCCTCATCATCCTTCATTGCCCTTTGAATTTCTCGGGTCATCAATGGGAAAATAACAGATCTTGAAAAAACACTGCTGAATTAGCCATAAGTTATTGTTTGTGTTTGATAAATTTCCACAGCTTGTTCAAGTGCAGAAATTTCGACTCACGGCTGTCACAAAGTTGATGAGCCCTTTTCCTCAGACTCTAGTCTATTTGCATAACTCTCTAACCAAAGAATTCTACCTGTTGAACTTTCTAAGAATTATAGGTGTTTCAACAAGATTGTCTTTCATTCTTCTGAGCTTCAGAAACAATGAATGTATTTTCTTCCATTTATCTTTCAAGGGATAAATCCAGAGAACACTCACTACCCTTCCTTTGTGGCAAGAATATCTTTCCTTAGGGAAACTATAACCTCTGCTCCTGTACGCTTTCACTAATAGTATGGATGATGATTGGAAGAATTGTTTGTTGTTTTACTCCAAATGACTCTTGTGGCCTGTTGAACCAGAGTACATAAATTTAAGGTGACAGTTAACAGTAGAGCTAAAGTACTGAGAAACCACAGGAAATTATCAAAATTCTTTTGGTCCTCACAATTAAAAAAGCCTACTTGTTTTCAGATTGTTGCAGATGAGAGTAATTATTTATAGGATGTTAATGGGTAGTAAGACATTTTATTACCTGTTTTGCCATTCACTTTAATCCAGCAACAAACTAGATCAAAACAGTGTTGTTTTCCCCCAGTTTACTTTCTCAAAGACATTGCCAGGTGTTGGAGTGGAGTTCCTGAGGCATTACTGACTACCCAGTACTATCAAGGACCCATTGTTCAAATATGATGCAAAAGAATGTGGTCAGTTGTTCTATATTCCAGTCCACTTCTGTCCTGTTAACCACATGCTATTTCTATGAATGGTTCTATTTAATGAGAACCTAGAATAATAGAAACGTACAACACAGAAACAGGTCTTTTCAACCCTCAATTCTAACCATGATTTCTAACTATGCTAATCCCATTTTCCTGCATTCTTCAATACCTTTCTCTCCAAGGACCTGTCCAAACATCTTCATGGTATCTGCCTCCACCATCTCTTCTGAGACATCGTTCCAGATATTCAATACTCTCTTTGTGAAAAA
This sequence comes from Mobula birostris, assembly GCF_030028105.1. NCBI lineage: Eukaryota > Metazoa > Chordata > Chondrichthyes > Myliobatiformes > Myliobatidae > Mobula > Mobula birostris. The sequence goes on along the minus strand of NC_092392.1, from coordinate 43,485,909 downwards.
CTTACTCCTCAGATGTCTTTTAAAATTTTCCCTTCTTTTCTTAAACCTGTACTCTCTAGTTCTAAACTCCCCTGCCTTGGGGAAAGATAAAGATGTTATCCATCTCATCTGTGCCCCTAATAATTTTATAAACCTGTATAAAATGGCTCTTCAACCTCCTGTGTTCTAATGAGAGACTATTTAACCTCTCCTTATAATTATAGCCTTTCATTCCAGGAAACATCTTGGTGAATCTTCTCTGCACTCTTTCTATTACCACCACAATTGACCAGAATTGTACACGGTACTTTAAATGTGGGCTAACCAATTGTCACATGACTTCTGAAGTCTTATCCTTCAGTGCTCTCTACTGTTGAGATCTACTCAATTGATCTTTTTCTCCAGCAACACATACAAAATGCTAGAGGAACTCATCAGTTTAGGCAGTTTCTATTGGAAATGAACAGACAATTGATGTTTCAGGCTGAGAGTTTGTTACAGGGAAGCGGGTTCATGGGTTTGGTAAGTGAGACAGAAGACACCAACCACAAGCAAGCACATCAACCATTAATCCACAGACTAACAATAAAATACTCGACCAAACATCCAAAGCAAATGTACACTCATCCATGCCAAAGCAAGCCACAAATACTTTGGCGCCAAACAGCCAACTACACCCCAAACTCAACAGGTACTTCATTTCATCCCCCCAAGTTGCACAACTACTAAGCTAAACATTCAACAGATACTTAACTAGGTGTGCACGTGAGCTCTTCTATATCTGCAGCATACTTTCCTAATGGCTGTAACATCAGTGTGAAGAAGAACCTATGGAGATAAAGGAAAAGTGAGCAAGTCTCTCGCATGTGTTATTCTTACACCCCTGAGGAGCCCAGAATCAGACACCGATGTCCTGGCAAGCAAGGCAACCAATGGGAAAGAGCTTCAGCATCCTTCAAATGGGCCAGTCAACAGTCAGTACTGTAGAAGCTGCTTTCGACCAGCAAGTAAATTAACCCTTCACATTACAGAGTTCTTCTGGCATTTTGTGTGTGTGTTGCTTTGGATTACCAGCATCTGCAGAATCTTTGGTGTTTATAATTATTCTCCCTGTCCTTTTACCTAATCCAGCAATGCTGTGGTGTAAGTTCTGGCATGCCAGCCGTGCTGAACTGACTTATTTCGTATGAACCAATGCAGATATAAACATAACCTGATTAAATGTTTTCAACATATACGCCTGAAAGGAGGAATATGTTAGCCTATTTAGTTTATTTGAATTGATTTTGAAATGCCTGATTAATATTTTAATAACATTTTGACTACTTTGTAACTTGTACAACAGGGCAACGTGTGTGGTCTCTGTGGAAACTTCAATGAGAAGACTGACGATGACCAAAGAACAAAATCTAACTCCGAAGCAAGTAATTCCATTGAGTTTGGTAACAGTTGGCAAACTACAGAATCATGTCCCAGTTCACTGAATCAAAGTTTTCCTTGTGAAGACAATCCATTTTGTGCTGTATGGGCAGAAAAGAAATGTTCCATTATTACAAATGCAGATGGAGTCTTTCGACAATGTCACAATAAGGTAAAACGCTGTCCTAAATTTACTCTTCACATTTTCACAATTTGTTCCTGCAGCTTATAGCTTTTACATAGTTTCTGTGAAAGTAAATTTCTGTTCATTAGCCATTCTCTAAGCATCACAGAGAGAAAGTGGAAGGCACTATCATAAGACATGGTGAAATAAGACATAATAAATTTAAGTGGCTTTTAGACAGGCATATAAAGATATGGGCCTTGAGCAAAAAGGATTAATGTAGATAGACAAAAAGGTTAACATGGATCTGGTGGGCCAAACTGCCTGTTCCTTGTGCAGTATGACTTTAATACTAAGATGATGGAAGTAGTCATCCACCCATTTCAGGTTCCCCTTCCATGATCTGCTCATTGACACACATACAAATACGTGATTTGGCACCAATATTTTCATTGTCTTTACAACCTAGCCATCTCTAACTGGAATAGAGGAGAGGACAAGGTAACAGATCTTAACATTAAGATAGCTTTATACTGAGTTTACTACTGCATGTGGTGGGCCAAGAATGGTCAAATGGGATATCTTCTGAAATCTAGATCTGTGCTGATTGGGAAATAAGGAGGTCATATTGAATAGAGGCCAATCGCTGCCAGCCCAGGAGTTCTTTGGAAAATTTCCTCAGTGTATATTCTACCCAAATCATCTCCTGTGCGTCTGTGAACAAAAGTAGTATTAAGGTTGTTCTTCACATTTAAAACAAATATTTTTTAAAGTATCGATTTGGTCTCTGATTTTCTGACACTTTAACAGGTTGACCCTGAACCATACTATGCAGCTTGTCTTGAGGAAGCGTGTGCATGTGATAAGGAGGGGAAGTATCTGGGTTTTTGTACTGCTGTAGCAGTGTATGCAGAGGCTTGCAATCAAGCTGATGTTTGTATTCGCTGGAGAACACCTGAACGATGTCGTAAGTCTATTAGTTTCACAGAAATTTTAATTTAAACTACAATAAAACTCCACTATTCCTCCATCCATTCTGAAATTCCAAGGGTTCAGCATCTGTCTCATCAGCTAATGTTTGTCCATTTGTCATATTTCACCTTCTGTGCTTCTTTCCATTCATCCTGTCCTATTTCCTATGATCCACATCATCCACACACTGTGGCCTTCCCACAATGCTTCTCATGCACTAGACTCTGTTTCCACACTTCCCATCCACACATTGGGTTTTGGTTCCCTTTCTCATGTTCATTCATCAAGTTCCTAGTTCATATATTTTCTTTGAACTCCTCTGGGTCTGAGGGCTACAATCCCTTGGGTCAACTTCCCATGCTCTTTTAAAATTTATTGGGTCCACTGAAAAATCATTTTATAACATCTTAAAAAAGAAATAATAGTGTATTGTATAAATAAAATACTTCCAATGGCACAGAAAATCTGCTAATTTGTCAAGACCAAAGTCTTTGAGGTGCTGGATTAATGGAAGCTTACTATATTCTATACTTGCAGGAAAGCTTTTTGGATTAAGTTGAAGTTACATAGTTCACTGAAGATGAATACTTATGGTTAAACTGATCACATAATAGTAATTTCTGATACTTACTTTTATAACACTGATTTAGTTTACTAGTACATGCTAAGAAAGCAAATCTGGAAGTCCGAAACTTGTTGACACACTGTGAATTTGCTGCAAAGATGGTTTCCTTATAGTATTCAGCAGCAGTTCCCTAATAGTTATGTTGGGAAATCTGGCTCCTGATCTTCTTCCACTTTAGATCTGGTGCAGAGACAGTGAGTCCATTCATAAGGCATAAGCCCATGAGACACAGGAGCAGAATTAGGCCATTTGGCCTATCGAATATGTTCTGCATAGTTGTGGCTGATTTATTATCCCCATTTTCCTGCCTTCTCCTCGTAATCTCTGAAACCCTTACTTATCAATAACCTATGCTTTTTATATACCCAATGACTTGACTTCCACAGCCATGTGTGGCAATAAATTCTACAGATTCACCATGCATTGAATAAATAATTTCTTCCCCATCTCTGTTCTAAAGGGATGTCCTTGTATTCTAAGACTGCTGTCTCTGGTCCTAGACTCCCCCTCTATTGGAAACATCCTGTCAACGCCAACTCTCTCTATACCTATCAGTACCTGATAAGAGATCCCTCCTCATTCTTCTAAACTCCAGCAGGTACAGGCCCAGAACTATCAAACACTCCTCATATATTAACCATTGCATTCTCAAGATCATTCTGGTGCGCTTTCCAGAAAGTGCCATAAAGGTTTTAAAACAAAAAGTTCATAACATTTTAAAAGTTCTTTCCCACGGGCAGTTAATCAGATCAACTATTCTAGTAACCCCTCCCACCTCTATGTATGACCTCATTCACTGTACTGCACTGTAAGCATTTTAAAACACTTTTTATACGCTGTTTACATTTAAAATACATAATGGTATACATGTATTTTGCACATTTTATTCCGAATCTGTACTTCCAACTTTATTTTTATAAATATATTTGCTCTAGATAATTTGTTAGATGCTGTTTTGTTGTATGTTGGGCCAACACACCACAGAAAATTCCTAATACATATAAATATATATGGTGAATTAAGTCGTTCCTTGATCGTTGATCCTCTGGACTCTCTCTAATACAAACACATCATTTCTTAGATTAAGAGCCCAAAACCACTTACAATACTCCAAATGGACTGATGGACCAATGCCTCAGCATTACATCCTTGCTTGCTTTTATACTGTATTCAAGTCCTCTTAAAATGAATGCTAACATTTCATTGTTCCTGCAAGTAGCCTTTAGGGAATCCTGAACTGAGGCTCCCAAGTCAGAAACAGAATCAGAATCAGGTTTATTAGTGCTGACATATGTCATTAATTCTTTTAGTGTCAGCTATACAATGTAGTAGATAAATTATAATTAAATGATTATTAAAATTAACTAAGTTGTGCAAAAATAGTGAAGTAGTGTACCTGGGTTCATTGGCCATTTAAAAATCTATGTCGGAGGGGAAGAAGCTATTCCTAGGATATTGAGTGCATGTCTTCAGGCTTCTGTACCTTCCCTTTTTTGATAGTAATTAGAAGAGGGCATGTCCTGGGTGGAGTGGGTCTTTAAAGATGTATGCTGCCGTTTTAAGGCATCACCTTTTGAAGATGTACTTGACAGTGGGGAGGCTAGAGCCCATGATGGAGCTGGCTGATTATGCAACCCTCTGCAGCTTTTTTCAACCAGCGCTGTGACCCTTCCATATCAAGCGGTGATGCAACCAGTTAGAATGCTCTCCATGGTACATCTGTAGAAATTTGCTAATCATTGGTGACATACCAAATGTCCTCATATTTCTAATGAATTATAGTCACTAGAGTGCCATTTTCATAATTACATCAAAATGATGAATCCAGGATAGATTTTCAGAGATGTTAGTGTCCAGGAACTTGAAATTACTCACCCTTTCCATTGCTTACCTCTTGATTGGCGTATGTTCTCTTGTCTTCCCTTTCCTGAAGTTCAGAATGAATTATTTGATTTTACTGATTTTGAGTGAAAGGTGGTTGTTGCAAGACAACTCAACCAGCCAATCTAACTCATTCTTGTACGCCTCCTCATCACTATCAGAGATTATGTCAACAACAGTTGTGTCATTGGCAAATTTATACATAGTGTTTGCATTGTGCGTAGTCACACGGAGAGTGGAGAGAGGGTAGAGCAGCGGGCTAAGCACATGCCCTTGAGGTGCGTTGGAGCGCCAGTTTTGATGGTCAGAGAGGAGGAGATGTTATTTCTGATCCACACTGACTGTTCTCTCCAGATAAGGAAGTCAAGAATTCAGTTGCAGAGGGAGATACCGAGTCCCAGGTTTTGAAGTTTATTGATTAGTACTAAGGGAAGATGGTGTTGAACATTGAGATGTAATCAATAAACAGCAGCCTGATGTAGGTATTGCTGTTGTCCAAGTGTTCCAAGGCCAAGTGGAGAGCCAGTGAGATTGCATCAGCTGTAAACCTATTGTGGTGTAGGCGAATTGCAGTGAGTCCAGTTCCTTGTTTAGGCAGGAGTTAATTCTGGCCATGCTATGCCTCACAAAGCACTTCATCATACTGGATGTGAGTCCAACTGGACAAAAGTTGTTGAGGCAGCTCATTCTGCTTTTCTTGGGCATTGGTATGATTAGTGCCCTTTTGAAGCAGGTAGGAAACTGAAAGACTAAAAATATGCTTGAACACTCCAACTGGTTGGTTGGCACTTTGCACCTTCAATTTCTGAATTTGCTCCCTGTTTAGAAACTAGTAATTTCTTCTAACATAGTGCATGATCTTACACTCCCCTACACTGTATTCCATCTGCTACTTCTTTACCCCTTCTCCTAATCTGTTCAGGATGTTTTGCAGACTCTTTGCTTTCTCAACACTGCCTGCATGTCATCTATCCTTTTATCATCCACAAACTTGGCCACCATGCCATCAATTCCATCATCCAGGTCACTGACATATAATGTGAAAAGAAGCAAAGAAACTGTCCCAAAACCAATCCCTGAGGAACACTACCGGTCACTAGCAGCCTACCAGAAAAGGTCCCCATTTTCCTCACTCTTTGCCTCCTGTCAGTCAGCCAATCTATCCATGCTAGTATCTTTCCTATAATCCCATGGCTCTTATGTGTGGCACCTTGTCAAAAGCCTTCTGAAAATCCAAGTAAGCAACATCCACTAACTCTCCCTTATCTATCCTGCCTGTTATTTATGAAAAGAATTCCAACAGATTTATCAGGCAAGATTTCCTTGAAAGCAAGGGTCCCCAACCTTTTGCGCACCGTGGACCGGTTTAATATTGTCGATATTCTTGTGGACCGGCCGACCAGGGGGTGGGGGTGGTGTTCACGTTCAACAGAGCATGACAGGGAATGAGGAAAGATGCAGCTCACTCATATCAGTTCATATCGCCAAATCATATCATTTCCTTGCGGCCCGGTAGCACATGCTTGTGGCCCGATGGTTGGGGACCACTGCTCTAAAGGAAACAATGCTGACTTTGGCTTATCTTATCATATACCTCCATGTACCCAGGAACCTCATGTTTAATAATGGTCTCACCAACCATTGAAGTCAGGCTAAATGACTTAAAATTTCCTGTCTTTTGCTTTCCTCCTTTCTTAAAGAGTGGAGTGACACTTGCAATTTTTGAGTCCTCTGGAACTATTTCAGAATCTAGTGAATCTTGAAAATCACTTGCCTGGAGAGGACTGTTTGCAAAGTGTATAACGAAGGATAAGTTTATATTGAATTAATTATGCTTGTGTAAATGTTTCTAATTGTTTAAAAGTGTTCTTGTGTGTTTTCATTTTTAAAGTTTTAATTTGTTAGATTTATTTTCTGTTGTCCCAGCCATGTGATGGCATTATAAAGCTCAGGTAGTCACCAAGTTGGAGCAAGATGTCTTTAGCCAGTAAAGCTAAAAGATTTTTGTTAAATTGACATATAACTCTTTTCCGTCTTGTTTTACGGTGGTTGGCACCCAGCTTTATGGTGCATTACCGCCACCACCATATAAGTCATTAACTAGTGTAGATACCCTACTGCTGGTGGCAAATTTTTGGAACTGATATATTTTAAAATACCTCTTTAAAGTATGTTCTCTTACCATCCCTATGTGTGTGTGATGCTTGGAATGCTGAATGTTTTGTATCAGACTCTTGGACTGGGGCGTTTAGTTTTAATTTACATTAGCTGGTACACAGACCTGCACCTTGAGACAGATTACATGGCAAGGTCTTGAAAAAGTGGTAACTATTTCCATTCTATTTCAATGTTGTTTGGATTATACATAAATCAAACCTTTTTAATCACTTGGTGGTGAATAAATTACTGACAATAATGTACTAACTCCTTTCATTTTACATTGCAGCTGTATACTGTGACTACTACAATGGCAACAATGAATGTACCTGGCACTACCAGCCATGTGGAACATTAACTGCTAAAACATGTTCTGATCATTCAGTTCGAAGAAAACTTTCTGCACGTCTTGAAGGTGGGCTTATTTCATAATTTTACTATAGTTTAGATGTTTTGGAGGAATTCTACTTGTTTCCTATATGTTTGCGCTGCTTTTAACCAAACTTTTAACCTGGTTTTCCGATACTGCTAATATTTCACTGCTAAGTCACATACAAGAAGGTTTGAGGTTCAGTATCTTGTTACGATGTTACATTAGTTCAGATCAGCATTGAGGGGAATAGGCATTGATTTAACTCTCTGTTGTTTTTTACATGGATTGGTCATTCATGGTTTCCGTTCATGAATTATGTTAGTTCTTTTTCTGGGAATGTTGGGAAGTTGAAATTTATTGCTAATTCTTTCTTCTACTAATGCATATTTAGAATTAATCAGACAAGGAAACAGCCTGAAGTGTAGGCCAGATTGGTGTAATGAAAGCCAGAACCTTTTTTTGGCTGAAGCAGTTCAGCTTTATTAAAATAAAATCCATGAAAGAAAGATAGGGACAGAATTAACATTAGAAATAGGAGTAAATCAGAAAATCTGCTCAGTGTATCACTAATCCATGAACAACTGGGCTCTGTTGTGACACTAGCAAGGAAGGACAATCTTTCTCAATTCTCAGAACGGGATATCTGCTCTTCAAGCTTCTACCCAGATAATGTGGCATTTCCAGCAAACCAATTAAAGTGAGATAAAAAAAAGCCACAAGGGAGAGAAGGATAGCATGCAAATCAAACATATAAATGAGAATTGCTTAATTTTCTGGTTTAGATGTGCTTCCTTGTGTATTCCTGTTTTAATATATTTAATTTCTTTGTAAAATACTTCTTAAAGTAAGTAGTATTTTCAAATAGGTTTATACTATCTGTACTGGCAATATGGTCAGTGTTATTGACCATTCTTAATTGCCTTTGAGAAGGTTACTTGAACCACTGCAGTCCTGCTGGTGAAGTTACTGCCACAGTGCTGTTGAGAAACAAGTTCCAGCAATATAAGTTAGGATGGTATGCAACTTGGAAGAAACCTGAGTGTAGTGGTTCATGAACCTGCTTTCCTTATCCTTCTTGACTGTAAATTATATATTTTGGGAGGTGTAGTCAGAATAACTGAGACAGAGACCTACAATACATATTGGAAGATGTTACAAACTGCAGCCATTCAGTCAGGGGTGATGGGAATGCATGTGGCAGGGTGCCAGCTAAGCAGGTTTTTTTTTTGTCCTGGAAATTGCCATATTACTTAGGAGATGAGTCATTTGCCACAGTATACCAAACTTCTATCCTGCTCGTGTAACCTCAGTATTTATGTGACTGGTCTAGTTAAGTTTCATTTTTCATTCCAAGAGTCCAGCCAGTAAATTAAGTACTGTGGTATAATTATATAAAACCACAAATTAATCTATTTATAATCTACTAATAAATGTTTAACATTGACTAAATTTAATTTTTTTGTATTGATTAGGCTGCTATCCAAAGTGCCCTGAGACGGCTCCTTATCTGGATGAAAATAACATGAAATGTGTCAATCTAGAAGAGTGTACCTGTTACTACAATGGTCAAATATATAATCCAAATGATACCATAACTGATTGTGAACACTGGTAAGGTACTTTCATAGTTATTAATCTGAAAGGAAATTAATTATATTTGTTGGGATGTCCAAAGCAAAGCAATTTTTTCCCAGGTGTATTAGAATGTATTAGAAGGCAGAACCTAGATGTACATCAAGTATTGCTGGATGAACATGTCTGGATAAGAAGAATGTGATGATATATTAATAGGTTAAATTAAGGAAATGCATTGGAAAGAAATTACGATGCCCCAAAAATTTGCCTGAATACCCTGCTTCTGTGCAGAAAATACTGCTTAACATAGTGTTAAAGTTGAAAGTTGTCTGTTCTTATCAGAAATACTTTAAAATTAAAAATCCATGTACTCCAAACAGACATTCATTAAGAATACTGGAAGTAACTTGGTGATCTTACATTCTCACTATTAGAGTTAAATTGGGGGTCTATAATGAAGGAGTAAGTTGAATTTTAAGATCTTTCATGAAAATTAGGGTTTCATGGAAACTGTTAGCTTGTAGTGGGTTGGAGGGCTTTGGTCATGATTTGCTCCAAATTGATAAAAGGTTATGGATTATTTTTTTAATCTAAATGCCTTACCAAGTTCAAACTTCTGTCACTGACATGGGAACCAGGGAGATTTCTTTTCACAAATTGTCACGTTAGTTAAAAGTCATGTCTTCAATCTTCAACATGAAGTATCACCTTCTTTGTATTGCCTTGAAAATTTTTCATTTATACCTTTATCTTTCTGCCTGAGTTCTTTTTTATCTTTTGGGTATTTGTTTACTATTTCTGAAGAATACATCCGCTGCGTGGTTTAAGCTTTTACTAAGGGTCCATAAAACTGGCCCATAAAAGTCAGACTGGTTTGGCAGTAGACAGCATATTTCTTATGTAATCATGACTACCTGTAAAATAGCAAAAACAATGTTTCCATGAACTAAAACTGAAATAACTGAAGTTATCAATAAACATTAAGCTAGGTAGAGTATGTCAAACTAATATAAAGCAACATATAGCAATGCAAGCACAGTGTCCATCTACATAACCAAAGCATCAAAACTGCTTTGGACAGATGTCTCTAATATGTGAAAGTTTTCTAACTTCACTCATGAGATGCAAATGAAAGAAATAAACAGTCAGCTCACAAAACACATCAGTGTGCAATGTCTGCTTTCTCGCTGTAAACTTGTACAGCTCTTTCATGTGCATTGACTCCACTAAGAAACTTTACTTTTGTCTTATAAGACATGAAGGTGTAAGCAATATTTACAGATGAGTTATAAGATTAATAATATTAGTACACAATAATAGTTTCTTTTGGTTTGCACCCTTAGCTCCCAAATCATGCTTAGCCCATCGATGACAATTTGTTTCCATCGCCCGCTGAAGTCGCTGGTATTTCTTCAGCAGTTTGATCGAGGCACGACTGCGCAAGCGCGTGGACATCAGCTAGTTAGAACAGCGAGAAGAGTTTGAAAGGAGACACTGTATAAGCGAACATTGAGTAAAGGAAGACAGAGTAGGAGGGCTTTTGTTTAACGGGGCTTCGGTGATAGCGGGTCGAAGCGGGGTAAGTTGCCTGTGTAGAGTACAGACAGGGAGTATGTGTGTGAGGCCGGTATTCTGTGCTCAGTGTCGGATGTGAGAAGTCCTGGAGACTCCCAGCCTCCTGGGCGGCCATATCTGCGCCACGTGCGTTGAGCTGCAGCTCCTTAAGGACCATGTTAAGGGAACTGGAGATGCAGCTCGTTGACCTTCATCTGGTCAGGGAGAGTGAGGAAGCAATAGATAGGAGCTATAGGCAGGTGGTCACACCGGGGCCTCAGGAGACAGTCAAGTGAGTAACAGTCAGGAGAGGGAAGGGTAGGAATCAGATGCTAAAGAGTACCCCTGTGGCTGTCCCCCTTAACAATAAGTACTCCTGCTTGAGCACTGTTGGGGGGGGGAACGGCCTACCTTGGGGAAGCAACAGTGGCCATGCCTCTGGCAGAGAGTCTGGCTCTGTGGCTCAGAAGGGTAGGGAAAGGAAGAGAATGGCAGCAGTGACAGGGGACTCTATAGTTAGGAGGTCAGACAGGCGATTCTGTGGATGCAGGAAAGAAGCATGGATGGTAGTTTGCCTCCCAGGTGCCAGGGTCCAGGATGTTTCTGATCGTGTCCACGATATCCTGAAGTGGGAAGGAGAACAGCCAGAGGTCGTGGTATATATTGGTACCAATGACATAGGTAGGAAAAGGGAGGAGGTTTTGAAAACAGACTACAGGGAGTTAGGAAGGAAGTTGAGAAGCAGGACCTCAAAGGTAATAATTTCGTGATTACTGACTGTGCCACGTGACAGTGAGCATAGGAATAGAATGAGGTGGAGCATAAATATATGGCTGAGGGATTGGAGCAGGGATCAGGGATTCAGATTTCTGGATCATTGGGACCTCTTTTGGGGCAGGTGTAACCTGTACAAGAAAGGACGGGTTGCATGTGAATCCCAGGAGGATCAATATCCTGGCAGGGAGGTTTGCTAAGACTACTGGGGAGAGTTTAAACTGGAATTGCTGGGGGGTGGGAACTAAACTCAAGAGGCGGTTGGCTCACAAATAGAAAAAGCTTGAGACAGTGCGAGAGGAAGGATAGTCAGGCAATAGAGAAGGGACGCACTCAGCCCGATGGTTTGAGGTGTGCCTATTTTAATGCAAGGAGTATTATGAACAAAGCGGATGAGCTTAGAGCATGGATCAGTACTTGGAGCTATGATGTGGTGGCCATTAAAGACTTGGATAGCTCAGGGGCAGGAATGGTTACTTCGAGTGTCAGGCTTTAGATGTTTTAGCAAGGACAGGGAGGAAGACAAAAATGGTGGGGACATGGCACTGTTGATCAGAGATAGTATCACAGCTGCAGAAGAGGAGGAAGTCATGGAAGGATTGTCTATGGAGTTCCTGTGGGTCAAAGTTAGGAACAGGAAGTGGTCAATAACTCTACTGGTTGTTTTTTATAGACCACCCAATAGTAACAGGGACATTGAGGAGCAGATAGGGAGACAGATTCTGGAAAAGTGTAATAATAACAGGATTGTCGTGGTGTGAGATTTTAATTTCCCAAATATCGATTGGCATCTCCCTAGAGCAAGGGGCTTAGATGGGGTGGAGTTTGTTAGGTATGTTCAGGAAGGTTTCTTGATCCAATATGTAGATAAGCCTGCAAAAAGAGAGGCTATACTTGATCTGGTATTGGGAAATGAACCTGGTCAAGTGTCAGATCTCTCGGTGGGAGAGCATTTTGGAGATAGTGATCACAATTCTATCTCCTTTATCATAGCATTGGAGAATGATAGGAACAGACAAGTTAGGAAAGCGTTTACTTGGAGTAAGGGGAAATATGAGGCTATCAGGCAGGAATTTGGAAGCATAAATTGGGAACAGATGTTCTCAGGGAAATGTATGGAAGAAATGTGGCAAATGTTTCAGGGGATATTTGTGTGGAGAACTGCATAGGTATGTTCCAATGAGACAGGGAAAGGATGGTAGGGTACAGGAAGTGTGGTGTACAAAGGCTATTGGGAAAAGAAAAGAAAAGCCTACGAAAGGTTCAAAAAACTAGGTAACGATAGAGGTCTAGAAGATTATAAGGCTAGCAGGAAGGAGCTTAAAAATGACAGTAGGAGAGCCAGAAAGGACCATGAGAAGGGCTTGGTGGACAGAATTAAAGAAAACCCCAATGTATTCTACAAGTATGTGAAGAGCAAGAGGATAAGATGTGACAGAATAGGACCAATCAAGTGTGACAGTGGAAAGGTGTGTATGGAGCCAGAGCAGATAGCAGAGGTACTTAATGAATACTTTGCTTCAGTATTCACTATGGAAAAGAACCTTGGTGATTGTAGGGATGACTTACAGCATCCTGAAAAGCTTGAGCATGTAGATATTAAGAAAGAGGATGTGCTGAAGCTTTTCGAAAGCATTGTTGGATAAATCACTGGGACTGGACGAGATGTACCCCAGGCTACTGTGGGAGGTGAGGGAGAGATTGTTGAGCCTCTGGCAATGGTCTTTGCATCATCAATGGGGATGGGAGATGTTCTGGAGGATTGGAGGGTTGTGGATGTTGTTCCCTTATTCATGGTCCTGGAGGAACATGGTTTCATTTTTATTGTGTACTATACCAGCAGTTATGGTTGAAATAACCATAAAAGCGACATGACATGAAGAAAGGGAGTAAAGATAGCGGAGAGGCATAATATGATTAGGAATAGTCAGCATGGCTTTGTCAAAGGCAGGTCATGCCTTACGAGCCTAATGATTTTTTTGAGAAAGTGACTAAACACATTGATAAATGTAGAACAGTAGGTGTAGTGTATATGGATTTCAGCAAGGCATTTGATAAGGTACGCCATGCAAGGCTTATTGAGAAAGTAAGGAGGCATGGGATCCAAGGGGACATTGATTTGTGGATCCAGGACTGGCTTGCCCACAGAAGTCAAAGAGTGGTTGTAGATGGGTCATATTCTGCATGGAGGTCAGTGACCAGTGGTGTGCCTCAGGGATCTGTTCTGGGACCCCTACTCTTTGTGATTTTTATAAATGACCTGGATGTGGAAGTGGAGGGATGGTTTAGTAAATTTGCTGATGCCACAAAGATTGGGGGTGTTTTGGATAGTGTGGAGGACTGTCAGAAGTTACAGCGGAATATCGGTAGGATGCAAAACTGGGCTGAGAAATGGCAGATGAAGTTCAACCCATATAAGTGTGAGGTGATTCATTTTGGTAGGTCGAATATGATGGCAGAATATAGTATTAATGGCGAGACTCTTGGCAGTGTGGAGGATCAGAGGGATCTTGGGGTCAGATTCTATAGGACACTCAAAGCTGCTAACAGGTTGACTCTGTGGTTAAGAAGGCATACGGTGCATTGGCCTTCATCAATCATGGAATTGAATTTAGGAGCTGAGAGTAATGTTGCAGCTACAGTTGAAGTCAGAAGTTTACATACACCTTAGCCAAATACATTTAAACTCAGTTTTCCGCAATTTCTGACATTTAATCCTGGAAAACATTCCCTATTTTCGGTCAGTTAGGATCACTACTTTATTTTAAGAATGTGAAATATTAGAATAATAGTAGAGAGAATGATTTACTTCAACTTTCATTTCTTTCATCACTTTCCCAGTGGGTCTGAAGTTTACATATACTTTGTTAGTATTTGGTAGCATTGCCTTTAAATTGTTTAACTTGGGTCAAACATTTTGGGTAGCTTTCCACAAGCTTCTCACAGTATGTTGCTGGAATTTTTTTCCATTCCTCCAGACAGAACTGGTGTAACTGAGTCAGGTTTGTAGGCCTCCTTGCTCACACGCGCTTTTTCAATTCTGCCCACAAATTTTTTATCGGATTGAGGTCAGAAAATGATGTCAAGTTTGGTTCATCCTTGGGAGCAATTTCCAAACGCCTGAAGGTACCACATTCATCTGTACAAGCAATAGTACACAAGTATAAACACCATAGGAACACGTAGCCGTCATACCGCTCAGGAAGGAGACGCATTCTGTCTCCTAGAGATGAACGTACTTTGGTGCGAGAAGTGCAAATCAATCCCAGAACAACAGCAAAGGACCTTGTGAAGATGCTGGAGGAAACAGGTAGACAAGTACCTATATCTACAGTAAAACGAGTCCTATATCGACATAACCTGAAAGGCTGCTCAGCAAGGAAGAAGCCACTGCTCCAAAACTGCCATAAAAAGTCAGACTACAGTTTGCAAGTGCACATGGGGACAAAGATCTTACTTTTCGGAGAAATGTCCTCTGGTCTGATGAAACAAAAATGGAACTGTTTGGCCATAATGACCATCGTTATGTTTGGAGGAAAAAGGATGAGGCTAGAAAGCTGAAGAACACCATCCCAACCATGAAGCATGGGGGTGGCAACATCATGTTGTGGGGGTGCTTTGCTGCAGGAGGGACTGGTGCACTTCACAAAATAGATAGCATCATGAGGAAGGAAAATTATGTGTATATATTGAAGCAACATCTCAAGATATCAGCCAGGAAGTTAAAGCTCGGTCGCAAATGGGTCTTCCAAGTGGACAATGTCCCCAAGCATACCTCCAAAGTTATGGCAAAATTTCTTAAGGACAACAAAGTCAAGGTATTGGAGTGGCCATCACAAAGCCCTGACTTCAATCCGATAGAAAATTTGTGGGCAGAACTGAAAAAGCGCATGTGAACAAGGAGGCCTAAAATCCTGACTCAGTTACACCAGTTCTGTCTGGAGGAATGGAACAAAATTCCAGCAACTTACTGTGAGAAGCTTGTGGAAGGCTATCAAAATGTTTGAGCCAAGTTAAACAATTTAAAGGCAATGCTACCAAATACTAACAAAGTGTATGTAAACTTCTGACCCACTAGGAAAGTGATGAAAGAAATAAAAGCTGAAATAAATCATTCTCTCTACTATTATTCTGACATTTCACATTCTTAAAATAAAGTAATGATCCTAACTAATAGGGAATGTTTTCTAGGTTTAAATGTCAAGAATTGTGAAAAACTGAGTTTAAATGTATTTGGCTAAGGTGTAAGTAAACTTCTGACTTCAACTGTATGCAGGACCCTGGTCAGACCCCACTTGGAGTACTGTGCTCATTTCTGGTCGCCTCACTACAGGAAGGATGTGGAAACCATAGAAAAGGTGCAGAGGAGATTTACAAGGATGTTGCCTGGACTGGGGATCATGCCTTATGAGAATAGGTTGAGTGAGCTTGGCCTTTTCTCTTTGGAGTGACGAAGGATGAGAGGTGACCCAATAGTGGTGTATAAGGTAATGAGAGGCATTGATTATGTGGCTAGTCAGAGGCTTTTCCCAAGGCTGAAGTGGCTAGCAGGGGAGGGCACAGTTTTAAGGTGTTTGGAAGTAGGTACAGAGATGTCAGGGGTAAGTTTTTTATGCAGAGAGTGGTAAGTGCATGGAGTGAGCTGCCAGCAATGGTGGTGGAGGCGGATACGATAGGGTCTTTTAAGAAACTCCTGGATAGGTAATTGGAACTTAGAAAAATAGAGGGCTATGGGTAACCCTAGGTAATTTCTAAGGTAAGGACATGTTCGGCACAGCTTTGTGGGCTGAAGGGCCTGTATTGTGCTGGAGGTTTTCTGTGTTTCTATGTATGACTGAAAGTCAATGTCTCTGTAATCCATTGTATCCACTGTACAGGTGATTCACCTATACAGCTTCACAAGAGCTTTGTTAGTCAGCCTTGCCTGTTTCCACCTCTCACGACAGGGGTGTAGGGTTGGACTTCTAGGGGCAGTTAAAATGAGTAAATGTATGACTACTGTCATTAGCAGATTCACTCTGTTTGTTTTGAATGTGCAATAATTAAAATGTTCCACAACATTATAACTAAGAACATGAACAGAATAATATATCCTCTCATTTTAACATTAATATCCTACTTGAAATTGTTTTTTATTATCTTGAATTAAAAATTGCAGTTAAAACATAGAAAAGGTTTGGGAAACTATCCTGAAATGCAACACATCAAGAGCATCTTTCAACTCCTATGTCAGATTTTTTTTTTCACTATTTCCTCAGGAGATGTTAGAATGACAACTGCATCTTAAACAATTTGATATGAGTTCGACAGATCTTACTACTTTAAAGTGGTTTGATTATGCCATTAATACAAATGTTTGAGATAAAATAGTTTAAAATAATGTAATTTTGCCTCCTGGAAATATTGGAAATAATTCTTCCTCGTGATTGATGAAAATAATGTAAGTCTTGGGTGTTAAGATATGAAAATAACTTAAGACAATTTTAACAAGTCACTAAATAATTCTCACTAGTCTCATCAGTTTATGCATGTACAGTGGCCAAATTGTATCCTCAAGTGCTGTGGGTTTTGCACTGGCCACAATATCAGTGAAAATGTTGCAAAACAAAATCAAACTATCCTGTCTGTTGGAATAATGTACTCATTAAAGGATGTTGGTTCTTTGCATATTAGATTAAATTTATTGATTAAACCTGTAAATGATTTTTAGGTATAGCTAGGTAGGTGTGCAAAAATGCTTATATCTTCCTCACTGGTTAATGAAGCGGGGTTGAATATATAATTCTGCTCCATTTATCTGTAATATAAATATACAAGGCTGCAATATCTCCTTGGCTTAAAGATGACTTTAGATGATATGGAAGCTCTAGAGAGAAGTTTTGCATTGATTTAGACAAAAAAATTTATTATCTAAAACTCAACAAACCATTTCATATTTTACAGTAAATGCAGCAAAGGAAAGGTTGAATGTGGTAAGTAAATTTTCCTTTTCAACAATGAATTTACTAGAATAAATCCATCGAAACAAAGAATTAACGGGTACTAGGCTGATATTTCATCTGACTCTTTGTTAAATGAATTATTGATAACTCAAGTAATTTATAGACTACTTTTTAACATCAGAAGTTGATTTCAATACAAAACAAAAAACTTCAGATGCTGGAAATCTAAAACTGGAAAAAACAAATGCTGAAAAGAAAGAACAGGTTAGGCGGGATCCGTAAATAGAGCTAACCTTTCACCCGGATGCCCTTAATCAGGACTAGATAAAAGGTCATCAAAGAAAATTATTGCTGTTTCCTCCATAGATGTTACTCAATATACCTGAATATTTAAACATAGTGCAAATCTGGAGATATATTTAATAAGTTTTCTTCCTAACTTTTATGGTAACATGATAAACTGACAATGGAACACTGTTGCTATCTTGATGGGATCAATACTATTTCACTTTACCATATGTTCAATAATAGCTTCATAACTTTATTAGTAAAGATACTATAAAGTTAATAATGTTCTAACTTTTAATATTCCAGTTAATCTCCAGATGACTATATTTAAGAGCAAAATGTCATAATTATTTTATAATCATTTCCTAAGTATCTCTATGGCACGAAATAAAGTGTTTACTGATTTGATTACTTTTTTAGAAACCATTATTGTACTTTTGTAATTGTAATTATATTTCTTTTTTAGAATTTACAACGACACCGCCAACGACGACTACACCAACAACGACATCAACAACACCAACCACAACACCAACATCAACTCCAACTACAACATCAACAACAACTACAACAACAACATCAACAACACCAACCACAACACCAACCACAACACCAACAACAACTCCAACAACAACTCCAACAACGACATCAACACCAACCACAACACCAACCACAACACCAACAACATCAACAACTCCAACCACAACACCAACCACAACATCAACAACAACCACAACAACAACATCAACACCAACCACAACACCAACATCAACTCCAACTACAACATCAACAACAACAACTCCAACAACAACATCAACACCAACCACAACACCAACAACAATTCCAACCACAACTCCAACAACAACTCCAACAACAACATCAACACCAACCACAACACCAACCACAATACCAACAACATCAACAACAACTCCAACCACAACACCAACCACAACATCAACCACAACCACAACAACAACTTCAACACCAACCACAACACCAACATCAACTCCAACTGCAACATCAACAACAACAACTACAACAACAGCATCAACAACCCCAACCACAACACCAACATCAACTCCAACTACAACAACATCAACAACACCAACCACAACACCAACAACAACTCCAACAACAACTCCAACAACGACATCAACACCAACCACAACACCAACCACAACACCAACAACAACATCAACAACAACTCCAACCACAACACCAACCACAACATCAACAGCAACCACAACAACAACATCAACACCAACCACAACACCAACATCAACTCCAACTGCAACATCAACAACAACAACAGCATCAACAACACCAACCACAACACCAACATCAACTCCAACTACAACAACAACATCAACAACACCAACCACAACACCAACCACAACACCAACAACATCAACAACACCAACCACAACGCCAACATCAACTCCAACTACAACAACAACATCAACAACACCAACCATAACACCAACCACAACACCAACAACATCAACAACAACTCCAACCACAACACCAACCACAACATCAACATCAACTCCAACTGCAACATCAACAACAACTACAACAACAGCATCAACAACACCAACCACAACACCAACATCAACTCCAACTACAACAACATCAACAACACCAACCACAACACCAACATCAACTCCAACTGCAACATCAACAACAACTACAACAACAGCATCAACAACACCAACCACAACACCAACATCAACTCCAACTACAACATCAACAACACCAACCACAACACCAACATCAACTCCAACTGCAACATCAACAACAACAACTACAACAACACCAACCACAACACCAACATCAACTCCAACTACAACAACAACATCAACAACACCAACCACAACACCAACCACAACACCAACAACATCAACAACAACTTCAACCACAACACCAACCACAACACCAACATCAACTCCAACTGCAACATCAACAACAACTACAACAACAGCATCAACAACACCAACCACAACACCAACATCAACTCCAACTACAACAACAACATCAACAACACCAACCACAACACCAACATCAACTCCAACTACAACAACAACATCAACAACACCAACCACAACACCAACAACATCAACAACTCCAACCACAACACCAACATCAACTCCAACTACAACAACATCAACAACACCAACCACAACACCAACATCAACTCCAACTGCAACATCAACAACAACAACTACAACAACACCAACCACAACACCAACATCAACTCCAACTACAACAACAACATCAACAACACCAACCACAACACCAACAACATCAACAACAACTCCAACCACAACACCAACCACAACACCAACCACAACACCAACATCAACTCCAACTGCAACATCAACAACTACAACAACAGCATCAACAACACCAACCACAACACCAACATCAACTCCAACTACAACAACAACATCAACAACACCAACCACAACACCAACATCAACTCCAACTGCAACATCAACAACAACAACTACAACAACAGCATCAACAACACCAACCACAACACCAACATCAACTCCAACTACAACAACAACATCAACAACACCAACCACAACACCAACCACAACACCAACAACAACATCAACAACACCAACCACAACACCAACCACAACACCAACAACATCAACAACAACTCCAACCACAACACCAACCACAACATCAACATCAACTCCAACTGCAACATCAACAACAACTACAACAACAGCATCAACAACACCAACCACAACACCAACATCAACTCCAACTACAACAACATCAACACCGCCAACCACAACACCAACATCAACTCCAACTGCAACATCAACAACAACAACTACAACAACAGCATCAACAACACCAACCACAACACCAACGTCAACTCCAACTACTACAACAACATCAACAACACCAACCACAACACCAACATCAACTCCAACTGCAACATCAACAACAACAACTACAACAACACCAACCACAACACCAACATCAACTCCAACTACAACAACATCAACAAAACCAACCACAACACCAACCACAACACCAACAACAACATCAACAACACCAACCACAACGCCAACATCAACTCCAACTACAACAACAACATCAACAACACCAACCACAACACCAACCACAACACCAACAACATCAACAACAACTCCAACCACAACACCAACCACAACATCAACATCAACTCCAACTGCAACATCAACAACAACTACAACAACAGCATCAACAACACCAACCACAACACCAACATCAACTCCAACTACAACAACATCAACACCGCCAACCACAACACCAACATCAACTCCAACTGCAACATCAACAACAACAACTACAACAACAGCATCAACAACACCAACCACAACACCAACGTCAACTCCAACTACTACAACAACATCAACAACACCAACCACAACACCAACATCAACTCCAACTGCAACATCAACAACAACAACTACAACAACACCAACCACAACACCAACATCAACTCCAACTACAACAACAACATCAACAACACCAACCACAACACCAACCACAACACCAACAACATCAACAACAACTCCAACCACAACACCAACCACAACACCAACATCAACTCCAACTGCAACATCAACAACAACTACAACAACAGCATCAACAACACCAACCACAACACCAACATCAACTCCAACTACAACAACAACATCAACAACACCAACCACAACACCAACATCAACTCCAACTGCAACATCAACAACAACTACAACAACACCAACCACAACACCAACATCAACTCCAACTACAACAACAACATCAACAACACCAACCACAACACCAACAACATCAACAACAACTCCAACCACAACACCAACCACAACACCAACATCAACTCCAACTGCAACATCAACAACTACAACAAAAGCATCAACAACACCAACCACAACACCAACATCAACTCCAACTACAACAACAACATCAACAACACCAACCACAACACCAACATCAACTCCAACTGCAACATCAACAACAACAACTACAACAACAGCATCAACAACACCAACCACAACACCAACATCAACTCCAACTACAACAACAACATCAACAACACCAACCACAACACCAA
This sequence comes from Mobula birostris, assembly GCF_030028105.1. NCBI lineage: Eukaryota > Metazoa > Chordata > Chondrichthyes > Myliobatiformes > Myliobatidae > Mobula > Mobula birostris. The sequence continues at coordinate 43,464,126 of NC_092392.1, read as the reverse complement.
CCACAACACCAACAACAACTCCAACCACACCAACTCCAACAACAACTCCAACAACAACCCTGACCACAACACGTAAGTCTGGGTGCAAAGTGTATGTATATGTGGGAGGAAACACAGTGATGGACAGGGATTCTTGGCAACAGCAGAACAGGTTGCATATCTGTTGAGCATGATACAGTCCCTTGCATGAACCTCAGGTGTGCATATGGTATGATCTTTCCAAGTTTATTTTCTGCTTGATTCCTGCACATTGGATTGCTGGTTTATCCAATGCACAAGTCATTTCAACCTTAAAAATTTTCAATAATTTAGACTCAATAGCACTCAAAGATCGAAAGTTTCAAAAGTTCACTAACCTCTCCAAAATATCTCCATCATGAATTTGTGACTCTTTACTTAAGGTTATGCCCTCTTGTTTTAGATCCGCAAAGAGGGAAACATCTGCCATATCACCCCCATCCCTGAATTAAATTTGTTTCAAAGTGATTACCTTTAATTTTTCTATACTTTAACAATGTACACGCGGTGCCACCTGTACCCTGCTTGTTAATGCAAGTATCTAATTAGCCAATCATGTGACAGTACTCAATGCACAAAAGCATGCAGAATTGGTCAAGAGGTTCAAATGTCCGGCTGTGGAGTATGAGTCGGTGTATTGCCTGACAAAAACCAATGTGGAAGATAACTTGATAGAAAATTATTACCTATCTTGCACATTGAATTACAGGTCTAGTAAACTGTATAGATGATGGTGCACCAGTCAGTACTCCAACTGTTATGCATTGTTTCTGCCTCCAAACCAAGGGTTGAAATGGCAGACATACACCTAGTCACATGTGTTTTCTCCCTGCTACCTTCACTGTTTTCCTCTGCCACCTGTCTGAACAATGATGTTGAGGGTTTGATATGTGGTGCTATGAGTGTGTTTCCGCAAAAAGAAGATGAGATCCTGCAAGTAATTTGAAAAGCTTCTCTGTGGGATGGGGGTGCGGGGGTGTATGACACACAAGTAAGGGAAATCGTGTTACAACTTTATGGAGCTTTGCTAAGAAAACATACAGAATGTTGTGTTTAAATCCTCCTCTTGAGAGTTAGCAACTTACTTTTGTGGAATATCTCACTGTTCAGAAAATAAAACAACCTGTTCATGTTCAGCATCTGTACGTTCCTGGATAACAGCTGGTAGATCACTTGTTATTTCCCTTTTCTCCTAGAGTATTGCCAGGTGCCCAAGTATAGTATCCTATTGGTTGTTTAGGTAAATTTCTGTGTAATGAAAACATTAAGATGCTCCCCTTTGAGCTTCCTGCTGTCACACAAAGGTCAAACCTCCTTAGGATCAATAATGAAAAGGTTCTTCAGTGCATTCATCACCTCCATTTAGACTAAAACAGTGATCAACAAATCTGAAGCTCTAATGCCAAGTCCTGTGACAGTAGATTGTTTATATCATGGTAACTGATTTCCTGACTCTCTGGTTCTGTTGGTTGCCTGTCTTCTATCCGTACCCATGCCATGAGATTTTTATGCATTCAATTATATGAACAGCATAGCCAGTTTCCCCTATCTCCAGCATTAAGTAAATGATCTTTCTTATCATTCACACTTGTTTTTGATGCCATTCATTGCAGTACTGTTGCAGTATGGTTACCATATCAAGTGGTGTTTTTTGATGTCTATAAAAACAGCACCTGTTCCATGCAGGATATAGTCAATATTAAGAAATTGTGATCATAAATTAATTGCAAGTCTCACTTAACAGTTAGAAAATAAAGATTTGCAAAGTAGGACAGGAGATTTCAGTTTGTTTAATTTTATGGCAATTTTTTGATTCTTGATAAGTGCAAATGAACTAGTAACTTTCAAACATTAGAACAGTAGCTGCATTTCAGATGACCTTCACTGAACCTAATACTTCTTCCCTTTTGCTTTGCAGCAATTCCTTGTGCGGGTCAGTGGACAGCTTGGATAAATAGAAATGAACCCAATATAATGAACACAGGAGATCGTGAATCACCAAAGGGTGCCTGTGATCCCAATGCTAGACCTAGTAATATACAATGTCAAAATGTTAAATCCCCCAACAAACCAATCTCTAAAACAAATAACAATGTGACATGTGGCTTGCCAGAAGGACTTATATGCATTGCATCATCCAATGAATTAATGTGCCCTGACTACAGAATTAGAGTATGTTGTGTAACATTTGAAACAACCACAACTGTTTCAACAACAACAACACCAACAACCACAACACCAACAACCACAACTCCAACAACCACAACTCCAACAACCACAACACCAACAACCACAACTCCAACAACCACAACTCCAACGGCCAGCTCAACAACTATTTCAACCACAACTCCAACGGCCAGCTCAACAACTATTTCAACCACAACTCCAACAACTTCCCCAACAACTACAACAATCACCACAACTGTTTCAACAACACCAACAACCACAACAACCACAACTCCAACAACCACCTCAACAACTGTTTCTACCACAACACCAACAATCTCAACAACCACACCAACCCCTTGTTTCTGCCTAGCGAACAAAGAACATAAGGTGAGTTTGCTATGAAGTATATGATGTAGTAGACCAGACTGCAAGTGTTTTAGAGGAAAAGAGTTTACTGATTTGATTCATTGACTATTTTTTCTCTAACATATATATTCCATAAGGGAATCAATATTCTTCCTTCTCATAAAAACGTTTATTCATAGAAATGTGTAGGACACCATTTTTTAAATCTTGAATTGTCATCAATCACAATTTGTAAAATATTAAATCCACAAGAACAATATAAATAATACCAATAAGCCATTTGAATTTTCAACCAATGGCAATATTTAAAAAAAAACTTTGACTTGGGGATGATCATATTTCTATTTTCTTCAGTTTTTTTTAAAGCTACTAATCAATCTAATCAATCTTTCTTTCTGCTTCTGATTAAATGATAAAAGCTCACAATATTTCAGGACTCTATGTAGCCCCTCACATTTGGTTCGCCCAATTGTCTTGACCTAAAGGTTTATTTTGTCTCCCTGAAAATGGAATTTCTTTGACTAATAAATGTGAATATTTCATTATTTTCCATTTCTCCATATATATATATCCTTACCATGTTCTTGACAAGCCTTGTGTTTAATTAGAATTCTGTTGACTTTTGAATCATCTCCAAAATGCATTTTTATACGTTGCATTTTGTCTGTCTATGTGTGGCTAATGGCAAAGCTATGACACATGACCTGTAGAACAGTGGACAAATGGAGACAGGGAAACAGAGCCAAAATCACAGATAGATTACTGGCAGAAATAGCTAGTTCTGATGCAGATATAGAGAAAGAACAAGTTAGCTAAAGTTAGAGAATTTGATATTGAGTATTTGGCAGGCTGCAGAATGTCAGTGAAATGTCTAAGTGGAATGGCGGAATCAAGTAATTCGAAACTAGATGCTCAGGGCACTCGTGCATGTGTTTCAAAGACAGTCACTCAATCTGCATTCATCTTGTTGGCCAAATGCGTACTCACATTGAACAATTTCTCCTTCAAGTCCACTCCCTTTCTCCAAATTAGAGATGCAGCTATGAGGACTTGGATGGGCCCAGTTACACCAGTCTTGGGCAACACACAGAACACTCTTTGGTTCCTTCTTACGCAGCTGCATTCCCTCAACTCTTTCTCCAGAATATCAATGACCGCTTTAGCATTGTTTTCTGAATTCAACCAGAACTTGACAATTTCATTGATTTTGCTCTAATTTCCTTCTTGCTTTCACTTTCACATGGTACATCTCTAATTCTTCTCTTCTCTTTCTGCATCTTCATCTCTATCTCAAGGGACAAACAACCTATAAACATCAGTTACCAAACCCACAGACTCCTATAGCTATCTTGACTGTGCGTATTTCTATCCTGCCTTCCTTTTTCACTGTTTTTCTAGTCTCCATTGTATTTGCTCTGAAGATAAGACCTTCTGCATGTGGCTCTGAAATGTCTTCCTTTTTCCTGAACTGTGGCTCTTCCCCTCTACCAAACTGAACAGAACCCTTGACTTGTAACTTCCACCTCGTTCTTCTGGATAGAGCACAGACAGCGTTTTCCTAGTCCTTACCTTACATCCCACCTGCCTCCACATCCATCACAAGCTCTGTTGGCTCCAACAAGAATCTACCAGCAGTCTCTTCCCCTCTTACAGCTTTTTGAAAGAATTGCCCTCTTTGAAGTAAATGTTTTATATAAGGTTGGTTTTCAAAAATATTATTTCATGTACTATGACCGTAATCAATGTGGACTCAATGTCCTTTATGGGGCTGCATCAATTTTATCAATGTAACTTTGCACACTATAGTAAGCAGCATATTGTGTGTTAAAGAATTATTTTGCATTTCTGCAAACATAAAACTTTTTGGTGGCTTCTGTTATTCAGTAGCTGAACCTGTTACAATATTAGAGAGTACATGAGAGCATGTAAATGACTTCTTCTGACCATTTATCTAGGCCATTTGATTGTGAGTGAATTTTGGGTTGTAACCATATTTTCACATCTTCGGTTTATGTGAGATGGGTAAAAACCCCAAAGGACGAAATCAATGCAAAAGCTAAACTTTTGCAAAATGTTTCACTCATGTTGGGTAAGCTTTGAAACATTTCTATACTGAAATGACATGTGCTGAATCCATAGGGCAATCCACTTATTTACAAACCTAATTATCTATAATTCCAGTGCACTGGGACCTGGACTGAAGACTGTGCTGTTAAAAGATGTAAAAATGGAAAAACTGAAATTGTTAAAGAATGTGAAACTAAAAAGCCTGTATGTGAAAACAATTTAACACCCATTGAAGTAACCAATGAATGTGGCTGCCCAGGCTGGGAATGTGGATGTTAGTATCACTTTCTTTTTCTAATTACTTATATACTGTAGAATGGATAATTGAAACATTAACATTCTTTGTTTTGTTTGCCTTCTCACAAGAACATGCAAGCCATACTGTGCTTACTTTTTTTTAGGTGAATGCAGGGTGTATGGTGACCCACATTATATGACCTTCAATCAGCATTATTATAGTTTTTACAAGGATTGCACCTATGTTCTTATGGAAGAACGGAAACCAAAACACAACTTGCGTGTTCTAGTAGACAATTACTACTGCATTCCTTTTGTACCTTTTTCATGCCCAAAAAGATTAATCATTTTTTACAATGACGTTAATCTCACCATTTCAACCCATGAAGGCAACGTGGTAAGTACTATGATTTTTATGGTATTGCTGCCCAAAACCACATTACTTCAATTGAACTGGCCATTGATAATATTCTAATATTTGTTATAAAGGGTTGCTTGCACCAATGAAACTGCATCGCAATTTCTGAGTTTGGTGCCTTTTAAATGGGTATGAGAGGGCAATGAACTGATTTAAATAGATTCCCTTAGGGGCAGTGGATATTTCTTTTATTAATTTAATGAATAAACGCCTCATGATTAACCAGATCCAAAGTAATTCACAGTGGGCATCATGGTAGCACAACGGTTAACGCAATGCTACCACAGCTCGGGCCATCAAAGCTCTTGGTACGTCCTCCCTGTAGAATGCGTGGTTTTCTCACACAGTCTAAAGACCTATCAGGTAGGTTAATTGGTCATTCTAAATTGTCCTTGATTATGTTATGGTTAAATTGGGGTTGTCAGGGGTTGCTGGGTAATGTGGCTCAGAGGGCTGGAAAGGCTTATTCTGCACTGTCTCTCTAAATATAAACATAAGCTACCAACCGTTATTACTTTGCTGCTCTATAGTTCTGATGTTTAGGTGAAACTCTGTTTTATAATCTTGCAGTTAACGTTTGGCGGAATTAAAACAGGAATTCCCCACAGAAGTGATGGAATAAGGATAAATGAAATGCCTAATGGCGGTGTAAAGATTTACTTCACTGCTATTCAAACAACAATTATTGCTAAGCGGTTTTATTTTAAGATAAGTGTGCCAGGAAAACACTTTTTTGATAATACCCAAGGACAGTGTGGTATGTTGTTTTAAATTTCACATATTTGTTATTTCCTCCCTTACCTTAAGATTTTATTGGTAGTCTTAAATTACTCATGTTCAAATGTTCACTACATTGTTTCTTTTTATTTCTTAGGCACCTGTACAGATGTTCCTGATGATGACTGCATGAGACCAAATGGGACAAAGGAGGCTACTGACTGCTGTCCCACCACAGCATTCGATTGGAAATATGATGATCCCACTAAGCCAGAGTGTAAAACAGCTCCTACAGATAAAAGTTGCAATATCCCCCCAGCCACACCAACACCCTGCAGTCCCCCTGAACCTTTTTGTGATACCATTTCACCAGAGTATGTAAAATAAAATTCAAGTGTGTGTGTGTGTGTGTGTGTGTGTTTTGGGCAATGCCAGTTAGGAAGGCCATGATGAAGCCTTGGGATCATAACCCATGCATCTCCATGCAGCAATTTAGAATCAGAATTAGATTTATTACTACTGACATATGCTACGAAATTTGTCATTTTGTGGCAGCAGTACAGAGCAAAATGTTGGGACGTTATGTTGAAGTTGTATAAGACATTGATGAAAACTAATTTGGAGTATGATGTGCAGTTTTGGTCACTTGCCTGTAGGAAGGATGTATGTAAATAAGATTGAAATTTACAAGGATGTTGCCGGGTCTAGAGGACCTGAGTTATAAGGAAAGATTGAATAAGTTAGGACTTTACTCCTTGGAACATAGAAGACTGAGAGGAGATTTGATAGAGGTATTCAAAATTATGAGGGTTATAGATAGGGTAAATGCAAGCAGACTTTTTCCACTGAGGTGTGGTGGGACTGCAATGAGAGGTTTTGGGTTAAGGGTGAAAGGGAAATAGTTTAAGTGGAACATGAGGGGAAATGTCTTAACTCACAGGGCTATGAGAGTGTGGAACGAGCCACCAGGACAAGTGGTGCATGCAAGCTTGATTTCAACATTTAAGAGAAGTTTGGGTAGGTACATAGATGTTAGGGGTCTGGAGGACTATGGTCCCAGTGTAGGTTAATGGAAGTAGGCAGTTTAAATGATTCGGCATGGACTAGCTGGGTCTTTGGGCCTGTTTCTGTGCTGTACTTCTGTATGATTTTATGACATAAAGAATTAAAGTTAAAGTTCAAAGTAATTATCAAAGTACATACATATCACCATATTCAACCCTGAGAACTGAATTTCTAGACAATTATTTGCCAGTGTTTGTAACTTAGTTCTGACCATCCTTTTTAATCCCCACTCTTCGAGGAAAAAAACAAACTTCGGTAATTCAAAGGGAATTTATTATCTTAAACTAAATAAAATGGTTGAGATATTTGTTGAGATGAAGACTGAAATTGGTACATAGGTTCATATTTTGAAGAGAAATATCACCTGTATTATGTTTGAATATGATTATATGTTTCAAGTATTTTGGGGCTTTTTATTTTCAAACATTTTGTGGTTTGAATAGTTGTTCATTGCATTTAAATTTTCTTGATGTTTTTCAATGAAACCTTTAGAATAGATAACCTTGACAACTGGCTACATTGGGGACATATTTGCCCGGCCATAAGAAATATTTTGTTTCATTATGAGAATAAGAACCCTAAAAACACATGATTTTTTTTAGCTTTCTCACCAAATCTCATGTTGTCAAGGAAATATATGTTCTTTGTTAGGACTCAATGAGAGAAGTTGACACTTTTATGGAACTCATGATCACCAAGAAGTTGATGTTTAGTGAGGTAATGCCAGTGTTTGTTCAATGGTCAGTGCAAGTTATGTGACCATTTACTTCAAATTCTTCACTATTCAGCAAAATATAGAAATGATTTTTCACTCTGGGATTGTTTTGATCATGAATAAGGCAGCAAATTAGTGTAGTGGTTAGCACAACACCTATGGTACAGGCAACACGAGTTCAATTCCCGCTGCTGCCTGTAAGGGATTTGCATGTTCTTCCCGTGACCATGTGGGTTTCCTCTGGGTGCTCCAGTTCCCCACAGTCCAAAGATATGCCAGTTAGTAGCTGGTCATTGTAAATTGTCCCGTGACTAGGCTTGAATTAAATCAGGGGATTGCTGGGTGGCGGGGATCGGAGGGCTGGAAGGGCCTATTCTGCACTGTATCTCAATAAATTAATCAACTAAATAAGTTGAAGAAATATACAGTAATTTTATTTCTCAGTGGAGTTAAAATAGAAAGCCCTATTTTGGCTTTACATTGATGATCTAAACAATTGACCAAATATATAGTTTAAAACATAAAAGTACATTATGCCATAAGTACATTATAGAAAATGTAATGTTTTTCTTTGACCAGTTTGTGTTTTCCCCTACAGTGTATTTAAAAATTGCACAATGGATCAGCTTAAGCCTTATTATGAAAGTTGTGTAACGGACTTTTGTCTAACAAAAAATTCAAGTCTTGTCTGCACCGCCATAGAATCTGCTGCTGACCATTGTAAAGGTGACACATGTGTTGACTGGAGATCCAGAGTACATGATGGTGTTTGCGGTAAGTACTATGAATCTAAAATCTTTATGACACAGTTTATATGAATATTTTAATTTTATTTGTTAATTTTGATTTAGAATCAGGTTTATTATCTCTGACATATGTTGTAAAATTTGTTGCTGTGTGGCAGCAGTACAGTGCAAGGCATAAATTTGCCATAAATTGCAATTAAAAACAAAATAAATAAGTAGTGCAAAAGAGGAATAGTGATGTAGTGTCTATGGGTTCATGGACCATTCAGAATTATAATGGTGGAGTGGAAGAAGCTGGTCCTAAAATGTTCAGTGCGAGCCATGAGGCTCTTGTACCTCCTCCCTGATGGTGGGAATAAGAAGATGGTATGTTCAGGATGGTGAGTTTCTTTCAAGATGGATGCCGCCTTCTTGAGGTGCTGCCTTTTGAAGATATCCTCGATAATGGATAGACCGTGCTCCTGATGGAGCTGGCTGAGTCTCCAGCTTTCTGCATCCTCGTTCGATCATTTTAAATGCATAGGTAGTACAGTTGGTTGGCAGGCAGAACAGGGAAAGGAGCAGACTGTTGGCTTAGGTACCCATCCTAGGATATTTTAATTCCGTGGTTCCTTCTGTGTGTAGTTAATGATCTTCCCAATAGAGATAAAATTGTAACTGGCCAGTAGCAGAGTAAACTTGAGGTGGCCAGAGAACATAAATTGGGAAAAAAAGTTATGATGTTCACTTTGTGAATAAATTCATAATTTAATGGAAATTTTAAAGGAAGATATTAGTTCAGAACCCTCAGCTATGTTTATTAAGATCAATCTAACCATTCTCTCTAACATAGCCTTCCACTTTTGAATCATCCATGTGCCTAGCTAGGAGTTTCTTATATACCCCTGATATACTGTATCTGCCTCTACAAGCATCCCTGGAAAGGTGTTGCTCACACTCACCACATTCTTGTTTAAAAAAACATACCTTTGACATCCCCCCCCCCCCATATTTTCTCCCAATCATTTTAAAATAATGCCCTCTTGTATTAGTCATTTCTGCCCTGGTAAAAAGGTCTCTGGCTATCCACTTGATCTATGCCTCTTATCATCTTGTATACCTCTATCGAGTCACCAGTCATCTTCCTTCACTCCAGAGACAAAATTCCTACCTCACTCAACCTATCCTCATAAGTCATGCTCTCTAATCCAGGCAGTATCCTGCTAAATCTTCTCTGCACTGTCTTTAAAGCTTTCAGCTAGAACTGAACACAAAATTCCAAGTGTAATCTAACCAGGGTTTTATAGAGCTTCAATATTGATGGCCCTTGATCTCAATCCCCCCCCCCCAGTAATAAATGCCAGCATACCATACTCCTTCTTAACTACCCTATCAACTTGTGTGGTAACCTTAAGGGATCTAGGGACATTGACCCCAAGATCCCTTTGTTCCTCCACACTTCTGAGAATCCTGCTGTTAACCCTATATTTTGCCTCCAAATTTGACGTTACAAAGTGATCACTCCACACTTTCGCAAATGTGAGAAAATCTGCAGATGCCAGAAATCCAAAGCAACACAGACAATCTGCTGGAGGAACTCAGCAGGTTAAGCAACGTCTACGGAAAAGAGTAAACAGTCAATGTTTTGGGCCGAGACCTTTCATCAATAGTCTTACTGAAGGGTTTCAGCCTGAAACATCGACTGTTTATTCTTTTCCATAGATGTGGCCTGGCTTGCTGTTTTCCTCCAGCATCTTGTGTGTGTCACTTCACACTTTTCCGGGCTGAACTCTCTCTGCTGATTCTCAGACCAGCTCTGCATCCTATTAATGCCTCATTATAACCTACCATAATCTTCTACACTATCCACGGCTCCACCAACCTTCCGGTCATCTGAAAACTTACTAACCCACCCTCACTTCCTCATTCGAATCATTTATAAAAATAAAAAAGAACAGGTCCCTGTAGAACTGCACTGGTTACCAGTCTCCAGACAGTGTACACTCTAACTGCACCAAACCTTGTCTTCTATGAGCAAACCAATTCATATCTTGTCTGCCAAGTTTCCCTGGATCCTCTGCCTCCTGTCTTTCTGAATAAGCTTACCATGGGAAACCTTATCAAATGTCTTCCTAAAATACATACACATCACATTCACAGTTCTACCTCCATCAGTGAGCTTTGTCACAGTCTCAAGGAATTCAATCAGGCCCGTGAGGCTTGACCTGCTCCTCAACAAGTAAGCTGGCTTTCCATAATCAAACTATGCTTCACCAAATGCTCATAAATCCCCTTTCTAAGTATCTTCTCACATAATTTGTCCTCCTCTGAAGTAGGGCTCACATGTCTATAATTCCACAGTTATTTGTACTCTGATAGGGCATTTTGCTGAGGTGAATGATTCAGAGTGAAACAAAACAGTTTGATGTTAAACACAAGAGATTCTGCAAATGCTGGAAATCCAAAGCAACACACATAAAGTATTGGTGGAACTCAGCAGGTCAGGCAGCACCTATGGAAATGAATAAACAGTCAATGTTTCAGGCCAAGACCCATCATCATCAGTACTGAAAAGGAAGATGCAAGATGCCAGAATAAAAATGAGGCTAAGGGGAAGGAGAACAAGCTAGAAGGTGATAGGTGAATTCAAGTGGATGGTAAATGTAAAAAGTTGGAGAAGAATGAATCTGATAGGACCATGGAAGAAAGGAAAGGAGGGGAAGTGATATGTAGGGAAGAACAAGAGGTAAGAGGCCAGAGTGGGAAATAGAAGAAAGGGAAAGCGGGAGAGGAAAAGAAAAAAAATTATCAGAAGGCAAAATCGATGTTCATTCCATCGGGTTGGAAACTACCCAGATGGAATATGAGGTGTTGCTCCTCCACCCTGAGAGTGGCCTCATCCTGGCAGAAGAGAAGGTCATAGACCAACATGTCAGAACAGGAAATAAAATGGTTGGCTACCTGGAAATTCTGCTTTAAGTGGATGGAGTGGAGGTGCATGAAAAAGCAGTCTTCCAATTTACATCAGGTCTCACCAATGTAGAGGAGGCCAAATCGGGCGAGATTGGATACAATAGGCAACCCCAACAGATTTATAGGTGAAGACATGTTCACCTTAAACACAAGAGATTCTGCAAATACTGGAAACTTTGAGCACACAAAGCCTAGAATAAAGGTACGGCCTCCTGTACATCAGTAAGACTGTTGCAGATTTGGGAACTGCTATGTCGAGCATTTTGCTTTGTCCACCACAAAAGGCAGGATCTCCAAGTGTCTATCCATTTCAGTTCAACTTCATGTTCCCATTCTGACACACCATTGCTTGTCTCCTTTACTGCCATGATGAGGCCAAATTCAGAGTGGAGAAGCAATACATCATATTCTGTCTGAGCAGCCTCCAACCTGATGGCATGAACATTGATTTCTCTAACTTCTGGTAATTTCTTCCCTTACCTACCCATCACCTTTCTCTGGTCCCTCTCCTCCTTTCCTTTCTTCCATAGTCCACTTCATCTTCAACCCTTTACCTCTTTCACCAATCCACTTCTAGCTTCTTACTGCATCCCATCCCCTACCAGCCTTCCCCCTCATCTGTCAACACCGAGCTTGTACTCCTTCCCTCCCAGCACCTTATTCTGGCTTCTGTCCCTTTCCTTTCTAATCCTACTGCAGGATCTTGACCTGAAATGTCGACTGTTTATTCTGTCCCATAGATGCTGCCTAACTTCCTGAGTGCTTCTAGCAAATTCTGCATGTTGCTCATTTTAAAGCCTCTTAAAGAGATATCATAAATTCTAGATATCATTCAACTTAATCAGTTTGTCAGAAGAAGTCAAGGGAACAGAAACTTATGGGCTGCATTGTACCCAAGGTTACCCTTAGCTAAGTTTACATTCATTATGAATAACAAGGTTGTGTTTACCTATTTCAGCTCTGCGATTTATCACATCTTCCCCATGAAGTGGAAAAGTCCATAATTTATAACCAGACTTGAAAGCATTGGCATTTGAGGCCCCATCGTTACTCCATGTACTGCTGATTGTCAGTGATAGTGAGAAACTGTTGAAGTACATTTACGTAATTAATTAAATGATAATTTTTAAAAAAATACTATATTGATAACTGATGTCATTTTGGTAGCTATACTAGCAATAGTAGCATCTAGTGACCATCCAAATCCAGCTGACTTGTTTCATTTAGAATGACTTCTCTACATTAAAAAGATACAACATAGATCATTACAGCATGGTACAGGCCCTTTAGCCTATGATGTGCCAACCTTTTGACCTACTCTTAAGATCAATTTAACCCTTTCCTCCTGGACAGCCTTCCATTTTTCTATCATCCATGTGCTTACCTAAGGTGTTGCAATCAAATTTTATAGAGGTGCTGTCCTCCTCAAAATGCAGACATTTTCTATTTTTATGTGGCTTTCTGAGCACGATCTTTCCATCCAATTAGAAAATATTTTCATTCTGTCCGCTGGTCATTATACAACATCACAATGTCTTGGGTTTTGTTTTATTGGAATAGGGGAAAAGATTATGGTCTTTTAATAATGCCAGACCATAATATACTCATGGAAAACATCATGGACAGTAACTAAGAAAAGAGAGGTGGAGACTTAAGAAGATTTACCTTCTGCAATCTCGATCATTACCAGTAGTTAATCCATTCCCTTCCACCATCAGATTTCTGAATGGAGTGACCAAGCAATATGAATAAGTTTAATTTCAAGATTTTGAATTCCAGTGCAGGAATGTGTATTCATACTTGTATCAAAATATTGGCATTTTTGCACTCAATTCTTTTAAAATTGAGCATTTATTTATTTATTTATTTATGTATGATGGTTGCTCAGAATACTTAATGTTGTACATTTTAATACATTTTTAAATTTTTTTTTAGAAATGGAATGTAAGGAAAATTTTATTTACAAGGCTTGTGCCCGGAAATCTGATGATTATTGTCAGGAGGGGTAAGTATGGGACATTTTTGTTTTATAGTTTAGTTGGATTGCAGTTAGTGTTTTTACATTGCCCCCTGGAATAAATAAATAATTTCCAAACATATTCTTCTCTTCAGAAGTTTGTTATAGCATGCAATTAAGCTGTCAAATAAGCAAATAGGTCACCTGCCATGTAGGAATCCGTTAGTCTCATGAGACCATGGATTTGCGCCTTGGAAGGCTTGCAGGGCGCAGGCCTGGGCAAGGTTGTATGGAAGACCGGCAGTTGCCCATGCTGTAAGTCTCCCCTCTCCACGCCACCGATGTTGTCCAAGGGAAGGGCATTAAAACCTATACAGCTTGGCACAGGTGTCGTCGCAGAGCAATGTGTGGTTAAGTGCCTTGCTCAAGGACACAAAACGCTGCCTCAGCCAAGGCTCAAACTAGCGACCTTCAGATCACTAGACAAACTTGGCGCCAACACCACCTGCCATATGGCTTAGTATAGCAATATTATCTTTCACCCTAGGCAAGCAAAAACTGGAGGCCATAAATTAAGGAAATCCTAAGGAAATTCAAGTCCGAGAAATAGTTAATTTGCCCAAAATAAAATTTAAAGCTATTTTAAATCCACTTACTCCTGGTGCTAAATTCTTTAATCATGCAAACTTATAAGACAACACAGTGGTGTTTGTCACTTGACTAGGCAATATGATTAATGTTCCTGATACTGAACCATTGGTCCACTGCAAGAATATTTTGTATTATTCCTCTGAACCTGCAGCAGGATTGGTGTGAGAATGTAGCCATTCTTCTGGCAAACTGCTGGGATAAAAGTCTAGAAGTATTTTGGGAAAATAAACAACTTCTGAATGTAATAACTTTACATTCTGTTTTTTAGTGTAATAATGAAGGGAGAAAATCTACTTTCTTATGAAGAAGGCTGTTACTGCCCAGATGGAATGATGAGATCTGAGGACAAGACAAAATGTGTTTCATCATGTAAGCTCAGAGTTAATAACAAATAATTTTGATTATTGTATCAATTAAAATCACAGAACTCATGAACCCTTTTCCCTGAAAAAACAGGTTGTCGGGACAGGGACGGAAAACGAAGATCGGTAGGAATTCAGAATTTGATATTCCCTTTTTGTAAAAAATACTTCATAAGAACATAGAGTACATTAATTACCAGTGGTATTTGTGGCTTTCACAACTTTCAAGGACTCTCCATGTCATGTTCTCGATATTTATTGTTTGTTTGTTTGTTTGTTTATTTATTTATTTTAATTATTATTTCTTGCTTTTGGCTTTTGCACACTGATTGTCTGCCTTGTTGAACGTGGTCTTTCATTGATTCTATTAGAGTTATTAGATTTATTGAGTATGACTGCAAGAAAATGAATTCTCAGGCTGTATATAATGATTTTGATTATACATTTACTTTGATCTTTGAATTTTTAGAATGGGAAACACAATTTGTTTTTCACTCCATCTTTCCTACTGATACAACCTTGTTGAAACAGTTTGATGAGACAGATAAATATGTGGAATGGAAATTTAGCTCGAATCAGTCCTTTGCCTTCCAAGTCATAAAATTTTATTATATTTTGGATTAGTAAAATTGTTATCATAACTTTGAACCAAATTATTGACTGTGTTAATTCATGTACTGGCTTGCAAGAAATGACAAACAGAAGTAGTTGTTGTAAAACATTAATGGCAGCTTCCAGGTTTGTTATTAACAAATTAAGAAGTAAACATTAGCTTTCTGGAACAGCAATAACTACCTGTTAGCAAACAAGAATCTATGTTGAGAATTTCAGAGCATTTCTCCCTAAATTTTGGTTGTAATTTCAGTAGCAATCCCAAGTAAATGGTACAAATGGCTATTCACAAAGTTTCTTGAGGGAACTATTGATCTCTTGTTGTATTACTCCTGCAAAGTTCCAGGCTGATACTTACAATCAATTACATGTCTGAATTGATAACTTTGTGGTTAATAAATCCAATTCTTACATGTCCACGTAACCAGGATATTGCCCCCAAATATTCATAGTGATTCATGTATTCCCAATTCTTCTAACAGAAAATTACCAGAAGGATTGGATATTAAGAAAGGATTCTGGAAAAGAAAATCTTGGTCATGTGGGAAGGTGAAAAGTTTCAGCCCACCTACTATATCTCTTAAAAGATGCAAATGAAAGCAAGCTGGACTAGAAACTACAGCCCCACAAGTACATGCAAGATTACAGAGTCAACATGCTAGCTGAGATGAGGCACACTAAGAAATGGCCGTGGTTCTAGGATCACAGCCCTGAATAATCTTTAAAAACAATCTTTAACAGTTTATTTTCAAAGAGCTTACAATCTTTTCAGTATTTTAACATCCAAGTTTCACTTGTGGCAAAGGAGTTGATTTAAATGGATTTGCCCTTCACATCACAATCCTGTATGTGTCGGCCATGGAAGTTCCATGGGAATGAATGCTTAGGCACATTATATTTAAACAATATACTTGTTAACATATATACTTGTTTATTTACAATGTCAATCATGGAATTTCTGTCACTGCCCATTTGATTCAAGAAATGTTAATATAATTTTTTTTTAATTCTGTGAAGCCAGTTGAATGTACTTATTTTGTTTCTTTCTTTCCAAGATGAATGAAGTATGGAAGTATGGGAATGATAATTGCACTTTCTACAGTTGTACTGCAAGGGGCATAATAGAAACTGTAAAGACATGTCCCATTACGACTAATTGCAAAGAGGTTTGTACATTAGTTAAGTTACATTTGATAACTTCTTTATCCTAAGGGTTGTTAACTAGGTAGATATGGTGAAATGAAAAGTGCAATTGTTTAACTGAAAGTAACAATCATTACAAAGCAAATAATTTGATGAATAAACCTAGGATTATAAAATATCCAAGGAACCTTAACTACAAAAAAAAATCAAATAGACAACGATGTGCTTTCTTTTATTCTTTTAGCATCAAAAACATTTCATGTATTTGGTATAAATAAGTTGTTAATCTAATATGTTGGCAGAGACACTAGTTAGGTTATAGTCAACACTCAAACAGAAATAATGCCTCATCTTCTGTTTATGTTTGCCTTTACTTGACTTCTAACTCTCTTTCCTCAATGCCATTTTAAGTGGCTTCCCTCTCCATCTCCACCTACTCCTTTTTTTTATTTTCTGTGCCACACTTTGTCACATTTTCAGTTTATCTCCCAACCCCTCCCACAGCAGAAATGTACTCAGCCTAATGTGTACCAATTCACATACATATTATGGTTTAGGCCATCAGCGTAACTCCAGGATAAAACAAATAAAGACTAGTAGCAGCAGATCGACATGCCAACTGAATATTGGAATCAAATAGAATAATCTTCCATGGCAGAAGGCCATCCATGGTGGAAGCTGTCTGTCATTAACCTCAACAACTGAAATAGGCTAATGTTATAAAATTTACGGCAAGAAAAATACATAACTGAGCGTTCAGATATTCAGGAACAAGTTGCTAACTAACAGATCCAAGGAAATCACAATGATTCTGCCACCTTTGAAAATAATTTGAGAATTCTGTGTTGTAACTTGAGGTATTTCTGAAAGACTTGTTAGCACGTAAGCAGATACCTTACTTTTTTAATTCACAACTTAACACATGACCACCTTGAGATTCCTATATAATCAAAGTCTAACAATGAATACATAGGTCATTACTATATTAACTGACTGTTAATTCTCATTGTTCAGTCTGACAAGACATGGGATGACGACCACTGCTGCCACACGTGTGCTCCAAGTAAGCATTTAATTATTAACAAAAGGCTTACATCTATAGAGCATTATATGAATGATCAATCAAATCTAACTTTCCTAACTAGATCTAATTTTGAATCAGCTGAAGGAATAGAACTTTCACTTCAGTGACAATTAATTAATTATGCTTGCTTTTTTTCTATCCTAACACCGGGATCTTCTGTAACATTATTAATTATCATCAGGAGCAAAACACCCAGTTGTTATTCATGTTCCCAGCTCTGATGAACCATAGAAGCTCTGTTACAATCTTTGGCTTACATTGGTAAATTAGGGAGTTGTTTTGCTATGTCTCCCCTCTCACTGTGAAATGGAGATATCTCTTTCTCCCTTATTAGGGAGAGAGAGAGGGAGATTCTGTTGTATGTTGAATACCAGGTGAACGAGTAGTCTTTGGGGTACTACAAGTCTGTGTCTTTATTGATACTTTGCTGCATGCTTGAGTGCTCGGTAGGGGGTGTCATTGCTTTTTTTTTGGTGGCTGGTGGGGGTGGGGGAGTCATGCCTTACTGCTGATTTTGCATGGGAGGGTGGAGTTGGGAGGGGGAGGCTTTGGGGTTCTAACATTTAACTGACATTCATTCTTTGGGGAACTCCTCTGTTTTCATGGATGTTTGTGAAGAAAAGGAATTTCAGGATGTATATTGTATACATTTTCTGACATTAAATGTACCTATTGAAGCTATTAATATAACACACTATAGATTCTAAAGAGTGTTTGCTGTCATTTTGGACCATATCCATCTTCAAATCAGAATTTTGTTTTTTTCTTCAGAATTAATATTATGTTATTACTAGGAATTATTACAATGTTTTGATAATGTTGAAACATTTGACCTAAAAGATTATTAATTATGGAATAATAGTGATAGGCCTCAAGTTATTACCAATACCTTTTTGCATATAAGTCAATCTTAGAGATTCATCTTTGCTAGATCTAATGATACAGTCTCTCCTACCCAAAACATTTTACCAGGCAGCACTATGAGTGATAAATTGCACAATGTTGGGTTATTAAACCTTGAACTTTGACCAGTGACATATAAGGTCAAGCTAAAAGAGTCACTTGAATGTAAAGATTTCCATTCATATATAACTCTGAGAGATGCCAAGAACTACAAAATCTACAAAAAAGCCAGCATAATTTTGATATATTTTCACAGTTGAAGAACAGCACAGCCTATTTATGTAAAGCAAAGCCCTTTCAACAACAATGATGTTGACCATTTGTTGTTATGGATAAATGCTGTTTGGGCACTGAGTTAACTCCCTTCTTCTTCTGCTTGGGCTGTTATCTCCAAGTGGTGCATATGCCATTGATGTACTCCCATCTCCAAAATCCAAAGTCATTGGTATGGTTGGAGTTCATCAATGTTTCTGTAATCCATTGTATCACTGTACAGGGGATTGACCTTTACAGCGTCACCAGAGTCTTGTTGGAAGGTCTTAACTATTTTCACCTCTCACGATGGAAACTTAGGGTTGGACTTTGTGAGTTACTATAGCTCTCTGAAATGAATGATGTCATGAGATCTTTAACAACCATAAGAATCTACCTTGAAATTAGTTTATATGACGTCAAATCAGCACATGAGGCTATGTGCTCATAACTAATACAAAAACAGCATGAAATTTCCATTAATTTTTAATACCTGGGATGCTGCATTAGCAGAAAGATAAATTGAAAACTAACACACTTGTTCACTGTACAGTGTTGTGAACAGAGTAGAGGATCATTGTTAGGGCATCAGAGTTTTAGGAGCAGTAGACTATGTCTCTCCATTCTCATTAGCTCTAGTTTTATTGAGGTTGAACATTAATCCTCATGATTCTTACCTTGAAGCAAAATAATACCTTGAGTTCCAATAAATCATGGCAAAGTTTTCTTTCACAATATTAGAATAAATAAGTGTCTTTTGCATGTTTATCTTGATTAACATTACTAGCTTTTATGCAGCCACGGGCATTCTGGAAGAAAATCTGTAAAGATTAGTTAAGGATATCTTAGTGTAAATGAACCTGCCAAAAGTCAAAGTTGCTTACTGTCTGAAATGTATAAAAATAAACTCTATTCAATTAGAGCTGAGGTATAAAAATATTATTCATTCCAGAAGTTACATGTAAGCAGATAACTAAAGCAACCACCATCACGAAAGTAATCAACAGTACAACCTATACAGCAGAAGTTGAAATGAATATCTGTCAAGGGAATTGCCCTGGCGTAACTGAGTAAGTATTTACCTATTAATTTTGCATTGTGATTTTAAAAATGAATCATTAAATACTGTTTTATAAGAGAGATTAAATAGTAACCGGACTGGACAATAACTAGAGGACTATTTTCTCAATAACTAATCAATTCTGTTTGAAAGATGCCGGTAAATTTAAATTTAACCTTCCATATGATAAGTTTGTTTCGCTCCATTTCCCACATATTCCCTGTCTATATGGATGTTTTAAGTACCGATGTTTGAAGTATTTTTTTTTATCCAGGAAGCCTGCAGATCGTGAGCACAACAAAGTTGATGCAGTTTGCTTATTTAGTGTCTTTCCTGTTCACTCCTCATGAAGGACAATTTTTCCACTGTTAGTTGACCAAGGTGGAGTCTTAAGCTAAAGTGTTGGATTTGCCCTTCTTTTAACCCAAGAACCTGGTAAATATGGTGAATTGCCTCTTAGGAACAGTTGCCCAGAACTTCATTGTGATTTAGCTCAGAGAGGCTGCATAGCGAAATTGTGATTAGCTATACATTATTAACTTAAACCGATTACTGCTGAGGATTTGAGAGCTTTTTGAAGTCATATTTGTTACTGGTGATTAGCTGAAAAGCTACAGGCCAAATTAACAACCTATTCCTCTGTATTTGTTGCTTCTGAAACTTCCTTCTCTCAAATGCACTCCAAGGACCTCCAGTATTACATCTGAGAATCCATGAACCCTCTGCTTTGATCCCTCACACTTTTTCAAATTTTACTTTTGCATCATCTAGTACCCACCATCAGTGGAAGTGAATGCTTGCTTACAATACAGTTCCACAAAAATTGCTTGTTACTGACACTTCAACGCTAAACATGCAGGAGTTTATATTAAGCTTTCCAAGCACATTTAAGCCATAGTATTTATATATAATCCAGACTTTCAGATAAGAAGGCCTTATTGACACAGAAACCACTTGGTAGCTGATTCCATTACAATATTTTAATCTCTATCTTTGTTTTGATTTATATATCTTAAATGTAATAAGATTTCTTGGGCTCAACATACGATTCATTATATATGAAGTTCACTTAAATATTTTAGATGAAGTGACCACCACAATGAAAGAGGTATATTTTGTTACATTGGTTATTGCGACTATATAATTCTATACTGTTGTTCATGTATTTATAACTGTCATCTTATTTTTCCAGATACAACACTAAGACAGACAAAATTGAACATCAATGTGAGTGCTGTCAAGAAACACAGACTGAAAATAAGAATGTGAATCTGATTTCCCAAGATGGTACATCAAACATTTTGTACAGTTACACCTATATTAAGTCTTGTGGCTGTGGGAAGAGCATCTGTCTTAAGCCGGCTATTCTTTAAACAACTTTTCTAGATGATTAAGCCTAATACTAAACCCAATTTTTTTATTACCTTTTGACAAAAAAATATAATTCATTACATTTAGCCAATCACATTATGTTTAGAAAGAATTGCTTCTAACTGATTTTCAAATTGAGACAAAAATATCTGTAACGTTAGCTAATTTGCTGCATGATTTTTTTAAACTTGTACTTACTTACTAAAGTTTATCAATAAATAACTGCAAGCAAATCTCCATGGTCAATTACTATCTGTTTCAAGATGGTTTAGTTTGTAAAATATTGAAACATAGATGAACACTTCATTCATCACATTTTTTTAAAGTTCACAACTGTTTGTTGTCAGTTCTGAGCAGCCCTGGACAGAAAAGGAGCATAAAGATTTACTAAAATCTGCCATTATACAATGTACCAGAAATATTCTCCAAAGCATGGTATTTTTAAGTTACTAGGACAAAGCCATTTTGTTTTTAATGGTGGAGTATGAATGTAACTCAAGTCAAGTCAAGTCACTTTTTATTGTCATTTCAACCATAACTGCTGGTACAGTACACAGCAAAAGCCAGACGATGTTTTTCAGGACCATGGTGCTACATGAAACAATACAAAACCCACACTGAACTACGTAAAACAACACAAAAACTACACTAGACTACAGACCTACCCAGGACTGCATAAAGTGTGCAAAACAGTGCAGGCATTACAATAAATAATAAACAAGGCATTAGGCACAGTAGAGGGCAGTAGGTTGGTGTCAGTCCGGGCTCTGGGTATTGAGGAGTCTGATGGCTTGGGGGAAGAAACTGTTACATAGTTTGGTCGTGAGAGCCCAAATGCTTCAGTGCCTTTTGCCAGATGGCAGGAGGGAGAAGAGTTTGTATGAGGAGTGCGTGGGGTCCTTCTTAATGCTGTTTGCTTTGCGGATGCAGCATGTGGTGTAAATGTCTGTGCGGGAAGAGAGACCCCGATGATCTTCTCAGCTGACCTCACTATCCACTGCAGGGTCTTGCGATCGGAGATGGTGCAATTTCTGAACCAGGCAGTGATGCAGCTGCTCAGGATGCTCTCAATACAACCTCTGTAGAATGTGGTGAGGATGGGGGGGGTGGGAGATGGACTTTTCTCAGCCTTCACGGAAAGTAGAGAAGCTGCTGGGCTTTCTTTGCTATGGAGCTGGTGTTCAAGGAGCAGGTGAGATTCTCTGCCAGGTGAACACCAAGAAATTTGGTGCTCTTAACGATCTCTATGGAGGAGTCGTCGATATTCAGCAGAGAGTTGTCGCTCCATGTCCTCCTGAAGTCAACAACCATCTCTTTTGCTTTGTTCACATTCAGAGACAGGTTGTTGGCTCTGCACCAGTCCGTTAGCCGCTGCACCTCCTCTCCATATGCTGACTCATCATTCTTGCTGATGAGACCCACCACGGTCGTGTCATCAGCAAAATTGATGATGTGGTTCGAGCTGTGTGTTGCAGCACAGTCGTGGGTCAGCAGTGTGAACAGCAGTGGACTGAGCACACAGCCCTGGGGGCGGGGGGGGGGCGGGGGGGGCCCGTGCTCAGTGTGATGGTGTTGGAGATGCTGCTTCCAATCTGGACTGACTGAGGTCTCCCAGTCAGGAAGTCTAGGATCCAGTTGCAGAGGGAGGTGTTCAGGCCCAGTGGGCTCAGCTTTCCAATCAGTTTCTGAGGAATGATTATGCTGAACTGAAGTCTATGAACAGCATTCGAATGCACATGTCTTTTTTATCCAGGTGGGTTAGGGTCAGGTGGAGGGTGATGGCAATGGTGTTGTCTGTTGAAAAGTCTGTCAAAAACTGAACTTTTCAAATAATTTCCTCACCTTTATTCTAAAACATCACTGCCACTGTGTAAGAAAATCACATAGTATCAAAGGGAATACTGTTTTGAGGTGGCAAAAAGAAGTTACTGCTATTTTGCCTGTGTAGTAAGTAGTTTTGATACTTGGAGGTTCCTTTCATCTAAATCTGTTTTAGAACTAGTGAAGATTTCAATGCAAATTTTTCGAAAGGAAATCTCTATATTCTATGCAATAGAGGAGACTAGATTGGAAAGAGCAAATCATTTATACACAAACTGAGGTTTTCTCTGATTATATCTGGGAAATGAAAATCTGTTAATATTCTAAGTGTGGGACTTGCCTTATTTATCTTTTGATGGATAGAGGTTATTTCTTTGGGGTAAAGGTAATAGTGAACTAATAAAGGAATGCAAATAATTTAGAAATGTATTTCATGGAGATACTTGAAGCCCATAATGACTGGAGATGTAGCACATAATCAATTTTTCTCAAACTCTAGTAATTCTCCATTTTCAGGCATTGTTCTAACAGTGATTTTTGAGTAAAAATAGCATTTGACTGTTCGAAGAAAATTCAAGTCGGTTTATGAAATTCCTTAATCGTGTAAAACTCACAATAAACAGTATACACGATAATAATAAATACAACAATAAATACCACGAAGGGACAAAAAAATGGAACGGTACAAAGCACAGTTATGTAAACTGAGATAATGCAAAAAGAAATGCTAAAGTGAGAATAAGAACAGATAGAATTAAGTGTTCAAAAGCATGGTAGCATCATTGGGAAGGGAATATGAAAAGGTGATTGATTCCGGTGTCTAACAGCAGTGGGAATGAAACTGTTCCTGCATCTGGTTGTTTGGACTTTCAAGCTCCTGTACCTCCTCCAAGAAGGTAGAAAGGAGAAAAAGGAATGGCCAGAGTGGTAGGCATTCTTGACGGCATTGTTAGCTTTCCTGCTGCGTTGCACTGTGAGGATAGACTGGATGGAAAGATATTAAGAGCCTGTGATAGATTGGACTGTGTTTACCAGTCTCTGCAGGTTCTGGTAATCTAGAACAGTATATTTTGCCAAACAGGCTAAAATGCAGCTTGTCAGGAAAGTATCCATAGCACATCTGTAGAGGTTTGAGAGAATCCTTGTAGTTCAACACATCAGTGCAATGCAAAGTATTGCTCATAAAGCAGACACTACCACCTTGCCTCTTGCTGTAGAGTGTTGAGAGATATTGAAAAAAAAATCATTGACTGTTAGAGAATGTAATAATACTGGAGCTGAGCTGAAAGTTGTTCCATGACTTGCTTTGCCCATCATTGAAAGGTCATTAAATTTGATTGTATTGCATTGTAGTTATGTGTGTGTGTGTGTGTGTGTGTTTAGGGCAGTATTGAAGATCCTCCCTCTGTAGTTGTGTTCAAGGCTTCCTTCATTAGTTTTCACTACTGTCAGTCATGCAATTCCCAGATGGACAATCAGGAATACCATTGCATTCAGATGTAGCAAACACGATATGGTAGCGTAGTGGTTAGCACAACACTGCACAGTACCAGCGACAAGGGTTCAATTCCTGCCACTGTCTGTAAGGAGTTTGTATGTTCTCATCGTGACCATGTAGGTTTCCTCTGGGTGCTCCAGTTTCCTCCCACTGTCCAAAGATGTACAGGTTGGTAGGTTAATTGGTCATTGTAAATTGTCCCGTAATTAGGTTACGGTTGAATGGGCGAGAGGGTTGCTAGGCAGAGTGGTTCGAAGGGCTGAAAGGGCCTATTCTGCATTATTACCTCAACAAAAATTAAAGTAAGATTCTCCATTGCGGTTTCCGTAACAATTTTGTTTTATTGCAGTTATGGATTGGTTGAAATTGCATTGACTTAGTACAATTAACAGTTCCACAGAGTTTTCGTTCTCCTGCCTACTGATTCCACAAAATGAAGTAAGTAGATTACTGAAAATCTAATGCTTGTTCACATTTCCATGGGTAATGCTCTTTGGCATAATAGTCAAAAATCTGCTGCTCACCTATGGCTCACTGATTTTGCATGATATTTCAAATGCTAAAATCCTGAGCTCAATTCTAGTATGTTGGAATTGGACAACGAGGGGTGATATTCATATCTATTGAGAGTAAAGAGAAGAAAATCAAATGGCAAATTATTGGTGGAGGCTCATTTGATCCAAGGTAAGTTGGAAAATGGGATCCAAAGTTGGATTGGAGATAGATGACAGAAAATAATGGAGGAGGTTTGACTGAGTTTTGAAGAACTGAGGGATCTTGGTGTATAAGTTTAAAGGTTCTTGAAGGTATCAGTGTATGTAGACAATGTGATTAAAAAGACATATGATATAGTGTTGTTAATTAGTCGGGCGTTAAATGCAAGAGCAGGGAAATTTTTTATAAACATTGGTCAGATCTCAGCTGGAATGTGCAGTTCTGAAAGATATGATAGCATTGGATTTCTATGCAGGTATTTGAGAGAGGGGCTACTTGGCCATGAGGAAAAACTTGTTCCAGCTTCTGCAGTAGAGTATAGAGAAGTACAGTACATAAATAGGTGCTTTGGCCCACTAGTTCATACAAAAACCATTTAAATTGCCCACTCACATCCACCTGCTCTGGGCTCAGAGCCCTCCAGGTACCTACTGAAACATTTCTTAAATGTTGAAATCGAGCTCACATCCACCACTTGTGTAGGCAGCTCATTCAATGCTCTCACGACCCTCTGAGTGAAGATTTTTTCCCTCATGTTCCTCTTAAATGTTTCACCTTTCATTCTTAACTCATGACTTCTGGTTGTCGTCCCACCCAGCCACAGTGGAAAAAAGCCTACTTCTTTTTACCCTATCAATATCCCTCATAATATATATACTTCTGTCAAATCTCTCTCAATCTTCTACATTCTAAGGAATACAGTCCTAACCTATTCAATCTTTCCTTATAACTTAGATCCTCCAGACCCGGCAACATCTTTGTAAATTTTCTCTTGTACTCTTTCCTGTATGTAGGTGATCAAAACAATGCACAACACTCCATATTAGTCCTCACCAACATCTTATACAACTTCAACATAATATCCCACCTCCAATACTCAATATATTGATTTATGAAGGCTAATGTGCCAAAAGCTTTCTTCATGATCCTATCTAGTGTCCTATCTATGATCCTAGTTGGATGCATCAGCAAGGGAGATGAGGTTGAGTACAGGGCTACGGTAGGAAACTTTGTCACATGGAGTGAGCAGAATTATCTGCAGCTTAATGTGAAAAAGACTAAGGAGCTGGTGGTAGACCTGAGGAGAGCTAAGGTACCGGTGACCCCTGTTTCCATCCAGGGGGTCAATGTGGACATGGTGGAGGATTACAAATAACTGGGGATACAAATTGGCAATAAACTGGATTGGTCTAAGAACACTGAGGCAGTCTACAAGAAGGGTCAGAGCCGTCTCTATTTCCTGAGGAGACTGAGGGCCTTTAACATCTGCCGGACGATGCTGAGGATGTTCTACGAGTCTGTGGTGGCCAGTGCGATCATGTTTGCTGTTGTGTGCTGGGGCAGCAGGCTGAGGGTGGCAGGCACCAACAGAATCAACAAACTCATTCGTGAGGCCGGTGATGTTGTGGGGATGGAACTGGACTCTCTCACGGTGGTGTCTGAAAAGAGGATGCTGTCTAAGTTGCATGCCATCTTGGTCAATGTCTCCCATCCACTACATAATGTACTGGGTGGGCACAGGAGTACATTCAGCCAGAGACTCATTCCTCCGAGATGCAGCACAGAGCATCATAGGAAGTCATTCCTGTCTGTGGCCATCAAACTTTACAGCTCCTCCCTTAGAGGGTCAGACACCCTGAGCCGATAGGCTGGTCCTGGACTTATTCCATAATTTACTGGCATAATTTACATATTACTATTTAACTATTTATTACTATTTTTCTATTACTATTCTATACTATTTATTATTTCCATGACTATTACTATTTACTATTTACTAATAGTAATATTACTATTACTAGTTCTATTACTATTTATTATTTATGGTGCAACTGTAACGAAAACCAATTTCCCCCGGGATCAATAAAGTATGACTATGACCAGGACTATGACTACCTATGACGCCACTTTCAACAAGAGATGGACTTGGATTCCCAGATCCCTTTGTTCTACCACACTCTTCAGTGCCCAAACATTCACTGTGTAAGACCATTGTTGGTCCTTCTGAAGTGCAACACTTCACACTAGTCTGCATTTAATGCCATTAGCGATTTTTCAGCCCAGTTTTTCCAGCTGATACAGATCCCTCTACAAACCATGATAGTTTTCCTCACTGTCCACTGCACCCGCAATCTTGGTGTCGTCTGCAAATTTGCTGATCCAGTTAACCACATCATCCTCCAGATCGTTGATAAAGATGACAGACAACAATGGACCCAGCACTGATCCCTGCAGCACATCACTAGTCACAGGTCTCCAGGCAGAGAGGTAACCATCTACTACCACTCTCTGGCTTCTCCCACAAAGCTAATGTCTATTTTACTACCTCTTCTTGAATGCCAAGTGACTGAATCTTCTTGACCCACCTCCCATGCAGGACCTTATCAAATGCCATGCTAAAGTCCATGTAGACAACATCTATTGCCTTGCCTTCATCCACTTTCCTGGTAACTTCCTTGAAAAACTGTATAAAATTAAGTTTGACATAACCTACCATGCACAAAGGCATGTTGTATCTCCTTAATCAATCCACACCTATGGGCATAGACATTGATCAGTAGTTGAGAGAAGTCAAACTGATGTGGCAAATTTTGAAGATCTCTTGGGTGAAGTACTTCTACTCCCTATTTAAGAAAAACTTTTCTTTTCTGCTAAAAAAAACATTGTTTTGATTGGCATGATGTATAATTTCCAGGATCATGAAAATGATCCCAGGATTGAAAAGCTTGTCATATGAAGAGTGTTTGATGACTCTGGACCTGTAATTACTAGAATTCAAAGAAATGAGGAGTGAACTAACTGAAATTTATTGAATCATAAAATGGCTTGATTGAGTGGATGTTAGCATTTTTTTAAGGCATCCGTTAATCTCATGAGACCATGGGTTTGTGCCTTGGAATGTTTCCAGGGCGCAGGCCTGGGCAAGGTTTTTATGGAAGACCAGCAGTTGCCCATGCTGTAAGTCTCCCCTCTCCATGCCACCGATGTTGTCCAAGGGAAGGGCATTAGGACCCATACAGCTTGGCACTGGTGTCGTCGTAGAGCAATGTGTGATTAAGTGCCTGGCTCAAGGACATACACACTGCCTCAGCCAAGGCTCGCACTAGGGACCTTCAAGTCACTAGGCGAATGCCTTAACCACTTGGCCACACACCACACTGAGTGGATGTGGAGAGGATGTTTCTTATGGTGGGAGAGTCTAAAACCAAAGGACACGGCCTCAGAATAGAAGAGTGTCCTTCTAGAACAGAGGTGAAGAGTAATTTCTTTAACCATAGAGTGGTGAATCTGCAGAATTCTATGGAGGCCAAGTCTTCATGTATGTTTAAAGCTGAGATTGATAGATTCTTGATTGGTCAGAGCATGTAGGGAAATGGGGAGAAAGCAGAAGATTGGGGCTGAAAGGAAAATTGGATCAGCCGTGATGAAATGGTGAAGCAGACTCAATGGGCCAGATGGCCTAATACTGCTCCTATATCTGATGGTCTTATGATCACAGGAAACCTACCTTTGAACTCCCTGGGCCACTGCAGACTGCCAAGACAAAATGTTTTCTCAGAGGATGGTAATGCATTGGGGTACTTTTGTTACTGAGCATAATCTACGCGTCACATTAAAGACCTGGGCAACTGAAAATGCATGGAAATTTGGAAGATAAATGCAGCAAAACCATTACATATAAAAGATATTGTGATTATCACAGGAAAGCTGCAGTTCTGTAATTTATCCACTAATTAATAATGGGCCAAATCCTACAGATTTTGAAGGCAATGTTTGTTGGTTTCCGCTGGGAGAACTATTAGAAACGATACTGAAGAAAAGTTGGATCAAAGGAGCATGAGTGTAGACAAACATCATGAATAAAAATGTCCTGATCTTAATAAAAATGAAGAAAGCCTTCATGAGAACAGTGATACTGTCCATCCATGAATCTGTCAAGTTTTAAAAAGAATGTTTAAACCAAGAAGCTTTCAGGGTTCCCAAGGACAATAAACATGAACATAAACAAATGAAGTAGAAGCAGGAATAATCTTTCAACTTAGTGTTTGGGCTCCTTTGTTAGATGTGGATAATATCTGCCACTTTTTGTGACAAGAGCATTACTTGCCATTTATCAGTACTTTCCTAAGCATTGTCTAGTTGTAGCTCCATGCAGGTATAGAATGTATAGAATGTAATTGATGAAGTTGCCAAAGATAATTGGGCAGAGGATACAGCCTGGAGGAAGATATGAAGGGTTATCCTGTAGCTGGGGTGATAGGCCATGTTTTTTTGTGTGTGTCAGTGTAACTCCAATTATTAGAGTATCTTGATCGACATTGTAATCAAATTTAGAACTGTGGCCACAGTAAAACAAAAACTGGCATTACTTATCAGATTCCTAGCAAGAAAGCATTGCAATACCATTTTAATGATACAATTGGCTGATGAATTGAAAGTAGGTTAATTGTATGCAAAGTGTTATATTGGATTTGATTAGTCTTTGTCTGTTTTGGCAAGTGGATATCAGTTTTGTAACTAGGTTGTGAAGGCTCATTGCTCAGACAACTGTATTTGGAAGCATGAGTAGGTATGAGGTCAGCAAGTTAAAGGCTGAGTGTAGTGGTTTCTGATCATTATTACTGACTCTTGCTAATAATATTATTCCCATTAATAGATAGAAAATTGTTTATTTCTATGATGATGACTGGATGATGAAACTGAATGAATAGAAATGTGTACAAGGTATTGGGAAGACACAAGCTTTTTCTTTCTCTACTGCCAAAAGCTGTCAGTAACCTGCTCGCCAACTCCATCACTTTCTCTGACCGTTATTTAAAAATTAAACTGAAGATGTGTTAACCTGATGATGGGCTTCAGATATGAACTGTGTGTCCATAATCACTGATATCTTTGACAAACCCCTGCAATGGAGGATTACTTATTTCCATTCTTGTGGTTTTAAACTGGTTAATGAGGGTGACTTGGAATGAAGTGATAGACATAAAAGGTCCTATGGTCACTTAACGCTCTCTTCTAAGGCTTTCATATCAGGGCAATACCAGTACATCATAGCACCTAGATACCAGAACACCAACATTGGGTCAACACACATAAAAAACCAAAGTAATTTAGCAAGTCATGCAGTATCTATGAAGTAGATATTTCAGGCCTAGATTCTTCATTGGGACTGGAAAAGAAGGATGCAGAAGCCAAGCTTAGTTCTCTTGCCTTTCTAGTGAATTAGAAATATTTTGCAGTCATTAGTCATTAGTCATCTAGTCATTTAGTTATTAGTCATCTCTACCTCTATAACTAAAACCTCTCTCATCCTTTCAAATGCAAGTTTCCTATTACCAAACACAATTTTCTGTTTGAGGACTAATGTTTTATAAAAAATAGCACACTTTGCTTATGTAACTTATTTTTCTGTAAGTAAGGACAAAGGTCCCATATGATTATTAGATTATTAGATTATGAGGACACACAGTCCTCTTTTATTGTCATTTAGTAATGCATGCATTAAGAAATGATACAATATTCCTCCGATGCGATATCACAAAAACATAGGACAGACCAAGACTGAAAAACTAACAAAACCACATAATTATAACATATAGTTACAACAGTGCAACAATACCATAACTTGATGAAGAACAGTCCATGGCACAGTAAAAGAGTTCAAAGTTTCTCAAAAGTCCCACATCTCACGCAGACGGGAGAAGGAAGAAAACTCTCTCTGCCATGCCCGACCACAGTCCGACTCTGAGTCGTCCGAAAACTTCAAGCTGTGATCATCCCTCCGACACCGAGTACCGAGCACCATCTCTATCCAAACGTTTCGACCTCAGCCTCGGTCGCCAGCAGCAGGTAAAGCCGGGGTTTTTGGGGCCTACCCTTCAGAGATTCTCGATTGCACAGTAATAACAGCAGCGAACCAGGCATTCCAGAAATTTCTCCAGATGTTCCTCTGCTTCTCACGTCTGTCTTCATCAAATCAGAATTGTCCACGGCCCCTATTTAACAGATATGATATCATTTTCACCGGAGAGCTGCGCACGCTGCGTCGCACTGCTATCTTCTCCTCCCGCCGTAGAACTATCACCTTTAAATATTTCTATAGATATACGCCATTTTTTTCTACTTTTGCATCTTTTAAAATTACAATATTTACATTGTATTACAATATAGTAACCAGGTATATCACTTCATATTCTGCATTAAATTTAATGTATATATGCACATTTTACCAATCATCTTTTGTTCTACCTAAGTCTGTCACTATTGAATTAATGCATTAAGTTAACAAATTTCATGACACATGCTGATGATACCCTGTAATAAACCTGATTCTGATTCTTCAGATTTATTTGTTATGCATAGAAGTTCACCAGTGATGAAGTTCTGTATATTGATGTCAGGGTGAACCTTTAAAGAGAAGAGCTGGGATTATCATAGACTAAATAGAAACCAGAGAATATGACTAGAGATCAATGGCTAAGGGTGAAAAGGGAAATATTTAAGGGGGAACCTGAGGGCAACATCTTCGCTTATAAGGTGGTGTGAGTGTGGAACGAGCTGCCAGAGGAAGTGGTGGAAGTGGGTTCGACTGCAACATTTAGAAGTTGGATCAGTACATGGATGGGAGGGGCATGGAGAGCTATAGTTCAGGTGCGGGTTGATGGGACAAGGCAGACTGTCAGTTTGGTATGGACTTAATGGGCCAAAGGGCCTGTTTCTGTGCTCTAATGCTCTATGACTATGACTCCTGGACCTCTGGGATTGCACAACCTCATCCAACATTGTTAAATTCACTTTTGTAGCTTCTAGTCACGTGTGGATGTCTAAAGGTGGCTAAGTTCTTAAAATGCCACTCCAATGTTCTTGAAATCATAGGCATCATATTTGGAGCATAGCACACTTTGCCTCACTACACAGGTACACTGGTTGTTTGGCGTTCTAACTTGATGTTCCTCAAGCCAAGCATCTTGTGTTTTCCTCTGCTCTCTCTTTCTACGGTGTATAGTATGCAACAAAGTTGTTTGTTCACAGGAATCAGATATCACATTTATGGTAAAGGAAGTAGGAGTGTGTGATTATAAGTTAACTTCCTGAAATGCTTTAATTGACAGCTGATTTTTAAACAGTCTATTCACCATTTCTTGTACTTTCTCCTAGCAGGGGCATTCAGCTGTTCTGCTCCATAACTCCTTTAGCCCCCTCTGGGCTATAATAGTTTTGAACCTTTGCTAATGCTTTCTATCCAAAGACATACTTCCAAGAATGTCAGCAAGTTTTAATCAGGTAGCAGATAAAAAAATAGCTGACAATGATGGACATATGACACAAAATTGCTGGAAACAGTCAACAGATCAGGCAAAATATTTAATTCATTTTTGAATGTTGGCAGCACAGACAATGTCTACTTCCCTAGAGGTGGTGAGTTGCTGCCTTGAGCTACTCCTTCCAGTGAAGATAAACATTGCGATTAAGTCAGGAAAACCAGTAACTAGAACCAATAATGGAAAAAGGCCAATGATGTATTTCTAAGTCTGGAAGGCATCCAGTTTGCAGGGAAGCCTGTAGTTGGTGATATTTTCTCAAACTTATTACACTTGTTCTCCTTGTGGTAAAAATTGCAGATGCTGTTGGAGTAACCTGGTCAAGTAGGGGCTCACTTCAATTGTTGTGCTGTAGTGGTGGAGTGAATGATAGCTTAATTGGTGGATGAGGTGCTACTCAAGTGGACTGACTGAAATTTGAGGAAGCTACATTCATTCAGGCACCTGGAGAATATCACTACAGAATGCT
This sequence comes from Mobula birostris, assembly GCF_030028105.1. Taxonomy (NCBI): domain Eukaryota; kingdom Metazoa; phylum Chordata; class Chondrichthyes; order Myliobatiformes; family Myliobatidae; genus Mobula; species Mobula birostris. The sequence continues at coordinate 43,431,437 of NC_092392.1, read as the reverse complement.
GGAGGAACTCAATAAGTCAGGCAGCATCCTTGGAGGGGAATAAACAGTTGGCATTTCAAATTGAGATGCTTCATTGGGACTGGAAAGGAATGGGGAAAAAGCCAGCTTAAGAAGGGAGAGAGAGGGTAAGTAATACAATCTGGCAAGTGATATTTGAGACCAGGTGAAGGGGAAGGTGGGTGGAGGGGTGGCTTCAGTGAACTAAGAAACTGAGAGTGGATAGGTGGAAGAGGTAAAGAATCAGAATTGGAATCAAGTTTATTATCACCGGAATGTGTCGTGAAATTTGTTAACTTAGCAGCAGCAGTTCAATGCAATACATAATATAGAAGAAAGAAAAAGAAAATAATAATAATAATTAAATAAGTAAATGGATTACAGTATACGTACCTTGAATGGAATAAAAATCATGCAGAAAACAAAAATAATATATATTAAGAAAGTGAGGTAGTGTTCAAGGGTTTAACGTCCATTTAGAAATCGGGTGGCAGAGGGAAAAAGCTGCTCCTGAATCGCTGAGTGTGTGTCTTCAGGCTTCTGTATCTCCTACCTGGTGGTAACAGTGAGAAAAGGACATGCCCTGGGTGCTGAAGGTCCTTTATAATGGACGCTGCCTGAGGGCCAAAGAAGAAGGAATCTGATAGGAGAGAACAGTAGACCTTAGAAGAAAGAGAAGGAGAAGAGGATCCAGGGGCAGATGATTACCAGGCGAAGAGAAAAGAAGGGGTATGGGGTCAGGGATAACCAGAATAGATAATCAAAAGACAGATGGAGGGAGGAGTAGAAATTGCTGGAAGTTGGAGAAATCGATGATCATAACATCACTTTGGCGGCTGCCCAGATGGAATATGAGCTGTTACTCCTCAAGCTTGAGTTTGGACTCACCATGGCAGTGGAGAATGTTATGGACAGACATGTCAGAATGGGAATGGGAAGGCAAATTGAAATGGGTACCCACTCCTTTCTGTGCTGGAGAGTTTACCCTCAAGCTACTTTCTTTAGCTTCTAAGTGATGAAATGGTTTTGCAGCATCAAGAATCACTTTTGACCTAGCCACTAAAAACATGTTTTTCATGTGTCAAGTATGTGGTAATGTCAGCAAACTGTCAACAAAACCAAGGAACTCAATCTCTGCAACTTCGGCCATCTCAACAGATCCTTCCACCAAACACAGCTTTACTGTCCCCATGCCCACTTCTCTGCTTCACCACAGGGATCGCTCTCCATAATCTTTTATCAATTCAACCTTCCCCAATTATCTCCCTTCTGCCTCTTAACCCTGCAAATGGAAGAAGTGGTATACCTCCCCATTCACCCCCTCCCTTGCCTTGACTCAGGACCCCAAACAGTCCTTGCAGATGAGGCAACACTTCACCTGTAAGCCTGTTGGGATTGTCTACAGTATCTGGCGTTCCTGGTGAAGCCTCCTCTACATCGCTGAGACCTGACGTAGTTTGTCAAGCACCTTCGCTTCCTCTCAACAAGCAGGGTATCCTGGTGGCCAACCATTTTAATTACAATCCCTATTCCTAATCCAGCCTGTCAACCCATGGCCTCCTCTTCTACCACAATGCAGCAACTCTCAGGTTGGAGAAGCGACACCTTCTATTCCGTTTGGGTAGTCTCCAACCTGATGGTATGAATATTGATTTCTCTAACTTCTGGTAAATTTCGCTCTCCCCTGCCCTCTTCTTCCAGTTCCCACTTTGACTCTTACCTCTTCTCTTCTCCTCTCCGGCTTATCACCATTCTCTTGTTCCGCTCTCCCTCACATTCATCCATGGTCCACTCGCCTCTCCTATCTGGTTCTTCATTCTACTATTTGCTTTTAACACCTATCGTCTCCCAACTTCTCACTTCATCCACCCCTCCCCCACCCATCAGGCAATTATTCACTTTAGAAAGGGTATATAATAAAATCTATAATTTTTGTGATGTGCTGAGAAGTGACTACAGCTCTCTGTAGTTTCTAATGATAACCTGTAAGGTGATGTTAACTGAGAACTACATATTAGACGGAACACTGAGAAGAACTCTTCTGTTCTTTGTAATAGGGCACAGTCCAGCAAAGAGGGTGTTTCATGTCAAATGTAGACCAGTAAAACCAAGCCAGAGAGGGGGTAACCACAATGTTGTGTGACAATGATTTTATTCTACTACTAATCCGATCAGAAGTAATTCAGAACATGTGTAGCCGGATGGTTGATGGTTGGGTTAAATTGCTCTTTGATCTTGGCTTTTTTTTTGCAAATGTTTCATCACCATATGAGGAGAAATTAACAGCGCATTGATAATGTCTCCTCGTATGCCGACAAAACATTTGCAAATGAATTACAAAGATCGGAGAACAACTCAACCCAACACCAAGACAATGGGCCAGCCTTGTCGTGCTATGTGCTTTGAGGAGTGGACAAGCACAAGGTTCACTATTAATTCTGTGTAGGGTGTCACTGGATATAAACTGAAGCAAGGAAAACTGAGAATACTAAGAAACTGTCACAATGGTGGGGGCTTTGGGAACAAGGGTGGACCCAAATGCAAGACACATCTTGTGAGGTTACTTAAACGTAGTTTATTGTTCAATACCATGAGAGCTAGGCAGGAGAAGGAATAAAGAACTGGACAAGGACTGAGGACTACGACCAGGCTGGGACCAAGGGTCTGGGCTAGGACTCGGAATCGGCTCCCAGAACTAGAGGAGACATGAAGAGGCTAGGGTATGGACTCCGAGCCCAAGACTGGGCAAGGACCCAGTACCTGGGTCTTGCCTCGGGCTTGGACCCCAGAACCAGGCATGGACATGACATAGGCTAGGGAGAGGATGAACATGGAAAACAAAGCCTCGATCTTGGGAGAGCAGGTACATGGAACCATGGACACATACACAGAACACAGAGTCAGGACCCCTCCTTGGAAACAGGACATAGGGCCGGGACTCACACATAGAACAGAGAGCCGGGACCCCTCCTTGGGTACAGGACATAGGACCGGGACTCACAACCCTCTGCGGGGCAACGGCAAGATGGCCTGACTTACCCCACGGAGGCGAGGACAAGACAAGACAGAACATGACCCCCCTTGCGGGGCAATGGCAAGACAGCCTGACCTACCTCACGAAGGACAAGACAAGACATGACTCCCCGCGGGGCAACGGCAAGACAGCTTGACTTACCCCACGGAGGTGAGGACAAGACAGGACAAGACATGACTCCCTGCGGGGCAATGGCAAGACAGCCTGACTTACCCCACGGAGGCGAGGACAAGACAAGACAAGACCAACATGAGCGAACACCAGACTGTTCCTATCTAGCTCCGGTAATGGAACTAGACCGAAGAGCAGGCAGGGGCTGCAGACGAGGGCTAGAGGAGAGAGGGGCAGAGAAGGGATTCAGACAAGAGAGTAGGACAGGAATCACAGACCACCAGGGCCAGGACTTGACTCAGAACTGGGAAGTCGCCAGGGCCAAGACTTGACTTGGTGCTTGAATGTCCCCAGGACCAGGACTTGACTCGGTACGTGGATGCCGCCAGGACCGGGACTTGAGTCGGTACCTGGATGCCGCCAGGAACGGGACTTGAGTCGGTACCTGGATGCCACCAGGGCCAGGACTTGACCTGATACTTGAATGCCCCCGGAGCGAGGACTTGACTTGGAGCCTCTGGGTGGTGGTGCGCTCTCGACTCGGCCCGGGAACAGTAGGCAGTGGTTCTTGATTCCCTCTGGCAGGTTAACTGACGGACCCACCTCGGTGAGGAAATTTTGCAGGCTCGCTTTGGCGAGGTAACTGGACAGGGCTGCTCCGGTGAGGAAAAGTGAGTTACTGGCACTTGCTTCGGCAGAGACTAGGCTTGCTCCGGCCAGATGACATTGGCACGCCATGACTTTAGATGACTTTGCAGACGCACCCGCGCCGAACAGCTGAAAGCCGGAGACTACAAACTACCGGTTCAGCCGAGCGTTAATTGCCTCTAATCACTAAAGTTGAGGGACATGGGAAAACAGGGAATCAACGGTCCGGATCATAACATAAACAAGGTAAATTTAAAGGGACCCCGATCCGGACCATGACAGAAACAAGTTACTTCAGAACCTGTAATCCAGAGCAAAATGTAAACTGTAGTCCTCTGGGTCAGATAGGATGTACTTTAGTTTACTACAAGAAGTGAGTGAGGAGGTTGCTGGGATGTTGATGGTGGATGATCTTTGCCTCCTCCCTGACCACAAAAGAAATACCAGTGGATTGGAGGATGGCAAATGTTCCACTGTTCAAGAAGCATGATAGGGCTGATCCTGGGAATTATAGACCAGTGCATCTTATGTCCAGAGGTGGGCAAACTAATGGACAGTATTTGGAGGAGCATAGTCGAGGGCCAGATAATTACTTGTTTTTTTGAGAAGGTGACAAAAATTGAGGAAGATAAAATGGTGAATGTGATATGTATGGATTTTAATAAAGTACTTGATATGGTTTCCCATGGTAGACTCATCCATAAAGTCATGAGTCCATAAGCCCATGAGATTTAGGAACAGAAGTAGACCATTTGACCCATTGAGTCTGCTTCATCATTTCAACGTGGCTGATCCATTTTCCCTCTGAGCCCCAATCTCCTGCCTTCTCCCTTTATCTGTGACTAATCATGAAACCATCAACACCTGCCTTACACATACCCAGTGATTGTATTCCACAGATACCTGTGGCAATGAATTCCACAGATCCACCACTCTTTGGTGAAAGAAATTCCTCCTAATCTCCATTCTAAAAGGATATCCCTCTATTTTGAGGTCATGCCCTCTGGGCATAAAAGTCGTCCACCTTAGGGAACATCCTCTCCACATCCACTCTATCAAGTCAAGTCGAATAACTTTTTATTGTCATTTCGACCATAACTGCTGGTATAGTACACAGTAAAAATGAGACGTTTTTCAGGACCATGGTGCTACATGAAACAATACAAAAACTACACTGAACTACGTAAAACAACACAGAAACTACACTAGACTACAGATCTAACCAGGACTGCATAAAGTACACAGAACATTGCCGGCATTACAATAAATAATAAACAAGACAATAGGCACAGCGGAGGGCAGTAGGTCGAAAGGCTGTTACATAAGCAAACAGCTGAATGGTGGCGTCTGGGATTCCATCTGTTTCTGTACTTCTGCCGAGTATTTTGTTGGAGTCGGATGTAGTCCAATTTAATGTCCATTGGAGAGCAGAATGGACGGGAGAGCCGGCTGGCTGGGGCTTGCTTTTTTCCTGGCACAGACTCCTGCCCGCTCACCTCGCTTCCGCTTCGCACACCGCTTACAACGTTCCCACTTCCAGCCACCGGCATCAGGTGACTCCAAGGACTGCAGGCCTGATTCTCTCAGCAAGCCGAGGTTGCGCAATTTAACCAGCAGGTCTTCATGAAGGTCTGTTTTTGGGCGATCTCTGTATTGTAGCAGTATCTGGTGATGGTAGATAGCCGCTCTGTTATCCATTGCCCTAACCCTAATTGTGCCTTAAAATTAAATTTAAAAACTAAAGTAGCACCAGATCCGAAAGGCCGCTGCTTCCTTGCCGCGCAAGGCCTTTCAACACTCTATAGGCTTCAATGAGTTCCACACCACCCAGTCTTCTGAATTCCAATGTGTACAGGCCAAGAGCCATCAAACGCTTCTCATATTACAAGCTTTTCAATCCCAGAATCCTTAGAACTCTCTCTAATGTCAGCACATCCTTCCTTAGATAAGGGGCTCAAAGCTGCTTACAATACTCCAAGTAAAGCCTCACTAGTGGTTTGTAAAGCTACAACATTACATCTTCAGTTTTATATTCGAATCCTCTTGAAATGAATGCTAGCATCATATTTGCCTTCCTCACCAACCTGCAAATAAATCTATACAGAGTCCTGCACAAGGTCTCTCAAGACAATTTGCACCTCAGATTTTTGAATTTTCATTCTATTTAGAAAATAGTCTATGGTTATACTTCTTCTACCAAAGTACATGACTATACACATCCCAACATCATCCAAATTATTGACATATGACATAAAATGACCATAAGATACAGGAGCAGAATTAGGCCATTTGGCCCATCAAATTTGCTCCGCCATTCAATCTTGGCTGATCCTTTCTTTCCCTTCTCAGCCCCACTCCCCAGCCTTCACCCTGTAACCTTTGATCCTGTGTCCAATCAAGAACCTATCAAGCTCTGCCTTAAATACAGTCAATGACCTCCATAGTTGTCTGTGGTAATAAATTCCATAAATTCACCAACCTCTGGCTAAAGAAGTTTCTCCACATCTCTGTCTTAAATGGATGCCACTCTACCCTGAGGCTGTGCCCTCTAGTCATAGACTCCCCCGCCATGGGAAATATCCTTTCCACATCTACTCTATCTAGGCCTTTCAAATTTGGAAAGGTTTCAATGGGATCTGCCCTTATCCTTCTAAATTCCAGCAAGTACAGACACAACACTATCAAACATTCCGTGTATGATAACCATTTTATTCCTGAATTAATCCTACTGAACCTCCTCTGAGCCCTCTCCAATGCTAGCACATCTTTTCTTAGATGAGGATCCAAAACTGTTCACAATACTCGAGGTGAGGCCTCACCGGTGCCTTATAAAGCCTCAGCATCACATCCCTGCTCTTGTATTCTAGGCCTCTTGAAATGATTGCTAACATGGCATTTGCCTTCCTCCCCACCAACCTAACCTGCAAGTTAACCTTTAAGGTATTTGGCACAATGACTCCCAAGTCCATTTGCAATTCATACTTTTGGATTTTCTCTCCGTTTAGAAAATAGTCTGCACATTTATTTTTATTACCAAAGTTCATGACCATGCATTTCCCAACACTGTATTTCATTTGCCCTTTCCTTTCCCGTTCTCCTAATCTGTCTAAGTCCTTCTGCAGTCTACCAGTTTCCACAACACCACTTGCAGCTCCACTAATCTTTGTATCATCTACAAATTTGGCAACAAAGCCATCTATTCTATCATCTAAATTATTGATATACAGCATAAAAAGAAGTGGTCCCTACACTGATCCCTGCAGACAATCACAAGTCACTGGCAGACAACCAGAAAAGGAACCTTTTATTCCCACTCACTACCTCCTACCAATCAGCTAATGCTCTAACCATGCCAATGACTTTCCTGTAATACCACGGGCTATTATCTTGGTAAGCAGCCTCGTACGTGGCACCTTATCAAAGGCCTTTTGAAAGTCCACATATGCAACATCTACTGCATTCCCTTTATCTGCCCTACTTATAATCTCCTCAAAGAATTCCGACAGCCTTGTTGGGCAAGAGTTTTCATTAAGGAAACTATGCTGACTTTGTCCTATCTTGTCCTGTGTCATCAAGTACTCCATAATCTCACCCTTAACAATTAACTCCAACATCTCCCCAACCACTGAAGTCAGGTCTAACTGGTTTATAATTCCTTTGTATGGCTTTGTTCTTTTCTTAAAGAGTGGAGTGACATTTGCAATTTTCCAGTCCTCTGGCACCATGCCAGAGTCCAATGATTTTTGAAATATCATTACTAATGCCACCACAATCTCCAACACAACCTCTTTCAGAACCCTAGGGTGCAGTTCATCTGGTCCAGGTGACATATGTACCTTTAGGTCTTTCAGCTTTTTGAGCACCTTCTCCCTTATAATAGTAACTGCACTCACTTCTCTTTCCTCACACCCTCTAACACCTGGAACACTGCTAGTGTCTTCCACAGTGAAGTCTGATGCAAAATACTCATTTAGTTCATCTGCTGTCTTCTTGTCCCTCAATATTATTTCTCTGGCCTCATTTTCTGGTGGTCCTATATCCACTCTCAACTCTCTTACTTTTACATACTTGAAAAATCTTTTTCCATCCACCTTGATATTGATTGCTAGCTTGCATTCACAGTTCATCTTTTCCCTACTAGTGATTCCTTTAGTTGCTCTCTGTTGGTTTTTAAAAGCTTCCTAATCCTCTTCTTCCCACTAACTTTTGCTTTGTTTGATGCCCTCTCTTTTGCTTTTACATTAGCTTTGACTTCCCTTGCCAGTCACGGTTGTACTATTTTGCCATTCTTCTCCATCACCTTGTCGTGGTGGAGAAGCTTGTGCGGTCCTATGATCCTGAGAGCAATGCCGTCTGGAGCTATGCTCCTGGTAGGGTCACCCATGGCGGTAAGGTCAAGGGTGAGGTCCCTGACAAAGAACAATCCATCCAAGACCTCAACGGTGGAACAGGTGGACGAAGTTACTTCGAACTCAACGGCTGTGAAGGTGGATGAAGGCTGCAACAAATCCATCAGCTCCAATCGTCGTGGTTTCCATGCCATTGGAATCAGTTGGTTGATTTGTGAAGTATCGTGCTTCTTGGAGTGCAACATCGAGTACACGTTAAACAAATACACGCACAGGCGTCTTCGCTCTGTGGGCCACTTCTTCAGAACGAAGACCATCATCCTCGACGTAGAAGGATAGCCACGATGGTTTTGCCATTTGAGTCTTTCTACATTTTTTGAATACATCTGTCCTGCACCTTCCTCATTTTTCCCAGAAACTCATGTCATTGCTGCTCTGCTGTCAGTGATTCTTCAGCACATCACTGTAAGAAAAATGGAGGGCTATGGGCTGTGTGGGATGGAAGGGTTATATTGATTGTGGAGTAGATTTATATTGGTTGGCACATTATCACATGCTGAAGAACTGAACTGTGCTGTACTGTTCTATGTTGGCTTCTTTTTCCAGTGACCATTCAGTGGCAGGAGCAGGCCACAGCGTCAAGGTTTCTCACAGGTTAGCAACGCTCATTTAAAAGGAAACCTTCGTGAGCATTTGCGCTCATCCAGCAGCAGAGCAGGCACAAGCCTAGTGCTCTCAAAGTCTTGCTGAAGGGAAGCATTAGCTGCTTCATTTGCTAAACAGAGGTAGATTGAGTTCAATCAAGCATGATCTTGACATCAAAAACTAGATCATAGATCATAGGAAATAAATGAAAAAACAGTCATTCTAGTTTGGGAAGGTTTTGAAGTAGTGCTGCGTCCACAAAGCTCTGTCTAAGGGACACAAGAGTTGCCACAAATAAATTATTATCATTTACTGTACTGGTTAGTGTCAGGTAACAGCTGACAGTTGCTGTAATGAACCAGTCTATCCAGTTATGCATTCTCATGGTTGATCTGGCCAATGATAATACTTCGTCATTGCTTGGAATGTGAGAGGCCCTGTAATTTTGATCAACATTATTTAACAACGTTCAGTAGTTCACGTGGGGCATTTTTAAAAATTCCTTCTGGTTTGCAATAAAGCTCTTTCATTTATATAATGTATCCCAGTAGGTTTATTACTAAATCATTGATTAATGACAGAATATTTATTATTCTCTTGAAGTTTTAAGTATGCTTTTGCAAAAGAGAAGTAGGACTTCTTACTTACATCCAACTTACGAGTTCAATTCTTCTCTGACTAACTTAGAGGTGTGGCCTGACCTAGGCAGTGTGGCTAGGATTTCAAATTTTTTCCACTTTTTCACAATGGACTCTGAGATATGTTCAGTGCCTCTCTGATGGTTTTATATCCTTTCTCAGATTTGTGTCTCTCTATTATCATTTCCCTGACTTGCCTTGAATGCTTTATCTTTGACTTCATTCTGGTTTGGCCTGTTGAAAATCGACCATACTGTTGGACCTTCAAGAGAGGATGGGTATTTATTCTTATGAATTAGTTGAAAACATCAACAAATCGGATGAGTTGTAAAGCTAATATACAAAATTGCATCTGAAGAAAGTTAGGGTGGTAATTACAAGGGGGATGAATACTTTTTCAGCCTCACAATTTTAGTTTTTAATTTTTAGTAAATTGTTGATAGGTTTTGGCATTTTTCTTTTCATTCAAAAATCCTACTTTTATATATTTTAAATTTAGAAAATGAGGCAGTAAAATGTGAAAGTAGTTGTGGGGTCTAAATACTTTTGCAAGGCACTATAGGGTCGTAAAGAAGACATAGCATGCTTGCTTTTATTTGTCAAGGAATTGAGTTCAAGAATCAGGAAGATATGTTGCAGATTTATAAAACTCTATTTAGGCCACATCAGGAGTATTGCATTCAGTTCTTCCACGAGCTAAACATGGATAACAGATGGATTATGAGGCAGTGTAATCTGCAACTTTGAGTGTATGAGTGACAGCCTGTGGCATTATCTGTCTTCAGGTAATGAGCTAAAGGTTGAAACTTTCTAATCTAACATTCTGTGGCTCATCAGTTTCTGAGGCATACTCTGTTTTGAATCTGCAATTCAGATCAATACTAATTAAGTAAATCTAACTAAGATCTAGAATTAAGTAGGATTTGTACCAGCAGTTAATTAGCACTTACAATCTTAGCTAACAGTGTTTCTGATTTAAGGAAACGTTTGGTTAGCAACAAGAGAAAATCTGCAGATGCTGGAAATCTAAGCAACACACACAAAATGCTGGAGGAACTCAACAGGGCAGGAAGCATCTAAGGAAGAGAGTACAGTCGACATTTTGGACCAAGATCCTTCAGCAGGACTGGAGAAAAAAAATGAGGAGTAGAGTTAAAAGGTGGGGGGGACGGAGGGAGAAACATAAGGGACCAGGGGCTGGTGGGAGGAGGGGCAGGCATTACCAGAAGTTTGAGAAATCGATGTTCATGCCACCAGGTTGGAAGCTACCCAGACGAAATACAAGGTGTTGTTCCTCTAACCTGAATGCGGCCTCATCACAACAGTAGAAGAGGCCATGGATAGACATATTGGAATGGGAATGGGAAGTGAAATTAAAATGTGTGGCCACTGGGAGATCCCACTTTTTCTGGCGGACGGAGCTTCAATGATTGGCAAAGCGGTCTCCCAATCTATGCTGGATCTCACTGATTTACAGGAGGCTACACTGGGAGTGCCGAACATAGTAAATGATCAGAACAGACTCGCAAGTGAAGCGCTGCCTCATCTGGAAGGACTGTCTAGGGCCCTGAATGATAGTGACGGAGGAGGTCTAGTGGCAGGTGTAGCACTTGCTCCACTCAAAAGAATGAGTGCCAAGAGGGAAATCAGTGAGGAGGATCGAACTGACAAGGGATAACTTTGGGTTATGAATAGTTTCAGTTCCCTTTCATGACCCAGGAATGCCTCTACTTTTTTTAAAGAAATCTGCCCCTTCCTTAGAAGATGATGATTGGGGGAAATTTCTGTGATTTGTCTCTAGTAAGGTCCCAACGGTGCTGGACTAGTGAATTTCAGCCTAGAACTGTAGATGCCCTAAAGTCAGAAATTAGTGATTAGTATTAGCTGTGCACTTGTTACTCTTTCTAGAATGAATGCAGGTTTAAATACTTAAAATCATTATAACACCGAAATCTATTCTTGAGCATGTTCCATGATTAATAGATTTAAGCTAATGTAAATCAAAACTCCATTTGCCTGTTGGTTGTGTAAGTCTTCATGCACTTGCTTTGTAGATATCTAGTTGCCCCAATTTTAATAAATTTACTTTTCCCTGTTTTGAAGCAGCGAGTTTCAATTCTCTGTCAAACTTTCTACAATCTACAATTCCACATTGTACTTTCTACAATGATTTGCTGAAATCATCTCTGAAACACCTAAAATGTTTATTTTATATCTACCTTATTCTAGGCTATTAAACAAAATGAGTAGTTTCACTTTCCCTCCATAGCTTCTCAGTTAGGATGACCATTAATCTCTCCTCAAAGCTGAACTAACTCCACAGCCTATAGACTCATTTTCAAGGACTCTATAACTCATAGTCTCAGTATTTTGCATTTACCTTTTTATTATTTGCAAGATTTATCTGTTGTACATTGGTTGTTTGTCAGTCTTTGTTATTTATAGTTTGTCGTAAATTCTATTTTTCTGTAAATGCCTGCAAGAAAATTAATTTCAAGGCATTATACAATGACATATATGTACTTTGATAATAAACTTACTTTGACTTCATCTGTACTCAAGAGAATAGAAGGATTGATCTTTGCATTCAATACTGCTAATGCAACCTTTTTATCCCATTATTTTTCATGAGAATTGTCATTCAATATTTACTGAGTTATTATATCCTTCCTGATCGCAGTAGCCACAACTGAAAGCAGTACACCAGATAGTGTGTTTGCAAACCCTGCATAGGTGTAGCATGATGCCTACCAAACCGACTTCCTATCCCCTTGAAATAAAATCTTAATGCCAACATTTGTTATGCCTTTTGAATTTTATTCAATATAATGTAGAAGATCATCCATGTGACGTGTAAGGGCATCTATATATGTTCACCCTTTGCATCTTCTGGACATACACAATACACTGCTGGGTACTGAGAACATTAAGTGCTGCAGACGTGAGTAGCTCAGTGGCAATGGAGTTAGACTTGTTGAGCACCGTGTTGCCGCGGAGACGGCGCATGGTCCAACAAACATGCATATCGTTGTCTTGGATGTTTTTCTTGTGATCGCAACACCCTGCTGGACATTGAAAACGTAGAATACTGCAGGTCCAGTTCACTGGTAGATTGGCGAGATTGGCAGCAGCGGAAGTGTGTGCTGTGCAGACCAGGCCCTCATGCTACAGGGTTGCCTGCTGAAGCAGCCCAGGGAAGGAGAGCTGCTGCCCTTCAGTGTTCACTCAGTTGAAGACAAGGTGGATTGCATTCGTCTGTGGCTGCGACTGCTGAGGACAGCTGCACCATCAATCTAAAGGTCATAACACTCAGGGACTTGGGCTATCTATTTATATAAATAATAATAATAATAAATATATATTACAATGTGTGAGACTGTGTTTTGCACTTTGACCCCAGAGGAACACAGTTTCGATTGGTCATATTCAAGTATATGTAGGGTAAAATAGCAACTAAAGTGTTGAATACATAATTATATTAGAGCCTTTATTGATTTGCCAAAATAGCAAACAATCTGCTTCAAGACAAGTCACTTAATAATCATGCGGTTGGAGGTACTTGTACAGAGGTCATCCCAAGTAATGGCAAGATTCTATTCCTGTGAACTGTGTGTAACACAAAGTTCGATAGTCGGAAATCCAGTCATTAACCAATTTCCCAGATGCCATTTGATGCCTACGGTTGAGCAGCAGCCAGAAAATTCATAAAGGAACACCTTTACTTGCCAGGTACTAGGTGTTTGCTGTTGGTTAGTGCATGGCATGCAACAAAAACCAAAGTTCAACAATGATAAAGAAAAAACAATTATATAAAAACTAAAGTTAGGAGTTCCAAGAATCAGAATCAGGTTTAATATCTCTGGCATATGTTGTGAAATTTGTTGTTATATGGCAGCAGTACTTTGCAACACAAAGTAACAAAACTGCTATAAGCTACAGTAAGAAATATATCTGAAAAAATCTTATAAATTAAATTAGATAAGTAGTACAAAAAAAAGAACAAAAAACATGAGGTAGCGTGCAGGGGTTCATTGTCCATTCAGAAGTCTGATGGCAGAGGGGAAGAATCTGTTTGTGAAAGGTTGAGTCTGTGTGTTCAGGTTTCTGAATCTCTTTGATGGTAGCAATGAGAAGAGGGCATGTCCTGGTTGATGGGGATCCTTAATGAGGGATGCCAATTTTTTGAGGCATCGCCTTTTGAAAGTGCCGTGATGCTGGGGGGGGGGGGCTATACTCCCCCATGAAGGAGCAGGCTGAGTTTATAATTTTATGCAGCTTTTTCTGATCCTGCGCAGTGGCCCCTCCATATCAGATGAAGATGCAACCAGTTAGAATACTCTCCTTGGTACATCTGTAAAAATTTGCAAGAGATTTTGGTGACAATCCAGGTCTCCTCAAACTCCTAATGAAATACAACTACCGTTGTACTTTTTTTGTAATTGCATCAATACATCGGGCCCAAGATTGATCTTCAAAAATGTTGACACTAAGGAACTTGAAACTGCTTACCCCTTTCCACTTCTCATCCCTCGATGAGGACTGGAGTACGTTCCCTCGATTTCCCCTTCCTGAAGTCCACAATTAATTCTTTGGTCTTGCACACATTAGGTGACGTTGTTGTTGCAATATGACTCAGCCAGCTGATCTCTCTCACTACAGTATGCCTCCTTGTCACTGTCTGAAATTCTGCTAACAATAGTTGTGTCATTGGCCAAGTTATAGTTGGTGCTTGAACTGTGCCTAGCCACACAATCATGGGTGTAGTCAGTGGAGCAGTGGGCTTAGCACACATCGTTGAGGAGCACCGGTGTTGATTGTCAGCAAGGAGATATTATTTCCGATTTGCACTGACTGTGGTCTCTCGGTGAGGGTCCAGTTGCTGAGGCCCAGGTTTTGAAACCTGTTGATTAGAACTGAGGCTTTGATTGTGTTGAATGCTGAACTGTGAACAATGAACAGCAGCCTGACATAGATAGTACTGTTGTCCATGTGATCCACAACAGAGTGGAGAACCTATGAGATTGCACCCACTGTAGACCTATTGTGGCAAGAGGCAAATCGCAATGGGTCTAGGTCTTTGCTCAGATAGCCATGACCAACTTGTCAAAACACTTCATTACAGTAGATGTGAGTGCAACTGGGCAATAAATGTTGAGGCTGCTCACCCTGCTTTTCTTGGGCACTGGAATGTTGTCGCCCCTTCAAGGCAGGGGGAAACCTTTGACTGCAGTACTGAGAGGCTCATGATGCTCTTCAACACTTCCTCCAGTTGGTTCGGACAGGTTTTTGGTGCCCTACCAGCTACACCATACGGGCCCAAGCCCTGCAAGGGTTCACCTCTTGAAAGATGTTCTGAGACAGAGATCACAGAGTCAGCAGGGATTAACTCAGGTTTAGTTCTATTTCACCTTACAAAGCATGCATAAAAGGCATTGAGCTCCTCTGAGAGTGAAGCATCACAGCCATTCATGATGTTAGGTTTTGCCTTGAAAGGAAGTGATGGCTTACAAACCCTTCCAGAATTGACGTGCATTTGATTCTGTCTCATTTGGAATTGTTTTTTCACTCTTAAGATAGCCTTCCATAGGTCATATTGACATATTCATTCAGATTCAAAGATGACTCCCTGAATATGGTCCAGTCAACTGGCTTAAAACAGTCCTGTAAGAACTCCTCTGCCTCCCTTGACCATACCTTCTTGGCCTTCATTATTGATGCTGTGGTTTTTAGTCTCTGCTTGTATACCAGGAATAGAAGTACAGCCAGGTGATTGGGCTTTCCAAAGTGCAGATATGGGATAGCACGGTAAGTGTTCTTGACGGTGGTGTAACAGCATTAAGTGTGTTGGCTCCTCTGGTTCCACAGGTCATATGTTGGTTGTTATTGGTCAGAGACTTCTTCAGGCTGGCCTGGTTGAAACTCCCTGCAATGATAGGAAAGGCATCGGAGTGCTCTGTTTCATGACTACTGATTATGATGCTCTACTCCTCCAGTACCTCCTGATGTTGGCCTGTGTGGCCTGTAAACCATGACCAGGATGTCAGTGGAAAGCTCCCTCGACAGTTGATCGCTAGATGTTACACGTTAGATAAGCAGGACTGAGACAGAACGGCCATATCTTTGATCCTCGATGTACTAATCATGAAGCATATTCTGTTTCCTCTATCTCCACCAGCAACAGCAAAAAAAAAAAGAAATATGTGTTCATGCTGCATAATTATAAATAAAGTATAACATTTTGAATGAATGTTGATAGATCCAAACAATATTCATGGCATTTTTTTCCTTAGAGTCTTTTGCTAAAAAATTACACAAAGGTGCCTGTTTTATCTGATTGTGAGTCTTTACAATGAAAGTTCAAGTTGACAATCTCCAGAAACAAATAGTGATCATAATTTAGAACAATAAGGAAGTAGTGGAAAATAAAAGACGTGGGTTAGGATTGCAGTAACTAAATTGGTATGAGAGAAGATTTGTTACAGGTTACTTGGTTACAAAGCAAACAACAAATGTAATACTTTGCAGGTGCTGGAAAATTAAATCGAAAATACTGAAAATAATCAACTGACAAGGCTGAAAACACCCATAACGAGGAAAATTTAGAAATTAGGCCTATTTAAGCTTGCAATGATGGGGTGGGCTTGAGAAAACAAAGGGAATGTTCGTGGTGTGCAGATAACACAGCAAAAAGTGCTAGTTACAGACAATATGCAGGGCAGAACAGGCAAGGCCCGAACAAGATAGATTGTGAGGTCAAGAATCTATTGCTTTGTATAAGGGGACCATTTAGTAGTCCTGTAACAGCAGGATAGAAGCTGCCGTTGTGTCTTCTGGTATATGCTTTCATGCCCTTTTCTCACTGCTGCCGTCGTGTGGGAGGTGCAGAAGCCTGAAGGCACACATTAAGCAATTCGGGAGCAGCTTCTTGCCTTCTGCCATCCAATTTCTGGATGGACGTTGGGTCCTTGAACATTACCTCACTTTTTAATGTATATTGTTTCTGTTTTTGCACGATTTTTGGTCTGTTGAATGTACGTATATTGTAATTGATTTACTTATTTATTTATTATTTTCTTCTTCTTCTGTATTGTGCATTGCATTGAACTGCTGCTGCTAAGTTAACAAATAAACCTGATTCTGATATTCTGCCTGATGAGGCAAGGGTTAGTGTGGTGGGCTGCAGAGAGAAGGTCTGGGATGGGTGAGGATTTTTATTATGTTGACTGCTTTAACAAGGCAGAGAGAGGCACGGATGGAGTCCATGGCAGGGAGGACAGTTTATTTGATGGGCTGAGCTGTGTTCACAACTCTCTGTGGTTTCATAAGACCATAAGACATTGGAGCAGAATTGGGATTTGGCTCATCCAGTCTTCTCCGCCATTCAATCATGGCTGCTCCTTTTATTTTCTCCCCGCTCAGTCCTTCCCTGGCCTTCTCCTCATAACCTTTGATGCCTTGTCCAATCAGGAAACTGCCTTAAATACATCCAACAACCTAGCCTTCACAGCTTCTTGTGGTAACTAATTCCACAAATTCACCACCTGCTGGCTGAAGAAATTTTCTGCATCTCTATTTTAAGTGGACGCCCCCCTATGCTGAGGCTATGCCTTCTTGTCTTAGACTCCCCCACCATGGAAACATCCTTTCCACATCTACTCTGTCCAGGCTTTTCAACATTTGAAAGGTTTAAATGAGATCCCCCCTCATCCTTCTAAATTGCAACGAATACAGGTCCGGAGCTATCGAACGTTCCACATATGATAATCCTTTCATTCCTGGAATTATCTCTGTGGACTTCATCTGAACTCTCTCCAAAGTCAGCACATCCGTTCTTAGGTAGGATGCCCGAAACTGTTCACAATATTCAAGGCGAGGCTCACCAGTGCTTCATAAAGCCTCACATCCTTGCTCTTAGATTCTGGAAGTCTTGAAATGAATGCTAACATTGCATTTGGCTTCTTCACTACCAACTCAACCTGCAAGTTAACCTTTAGGGTGTTCTGCACGAGGACCCCCAAGCCCCTTTACATCTCAGATTTTTGGATTTTCACATAAATAGTTTGCACATACATTGCTACAACCAAAATGCATAGCCATGCATTTTCCAACACTGTATTTCATTTGCCACTTTCTTGCCCATTCTCTTAATCTGTCTGAGCCCTTCTGCAGCTTTCCTGTTTCCTCAACACTACCTGCCCCTCCATCAACTTTGTATCATCTGCAAACTTGGCACCAGAGCCATCTATTCCATCATCGAAATCATTGATATACAGCATAAAAAGAAGTGGTCTCAACATCAGCCTCTGCAGAAAACCACTAGTTACTGACTACCAACTAGAAAAGTATCTGCTTATTCCCACTTGCTGCCTTCTACCAATCAGCAAATGCTCTAACCATGCCAGTAACTTTCCTGTAATACTATGGGCTTTTAACTTGGTAAGCAGCCTAATGTTTGGCACCTTGTCAAAAGCCTTCTGAAAATCCAAATATACAACATTCACTGCACCCCCCTTTATCTGATCTACTTGTAATTGCCTTAAAGATTTCCAACAGGTTTGTCAATCAAGATTTTCCCTTTAGGAAACCATGATGACTTTGTCCTACCTTGTCCTGTGTCATCAAGTACTCCATAACCTCATCCTTAACATCTTTCCAACCACTGAGGTCAGGCTAACTGGTCTATAACTTCCTTTCTGTGGCCTTCCTCTTTTCTTAAATAGTGCAGTGACATTTGCAATTTTACTATACTCTGGAAACATGCCACAGTTCAATGATTTTTGAGAGGTCCTTACTAATGCCTCCACAATCTCTACCGCTTCCTCTTTCAGAACTCAAGGGTGCAGTTCATCTGGTCCCGGTGACTTGTGCACCTTTAGGTCTTTCAGCTTTTTGTGCACTTTCTCCCTTGTAATAGTAAAAGCATTCACTTCTCTTCCCTCACACCCTTCAACATTTGGTACACTGCTAGTGTCTTCCACAGTGAGGACTGATGAAAAATACTCATTTAATTCACCTACCATCTCTTTGTCTCCCATTAGTATTTCTCCCGTCTCATTTTCTACCAATCCTATATCCACTCTCATCTCTCTTTTATATTTTATATACTTGAAAAAGCTTTTTCTATCCACTTTTTATATTTCATCTTTTCCTTCCTAGTGATTCTTTCAGTTGCTTTCTGTTGGTTTTTCAAAGCATCTTAATTGTCTATTTTTCCACTAATTTTTGTTTTGTACTCTGCCCTCTCTTTTGCTTTTAAGTTAGCTTTGACTTCCCCTTGTCAGCTACGGTTGTACTATTTTGCCATTTGAGTATTTCTTTTTTTTTAGAATACACATGTCCTGCACATTCTTAATTTTTCTCAGAAACTTATGCCATTGCTGCTCTGCTGTCATCCCTGCTAGCATCTCCTTCCAGTTTACTTTGGCCAACCCCTCTCTCATATCACTGTAATTTCCTTAAATCTACTGAAATACTGGTATTTCAGACTTTACTTTCTCCCTATCAAATTTTAAGTTGAACTCAATCATATTATGATCACTGACTCCTAGGTGTTCCTATACCTTAAGCTCCCTAATTGTCTCCGGTTCATTATATAATACCTAATCCAGTATAGCTGATGCCCTAGTAGGCTCAACAACAATCTGCTCCAAAATGCCATCTCGTAGGCATTCAACAAACTCACTCTCTTGAGATCCATTACCATCCTGATTTGCCCAATCTATCTGCATGTTAAAATCTCCCACAACTGCCATAACATTGCCCTTTGAAACTCTTTTCTATTTCCCATTGCAATCTGTAGACCACATCCCAGTTATTGTTTGGAGGCTTTTACCTTTGCGGTTTCTTAACTCACCCACAAAGATTCAACATCTTCTGAACCTATGTAACATCTTTCTAATGACTTGATTCCGTTCTTTACCTGTAGAGTCATACCACCTCCTCTGCCTACCTTTGTATTCCCCTGATACAATATGTAACCTTGGACATTCAGCTCCCAAATACAACCAGCCATGATTCAGTGATGGCCACAGCATCATCCCCAACAATCTGTAAAGGTGCAACAAGATCATCCACATTATTTCTTATACTCTGTGCACTCTGTATTTGTAATGAACTGATACTCACCCTGCTGACTGCAATTTTATCCTGTCACCTGTCTGTCCTTCATGACAGTCTGGCTGCACACTATATTTGCTTTTTTTACTATCCATCCTATCCTAAGTCCCTTTACTCCAGTTCCCATACCCCTGCTAAATTAGTTTAAACCTTCCTCAACAGCTCTAACAAACTTTCCCACAAGGATTTTGGTCTCTTTCTGGTTCAGATGCAATCCAATCCTTTTGTACAGGTCATGCCTTCCCCGGAACAGATCCCAATGATCCAAGAACATGAAGCCCTGCCCCCTACACCCTGCATCCTCTTGCTGTCTAAGACAGAACAGTTGATATACCAAGTTGTAACCCATTTGGATTGGGTGCTTTCAATTGTGCATCTATAAAAATAAGTGAAGATCAAAGGGTACATACCAAATTTCTTTCACCCCTTTCTTCAGCATGGCATCAGCATAGTTATTATTGTTCCTCTTTGTGTCTTGTGGTGCATTGGGTGTCTTCCATAGCATTTGACTTTTTTTTTAATGAGGCCGAGTTGCTAGCTCAATGCTCAATCCAGCATGAATAGAAAGCTGGCCGGATTCGAACTCAGGACCACTCACCTCGAAGTCCAGTGCTGATGGCACTACACCACCGGTCATTATAGTTGGACCAGAATTGTTAGTAACGGCCACTGCTAGGAATTTGAAGCTCTCAGCCTCCTCAACCTTAGTGTCATTGATATATAGTGAATGGAAATGTATGTACCACCTCCCTTTCCTGTTGTCAAGTCAAGTCAAGTTCTTTTGTTTTACTGATATTGAGGAAAAGTTGTTGTCAAGATACCACATCACTAGGACCTCTATCCCCTTTTTGTACTCCAACTCATCATTACTTGAGATTCTGCACACTACAGTAGTGTTGCCTGCAAACTTACAGGTGGAGTTCGAACTGCTTCTGGCCACACAACCATTAATCTGTCAGGAGTAAAATAGAGGGCTTGAGGACACAGCCTTGTTGGGGCACCAGTGTTTGGAATAATTGTGGCAGAGGTGTTGCTCTCTGTCCTTACTGATTGCTCAAGAAGACAAGAATCCAGTTGCATTTCCCAGGCTGAGGAGTTTGGAGATGGATTTGCTTGTAATTATAGCATTGAAGACAGATTACAGGTGGCAAGCACAGTAGAGTCATTGACATACTGAGAAAAGAGATTAGAGGAGTGGGCGGAACCGTTTCATATATCCCACAAAAAAGCAAGCATGGGCCCATGCAAGTACACACATCCCCACACCTTTTTGTTGTTTATATTTTAGATTTTAGGCATCTGCAATTTTTTTTCACTTTCAGAATTACTAATATTCAAGGGAACATCTCTGATGTTAGATTAAGACAACTGATAAAATTAAGTTGTTGACAAGGGTGTAGGAGTTGTCTTTTTGACAGATACTGAATCTCATCATGAGGAAATACACTGGCATTGCATGCAATAGGAAGTTCAATGCTGTCTAATGAACACCTAAGTAATTTGCATTATACAGAATTAAATTTTGACATAACACTATGCAAAGCACTTTGATAGTAAAGATCTTTTATTTCAATTATATAGGATCTAGGTCAGACCACTCCTAGAAATCTGCTTACATTCTGAAGGATATTCTTCTGATAGTGGAGAATGCAATGGCAGTTTGCTACTGTTTAAGGAGTCTAAAATCAGCGATCACTGTCTCAAAATCTGCTATAAGCCAATTAGGTGTGAAGCAAGGAAAAGATAGATTGGGCTCATGCAAGTTTAGAAGATTGAGAAGCTAAGTAAGATGGGTGCTGCAATGATATTTTCCTTCACGTCTGAAGTCTAGAATTGGGATTCAAATTTTGCAAATGGAATTTTCCGATGTCATAATCTCCCATTAGAGACTGAGCTGTGAAGAAGATTCCTCATTCAAAGAGCAGTGAATCTTTGGAGTGCTTCCAGTGAAGAAGGCTGTGGTAGTCCAATCACAAGATGAAAATAATTGAAATTGAGCTACTCAGTGAAGTGAGAATTGGGGACTAATTCAGGAAAGTGGCTCAGGGAGCCAAATGTTTTTCACCTGCTATTTCATATATATTTTAATAAACTCATTTCAAAAAAATGAAGATGTCTAAATGCCCAAAACATTCTATAATTCTCTTGCAGTCATTCCACTCCATTGAAATGAACAGACTGTTCTTGTTTCAGACCAAAACATGAGGAGGCTAATGTCTCTGAGTATAATCTGCAAAATTCCAATCCAGAGCAGTCAGCAAGTTTGTGACCATTACGCAAAGTTTGCAAAATGGTCTTCAGAAACTTCAAGGCAGAATAGGAGAATCGGGATTGCTAAGGCGATGGGGAGGAGATTGTAGAGACAAACAGAATCGTGAGAAGATTTTGACAGAAATGGTTGCACTTGGTTTTAGAAAAGTTTTTATACACCCAAATAGAGAATAGAATGACACAAGTAAAGCATTGTCCATTTTTTTATATTTTGTCTGTCTTTTGATACAAAATAATACTTCATTTACCACTATCCTTATTTAATATAAAATAAATAAATTATGACCATTTGTAATATTGTGTGGCTGGAGAAGAGAGAATGAGAGTCAGATCCAAAGTTTTTGGAGATGTGTAAAGAAAGCCTTGATAAATTGAGCAGCATGGGCTGGAAGTGTTTGTTATGATCCTGCATTTCTAAACAAAAAATGAAGGAAGTGGAACAAGAAGATCCTTTTAGTATCAGCAGTGGATCAGTGGATCTTCAAACACACAGAAAGCACTGCAAGCACACAATCTTTGAGGCTAAAGTACCTGAATTTGTTGCTACAAGAATCAGCTGTCAGTGATTGTATCTTCAAACAGCGCTGCCTATCGGCTCATACCTGAGCCTCAAATACTGCTTAGTTACCTGCACCATAGCAACTACCTTCTATAGATATAACATTCTTGTGCTCATATATTCAAGATTTATAAAGCTTCTGAGTTGCATGTTGTCAGTTGTTTAACCTGAGCTGATATTGCTACTTGTATTTCAGTTTGACCAGAGACCTCATAATATCCGTGGCTGGCATGGAAATTCAAATTCTGTCATGCAAGCTCAGTTTTGTGCTGTATAAAGTCAGATTTTTATCATAACAACAGCTGTGAATATTGCTGTTCAAAGAAATTTTCAGGAAGTTAAGTCCAGCAATGAATCTTCCAGTGGAAATCTAATGGTTAGGGGAGAAAAATGTAATGGATATGCCATCTGAAATATTAAGGAGACACTGCCAGGATTGGGCATGTCAGGCTAAAAGCAACAATTGCATTCGGAAGATCAGGGAATGGGTTGGGTAGCTGCACTGGTTTATGATTGAGTGGAGGTTGAGTTGGGCTCTGTGATTCTATCCATTGTTATGGGTGGTTGACATGATTATTAAAATAAGCTTATGGAAAAAGTGACTCCTTTATTTTGATAACCCAATTTTGTTCGGTCTCCTGGACCAGTTGCTGTGCTGAACCTGGCTCTACAGCTGCCGGCTCATTTACAGGAGCTCGAAGATTCATGTTACGTGTGTTATTTGTTTACTTTTGATGGAAGACCATTGGATGGACTTTGTTATGTGGGTTTTTTTAGTGCAAGAATAAGGTTTGTACATGGTAGGCATACTTTGATAATGTACTTTGAACTTTAAAAGTTTCATTACTTTTAGTATTCCTTGTTAAACTGCATGCTAAGGAAAAAGGAAATTTGTGGTTTTACAATCTAATGTCCACCATTATATAAATAAAATGTGCTGCTCAAATTGCTGTCTAGTTGCCTGTAACAAACAAGGCAGCAATTGGTATCTATATTGAATTCATGAATAAATGATTTGTGAATTCATAATTAATTTATTCTGATGCAACTATCATCAGAAGGACAGTGATTTGAGCAGTCAGTTTGTTAACTTTTGAACTTAGTGCCTCAACTAATATTGTCAGGCATGTCATATGCCTTCTAAACCACTCTGTCAACCTACCTAGCCACTTTCAGGGAGTTATGAACATGGATCCCAAGATTTCTCCACTCATCAACACTGTTAAGGTTCTTGCACTGTTAAGGGCCTTATAAGATAACGGTCTCTTTACATTTGATCTACCAAAGTGCACCATTTGACTGAGTTAAACTCTGTTTCCTATTTCTTCATCTATATCTGCAGCTGAATCCTGCTGTACTCTTCTGATCCATCTGCAACACCACCAATCTTTTTATCATCTGCGAACTTAATAACCCACCCATTCCACATTTTAATTTAAGAGTCTGTTATTCTGACTCTTCTATCTGCTGTGACATTCATTAAAACTGCAGCTAACTTTTTACCTCAGAGTCACTTTTCTGCAGAAATATGATATTGTTCTCTGCCCTAAATCTGCTCATCAGTTGAATCTCAAATGGCCCTCATGGGTAAAATATTCTAAACATACACGCCTATCTTGATAAAGGAATTCTTTTCATTCCAGGTTTGATAGGCCAACCACCTACCTTGAGACTGTTATTCAGCTGGGAAATATTATCCCTGCACCCATTTTTCACACCATGTAAGAATTCACTGTGCTGTATTTCAATGAAATCACTTCTCATCTCTTCTAAAAGTAAAAAGATATAACCCTAATATTGTTACTGTCTCACGATAGGACAGACTCCATCCCCTCCTTCTCTCTCATCAACATGCTAATCAATGTGGTGTATCTGTTTTGTTCTACCACTGTGTCAAAATATTCTTCCCGAGATAAGGACATTACCTCTGTCATTACAGTATGACATTAGAAATTAGGAAACGCAATGCATGTAGAGGTGTAGGAATAGGAAAGGATTCAAGGTTAATTTCGTTTAGATTGGTCAAATGTGTTAGGAAATGTAGAGGGGGCTTCACTTAAATGAAAGCAGTGGTGACAACATAATGCTAAGTAATAAACTGGAAAATAAAAAACACCAAGGAGCCACAAAACAAGAGACACTAGATATTTAACGCATCAAGGCAATGAGGTAACTGAAGGTTAGGAGAAACTGGTTGAGCTTATCTAGTTTGTATGACTGAACAAGGATCGTGGATCAGGGCTGGGTTTAAGTAGGCCACTGGTGATGAATGGCAGGTGATTCCTGTTCGATGGCTGGAGACTGGGAGGAGTCTGCATGCACAGGCCTGGCAGAATCCCTACACACATATGGCTTGTCCCTGACAGAGGAACTCCTCAATTAACAACATGTAACTGGATGATACCCAAGATCTCTCCTCTAGGTCATATCATTTCCCGTTGACCAGGTACTGCACAACCTGTCCTCAATGACGTGAATCCATTAGCTGGCCAACCATATACACTGGATCACCTTCCACCATCCTATGTTCTGGAGGTTCAGGCTCAGGTGGGCTGCATGGTCCTAAGACAACGGGCTTGAGGCAGAACACATTGAGGGTTAGTATGAATCTGAGGATTGGTGGCAGCTGGAGATGGTAAGACTGGTTTGATGCAATGGGTCATCTTGAAGGGATCAATGAACTGGGATGAGAGCTTGCTGGGAGTCAATGGTGTTTAGCCTAGCAGCAGTAGGCACAGTTGAGCTAGCATGGACCCTCTGTGCCCTCCTCCAAGCATGGGGAGAGGCATGAAGGCCAACTACATGTTGGAGAACCACCATCTCAGTGGACGATGGAAACTGGGGAAGAGAAATGAAATGAGCCATCTTGGAGAACTGGCCTACTACAGTCATGATCACCATGCCCAATGGGAAGACGGCAAACTCATGATGAAATCCATGGCTATGTGCGACCATGGGTGTCGAGGGACCAGAAGCCCAGTGGGGCAATGGCTGGAGAAATTGGATTGGACATACTGAGGGCAGTCACCAAAGAACTAAGATACATCTGCAGTCACGGCAGGCCACCAAAACCGGCCTGGCAGAACACCATCATGCACCTGGATGGCTGAAGAGGGGTGAGGAGTGGGCCCACTGGAGATCCTCAGTGCACGCAGCAGCTGGCTTGTACATGTGGTTGTCAGATGTGTCAGTCTGAGCAAGCTTGGGCCATAGGGACTGGCAGGTTTGGTTCCCAAGGTCCCAGACAATCAGGGTGAGGATTTAGGAAGATGGAAAGATAGGCTAAGAGTTGATCTCCAATTCAGCTGAGTAGAACTGTTGTGACAAGATGATCACTTTGGTCTTCTTGGAGCTGGTTTGGTAGGAGATGGTGAAGTTACACTACTCAAAAAAGAGGGTTCACTGAAGCTGATATGGGTTGAGTTGGCAGGTCTGTTGAATGGATATGAGATTCTGGCGGTCAGTCCAGATCATAAAAATCTCCATGTTTCCCATCAGGCAATGTCTCAGTTCCTCCAAGGCCCATTTGATGGCAAGTAGCTCTGTGTCTCCTACTCCATAACGGCACTGTGCAGAGTTGAACTTGCACAAGAAGAAGGCACAAGGGTGTATATTTCTGTCTGGTTCTCTCTGGGAGAGAATGGCCTTGGCATCCACATCAGAGGCTTCCACCTTTACCACAAAACAGTTGGAGGGGTTTGAATGGTGGAGAATGGGAGCAGTAATGAAGCATCTCTTGAGCTCCTCAAATACGTTGTCCACAACAGCAGACCAGGTTATCCATGAGATAGGTGATATGGTAAGGGCAGTGAGATGAGTGGCGACTTGGCAGTAGTTTCTGATGAACCAGCTATACAAGTTGGAGATATCCAATAAGCGCTCTAGCTGTTTAAGAAATTCAATGATGGCACGCACTTCATCTGGGTCCATGGTTATACCTTGGGTGAAAGGATGTAACCCAGGCAGGAGATGACTGGGGTGTAGAACTGGCACTTTTCTAACTTGCAGTACAGTTGGTTTTTAATGAGACAGAGATGGACTGATTAGATGTGACAGACATGGATCTGGGGGTCCTTAGAGAAGATGAGGATGTCATCAAGGTAGACGAACACATACTTACGTAGCGTGCCTGAGGATTGCAGTAATGAAGGCTGGAAAAATGGGTGGACTGTTGGAAAGTCCCAAGGGCATCACCAAGTATTCATAGTGGCCAGTGGGTGTTACGAGCACCAACCTCCATTCATCCTACTGGTGAATTTGGATCAGGTTCGCAGCATGCTGTAGATCCAGTTTGAAGGTCTGGGCCCTGCGGAGTGTTTCAAATGTGCTATCCATCAAAGAGTGGGAGCAGCAGTTGTTAGTGGTGACTAGGGTGTGCCACAGGGATTGGTGCTGGGTCCATTGTTGTTTGTCATCTATATCAACTATCCGGTTGATAATGCGATTAATGGGTCAGCAAACTTGCAGATGGCACCAAGATTGAGAGTGTAGTAGACAATGAGGAAGGCTATCATGGCTTGCATCAGCTGGAAAAGTGGGAAAATGGGCTGAAAAATGGCAAAAGCAGAATTTAATGCTGACAAGTGTGAGGTTTTGCAGTTTGGTAGGACTAACCAGGTAGGGCATGAGGAGTACGGTAGAACAAAGAGATCTGGGGATACAAGTCCATAATTCATTGAAAGTGGCATCACAGTTAGGTAGGGTTGTAAAGAAAGCTTTTGGCACGTTGGCCTTCATAAATCAATGTACTGAGTACAGGAGATGGAATGTTATGTTGAGGTTGTATAAGCCATTGGTGAGGCGTAATTTGGTGTATGTGTATAGTTTTGGTGACCTACCTACAGGAAATATGTAAGCAAGATTGAAAGAGTAAAGAGAAAATTTACAAGGATGTTTCCGGGTCTGGAGGACCTGAGTATTCTTTAGGACGTTGAAGATTGAGATGAGATTTGATAGAGGTATACAAAATTATGGTGAGGGTTATAGATAAGGTAAATACAAGCAGGCTTTTTCCACTGACATTGGGTGGGACTACAATCAGAAGTCATGGCTAAGGGTGAAAGGTGAGGTTTAAGGGGAACATGAGGGGAAACTTCTCCACCCAAAGGTTCGTGAAAGCTTGGAGTGAGCTGCCAACACAAGTGGTGCATGTGAGTGCAATGTTAATGTTTAAGAGAAATTTGTATAGGTACATGGATAGTAGAGGTATGGAGAGCAATGGTCCCAGTGCCAGTCAATGTGAGTGGGCGGTTTAAATTTATTGTTCTTTTAAAGTGCCATGCCATTGCTTCATTTCTAAAAGATTTTACCTTTTTTTCCTGCCTCTAAAACCAAGCCTTCTGGTTAATAATATTTTGTTGTTCCGTTTTCCACCTTTCTTAAAAGTAAGGTTATACTTGCCACCATGCAACCATCCTATAATTTATGGTACTCTAGAGGATTCATTATATCCATTGCTAAATCTTTCAAAAATTTGAGGTGCTAGTGATCAGGTCTTGAGTATTTGTTGGATTTAAATCTTACTAAGTTCCTCATTACATTTTTAACAATGCTAATTCCTTTCATCTCTTTATTCATTCATTTACCCAAGGCACTCCACTATTTCTGGAGGGGTTCAGGTTTGCAAATCAGTTTCTTCTCTATTATAATTTCTCTTGTACCATTTTGAAAGAATTTGCATTAACTTTGAATGATCTTTTCTATTTTACATATATTTGAAATCTTTCATCTCTCAATCTTTCAATCTTTACCTATTTTGAGTCCTATCATGACATATTATATTTTCTAATTATCTTTTGTAAGCATCCTAAGCTTTTTCCTTCGATATTATACTTTAAACATTTCCTTTTAGCCACATTTTAACCATCTTTCCAGTTGAGCTTTTTGTGGCAGGATGGTTAAACCTGTATTTTTTTTTGCATTATATGTGATAATTCTTGTTTCCTGTCGTACTTTGAATGTAGTTTCCCAGTCTGCTTTGGACAATGTCTCATGCCTCCATATTGTTTGCTTTATTCAGATATAAGATTTCAGATTCAGCTAAACTCACTTTCAATCTTGGTGTAAAATTGTATCATATAAGATCATTTTTCACTAAAGATCAGATTATTAATTAACTTACTCACTGTTTCATTCTAGATTTAAAACAACATGTTTCCTGATGTGTTCCTCCATAATTACTAATACAGAGCTTCATCCAACACATCATTATTGCTAATCTGTTTGCTCATGCAATAGGTAGACTGAATTCCCATATGGGTTTTGCCTCATTACAGGTGCTACTAATTTCCTGATTCATATTATGGTCTGCATTATTAATGATCCCCTTACCACAAACTAAGTGAAAAATTTCTCTGGCTGGGAAGCTGGTCAAGAATTCTACCTTCTCAGTGATCATAAGCTTATATTCACAAAAGCAAGAGCAGCCATCACATTACATGCTTAGCTTGATCCTACCTGCAGTAGTCATCGTGAGTGGAATAACTAAGGATTTATCCTTCTTTGTGCTATCTATATATTTACCTTTAATTCAGCTTCTAAAATTTGATTCCATTGTATTCACTGGAATCAAACTCCAGAAGAGTTCATTGCACGAGTTTTATTGTGGATTAAGCAAGTACACCAGAGGATGAACTTCAAGTCACTGCTCTTTTCATGTAATTACATCATTGCTGTAACAATTAACTCAGCAGCAATGTCCAGAATATTGGCAATTGTTGTGGGTTACATCATTACCGAAGTTGTACAGGGAAGAGAACACTCCAAACCACCTTGATCATTTGCATATAACTTGCAATGGATAGTTGGCTATTTGAGGATGATACAGAACAATGATTTTGAGTTGATATTTATGATTATTGCATCTTGGGAAAATGCATCTTCTTTCTATGTTTTTATATCTAACCAGGTAGGTTTGGCAAACAATTTGGTGATGAATGGCAAAAATATAATGGAAGACTTGGTGGAACAGCATGACACATACATAATATGAAATTTAAATAATATGAATAATAAAAATTTTAAAATGCTGGAACATTCAGCTTCTGTGGTAAAAGAACAGATAGAGTATGCTTTTACTAAGTGTGCCTATAAATGCAGGAAAGAATAAAGGTTACATAGACTACAAAAAATTTGTATTCAAGGATTTAAAAAGCTGAGATGGGAACTCCTTAAGTGTTCATGCTCATATTAGATTGATATTTAAAAGAACAGAAGATCCAGGGATATGAAATCAGACTGGGAAGTGAGTTCTGCCAAAGGTTTTTGGCCTGAAATGTCGACTGTACTCTTTTCCTAGATGCTGCCTGGCCTGCTGAGTTCCTCCAGCGTTTTGTGTGTGTTGCTCGGATTTCCAGCATCTGCAGATTTCCTCTTGTTAGTCATATAGTTAGTCTTCATTTGTAAGGCCAGTGATGTGGTGGGAATGGAACTGGACTCTCTCACGGTGGTGTCAGAAAAGAAGATGCTGTCTAAGTTGCATGCCATCTTGGTCAATGTCTCCCATCCACTACGTAATGTACTGGGTGGGCGCAGGAGTACATTCCACCAAGATGCAGCACTGAGGGTCATAGGAAGTCATTCCTGCCTGTGGCCATCAAACTTTACAACTCCTCCTTGGGGGGGGTCAGACATCCTCAGCCAATAGGCTTGTCCTGGACTTATTTCATAATTTACTGGCATAATTTACATATTACTATTTAACTATTTATGGTTCTATTACTATTTATTATTTATGGAGCAACTGTAACGAAAACCAATTTCCCCCAGGATTAATAAAGTATGACTACGACTATATAGATTTATTGAGAATAGAGGAACTAGGAACACAATTTTCATACTACAAATGCTTTCGGAAAGGGCAATTGAATATCAAAATGATGTCTTTTTATGTTTTATTGATTTCACTAAAGCATTCGACAAAGTGCAACGTGAAAAATTATTTCAAATTCTCGCTAAACTAAACATTGACGGAAGGGACCAACAACTGCTTCAAAATTTATATTGGAACCAATTGACGGTGGTAAAAATTGATGATAATATAAGCAGTTGGACAAAAATTCAAAGAAGAGTTAGACAGGGATGTGTTGCCTCACTGGAATTATTTAATATCTATAGTAAAATGATTCTCAGAGAAATAGAAGACCTAGATGGGATAAAAACTGGAGCTGTTAACATCAACAATGTAAGTTATGCAGACGATACCTCCCTAATAGCAAGTGCTGCAGAAGACCTACAACTCCTCCTAGACAAAGTAATGTAAACAAGTGCAGATTTTGGTCTAACCATAAATTGTAAAAACACCAAACGTATGGTAATATCAAAACAGCGGGATACCCCCAAGTGCCAATTGTATATCGATAACCAAGAGATTGAACAAAAGACCAGCTTTAATTACCTTGGTAGCTTCATATTACAAGATGCTAGAAGTAAAGTAGAAAAAGAAGAAATGCCATTGCCAAAACCAGCTTCCAAAAAATGAAACCCATTTTTACCAAAAGACACATTTCTATGACAACAAGGCTTAGGCTACTAAAATGTTACATCTGATCAATCTTGCTGTATGCTTCCAAAACATGGACTCTAACACCAGAACTCCAAAGAAACTTAGAAGCAACAGAAATGTGGTTTCTTAGAAGAATGCTGAAAATATCATATAGAGATAGGGTAACTAATGAGACAGTACTCCAATGTGTCCATACATAAAGATCTTTAATGAGAACATTAAATGAAGGGAAACTGAAATTCCTGGGCCATGGCATCGGAAAGGGAGAAATAGAATGCCTTACATTACAAGGCCGTATGCCTGGGAAATGCAGAAGAGGAAGGCAAAGAAAAAAATATATGGACAGTGTGAAAGAACTAACAGATCTAAATGTGCGAGATATCATTGACACTGCGAGGGATCGTTTGATGTGGAGTGCCGTGATCGCCCAAGCGTGTAATGCGCAAGGCACATGAAGAAGAAGTCATATAGTTGATATAGTTATTCCAGCTAACCTCTTCGGTGACTTAAACCAAGATAACAATGCTGACCATGAACTGTATTGTTATTGATGGAGTTACAAATGGAATGAACATTTAGTTAACCTGATAAACATTAAACAGAACCAGAATCAGGTCTATCATCACTGACTTTATGTCATAGTTTATTGTTTTACTGCTGTGCAACAATGTAAAATTACTACAAATTACAAAACAAATAAACAGTGAAAAATAGAATAATGGTGTAGTACTAGTGTCTTCCGACGGGAACAAGCTGCTCCTAAATTATTGAGTGTGGGTCTTTAGACTTCTGTACTTCCTTCCTGATGGTGACAGCAGGAACTGGCACGCCTCAGTTGACGAGGGTCCTTAGTGATGGTTGCTACCTTCTTCTGGCATTGCTTCTTGAAGATGTCTTGAAGATAAAATGGGACTAATTGAAAATATAATGCAGGGAGAGTAGAGTTGAAGCTATTCCACCCTTCCCTGGAAAACATGGACCCCTTTCTGTTTCTTGGGAACCACTTCTCATCAGAGGCAAATATCAATAATGAAATTTACTATCATCTTCAGTACAAGAGTACAGTTTTTACTCAACAGAAGATTAAATGCGTTTGAAGATTGACTTGAAATTCCAGCACAATTCATGGTCCTTGCCCATCTGTATACTTCAAAGACTCCATTACACATGTTAAGCTATAGCGTATTTCACTTTTTCCTGCTGGTCGTTAGTCTGAAGGCTGTTCTGTATGACTTTTCTTTTTCCCACTGTTCTACTGCTGTTGTACTTGATTGAAAGCTTTTGAATCATCTATTATTTATTCAGCTGCTTTTGCTCTTCCTCTTTATTGTGAAGATTCTGATGGTTTCACTCCAACTCTGAAGGAACTTTCTTTCGCTTGTACCTGTCATTTTTGACTGCTTTATCTCATCTTTATCTAGAATTGCATTGCACATCTAACACCTCCATGAAGTGATCAAGCACCCTTCCTGATCAGTGAGCTTTTCCACCCGAACTATTTGTTCCAATAGTTCAGACTTTTCCTTTTCATTCCAACATCACTGTTTTTGAAATATTGATTACAGCATTGCTTTCCCTCGGAAAATTGATTATTTTATCTCCCTCATTGATAACCCTACTCCACACCCCTTAGAGAGGTAATTTATAAGTAGTATATATTGCCACCACCTTATCCCTGTCTTTCAACGTCATGCTGTTTTTCTCCTGGCTGATTTGCCAAATGTAGGATCAGTGTAGACCCCTGCCTATATTCATTGATTGAGCCAATATGTCAATTACTGGGTCTTTTTAATATAGTTAGGTAGAGGGAAAACTGTGTAAGTGATTTCTAATTTTCAGGTACCTGGACTTCACAAGTTATCCACTAGCAAAGACATTTTTTTCTGACTTGGAGTTTCATGAAATGTTGTCAGGAAATAGTATAGAAACATAGAAAACCTACAGCACAATACAGGCACCTCGGCCCACAATGCTGTGCCGAACATGTACCTACTTTAGAAATTACCTAGGGTTACCCATAGCCCTCTATTTTCTAAGCTCCATGTACCTATCCAAGAATCTCATAAAAGACCCTATCGTATCCGCCTCCACCACCATCACTGGAAGCCCATTCCACTCACTCACCACTCTCTGCATAAAAGACTTACCCCTAACATCTCCTCTGCACCTACTTCCAGGCACATTAAAACTGTGCCTTCTCATGTTAGCCATTTCAGCCTTGAGAAAAAGCCTCTGACTATCCACACAATCAATGCCTTTCATCATCTTATACGCCTCTATCAGGTCACTTCTCATCCTCTGTCGCTCAAAGGGGAAAGGCCAGGTTCACTCAACCTATTCTCATAAGGCATGCTCCCCAATCCAGGCAACATCCTTGTAAAACTCCTCTGCACCCTTTCTATAGTTTCCACATCCTTCCTGTAGTGAGGTGACCAGAACTGAGCACAGTACTCTAAGTGGGATCTGATCAGTCCAGGACCCTATATAGCTGTAACATTACCTCTTGGCTCTTGAACTCAATCCCATGGTTGATGAAGGCCAATACACCACTTGCCTTCATAACCACACAGTCAACCTGCGCAGCAGCTTTGAGTGTCCTATGGACTTGGACCCCAAGATCCCTCGGATCCTCCACACTGCCAAGAGTCTTACCTTGAATACTATATTCTGCCAACATATTTGACCTACCAAAATGAATCACCTCATATTTATCTGGGATGAACTCCACCTGCCACTTCTCAGCCCAGCTTTGCATCCTATCGATTCCCCACTGTAAACTCTGACAGCCCTCCACACTATCCACAACACCCCTAACCTTTGTGTCATCAGCAAATTTACAAACCCATCCCTCCACTTCCTCAGCCAGGTCATTTATAAAAATCACGAAGAAAAGAAGTCCCAGAATAGATCCCTGAGGCACACTGCTGGTCACCAACCTCCATGTAGAACATGACTTGTCTACAACAAGTATACTGTAGCTTGACATAACCTGGTTCACTGAATCAAAAGCATGCAACAAATTCCAATGTTTTTTAAACAAACCTATAAAATTCGTAGCTATAACTTTAAAATAAGTTTTTTCCCTTTGTTCAGACTCTTAAGACTTTCTAGTTTGCCTGCTCCTTTAACATGCTTCTGGATCTCTGCAATTTTCATTTGTCAGTAGTATACTTTACCTCACATGTATAGGCTTGACTTTTCCAGATTTGTAAGGCTTAATATTTGTTAACATTGGGTTCTGACATGTTTTTCTCTTTTTTTAAAAACACTTATTATATCTCATTGAGAAATAACCTATCATGTGTAGAAATTCTTTCTGAGTAAGTGGTTTACAAAGTGCTTGGGTGCCTTCCAATTGAGAGAGATCCAGGGTTGGTTCTCTACTACAAATGCAAATTCTTAAGTTATTATAAACAAGCCATGTACTCCACTACAACATTTATTTGCCATTATTTATTTCTATGTGTGGAATCATATTGAATAAAAATAATGGGATTGTTCAACTTATCAAAGTAGACAGAAAAAATATTGTAGCCATGTTATGTCCAGAGCCTGCAATTAAACTGATCTCTACAACCATTCAGAAATACTACTGAACAGTAACCATCTTAAAACCTTTTCTCCTGCTACTATTTGTAGTAGAGAACATCTGAAGAAAGAAGAGGCCTGTGTATGATTTTTTGTGTCACCAGTAGAAAAGGTCATCAGGAATGACAGCTGAATCTTGATCAGCTGCGTAAATAGGTCAAGGAACAGCAAATGGATTTTTAATTCAGATACAGGAAGTTCAAGGAGTTACATTTTAAGAAGACATATGACAGTAGGACTGTCAAGCAAGTGGCAGGGCCTTACAATAGAGAGACCAAGGAGATGCAGATATACGTTTCCCTGAAAGTGTCATCTTGGGTTGATAGGGTGGTAAAGACAGCTCTTTTGGCACCATTGCTTTCATCAGGGCTTTATGCATTGTAGTTAGGATGTTATGTTGCACACATATAAGAAGACAGTGAGGCCTCATTTGGATTAGTGTGTTCAGTTTGGGTCACCATGATCTCGCAAGGATGGGATTAATCTGGAAACAATTCAGAGGAGATTTACAAGAGTGTTGCCAGGATTTAGGAGTATGAATTATGGAGAGGGGGAAATAGGCTGGAACTTCATTCAGTGGAGCATTAGAGAATGAATATAAGATCAAGAGTGTCATATAAAGGACGAATTTTGTTAATCTTTTCCCCAGTGCTAATGAATCAAGAACAAGACGACTTGGGTTTAGCAAGAGAGCAGAGAGATTTAATAGGAACATAGAGGGGGAGGGCAACTTTTTCACCCATATATTGGCCCATATACTTCCAGAAGGAGAACAATGAGGCAGATACAGTAATAACATTTAAAACACACTTGGACCGGTACATGAATTGGAAAGTTACTGAGGAAAAATGAGCCAAATGCAAGCTAATATAGGATTTTAGTCAGCATAGTCACCAGCTGGGCCAAACAGCCCTTTTCTCTGTTGTGTGACTCTCTAACTATGCTTGTCTGTATCTATTAAATGCCTTTATTTTAAAGACCTTAATTAGGTCATTCCTCAATCTTTAAACAAAAAAAACACATTTGTATAATGATGAATATGATACAGAGAGCTTACTTTGAAAGTTAAACCTAAGTATATAGAAGAAAAAGCAATATTGTATTGTTGGCCATGGAAGAATTACAATATGGAAGAAAATATTGAGCAAAGGCAATGAAAGTGGGCAAACCAATTGTCTTTGTTCTTGCCATGTGGTTGAAGGAATGGAGGCTGCCATTTTGAGCAGTTGCTCAGTAACCTCCATTCTGTGAGCTGTCCTGCGAACTGGTTTAAAGTGCTTTAAAGTGGACATAATGATGCTCCTAATAATCTGCTGATCTAGACATCATTTCCAAATAAGAAGTTATTTGTGAGTTGTTCTTTAGTATTATAGAGCATGTAGATTTATGAATAGGGGTGTCTGTATCAACGATGAGAAACCTGAGCCTAACAATTAGTTTATCTGCAAAGAGATATCAATTCCAAGCTGTTACTTGCGAGGAGGGCAATAAAATGGTACTGGCTTAGACCAGTTTCAATGGGAAGCTGACACTTATATTAATCAGATAGGCTAGAGACAACAAGATTGAAACACGGCATTTGAATTGCTAAAGAATGTATAAGAATAAAAGGCTTCAAATGCAAAGTAGTGAGAACTCCAGAGACTAACTATCACAAAGTCAAACTAAGAGCAGAAAATGCAGAAGTACTCAGCAGGCCAAGCAGCATCTGAGGAACGAGATGATGTTTCATATGAACCAGAAAAATGTAGTAAGTTGACGAGAAGAGATAGGGGTGGAATAAATAAAGGAGATGTCTGTAAAGTATAGACCAGGAGAAACTGGATTATCCAGTCAGCTGAGAAAAGGTGGTGAGACCTTGTTGAATGCAATCTGTCTGGTTGGAGGATATGTTAATATAAGATGAATGAGAAAATGAAGAAATTGTAACTTTGTGGTGCAAAATGGTTTAATTACTGGAAATCTGAAATAATAATAGAATTTATTGCAGACCAGCGTGAGGAGTTAAAGTTTGGGAGTACAAACCAGGGTAGGACTTACATGGTGAATGTTAGGGTACTGAGGTGTGCAGAACAGAGGGATATGTAAATACAGATATAATCCATTGAAGGTGATGCTACAAGTAGATAGAGTTGTAAGGACAACTTCGGGCACGTTGGCTTTTATAAATTAGAGTACTGAGAGGTTGGGATGTTATGTTGAAGTTGTATAAGATGTTGCTAATTTGTTGTATTGTGTTCGGTTCTGGTCATCTACCTACAGGATAAGATATCAATAAGTTTGAAAGAGTACAGAGAAAATTTACAAGATTGTTGCCAAGGTTTGAGGAACTGAGTTCTAGAGAAAGGTTGAAAAGGTCAGGAATTTATTCTTTGGCGTGTAGGAGGATGAGGGGAGATTTGATAAGGTATACAAAATTATGAGGGGTACAAATGGGATCAATCAGACAAGCTTTTTCCACTGAGATTGGGTGACCCTAGAACTAGAGGTTATGTTAAGAGTGAAAGCTGAAATATTTAACAGAACCTGAGGGGAAATTCTTCGCTCAGAGGGTGGTGTGTGTGGAGTGGTAGATGAGGGTTCGATTTCAGCTTTTAAGAGGAATTTGGAAAAGGACATGGATGGGAGGGGTACGGAAGTCTATGATCCGGCTGCAGATTGATGGGACTGGCTGGAATAATAGTCAGCATGGACTAGATGCGGTGAAAGACCTCTTTCTGTGCAGTAGTGCTCTGACTCCAAACAAGAATGTAGGAATTGCCCAGTTGGTCTGACAGTAACCATAGAGAGAACAAATGATTATTGTAACAACCAGTAACCGGAAGAATTAAATACTTTGAATATGCTTAGCTATTTATAAAACAGCTTACTGATCCAAAAAACAGATCATGCTGCAGACCAGCAAGCCATTCTGTAGAGAACTGTCAGCAAGTTGCAGCATATGTGTCAGTTTTCTCTGACATGGAAACGAAGAAGGGCTGGAGGTGGAAAGGTGTCCATTCTCAACTACCACTCCACTGCTGCATCGGTGATGAAAATCAAATTAATTTAATAACAACACAAACAAAATGTTTGAGGAACAGCAAGTCAGGCAGGATTATGTCGTATATTTAATATTTCAGTAACATCTGAGTAATACTGTAAATGCTTTGTTTGATTGACCAGTTTTTGTGTTTAAATAATTCATTACGGGTTATATGTAGAAGTTATATGCCATTGTGTCATAAGTGTGTTGCTCACTACGGTATAGAACTAAGTAGAGCTGCTATTTCCGGCTTTCAATCATTTTACAAAATGACTTTGAATGGCAGTTAAGAGATGCTAAACTGAAGCCTGCATATACTGAACCAATTAGCCGCATTTGGCTTGTATGTGGTAAAAACAGAAGGGCCAGCATTGTGGAGTCATGGTTGTTTGAGACAAGTATAACTCAACTGGAGATCAATCCACTAATTTCAGGCCACATCCTCTGCAATAGAGTCAACTAAAAACAAATTAAGAAAGGTACTGGATGGTGCCACAGCAATGTTCAAGGATGGCATTGGAAAACTCAAACATATCAAAGGTAAAATAGTGTTAAGTGAAAATGCCACACCCATATTTTACAAAGCCTGTCTTTGACCACTAACCTTCCCAGCATCCAGGACACTTTCAAAAGGAGACGCCTCAGAAAGATGGCATCTATCATTAAGGACCCCCATCATCCAGGGCATGCCTCCTTTGCATTTCCTCCATAAAGGGGGAGGTGCAAGAGACTGAAGGCACATGCCCACTACTTCAGCAACAGGTTTTCCCTCCACCAATGGATTTGTGAACGGATAATGAACCCGTGAACACTACCTTGCTAATGCTTTGCTTTTTTCTTGCTCTCCTTTTGCACTACTTATTTATTTCATATATATATTGATTGTAATTTATAGCTTTTTTAATGATGTTTCACAATGTACTGCTGCTACAAAACAACAAAATTCACAACATATGCCAGTGATATTAAACCTGATTCTCATTCTGAGTGCTGCAGCTATATCTGCAATGTACATACAATGGCCGTGCGATAGCTGTGGAGAGCAGTGTTCTTCAGCATCCTCCTCCAAGTATACAGTGTATAGGTCTGTGCCCACCAGACCTATAGTTAATGTTATAACCTAAAAAGTCCTTAACCATAAGTAATATGTAATTCCATTCACTTCTATACACAGCAATACGATGGAAGTGCCTACACCATGTCTAGAACTGGGCCAATGGTTCAACATCAGACTTGGTGGGACCCGGGCTGAAGAATGAGATAAATAACACAGTCTAAAACGAGCGTTGGATTTAGGCCCTTTATCCAAGGCTCTACCTAGACCTTTTGATCCCTGGGCTCAGATCAGCCTAGTCTCTGGGACTCAGGCCTCTAGCCCCATTCCCTGTCTCATCCTTTTGGTCCAGGTCCAGTCTGTTGGGTCCTTGCTCTGTAGGTTTCTGGCCTTAAGCTCCAGATTGAAACTGGTTCCAGTCTGTAGTCTCTGGCCCCTTAATTTGTTTAGTACTACTACATCTAATAATCATAATGCTGCTAAGTAGCTTGACTGCCTTGTATCAAGATAGAAAACACCATATTTCTCCAAGCAGCCTGCTTTATTCTGATATTTGTCTTCTGTTTTGGTTAAGGACATGAAAAATATTCAAAATAATGACTTTTATTTGTTAAGGTCCAGGATCGAAATACTATTGTATTGTTCACTGAAAATGCACAACTCCAGATCCAGTATTAGAACATAGAATGAGATTAATAAAGCATACTATAGGCCCTTGAATAGTTTAATAGTTCCACTTAATATCAGAGAACGTATACAATACACGACTTGAAAATCTTATTCTCCGCAGACATCCTCGAATCAGAAAAAAACCTCCAAAAAATGAATGACAGAAAAAAAATGTAAGAACCCCAAAGACCCCGACCCCCTCCCATGCACAAGCAGCAGCAAAAATATCACCCCTCCCCCTCCCCCCCCACCCACGTATTCTGGCATGAAGTATCAGAATTCCCACCACTCACCATGCAAGCGACTGCAAAGCTCCCAAAGAGAGACCATGGTCTACAGCCCATCAAAAACTAATTGTTCACTCCAATGCTTTGACATCCCACAGGCTCTCTCTCTTACTAGCAAGGAGAGAGAGATATCGCTCCTTCCACAGCGAGAGGGGTGACAAACAGTAACTATTTCAATGTTACAGTCAGTCTGAAGCATTGTTTTTTTTTTTATTTTGAGATCCCTGACTTGGGAATTGGCAGCAAACTGAGAGAGAGATAGAGAGAGACAGAGACAGAGAGAGACAGAGACAAACAGAGGGAGAGAGGGAAATGGAGAGAGGGAGAGGGAGAGGAGAGGGAAAGGGGAGGGAGAGGGGGAGGGAGAGGGAGAGGGAGGGAGAGGGAGGGTGGGGAGAAAGAGAGAGAGATTTGTGGGGGGAATCGATCCCAAGTGCAGAGCTCTGTGCAAGGCCCTGAAGGAGCCCAACCTCAGGCATCATCTGGACATACCCAAACGTGGCCAATTGGTGAGCTCCAAGTATGGGAACACAGCACTTTGCCCTCCTTTTATTCTATCATCCATGTGCCTATCTAAGAGTCTTTTAAATGTTTTTTGGTATCCCAAATAGTTTGAGGATACCAAAAGTTCTTTGTCCAGATATATATAAAATTAAAATAGAACAAAGAATGGATATTGAACTGCTGGAAAATGAATTTGGAGAGGTAGTAATGAAGGACAAAGAAATAGCAGATGAACTCAACAAGTATTCTGCATCAGTCTTCACGGCAGAAGACACCAGCAGGCAGTATACCTGAAATTCAGGAACATCAGGGAGCAGAAGTGAGTGTGGTTGCTACAGATTAAAAGAATAGGGAAAAGGAATGGATGGTCATGCACTTTGTTAGAAAGAATAAACAGCATATACTATTGTCTAAACGGTGAGCAAATTCAGAAATCAGGTGTGCATAGAGACTTGGGAGACTTTGTGCAAGACTCCTGAAAGGTTAACGTACAAGTTCAGTCAGTGTTAGGGAAGACAAATGCAATGTTAGCATTCATTTTGAGAGGACTACTATAAAAATAAGGATGTTACGCTGAAGCTTCATAAGACATTGTTCAGGCTGCATTTGGAACATTATGAGCAAATTTGGGCTCCTTATCTGAGACTGGATGTGCCGGCATTGAAGAGGATCCAGAGGAGGTTCATAAAAATGATCTCAGGAATGAAAGGCTACAGTACAACATTTGATGACCCTGTACTCGCTGGAGTTTCAAGTCCAAGTTAATTACCAATCAACCATACACATGAATACAGTCAAACAAAACTGTGTTCCTCTGGGGTCAAGGTGCAAAGCACTGTACCAACAGCCACACATAGCACAAGTAACATGTATAATTATGACAGCAGTAAAACATAAAGTCAGAAAGTATAGAACTATTGAATATTGAACAGCCTAGATAGAGTGGACATGGAGAGGATATTTTAGTAGTAGGGGGTCTAGGACCAGAGGGCACAGCCTCAGAATAAAAAGGTGTCCCTTTAAAACAGTGACGAGGAAAAATGGCCTACTTCTGTTCTATGCCGTTGGTCTTTTGGTATCCGCCTCTACCACCACACCTGGCAGTGCATTCAATGCACCCACCTCTCTCTGGAAATGTCTGCTCCTGACATCACATATGACCGTAAGATATAGGAGCAGAATTAGGCCATTTGGCCCATTGAGTCTACTCTACCAGGAAATGGCTGATTCATTTCCTTTTCATCTGCAATCTTCTTCCTTCTCCTTGTATCCGTTCATGCTCTGACTAATCAAGAATCTATCAACTTCTGCCTTAAATATACCAATTGACTTAGCCTCCACAGCCCGTGGCAGTGAATTCCACAGATTCACCACACTTAGGCTACAGAACATCCTACTCATCTCCATTCTCAATGAATGTCCCTCGATTTTGCAGGTCCATCCTCTGCTCTTACACTCCCCACCTATAGGAAACATTCTGTCCATATTCACTCTTTTGAGACTTTTCAGCATTTGATAGGTTTCAATGAGATCCCCCCTTCATTCTCCCGAATTCCAGTGAGTACAAGTCCAGAGCCATCAAACATCCTCATATGATAAGCCTTTCAATCTGGAATTATTTTTGTGAACCTCCTGTGAATCTTCTCCAATATCAGCATTACCTTTCTTAGATAAGATGCCCAAAACTGCTCACAAAACTCCAAGTGAGGTGTCACTAGTGCTTTAAAAAGACTCAATATGGCTAGTAACTTTCCTGTAATACTGAGGCTACTTAACATCGACTGTACCTCTTCCTAGAGATGCTGCCTGGCCTGCTGCGTTCCCCAGCAACTTTTATGTGTGTTGCTTGAAATTCCAGCATCTGCAGATTTCCTCGTGTTTGCCTCATGTGTAGCACCTTGTCAAAGACCTTCTGGAAATCTAAGTACACAACACCCACTGATTCTTCTTTGCCTGTCATGCTTTCTTCAAAGAATTCCAACAGATTTGTCAGGTAAGATTTTCCCTCAAGGAAACCATAGAAGGAAACCTCAAGGACCTCAGCCTATTTTGTTATATGCATCCAAATCCCCAAAACCACATCCTTAACATACGACTCCAACATCTTCCCAACCACTGAGACCTGACATTCTTCCATCTCTGTCCCTTCATGAAGAATGGAGTGACATTTGCAATATTCCAGTTCTCCGGAACCATGCCAAAATCTATCGATTCTTGAGAGATCATTACTAATGCCTCCACAATCTCTTCAGCCACCCCTTTCAGAACCCTGGGGTGTAGGCCCTCAGCTGCCAACAGCGGGAATGCAAGAGGGATGTTTGAGAGCAACAGGCCCTTCAGCCGCCAAGACAATCCCATTGAAGTGGAAAAATGATGTAGTGATCCCAGATCAGAGCAAGCAACTTGAACGTTGGGTAGAGCACTACCTAGAGCTGTATGCAACCCGGAACATGCTGCCCTGGGGACACTGCCTGACTTGCCAGTCATGGAAGAGCTTGATGCATTTTCATCCATGGAAGAGCTCAGCAAGTCCATCGACTGTCTCAGCAGTGGGAAAGCCCCAGCCTCCGAAGTCTTGAAGAGTGAGAAATCTGCCTTGCTGCATCATCTTCATGAGTTTCTGTGCCTTTGCTGGGTAAAAGGTCACGTCCTCCAAGATATGCGAGATTCCAACCTTGTCACATTGCACAAAAACAAGAGCGACCGTAGTGATTGTAACAACTACTGTGACATCTCTCTCCTTATTATTACAGAGAAAGTGTCATCTTGGCATGACTTCAGAACCTTGCATCCAGAGTCTACCCAGAGACCCAGTGTGGGTTCAGTCAGACGTTGGACATAATCTTCTCACTGGGCCAGCTGCAGGAGAAGTGTTGAGAGCAGCAGAAGCCACTGTACACAGACTTCAATGATTTGACCAAGGCATTCGACCCTGTCAGCAGAAGCGGACTCTTCAAACTCCTGCTAAAGATTCGCTGCCCTCAAGTCTGCACAGCATCACATCACATCATCCTTCCATAAGGACAGACTTCTGATGCCTTCTCTGTGAGCAGTAGAGTGAAACAAGGTTGTGTCCCGGCACTGACCCTCCTTGGAATCTTCCTCTCCAGGCTCCTTCACTATGCTTTCGTAGACGGCACTGAAGACGCCTACCTTCACAGAAGAGTTGATAGCAATCTGTTCAACATTGCTTGCTTGCATTCCAAGACCAGAGTTAGGACAGCCCTCATCCACGAAATGCTGTTTGCAGATGATGCAGCATTGACATCACACACTAAAGGCAGATTTCAACAACTGATTACTGCTTCGCCCATGCCTGCAAGGAGTTTGGATGTTAATTATCAGTCTGAAGAAGACAAACATCATGGCCCAGGGTGCAGAATCTCCCCCAAACATCACCATTGATGGTTGCTCTCTTGATGTAGTTGATTCGTTCACCTACCTTGGGTCGATCATCACCAGCTCCCTGTGTCTCAAAGCGGAGCCAAAGCTGCAGCTGTCATGACCAGACTGAACAAGAGAGTGTGGAACAACAGACAGCTGATGAAGAGGACCAAGCTGCATGTGTATCAGGAGTGCATACTCAGCATGCTCCTCGACACCAGTGAGGTTTGGACGCCATACATCAGCCAAGAGAAGAGGCTAAACTCATTCCATGTATGTTGCCTTTGGCACATCTTGCACTTCTGGCAGGACAGAAACACCAACACAGAGGTTCAGTAGTGGGCTAACACCTCCAGCATCGATGCACTACTCAGCCACATACACCTCAGATGGTTGGGCCATGTTAAATGGATGCACCAGGGAAAGGTAAACCATATAGGCACTGATACACTGTTGCAATATAACTTTACAAGAAATATTAATACACAAAAAGAAGTTAGTACAAACAGTGCAGTTTAGATATAAAATAACAAGGTAATATAATAGTATACTAATTTTCATACATGTCAATAAGGAAAAGGAAAATAAAAACCCAAAAAACCCCCCAAATAAAACCCACCGTGCAACTAATCAAAAAAGCAAAGCAAAGCAATGGGCTAACTAGGTATCAAGTAGAGTTAAACAACTTAAAACAATCATGTCCTCAAACCCGACCTCCATTAAAAATAGTTAAAAAACAAGAAGGGAATATGAATATGGACAGAGAAAGAAAAAAAATTACATTAAATGAAAATGTTGAATAAAAGATCTCCAAGTCTGTTCAAATTTAACTGAAGAATCATAAAGATTACTTCTAATTTTTTCCAAATTTAAACATAGTATCGTCTGGGAAAACCAAAAGAACGTAGTTGCAGCATTAATCTCCTTCCAATGTTGTAAAATACATCTTTTTGCCATTAAAGTAAGAAATGCAATCAATCTGCGGGCTGAAAGGGAAAGAGTACTGGAAATTTTAGGTAATCCAAAGATAGCAGTAATAGGATGGGGAGAAATATCTATATTCAATACCTTTGAAATAATATTAAAAATGCCTTTCCAAAAAGTTTCCAAAGTAGGACAGGCCCAAAACATATGAGTTAAGGAAGCTATCTCCCCATGACATCTGTCACAAAGAGGGTTAATATGAGAATAAAAACGAGCTAATTTATCTTTAGACATATGTGCTCTATGGACAACTTTAAATTGAATTAGAGAGTGTTTAGAACAGATAGAGGAAGTATTGACTAGTTGTAAAATATGTGCCCAGTTATCCCCCGAAATAATAAAACCCAATTCCTTTTCCCAATCTGATTTAATCTTATCGAATGGAGCTTTCCTAAGTTTCATAATAATATTATAAATAATAGCCGTTACACCTTTCTAACATGGGTTAAGGTTAATTATAATATATAAAATATATGTAGGAGGTAGCGACGGAAAGGAAGAGAGTATAGTGCTTAGGAAATTTCTAACTTGGAGA
This sequence comes from Mobula birostris, assembly GCF_030028105.1. Lineage (NCBI taxonomy): Eukaryota > Metazoa > Chordata > Chondrichthyes > Myliobatiformes > Myliobatidae > Mobula > Mobula birostris. The sequence goes on along the minus strand of NC_092392.1, from coordinate 43,386,536 downwards.
TATCTAAAAAAATGTATTCTTGGTAGGTTATATTTGTTAAGAATCCTTTTCTCAACACATATTTTTTTCACTGTTACATTTTAACAGGGGGAATCATTAGTTATTTCCTAATAACTAGCTCAGGAGGATGATGGAGTCTAATGGCGACTCTTTTGCTTGTGTCTTCGGAAACAGATCTATCTCTATCTTTAATATCACTTTTTTTTTCCCTTTCAGAGTCCTTTTGAAGACCCTGACCTGGAATTACATGCTAACTTCAGTTCTTTGCAGGAATGGGACGCACTCGCAGGGTCTCATAACTGGCCGCTATTTGGTATACCAAGGACGCGGTCTAAAAGACTAGGGTGCCGATTTTCGTGACTCTGGAGGCGGGTGGACTCGATGTCGGTGCCACCGCCTGATGCGCCATAGGAGATGAAAGATTGAAAGCATCAAGCTGGCAGCTGGCTGTGTGCCCAGACACCCGAGTTTTTTGGGCACACAGCTCGGAAGAAGTAACACAACAGACTTTTAACATTCAATTGAATTGACTTTATTTCTTACATCCTTCACATACATGATAAGTAAAAACCTTTACGTTACCACTCTGTCTAAATATGCAATGTGCAATCGTAGTAATTTATAATAATTTACAATAAATAGAACAGTCAATTCAAGTCAATGTAACATAGAAATACACTCAAATCAACATGAGTTAATCAATATCTGATGTGACTATCAGCTACTTGAACAGAAAATGCTAAGGAAGTTGTAGAAATTAGTAGTATATCGTAGATTTGGAACAGAGCCCATAACATGGCCGCTGTATCTGGCGCTATCGTGAAATATCGTTAATCAGCGAGTTGTTTGTTATGTCTTCCCTCTTGCTGTGAAACGGGGATACCTCTTTTTCCCTTATTAGGGAGAGAGGTATGCTGAATTACCGGATGAATGAGTAGTCTATGGGGTAGTACAATTCTGTGTCTTTACTGATGCTTTGCTGCACACTTGAGTGCTCGGTGGACAGCACCGATGCTTTTTTGCTGGTGGGGGAAGGAGGTGGTTGTTCCTTTGCTGCTGCTTATGCGTGGGAGGAGGGAGCTGGGGTGGGGTTTGGGGTACAAACATTTAACTGTCATTCATTCTTTGGGGTATTCCTCTGTTTTCCTGGATGTTTGTGAAGAAAAAGGATTTCAGGGTGTATATTGTATATATTTCTCTGAAATTTTCAGCTTTTGGTGTTGACACTGGCCATGGCTTGCACTTATGGTGATTAAATACCAGAGACAGGTAGTGTCAAAGTTCGCTGGTGTCAACCTCCTTTCACAGTTGTAGAGCCAGTGAAAACGGTTACATTGCAAAGTGGGATATATAACATAAATTACTATCTGGATTGATACAGAAGCTAAAAAAATTGGGGTAAAATTGAGCTTTCCTCCATCAACTGATTAAAACAAACATGTGTGTGTCTAACTGGAAGAGAATAGGTATCTGGTACCACAGAGTTAGAAAAATCTATATCCTCTTGATATTGTTCTCCGCTGAATACTGAATGTGAATTTCCTACCCCCTGTAAAATCTTGAAAATCTTGAAGTTTGTGGATAAGATATTTCCCATCCTCCTACGATATCTCTGGGCACATCTACTTTTTTTCTGCTGTGCTGCCCTATAGCACCAGCTTATGCAATGCATCCAGATGAAGCACCACAGGTGCTCCTTGGTTATGAGGTGGTAAGAGTTGTTCTGCTCATCCATTCAGCCAGTAACACATGTTTAAGTCATGTCCTGAGCCTCCAGGCACCAAACTTCAGGATGAACTGTGCAACGAATGCATTATATTGAACGTAACAAAAAGATGATTCATGTGAATGTACCACAACGGTTGTAAAAGGTTATCCAATTTCAACAATATGTTACGTAACACCTATCATTAAAAGTGTCAAGTGATCTATGGACTATGTACAATGATTATACTTTTGTTATCTGTGCATTAAATCATTGGAAGGAAATACATATAAATAAACCAACAATTAGGATTATACAATAAATATGTAAATCTCAAGTATTGTTGGCAAACTGTGATGAAAAATGAAAGACCAATGTAGTCACACCCACGGAATGAGAAATTCTTCCAAGAAATCACTTGACATGTTGACATTATGCCAAGCATAAAATACGTAGATTCAGAGCATTCTTTTTCACGTGAAAATGCCTTGTATTTGTAGATGTGCCAAGCTCAAATTGTAAAAGAAGAAAATGTGCCCATCCCAGCGACTGTTGTTGAAACAAATCCAAACTATTTATCACAGTTCATATATAACTTTTATAAAGTTGGAAATAATATACAAGACTTTAAAATTTCATGTGTTGAGCTCAAGAATAGTAACTGCAATTTTCTATTATTTCCTATCATGCCTTATATTCTCAAATAATAATATTGGAAAACGTCTCAAAGGATATATCCAGTTTATGTCCCAGTCCTCATGGTTCTGAATACCTAATGGTTTTTTTTTTAGATTATGAAGACACGCAGTCCTCTTTTATTGTCATTTAGTAATGCATTCATTAAGAAATGATACAATATTTCTCCGGTGTGATATCACAGAAACACAAGACAGACCAAGACTGAAAAACTGACAAAAACCACATAATTATAACATATAGTTACAACAGTGCAAACAGGACCGTAACTTGATGAGGAACAAGCCGGGAGCAAAGCAAAGAATTCAAAGTCTCTCGAAAGTCCCACATCTTGCGCAGACAGGAGAAGGAAGAAAAAGCCCCCTGCCATACCTGACCACAGTGCGACTCTGAGTCATCCGAAAACTTCGAGCTCCGACCAGCCCTCTGACACCGAGCACTGAGCACCATCTCTGCCGAACACTTCGACCTCAGCCCCGGTCGCCAGCAGCTGGCAAAGCCGAGGATTTTGGGGTCTTCCCTCCGGAGATTCTCAATCGCACAGTAGCAGCAGCAGCGAATCGAGCATTTCAGAAGCTAATCCAGATGTTCCTCCATGCTGTCACGGCTGTCTCCATCAAATCAGAATTGTGCACGGCATCCTACTTACAAATACGATATAATTTCACCGGAGAGGTTACGCGCGCTGCGTCGCGCTGCCATCTTCTCCTCCTCCCTCTTCAGGGTTGACTCCTCAAACCCTACATACTCCTCAGAAGAGGTGCATTCAACTTTCTTTGTACCATCAGATTAAATTTATGATCAAGTCAAGTTTATTGTCATTTAACTATATACATATATACTGTCAAATGAGATGTTTCTCTGAACTATGAAGCACAGTAGTATACGTAGCATAAAATAATTTATGAAAGTAAGGATAGAATTAACAGATGAGTTACGCATAAATAAATTAAAGTGCATAAATCAAATATTGTGAGATACAGAACAGATTAACTGATGACACTTCAAATACGATGCAGCAGAGAGCACAGAAGCCTAATGGCCTGGGGAAGAAACTGTTTCTCATCCTGACCGTTCCTGTTTTTATGTATCAGAGTCTCCTGCCTGATGATAAAAAGACAAAGAGGATGCTGGATGGATGGGTGGGATTCTTGATAATACTAAGGGCTCTACATACGCAGTGCTCCTGATAAGTGTCCCCAGTGGATGATAGGGAGACTCCTCTGATCTTCTGAGCCATTCTCACAGTTCTTTGTAGGAACTTGCAGTCCGATGCTTGGCTGCTCCCATGCCAGATGGAAATCAGCCAGTCAGGTGGGGAGGGGGGTCTCAGTTGCTTGCATCATTCTCTTTAGCAAGTGGAGATGTTGCTGTGCCTTCTCTTTCAGGGAGGTGATATTAAGGGACCCGGTGAGGTCATCGGTGATGTGAATTCCCAGGACCTTGGTGCACTTAACTCTCTTTATGGAGTAGTCAAGCATTCGCAGAGGGGGATATTTCGTCCGCACCTTCCTGAAGTCCACAACATTTTCCTTTGTCTTCTCCACATTCAGGCTTGGGTTGTTCTCACACCAATCCACCAGCTGCTCCACTTCCTTTTTTGTACTCTGACTCATCGTTGTTGATGAGGCCAACCGCTGCATCATCTGTATAATCTTTCCTTGGTTTAGGAGAGAAGATCATGGTCCTATACAACCTATTCTGTTCATTCTCAGTTAAAATGGTTAACTTTTCTTCCATCAACAACAACATTGAATATAGAGTCATAGAGATATACATTACAGAAACAGACCCTTCAGCTAGCTGACCATCACTTGCACTAGTCCTGCATTTTTTATTCTCTCCATATTCTAGCCAAATCTCCTTACTCATCCACACACTAAGGGAATTCACAATGGCCAATCAGCCTATCAAATCATATGTTTCTGGGATGTGGAGGAAAGGGGAGTTCTTGTAAACCCATGAGAATGTGACAACTCTACGGAAACAACACCCAAAGTTAGGATTAAACCTTTGTGCCGGCACCATGAGGCGTTACCAGCGCTGCCACCCTAGTATGTCGTAACTTGAAACATTGATTCAACTACTGATCATACAACACTAGCAAAGTTTCTTTGCCTGTGAACCAATGCTTTTCTTTCTCCAAGTAGGTAGTCTTGGTTTGTCCTCGCCCCCACTTATTAACTTTATCATGAAGGTCATGCGCTTATAATGAAGCCACTAATTGGAGATACACTCCACAGAACTTTGTAACAGTTCAACTATTCCAGGATTGCTGTCAGATTTCAGATCATGCATTCTTAAGAAAGTTATTATATAAGATGGCCAAACAACCATGACAGATCGAGGATAGCAGATAACAAACAATACGGTTGTATCCATCAGTTATTGTCTTGGTTATTTTTGTGTGTTGGTGAAGGTTTTAAGCCAAAACTGTTAAATGGGTCTACCTTTAAAAGCTCTCCCTCTTACTTTCCTTTCCAATTTGCTCTTTTGTGCTGCCTGTTTTAATGGATAGCAAATATCCAAATCTATCACTGATTTAGAGAGACAGCTCAACTTATTCTTCCAATTCTAAAAACATAGGTGGCAAAGTGGAATGAATATACAGGCATATCCCAGTTAACTAACTTGCCTATTTGGGTACTTCTGTAATTTCTGAAAGCTTAATTAAAACAAGCACATCTGAAAAGCATCAGATCATTTAATCAACTCTGTCGTGCTCCAACGAGCAGGACATATGAAGGCACTCGAGAATTTGTACAGCACTCTTCCAAGGCTGTTCTGACATTGCCAAGGAAATTGGTTGGCAATGAATTGCTTCCCAACGCATGTAGAAATGTGTAAGAGGCAAATAGCCTCCTCACCAATCTTGGACTCATAAAAGACCCCTAATGCCTTTGCAAGGTACAACAATTATAAAATAATTAAATGATGTTTGTTTTATGGGAAGGTTGTCAAGATTTTTATATCCATTCTCCTTGCAATAAAAAATAATGTTGCCAAATTTCCTAATCACTCATTCTATTTGCATAGAAGAATTTTGTGAAATATTCACTAGGACATCCAGGTACTTCTACATCTTAAGGACTCTTTAATATCCCACCAATTTTTTCACCCCCCCCCACAAACCCCACCAAAATGAATGGACAGTTTTAACATCTCACTCGCATTGTATTCCATTTGCCAGATATTTGTCCAATTACTTAACCTGTCTATATCTCTTTGTGGCTTCCATCTGTCCGCTTCTCAACTATGTTTCTTAGTGTAATCAGCAACTACAACAAATTTACCTTTCATGTCTTCATCCAAGTACTTAATTCAACCAGTCCCATGTCGTAAGTGATCCCACACCACTCTGCAGCATGGTTCATCACATTGGTGGAGACTGTAGCACGTATCTGTGTGATGACTTATGTGAAAGGGCTACAACAAGTTGCTGGGTACCCAGTAATGCTGTTGAAATATTGCTGATTAATAACTGACATTGGCAGGTATAGAAAACAATGTGAATATGGAACACCACTGATCCATTCAGAGATATTTCCTTCCTGATCTGCTGAAGTCTTTATTTTATTTTAACTTTCGTTCTTCGGTTTCGGCCTTTTAGGGTGTGTAGTATCTCAAGGGCAAGAGAAAGTTCAGTCCATGTGTAAGCTTTTGATTGTCATATCTCTCAGATCTACTTCAGAAATTTTAGGTTGACAAAGCAGTACTAAGCCCCGTTGAAAAGTGACCAGAGGCAAGTCAAGCTGACAAATACATATGACTCAGAAATAGTTTGTCAATGATCTTGAACCCATTAAGCAAATACACTAAAATGATAACTAAATTACATAACTGCCTGCAAGCAATATTTTGTTTTCTTTCGCAATAAGTATGGGTAAAAATTAAACCTAATAACAAAACAATCTTTAATATGTTAATAGTTTTTGTGTAATGGTGAATTACTTTGACTTTGAGATGCATTCCTATTTCTCTAATACAACTCTAGTTATCAGTAAGTCCTGAAGAAGGGTCTTGGCCCAAAACATCGACTGTTTACTGCCAATGAGGCATCAACTGTTTTGTCTTCAGCACTCCTATCTCCTCTTCAAATGTTTTCCCTTCCGAACGCACTGTCTTCCACTTTCTCTGCGTCAATCCCAACCTCACCATCAAACCCGCAGATAAGGGGGGGTACTGTTGTCATGTGGCACACTGGCTGCTACCTTGCTGAGGTCTGGTGGCAACTTTCAGACACCTTCTTATACCTACCCCTTGAAAGAGGACCATTAGAAACTGCCTCCGACACCATTGCTAACCTAGACAACTCTGGAGATCTTCCATTCACCACCAACTAGGTCATAGTTTCCTTATACTGCACTGTTCACTTGTACTTTCTACCCAAGATCCACAAACTGGACTGCCCAGATAGACTTATTGTCTCTGCCTGGTCCTGCCCCACTGAACCTGTGCCCTCAGACATCATTCCCTTTGGTTCAGTCCCTTCCCATCAACATCTGCGACACTTCTCATGCCCATGATGTCCTCAGAAACTTTCAATTCCTTGGCCCTGCTGTCTCATCTTCACCATGGATGTTCAGTCTCTATACACTTCTATCCTCCATCAAGAAGACCTCAAAGCTCTTCACTTCTTTCTTAACTAAAGAACCAACCGATTCCTCTCCACCACCACCCTTCTCCATCTAGGTAGCCTCCAACTTGATGGCATGAATATCGATTTCTCCTTCCGGTTAAAAGAAAAATTCCCTCCCCTCCCCTCCCCTCCCCTCCTCCTCCCCTCCTCCTCTCCCACTCTGACCTTTAACCTCTTCTTACCTGTCTAATATGATCCCCTGGGTCCTCTCCTCCTTCCCTTTCTCCTTTGGTCCACTCTCTTCTCCTGTCAGATTTCTTCTTTCTAACCCTTAACTTTTCCCACCCACCTGGCTCCACCAATCTCCTTCCAGCTAGCCTCCTTCCCTTTCCCCACCGTTTTACTCCGACATCTTCTCCCTTCTTTTCCAGTCCTGAAGAAGGGTCTTGGACCGAAACATGAACTGTTTGTTCATTTCGATGAATGCTTCCTGACCTGGAGAGTTCCTCCAGCATTTTGTGTGTGTTACTTCTAATTATTTGTTTTTGTTTTGCTCTCTTTTTCTGTGAAGCAGGCTTTGTGCCACTACAAAAATGCAAAATAGGATGGACTAGATCAGACAAGTTGGCTGAAAATTAGGCATCCCTGAGGCACTGTGGCCATTAGCAGCAGCAAAAGTTTACATCACACAATGTGTAAGCTTGTAATTTGACATACTGTTGTCAAAACTTTTAACCTATTGCTTCAACCCTGGATCAGTAAGCAATGCAGAAGGTCCTATTGAGAGCATCACAAAATACACCATGAAATATTGAGAATGCGTCTTCGTGAAGCTGCAGTACAAGACTATCTGTGTGCTGTGACAAATATGGCATGAAATAGAGTTAAATGATCTCACAACCAGATGATCAGATTGCAAATCTGCAGTCCCACCTCATCTAGTCATGAATGGTAGTAGACCATTCTTAGAACATAAGTAATAGGAGTAAGCAGCTCCAACCACATCTCTATCCTCAACTATAGTAGGGCATTATTCATTAATACTCTGCCAGCACGTTTCCAGTTTGCTTTTCACCAGGATCATGCAGTTCCAGACACGATCACAATCTTTGTCCAAATGTAGGTATCAAGATCACAGCTCAGTTGGTTGTGTTTTTAGGATATGTTTTAGCTTTGTAGGATGGGGTTTAGGGAACAAAGAGGGGAGTTAGGGGTCAGCTTAGAGTTTAGGGCCAAGGATGTGGAGGAATTAAAGAAAGGCCTCTGTTCCATGTTCGGAAGTCAGATGTCAGGCTGGCAGACCAGTGATGACATTTGGAGTCCCATCATTGGTAAGTCTGGAGTTCGGGTGCTCATCCAGATCATCTTGAAGATCGAAACCCAAAGGTCGAAGTCCAGAAGTCAAAGCCCGATGGCCTGAGCCCCATATCTGCGATTCTCTGCAAGTCTACCAGAAAAGTTGAAGGTTCAGTATCAGTGATTCTCCAAGTCTGCTGCAGGCTGGAGGCTGAAGAAAGCCTGCCCTGGGGTTAGAGGACTGTATGTGGGTGAGTGGGTGGGAGGCAGAAAGGAACTGGGTTTTGCTGTTGTTGCTTTATCTGTTTTGTTGTGTTTTGTATTATTCTGCTGAGCATTGAGGGCACACTCTGTTGGTGCCAAAATGTGTGGCAACACTTGCGGGCTGCCTCCAGCACATCCTTGGGCATGCTAGTTCTTCATGCAGATGTATGTTTTGATGTACATGTGATAAATAAATCACATTCTGAAATCTGACCAGAACACTGAATTCTGGGGATGAAATTGGAGTTACTACCCTTGACATCAAGGCACAATTTGACTGGTATCAAGATGTCTTCGTAAAACTAGTCATTGAGATTTAAAGGAAAATAATCTAGTGGGTGGAGTCAGTTCCCTGATCAAAAGTAGGGACGGTCAAAGAAATTTCCTGAGAAGAACATGCTGATGTCACTAGACTTGGATAACATTCAAACATAAGTGATAAGAGTAAAAGAGATTGAATGTTTTTAGGAATGTTGCTTGTAATATTAGGAATCATGCCCTCCATCTACAGTGGCATTGGAACCTTGGAAGAGCAGCATGAAGGAAGCCAATTCTTGCACTTGATTTTGTTGTGGATTTGGTGTGTTAAGGTGAGAAGGATGAAGGCTGGTGATGCGGCTTGGAGTGCTGTTAGGATGTATCAACATAAGACCATAAAGCAAAAGAGAAGAATTAGTCTATTCTACCCTTTGGGTCTGCTCCGCCATTCCGTCATGGCTGATTTATTATGCCTCTCAACCCCATTCTCTTGCCTTCTCCCTGTAACCTTAGATGCTCTGACTTCTGCTTTAAATATACTTAATGACTAGGAATCCACAGCCATCTGTTCAATGAATTCCACAGATTCACTGGCTTCTGGCTAAAGAAATTCCTCCTCATTTCTGTTCTAATTGGATATCCCTCTATTCTAAGACTGTACCATCTGATCTTGGACTCTCTCACGAAAGGAAATATCCTCTCCATATCCACTCCATATGGGCTATTCAATATTCAATAGGTTTTAATGAGATACCCACCCCCCACTCATTCTTCTAAACGCCTGTGAGAACAGGCCTAGAGCCATCAAAAGCTCCTCTCATTTCCAGAATCATTTGCACAAACTTCCTTTGAACCCTCTGCCAATGCCAGCACATATTTTTTCTTAAATAAGAGGACCAAACTTGCTCACACTAATCCAAGTGTGGTCTGAACAATGCCTTATAGCACCCCAGCATTACATCCTTGCTTTTATATTCTAGTCCTTTCAAAATAAATGCCAACATTTCATTTACCTTCCTTACCACTGACTCAATCTGCAAGATGACCTTCAGGAAATCCTGCAAAAGAACTCCAAGTCCCTTTGCATCTCTAATTTTTGAACATTCTCTCTGTGTAGAAAATTGTCTACACCTTTATTCTTTTTACTGAAGTTCATGTCCTCGGACTTACCAACACAGTATTCCATCTGCCATTTCTTTGCCCATTACACTAATCTGTCTTAGACCTTCCACAGCCTCCTTGCTTCCTCAACACTACCTGCCCCTCCAGTTATCTTTGTATCATCTGCAAACTTGGCGACAAAGCCATTAATTCTGTCATCCAAATCATTGACAATACAATGTAAAAAGAAATGGTCCCAACCCCAACCCCTGTGGAAGACCACTAATCACTTGAAGCCAATCAGAAAAGGCTTCCTTCATTCACACTCTTTGCCTCCTGCCAATCACCAATCTTCTATCCATGCTAGTATCTTTCCTGTTTATGTGAAAACCAGCTCTTATGTACAGGTCCCACATTCCCTGGAAGAGTCCAATTATCCAACAAACTGAAGCCCTTCCTCCTACCCCAACTCCTTTGCCACGTGTTAAACTGTATGATCTTCCTATTTCTGGCCTCACTAGCATGTGGCAATCCTGACATCACAACCCTGGAGTTCCTGTCTTTTAACTTAGCACCTAACTCCTTGAGCTCACTTTGCAGAACCTCGTCCTCCTTCCTACCAATGTCATTCACTCCTATGTGGATCACAACCTCTGGATGCTCACCCTCCCACTTAAGAATGCCGAGGACTGGATCTGAGTTGTCTCGGACCCTGGCATCCCAGAGGCAACATACCATCCGTAAATCTTGTTCTCATCCACAGAATCTCCTTTCTGTTCCCCTAACTAATGAACCCCTATCACCACAGCTCACCTCTTCTCACCACACTTCCCTTCTGAGCCACAGAGGTAGACTTGGTGACAGAGACTCAACCATTGTGACTTTCCTTTACTGGATTATTCCCTCTCAACAGTAACCAAAGTGGTATTTCTGCTGTGGGGGATGGCCAGAGGGGTACTCTGCACCACTTTCACCCTCCTGATTGTCACCCAGTTTCCTGTGCCCTGCACCTTGGACATAACTACCTCTCTGTATGTTCTCAGCATGCCAGGTAGCGTCTAGGAAAAGAGTGCATTTGACATTTCAGGCCGATACTCTTTGGCAGGACCAAAACATTGAGTATACTCTTTTCCTATATGCTGCCTGGCCTGCTGAGTTCCTGCAGCATTTTGTGTGCGTTGCTCGGATTTCCAGCATGTTCAGATTTTCTCTTGTGTATCTATGTGTTCAGTCTATTTCCCCCTCAGCCTCCCGAATAGTCCGCAGTTCATCCAGCTCCAGCTCCAACTCTTTAACATGAAATGTCATCCCACTGACTTCAATCTTGTCTTATCATCTGCCTGTCTTTCCTCATAGTCTCACTACCCATGGCATTTACTTGTATACCACCTGCCCCATCCTCAGCCCTAACTCTCCATTCCCATCAGTTGTCTGCTCATTGAATTGAAGCGAGAGGGTGAAGTAAAATGTCTCTGAATTTGGAAGAGAATGTGAAAGATCTTAATGTCACTGTGCTATCTTATCCAAAGCTCAGGTTATGATGCAGCCCATGTGGACCAGTTATGTCAACCACACTCGACTTCATCCAGTTATATCATTTTCTTGGAGAGGCAGAATAAAAATTGTGCAAAATACTTGGAAATGTTTCTCTGCCTCTTGAAAGCATTACAACATGCAACACTAAATCCTGCAGTCTTATTAGCACATATTTTCCACAACTTAAGGTATAGTTTCTTAGCAGGAATTTATTTAGTTTCTCTTTGATAGATTGCACATAGGTTTCCCATTACTTGATGATCTGCTTCAGAGTTTGAGGAATCATCAGCATTTGGAGAAAAGATTCTCCTTGATATTTAATTTAATAAATATTAACTTTAATTAGTCTTTCTAAGCAGATCAAAGACATGACTCTTTAATGAAAGAATCTCAAACAGTTCATTTCTCCAGTGAAAGAAAACTTCAGTTCTTTGAGTACAAATGTACATCCAGATATTTAAGTCAAGGTGTGATTTTGTTCAGTATTTTTTAAGATCTTAAAATTCCTTACAATGTGAGAAACAAAATGGACTATCTGATTTTGCAAGGGTTTGTGCCTTCCAGGTTGTGTTCTTAGTTTTACATGGCACTGTTCCAACAACACATAATGTATTTCACCACTCAAATACTATTTTTCACAAGGCTGTTGGTGCTTTTGCAAGTTTCATAAATTGCCCAATAGCAAAGGCAAGCATTATACTTTAGTGACTCCTACTGCTCTGATGACAGAACTACAGAGACTTGACTTTTTATGTCCTTCTCAATTTTGTTGCTTTTCTTTGATCTTAAGTTTTTTTTTGCAGCTGGAGATGGTATCATCCAGATGTTTTTCAGAAATCAAAAATGGGGCAGAAAACTTGTCAAAGCTGTTTTAACTAAGAAACCAACTTACTCGACTGTAAGCAAGTAACGCCAGTTACTGAGCTTTGATTTGATCCAATCTAAGAAATTCAATTTATTAGCTTGCTGTACCATAGTTGTTGCTTTATAAATATTATTAGCCAAATCTAATACTCATCAAGTAAGTAAAACATTCCTTGCCTATAACAGCACATGTTCTCCCCTTACCCACCTTAACAGCTAAGAAAAGATCTAATGCCATGTGATTTTGGAGAGCTATCTTATGCATTGCAACCATTTTTGTCATCACTTTCTGTAAGGCACCAATAGTGTCACCAACTCTTTCTAAAACTGCAGAAACATCTTAAATTTCTCTTATAGTTTTTGCAACACCATATACTGCGAATAAAGTCATGGAAAATGAGCAGGAAAAACATAACCCAAATATCTAAATCCTAAACATTACATGGGAGGGAGATATATGCTCCATTTCCACACCTAAATTATGTACAAGGGGTGATTAATAAGCTTGTGGCCTAAGGTAGAAGGAGTCAATTTTAGAAAACCTAGGCACATTTATTTTTCCTACATTTACACACTTAGTCCAGCGGTCGTGGAGCATACGGATTCCTTCTTTGTAGAAGTCGGAAACTTGGACCTCCAGAAATGGTCCACAGCAGGGTTGATTGATAAGTTTGTGGCCTAAGGTAGAAGGAAATGAGTTATTAACTTCAAACTTCCTGCATTTTCACTCAAAGAGTTGAATTACACATGTATGTAATGAGAGCTGTATAACTCATCTCCTTCTACCTTAGGCCACAAACTTATCAATCACCCTCACTGTGGACCACCTGAAGGTCCACGACGCTCTCATTACATGCACGTGCAGTTCAACTCTTTGAGTGGTAATGCAGAAAGTTTGAAGTTAATAGCTCATCTCATTCTACCTTAGGCCACAAACTTATCAATCACCCCTGCTGTGGACCACTTCTACGAAGAAGGGATCCGTATGCTCCGCGACTGCTGGACTAAGTGTGTACATGTAGGAGGGGACTATGTTGAAAAATAAATGTGCTAGGTTTTCTAAAATTGACTCATTCTACCTTAGGCCACAAACTTATCAATCACCCCTCGTATTATTCCATGAACTTAAGCCATTTCTTATTGTCTGACATGAACCCTATTGACCTTTTGGTGGATACCAGTAATATAAATTTCAGAATCATTATTCCATTTAGGACAATGTAAAGTATAATTGCACAAACTATGTCCTACTGGGAGGTTACTTTCCAAACTCAAGCAAAAGGCTTTTATAGTGAACGTTTAAAAGGGTTTCATAAACACAAGAGAGTCTGCAGCTGCTGAAGATCCTGAGCATTACACACAAAATACTGGAGGAACTCAGCAAGTCAGGCAGCATCTATGGAGGGGAATAAACAGCAGATGTTTCAGGCCAAGACTCTTCATCAGACTAATGTGCTGAGTTCCTCCAGTATTTTGCGTGTGCCATGCCTGAAGTGACTTAATAGCTTCATCGCAAGCATTGAGCGTAGGTGTTACTGATTTCCCAGGAACAAGTGAGAGTAGGACTTCCGCCTGCAGCTCAAAGGAGTGTTACGTATCCCGTAACTGGGTTGCCAAACCAGCAGAAATGGATCACTCAGTTGGAGTCTGGATTACTAGAACTAAGAAAGTTTTATTAAAGAAACAAGCAACACAGTACTCTAATCAAAAGGATAATAAATGCAACAGTTCAGCAATGATAAACACACATGCACACAGAATTAAGGTAACACGATCAATCAAGCTCTATTGTTGTCTAGGGGTAAATGACCAGTTTCAAAGTGACGCAAAGTTCAGTTCAATTTGGTTCAGTTCAGTTCACAGTAATCGCTGCCGTGGGAGATGGACAGTGGGGGGAAGGAGAGAGAGAGCAAAACGAATGAATATTCAAATGGCTTCCACACAGACCTTCGCAGTCAGCTTTCGGGCGAGCCCTTTGTGATGTCATCTGAGGTCACCGACTGTGACCCCCTCCGTTTCCAGATACGATCATTTCACTGCTGTGAACCTGGCACCCAGGCAAGGGTGGACACACACCAGGTTCCCGCCGATCGTGCCTTTCCACCCTGTACGTCTATGGCTTGATCCCGCGACCAGCCGTCCAAAACTTCCCACCGACTTGTGGGAGACGCACCGCTTCCAGGGTCTCGTTACCTCGGGGTGTCGTGTGTGTCTTGCCTTAGCGAACCTGTCCCTTTTTATCCCCCTGCTGGGGTATCGCCTGTCCATCACTTCAAACAGTTCAGGGTTCAAAGGGGGAGCCGATCTTGACAGCTCTCCTTCCGTTACTCTCTCCAGTCCCTTCATTAACATCTCCAAATGCTGCTCCATTGTTTTCCTTATCTCTCTTTCTCCTGAAGACAGGTGGTAGACCAACTGCTGATCCCACTGGTGCCAGCCCAGGCCAGCTAACATCTTAATTTATGTGTATTCTCGTCACACTTCCCACCTTTAAGGATTTTTACTGGGGTAAAAATTACAAACATGAATACATTATTTGATACACACAAATATACATCTTTATCAGCTATTTGGCTAATACAGCGAATTTGAAGTTGTCAACACCTGACAGACAGTCAGCCATCACATTTTCTGTTCCTTTTATATGTGTTATTAATAATCCCTTAGACCAGGCTCCAACTTAGCAAACTTCATAGTGGCCAAAAACACTGATGAATTGCGATCAATGTAACCTCTCACTGGGTTTCGTCCCGGACCACAATAACAAGGGTCGTCCCATTCCGACTTAGTTTTCTCTCGCAAGGGCTTAGTAGGAGGGGGAGGGGTAGTAACTGCAGAGTTATTGCAAAACTTCCTACAGTACCCCACCATCTCCAAGAGCCTTCTGAGGGCCCTCTTGTCTGTCAGGGTTGGGATGTCAGAGATAGCCCGCACTTCAGCTTGCATCGCTGCCAGCTGCCCCTGTGTCACCACAATTCCCAGATAAGTGACCTTCATGTGGCCGAACTCATTTTTTTCAAGGTTCACTATCAAGCTGGCTTCAGACAGCCATATTACATCGCCAATACACATCTCTGTGTTCGTCAGCCCTTTCGTCACTGAATTACTCATTCTATAGGGCTGTTGCTCACTAGGCTGCCCTAGTGTAACAAACACCACCCAACGTCCCAGTTCTTTGCATCGCCTCGGGACAATCAAACACACGTGTGCGAGTCGTTTAATTACTTCTCCTAAAGAGTCGCTTTGTTGGGGGATTAAGGGAGAGACCTTATCAGCAGAGCTGGCCAAAACAATAGCCTTCTCCCATCTGGTCGATACCATACTCATCTTTGCAAAATGGTTTTTTTCTCTTATCAGGGGGACCCTAGCTTCATTGATTTCTGCGCTAACACTGACTAGATTTGTTAGCATATCAAAAGTCTGTGGCCGTCTCAGTTCACGTCGGCCATAATCAATAACATCCTTCCTCCGCTGCAGCCGGTAAACCTCTTTCATGATTCCACCAACTGTTTCCTCCAGCACCTCAACATGTCCACCGAGGGGTACCTTGTGGGCCAGGTTAAAAATCTCATCCCCATAACTCTTTTGCACCACCCCCCATTCCTCATCTGCGGGTACGGTACTTGGTTTCCCTTTCTTCCTTAGCACTTCCTCCTCCACACAATAGCCTACTGGTTCCCTCGTTAATTCTGCGTCAGAGGGAGCTGTCTCCGCCAAAACCATCAGCCCCTCGTCTCGCTCCTGCACCTGCACAAATTCTTTCCTGGTTAATGCTAAGTCTGTATCAGCTCCCTCACTACCTCTTGTTTCACTACACTCCTTCTTTTCACTTTCTACCCCCTTCTCGTACAAGGCTGGCAGAAACGTCTCAGCTAAATTTACTACCGCAGTCCCGTGATGAACCTGTGAGTCCATGGGCGGGGCCTCAATGCTGGCAGGCTGACCTGTCAGCCTCACTGCTGGGAACACGATTCCCCCGGCGAGGTCATTACTGAGCAAGACTTCCACGCCTTTCATCAGTAATTCGGACCTCACCCTGATCGTGACTAGTCCAGAGACCAGGTTGCTTTGCAAGTGTATCTGGTGCAAAGGGACTGCCTCTGTCCCTTCCCCAATACCTTTGACCTTGACCTCCCCAGTCTGGGTCTCTGAGCTAAACTCTAATACACTCTTCAGTATCAGTGACTGACACGCTCCCGTGTCTCTCCAGATCTGCACTGGAACTGGTTTTAACCCCTCCTTCACTGACACCAATCTGGCCGAGATAAACCTCTTGTGCCCTTCCTGAACTTTGGCAGGCCTGTCCCCTCCTAGCGGTTCATTTACCAGCTCGATACAGCAGGTCAAAATCGCCATTTTTCCTTTTCCTGTCTCCTTCTTTGGGGCAAAGCAGCTGGACGCAAAGTGTCCGACTTTCCCATAATTATAACAGACGACCCCAGGAGACTTCCTACCAGACTGCTCCCGGTCTACCTTATCCTTCTCACTAGTCCCCGACTTACTTTCTGACCTTTCTGGCGGACTCTCCCCGCCGTCCTGACTACCCTTCTGGTAGCCTTTACTCGGGGCAAACTTCATTTTATGCGTCAACGCATACTCATCCGCTAACTTAGCAGTTGCGGCTAACGTGGCTACCTCTTTCTCATCTAGGTAGGGTCTCATACCCTCAGGGACACAACCTTTAAACTGCTCAATCAGGATTAGCTGTAGCAGTCTGTCATAATCCCCCTCTACCCCCTTCGAGGCAACCAATGCTCACAATATGTCTGCATCTCACGGGCAAACTCTAAATACGTGCAGTCCCACTGCTTCCTCGCATTCCGGAACCTCTGCCGGTATGCCTCCGGGACCAACTCATAAATCCTGAGGATGGCCTCTTTCACCACCTCAAACCTCTGGGTATCTTCCGCAGACAAAGCTGAGTAAGCTTGTCGGGCTTTCCCTTTCAGTACACTCTGAAGCAAAACAGCCCGCTTATCCCTCGGCCAGTCCTGACTGGTAGCAACTTTTTCGAAATGGAGAAAGTACAGATCCACGTCGGTATCGTCAAATGGGGGAACCAGCCTAAACTCCTGGGTCGCCCGAAACCCTCTACCTTGGTTCGGCATGGGCCGCTGCTCTGCCCTTATCTTTAACTTCTCCAGCTCGAATTCCCTTTCCCTCTGTTTTTCCTCTCGTTCCAACTGTCTCTCTCTCTCTCTCTCTCTCTCTCCCGCCTTTCTAACTCTTCTCTCTCTAACTGTCTGTCCCTCTCTTTCTCTTCTCGCTCCAACTGCTGTACCCGGAACTCGTGCTCGAGTCTCAATTTTTCAAGCTGCACCTGTACGGTGTCTCCAGCAGGTTTTTCAATAGACACCACCTCCAGCTCCCCTTGGGGAAACACACCTTTACATACATAGTGCTCTACGATGTTTTAAAAGATGGAAGGACATTCAATACCATGCTACTTGTCAAAATAAAACAAAAGGGAGTATTTATTTTTTATTAAATCTAATATTTTATTTATTCAGGAAGACATTGTCTCAGATAATAATGGTAGATTTTTAATTATTAAAGGAACAATTTGTAATAGAAAAATTGTCCTGGTTAATCTATACGGACCTAATGTAGATGATCCTTTTTTTTAAAAAATGTATTTAGTTTATTACCAGAATTAAATGAATATATGCTGCTGATGGGAGGTGACTTCAACTGTTGTTTAAGCCTTTTGATTGACAAGAGTTCAACCAATCAGCAGCTTCCGAGTCTTTTGGCAACACTTATTAATTCCTTTTTAATTGATTATGGTTTGATAGAAATCTGGAGAAACTTATATCCTAATGACAGAGATTATTCTTTTTATTCACATGTTCATAATAAATATTTGAGAATTGATTATTTTATAGCTGATTTCCGATTTTTGCCCAAAGTCCAGAAATGTGAATATGATGTTATTGCAGTCTCGGATCATGCGCCTTTAAGCTTAACTTTTGAGTTAAATGATGTTAGTAAGGTAAACCTGCCTTGGCGCTTTCCAGAAAATTTATTACAAAGTTTGGACTTTGTTAAATTTATAGAGATTCAGATAAAAGATTTCTTTCTTTTTAATAATACGGGAGATGTCTCGAAATTGATTATATGGGACACACTCAAAGCATCTTTGCGAGGTCAGATAATATCTTATTTGGTTAAACTCAAGAAACAGACAAAAATAGAGTTAGATGGAATTTCCAAACTAATTAAAGATCTGGATACTACTTAAGCAGTTTCTCCTAATGTTGATCTATTTAAACAAAGGGTTGAACTTCAATCACAATATAATTTACTATTAACTTATCCTATCGAAAGAAATTTGCTTAAATTAAAAAGTCAATTTTATATGTTTGGAGATAAAAGTAACAAGCTATTAGCATCTCAACTTAAAGTAGTTAGAGCTAAAAGACAGATTTTAAAAATTTGTAAGGGAGCTGGTAGTTAGCTTGTAATTGTGAAGATATTAATAAAATTTTTCAAGACTATTACAGTGAACTCTATAAGTCTCAGTTTCCAGCTGACCCTTCTAATATGTATGCTGTTTTACAAAAGATTGATTTTCCTAGAATATCTGTTGAAGATCAACAAATTCTTGATGCTCCTTTTACTGAAACAGAAATTCAGAAAGCTATTCTTTCAATGCAATCTGGTAAAGCTCCTGGATTGGATGGTTTTACTGTAGGATTTTATAAAAAAATTGAACATTTGCTTACTCCTTATATGTTGGAAATGCTTAAAGATTCTTTTCTGTTAGGAGAGTTACCTTCCAAATTTTATGAAGCTTCTATTTCTTTAATTCTTAAGAAAGATAAAGACCCTACTGATTGTGCTTCATATAGACCTATTTCATTATTAAATGTGGATGCTAAAATTCTTTCAAAAATAATGGCTAATCGGATGGAGAATATACTAGCTAAAATTATTTCTCAGGATCAGACGAGTTTTATAAAAGGCCGTTATTTATCTAACACTTGGAGATTGTTAAATATTATATACTCATACCTCTCTAAGACCCCCCAATGTGTTGTTTCTCTAGATGCTGAAAAGTTTTAGAGAAATTTAGCTTTGGTACTAATTTTAATAAATGGATTAGATTGATATATAAAAGCCCTATTGCTACTGTTACTACTAATAACTGTGGATCCCCCTTTTTCCAACTTTCCCGGGGTACGAGACAAGGATGTCCATTAAGTTCTCTGTTATTTAATTTGATGTTGGAACCTTTGGCTATTGCACTTCGTGAAGCTAAAAATATTCAAGGAATTTCTATAAATGGGACTATCATAGGATCTCCCTTTATGCGGATGATCTTTTGGTTTATGTTTCGAATCCCGAAGAATCTATTCTTAGCTTATAGAAATTATTAAATTAATTTGGATTGTTTTCAGGATATAAATTAAACCTTCATAAAAGTGAATTATTTCCTTTAAATGGTTCTGCTTGTATATATGATGACATTCCTCTAAAAGTTACGGATTCTTTTAATTATTTATGTATTATCATCACTAAAAATGATGGAGACCTTTATAGAGCTAATTTAGTTCCCTTAGTGGATTTTATGAAGCAATTTTTTTCTAGATGGAATCCACCTACACTTTCGTTAGCAGGTCGAATTCATGCAGTTAAAATGATGATTTTACCAAAATTTTTATATGTATTTCAAAACATTCCTATTTTTCTAAGGAGTTTTTTGATCAAGTTGACTCTATTATTTCATCTTTTGTTTGGAATAATAAAAGACCAAGAATTGGAAAATGTCATTTACAAAAATTAAAAAAGGATGGAGGTCTTACTTTGCCTAATTTAAGAATGTATTTTTGGGTGGTTAATATACGTTATGCGTGTTCTTGGTTTTATTGGACCGATAAAAAGGAACAACCATCTTGGGTTGATTTGGAACTGAAAATTGTGAAACAATTTCATTTAACTTTGTTAGTAGGAGCTCCTTTACCTGTACAATTAGCCAAAATTTCTATTCTAAATACAAATCCTATGATTCATCAATCATTACGAATCTGGTACCAGTTTCGTAAGTTTTTCAATCTGAAAAAAATTAACCTCTTTAGTTTAATTTATCAAAACTACTTATTTAAACCTTCACTTAGTGATCCTACCTTTTCTCTTTGGAGGAATAAAGGAATTTTTTCCTTTATGGACTTGTTTCAAGAAAGTCGATTGATGTCCTTTGAAAAATTAGTAACTAAATACTGTCTCTCATATTCACATTTTTTGCAATATCTTCAGGTCAGACATTTCTTACAAGAATATTTAATTAATTTTCCATATATGCAAGACTCTGATCTGTTAGACATTATTTTAAAAATGAACCCTTTAGTGAAAGGTTTTACTGGGAAAATTTATAATTTAGTATTACAACAGGATAATTATCTTTTACTTAAAATTAAGCAAGATTGGGAAAGAGAGCTTAATATGACCTTGATAACAGAGGATTGGTTGCGAATTTTGAAGCTGGTTAACTCTTCTTCGATTTGTGCCAGTCATTCTCTAATTCAATTTAAAATTGTACATCGTTATTACTTGACAAATTGTCTAAAATATTGTCTAAAATATTTCCTAGTGTAAATAGTCAGTGTGATAGATGCAAAACTGAGATAGCTACATTGACACATATGTTTTGGTTGTGTTCTGTATTGAAACAATTTTGGAAATCTATCTTTTCTACAATTTCTAAAGCTTTAAAAATCAATTTACAACCTAATAAATTGACAGTTTTGTTTGGTATAATTCCTCAACATATTCACGGTATTTCTATATCTGACCAATACGTAATTGCATTTGTCACATTATTGGCTAGAAGAGCTATTTTATTAAAATGGAAAGATGCCTCTGTTCCCACTTTGATACAGTGGTTCTCTCAGGTGATGTTATGTCTTAGTTTGAAAAAAATTAGAAGTCGAACTTTTGATCCTAGATTTGACTTCGAGAAAAGGTGGGGTTCTTTTGCCCATTATTATCATTTGACTTGAGTTAATAAAGTTGGTCCTTTTCTGATGCTTGGGTATATGGATTTGGTTGGCGATTTGATGCTTTTTTTTATGGAAGCTTGTATGGCATATAGCTCCAGGTTTCTGCTCTAAATGGGTTTTTTCCCCTGTTTTTTTTTAGTTATTAGGGTTTTTTTTCCATTTTAATTAGTAGGGGTTCTTTTTTTCTTTCTTTCTTATTTAAAAAAAAGTTTTATCATTTTGTTTTTTGATTATTATTGATACACTGTTCAGCCTGGTTGATAGCTTAACTCTTATTCTACATATGGATATGTTGTCTTGATTATTTTGAAGTATCTTTCTCTGTTGTTCATTTTCAATAATAATTAATAAAAAAGAGTTAAAAAGAAAAGAGAGTAGGATCAGACTTGTTATAACTGGGTCATACTGATTGTGTTTGCACAAATGACCCAGTTCAAGATGCTGTGTGCAGGCATAATCTTTGTATATTTATGTTTCCCTTGAGAATATTAAATCAGGAATACAATGTCACTGCTGCTGGATTGTGATAATGAACTTTGTTCAAAGACTAGAGTATGTGTTTGTACTGGATCTAAAGGAATGCCTAGCATTGGTGAGCATTTCGTATTGTGTGTGTTATATATTGACATACACAACAGCTAGAGGCATTGCCAACATCTACAGATTCCTGTGATACAGGAATACGTCATGAGTGTTCTCAATTGGCACTTTGTGTGTAGGGAAAACTGGTAAAAATACAACAACAAAACATCAGAACAAACATCATGTCCAGTAGTTAACAATTTCGTTTAACATCTTCTGGCTGGTTAGTAATTTACTCACTATAACCCAGCAGTGTAGACACTGAATCAGAGGATATTAGTACATTAATTTCCTGTCCTGTTGGCTGGTGGTGTAATGGCATCCACACTGGCTTTCAAGGCGATCGGTCCCAGGTTTGATTGTGGCCGGATCCTTGCACATTTTTCATCCGCGCTGGGTTGAACATTGAGCTCACAACTCGGCCTTGTAAAAAACAGACAAGTGCTAAAGGAGCGGCAAGGATGCCACCCGAAGCAGCACAAGGCACGGAGAGGAACAAACTTTCAGTCCTCAGCACCATATACACATTTGTAAATACTAGTCAATGCTATTTCACATGATTAGGCATTAGTTTTAGTTATACATGTTAACTCAGCTGCAGTATCCAGTTAGAATTCAGCACATTCATTTCCAACCAATAGTTTAACATATAAACCATCTGTTTTCTGTTCTATCAAGGCAAGCTAAGGCTGTAGAGAAAGGCTTGGTAATTTTTTTTGACTTTGAAAATGTGTTCATCGTGTCCAAAAAGGTGTGTTGGAAATGTATCATCAGATCAGAGTCTCCCTCCCATCACTGGTGAAGCAGATGGACGAATTTATTGTTGAGCTTGTTTCAGTTGACCAGTTCGTCTTCTAGTCCAACAGTTTTTAGACCAGGGTTTGCCAATCTTTGCCTTATGCCATGGACCAATACCATTAAGCAAGGGGTTTATTAACCCCAGATTTGTAACTCCTCTTTTAGACCAATATCCTCTTTTACCACAACAGAAACATACACTCTAAATGACTCTGATAGTCAAAGAGGCATGTAAAAGGTATTCAGACTGAAAAGTATTTATTAAAAAATAAAGAAAAAAGGATTTCAGAATATGTCAATTACCATTAAATAATTAAGCATATTAAAATCGGAGCAAGAGGCCAAGAGAGGAGTAGGAATCTCGGAGAGAAGACATTTTTTTTACACTGCTCGGGGAAAAGAGGCTAGACTACGCAGGCGCATGACATAGAGCGTAAAAGGTTTAAAAAGAGACCACCATATACAGCGGGCAGCATTGAGACCTGGCAGCACAGTGAGAGGGAGCAGAGTGGGACGGCTTTGGCTCAACAGGCCTCGGCGTGAACAGGCAGCGGAGAGCGTAGGTTCCGGGAAGTTTTGTTTTGCTTGTTTAGAGTAGAGAGAATGCCAGGCAGGATGTTGGAATGTTCCTCTTGCAGGATGTGGGAAGTGAGGAAGACGATAACGACACTTGCCAGAAGTGAATCCAGCTGCAGCTCCTAACAAACCGTGTTAGAGAACTGGAGCAGGAGCTGGATGACCTCTGGATCATTCGGGAGAACGAGGTATTTATAGATAGCAGCTTCAGGGAGGTAGTTATGCCAAAGGAGCAGCGCACAGGTAATTGGGTTACCGTCAGGTGAGGGAAGGGGAAAGGGCAGGTAGAGCCGGGTTCCCCTGTGGCCATTCCCCTCAACAACAAGTATACCAATTTGGATACTGTTGGGGGGGGGGGAATGACTTACCTGGGACAAGCTGCGGCAGCTGGATCTCTGGCATTAAGTCTGGTTCTGCAGTGCAGAAGGGAGGGTGGAAGAAGAGGAGAGCAGTAGTGATAGGGGACTCGATAGTTAGAGGTACAGACAGAAGGTTCTGTGGTTGTGACACAGACTCCCGGATGGTTTGTTACCTCCCGAGTGCCAGGGTTAGGGATGTCTCTGATCGCGTGCACAGCATTCTGAAGTGGAAGGGTGATCAGCCAGATATCATGGTACACATCGGTACCAATGACGTAGGAAGAAAGAGTGAGGAAGTCCTGAAGAGTGAGTATAGAGAGCTTAGTAGGAAGTTAAAAAGCAGGACCACAAGGGTGGTAATCTCAGGATTGCTACCTGTACCACGTGGCAGTGAGGGTAAGAATAGGATGCTCTGGCGGATGAACACGTGGCTGGGGAACTGGTGTAGGAAGCAGGGTTTCAGATTTCAGGCTCATTGGGACCTCTTCTGGGGCAGGTGGGACCTATCCAAGAGAGATGGGTTACACCCGAACTACAAAGGGACCAATATCCTTGCAGGGAGGTTTGTTAGGGGAGGGTTTAAACTAGATTTGCAGGGAGATGGGAACCAGAGCGCCAGAGCAGATAGTGGAACGGGGGTGAAAATAAATGATGCTAAAAGTTCATGCAGAGTCACAAATAGAAGGGTTGTGTGTAGTGGTAATAATCTTCTGAGATGTGTCTATTTCAATGCAAGGAGTATTGTGGGGAAGGCTGATGAGCTGAAGGCGTGGATTGACACATGGAATTACGACATTATAGCCTTGAGTGAAGCTTGGCTGTAGGAGGGGCAGGACTGGCAACTTAATGTTCCAGGGTTCCGATGTTTCAGACGTGATAGAGGCAGAGGAATGAAGGGTGGGGGGGGGGGGTGGTGGCATTGCTAGTCAGGGAAAATGTTACAGCAGTGCTAAGGCAGGACAGATTAGAAGGCTTGTTTACCAAGGCCATATGGGTGGAGCTGAGAAACAGGAAAGGTATGATCACATTAATGGGGTTGTATTATAGACCACCCAATAGTCAGCGAGAACTGGAGGAGCAAATCTGCAGAGAGATAGCAGACAACTGCAGGAAACATAAAGTTGTGATAGTAGGGGATTTTAATTTTCCACATATTGATTGGGATTCCCATACTGTTAAAGGTCTAGATAGGTTAGTGTTTGTAAAATGTGTTGAGGAAAGTTTTCTAAATCAATATATAGAGGTACCAACCAGAGAGGATGCAATATTAGCTCTCCTATTAGGAAACGAGTTAGGACAGGTGACGGAAGTGTGTGTAGGGGAACACTTTGGTTCCAGTGATCATAACACCATTAGTTTCAACTTGATCATGGATAAAGATAGATCTGGTCTTCGGGTTGAGGTTCTAAACTGGAAAAAGGCCAAGTTTGAAGAAATGAGAAAGGATCTAAAAAGTGTGGATTGGGACAGGTTGTTCTCTGGCAAGGATGTGATTGGTAAGTGGGAGGCCTTCCAAGGAGAAATTTTGAGAGTGCAGAGTTTGTATGTTCCTGTCAGGATTGAGGGCAAAGTGAATAAGAATAAGGAACCTTGGTTCTCAAGGGATATTGGAACGCTGGTAAAGAAGAAGAGAGAGATGTATGACATGTATAGGAAACAGGGAGCAAATAAGGTGCTTGAGGAGTATAAAAAGTGTAAAAGACTACTTAAGAAAGAAACCAGGAGGGCTAAAAGAAGACATGAGGTTGCTTTGGCAATCAAGGTGAAAGATAGTCTAAAGAGCTTCTATAGGTATATTAAGAGTAAAAGGATAGTAAGGGATAAAATTGGTCCTCTTGAAGATCAGAGTGGTCAGCAATGTATGGAACCAAAAGAAATGGGGGAGATCTTAAATGTTTTTTTTGTATCTGTATCTACTAAGGAAACTGGCATGGAGTCAATGGAACTAAGGCAAACAAGTAGAGAGTACATGGGATCTATACAGATTGAGGAGGAGGAGGTGCTTGCTATCTTGAGGCAAATCAGAGTAGCTAAATCCCCAGGACCTGGCAGGGTATTCCCTCCAACCTTGAAGGAGACTAGTGTTGAAATGGCAGGGGCCCTGGCAGATATATTTAAAATGTTGGTATCTACGGGTGAGGTGCCGAAGGATTGGAGGATAGCTCGTGTTGTTCCGTTATTTAAAAAAGGCTCTAAAAGTAACCCAGGAAATTATAGGCTGGCAAGTTTGACATCGGTAGTAGGTAAATTATTGGAAGGGGTACTGAGAGATAGGATCTACGAGTATTTGGATAGACAGGGACTTATTAGGGAGAGTCAACATGGCTTTGTGCATGGTAGGTCATGTTTAACCAATCTATTAGAGATTTTCGAGGAGGTTACCAGGAAAGTGGATGAAGGGAAGGCAGTGAATGTTGTCTACATGGACTTCAGTAAGGCCTTTGACAAGGTCCCGCATGGGAGGTTAGTTAGGAAGATTCAGTGGCTAGGTATACATGGAGAGGTGGAAAATTGGATTAGACATTGGCTCAATGGAAGAAGCCAAAGAGTGGTAGTACAGAATTGTTTCTCCGAGTGGAGGCCTGTGACTAGTGGTGTGCCACAGGGATCAGTGCTGGGTCCATTGTTATTTGTCATCTATATCAATGATCTGGATGATAATGTGGTAAATTCGATCAGCAAATTTGCTGATGATACAAAGATTGGAGGTGTAATGGACAGTGAGGAAGGTTTTCAAAGCTTGCAGAGGGATTTGGACCAGCTGGAAAAATGGGCTGAAAAATGGCAGATGGAGTTTAATACAGACAAGTGTGAGGTATTGTACTTTGGAAGGACAAACCAAGGTAGAACATACAAGATAAATGGTAGGGCACTGAAGAGTGCAGTAGAACAGAGGGATCTGGGAATAGAGATACAAAATTCCCTAAAAGTGCTGTCACAGGTAGATAGAGTCGTAAAGAGAGCTTTTGATATATTGGGCTTTATGAATCAAAGTATTGAGTATAAGAGTTGGAATGTTATGGTGAGGTTGTATAAAGCACTGGTCAAGCCAAATTTGGAGTATTGTGTACAGTTTTGGTAACCAAATTACAGGAAGGATATTAATAAGGTTGAAAGAGTGCAGAGGTTTACAAGGATGTTGCCGGGACTTGAGAAATGAGTTACAGAGAAAGGTTGAATAGGTTAGGACTTTATTCCCTGGAGTGTAGAAGAATGAGGGGAGATTTGATAGAAGAATATAAAATTATGATGGGTTTAGATAGAATGAATGCAAGCAGGCTTTTTCCACTGGGGCTAGGAGAGAAAAAAACCAGAGGACATGGGTTAAGGGTGAAGGGGGAAAAGTTTAAAGGGAACATTGGGGTGGGGGGGGGCTTCTTCACACAGAGAGTGGTGGGAGTGTGGTATGAGCTGCCAGACGAGGTGGTAAATGCAGGTTCACTTTTAACATTTAAAAAAAACTTGGACAGGTACATGGATGAGAGGTGTATGGAGGGATATGGTCCAAGTGCAAGTTAGTGGAACTAGGCAGAAAAATGGTTCGGCACAACCAAGAAGGGCCAAAAGGCCTGTTTCTGTGCTGTAATGTTCTATGATTCTATGGTTCTATGGTTCTAAGATGGCCAAAGCACAAGCTTGCACATCAGCCCTCCATGGTATAAATCTGACACCAATGTGTAAAGTGCCACATTTAATGCCTGAGGCATAACACAGAACAAATATTAAAAATCTGCATAGTTGACTATAAGTATTAATCTGGCCAATGACTTTCTTCATCCAATAATTCTTCCTAATCAACTAATAGCATGCTGAATTTAATAATGCAATGAACTGGGTATTATAGCCACCCATAGAACCAGATCTCACCCTACTATCCCAAGTCTGTCAGTAATATCAACTCTCAACATACACATAAAAATCAGGGGCCATCTTACATCTGAATGACTGGCTACCAGTGATTTCATTGATCTTAACTGAAATGCCCTAAAGACAACAACACTCCAGATCAGGGTACTAACAAAGTATAGTCAGGTAAAACTAAGCATGGATAAGAATCCAAACTAAAACTTACCCAAGCATTTATGATTGGTGTGTATTATCTATTGTTCCTAATGTTGCAATACAGTACTATAAAATGAGAACACATGAAAGATAAAGCAAAGTCTTTAGGCCATGAAAGGTGAAAATGATTCATTTTGATTGTATAATGAAAGCAGTCATTAAATTAAACTGGTAACAGTTTGGCAATGTGTGTAGAACAGGGAAGTTTGTGCCAGGTGTATGAGAAAGCGAAATTGGCACAGATTACAAAAGCTTTTAATACTGTAGTACTATCAGCACACAAATCCAGGATGATGAAATGTTAAAGTTGTGCTGAATTAAAGAAAGCTTTGTTATTACCAGGTGTTAGAAAGTAAATGGAAAAACCATGTAAATTTAGTCAATTAGAAAATGTAAAATATACATCTTTAAACTTAACTATAAGTCAAGGCAACTCTTGGCTGTTTGGACCATGAGGTTAAATTGGATAGTCATTCATGAATCTTTAGATAACCACAAAAGTAGAAGGTGCAGTAAATGAATATAATCACTGAGCAACCAAATGGTTAGTGGTTGTCTGCAGACTCCATTCACTTTTGTCTATTCATTATTTAAGATATAGGTGAGAAAATTATACATTAAGCAATGTAAGTGGAGTGGAAACGTGTGTAAGTGTATGTAGCAAAACACCATCTCGTATGTAACCAAAGATTCTTGCAAATTTCTACAGGTGTATGGCAGAGGGCATTTTGACTAGCTGCATCACAGCCTGATATAAAACCCCCAATCATAAGAGACTACAGAGGGTTGTAGACCCAACCATTTACAATCATGGACACAAACTTTCTTGCCACTGAGCACGTCTTCAAGGTGCAGTGCCCATGCATGCCAAGCAGGTGGCATCCATGATTAAAGATCCTCACTGACAAGTATTCCCAAGCCTTTAACAGCTAGCATAGCCTTTTCCATAGCTTGAATTCCAGTTGACACTTAGTTGCCACTGCAGTTGAGACAATCCTTACACCCTGGTACCAGGATTGGGAAACTGATGATTAAATCTTCACCCAGCAGAATTTTATGGACAATAGGGAAAACCCAGAGGTCTAATCACATTAGTGGCCCAAATAAAACACACTTCAGTCCATTACAACAACAGCAATAAAAATATACGTAGGAAGATGTTTTGAACCCTGTTTTCATTGTCATTATAGAGTAACTTTGCCATATAACAATAAGCTGATCAATTATCATGGGGCTAACACTAGATTTTCAAACAAGAAGTATTCCACTTCCCTAATGGCAAATACTTAATACTTGAATTCCATGAAATATATGTCCTTTAAGTAAAAAGTTTGAACTTGCGGATGTAATCATTTATTCAAGAATGGCTTTGCGGGACTTTTGAGAAGGTACAATTTTATCATTCAATATAATGAAACTCTATTGCTCCAATCTGTATTTTATAGGAGAAGGTATTTTATCTTAGCAAATACATTTACGTAGGGATATAAAATGTCAAAAATAAAGATAAAATATCATATTTATATATAGATTCAATATGCAGTTTATAAAAAGAATATGTATTACGCAAAGTTGATGCTGAGTCAATATATGACCATAAGACCATAAGATATAGGTGCAGATCTAGGCGATTTGGCCCTTCTACTCTGCTCTGCCATTTCATCATGGCTGATCCAGTTTTCCTCTCAGCCCCAATTCCCTGCTTTCTCCCTGTACCCCTTCATGCTTTGACCAGTCAAGAATCTGTCAACTTCTGCCTTAAACATACATAAAGACTTGGCCTCCACAGCTGCCTGAGGCAAAGGATTCCACATACTCACCACCGTCTAACTAAAGTAATTCCAATTCATCTCTGTTCTAAAAGGATGTCCCTCTATTCTGAGGCTGTGTCCTCTGGTCTTAGGCTCTCTCACCAGAGGAAGCATCCTCTCCACATCCACTCTATCAGGATCTTTCACCATCCGATAGGTTTCAATGAGATCACCCCTCATTCTTCTGAACTCTAGTGAATTCAGGTCCAGAACCTTCAAACGCTCCTCATATGACAAGCCATTCAATCCTGGAATCATTTTTGTCATCCTCCTTTAAAACCTCTCCAGTGTCAGCACATCCTTTCTTAGATAAGGGGCCCAAAGCTGATCACAATATTCCAACTGAGGCCTCACCAGTGTTTTATAAAGCCTCAACATTTCATCCTTGTTATGGAAAGGTTCTGCTAGAATATTTAAAAATGCAAACACCAGGAAATCTGCAAATGCCTGAATTTCAAGCAACACACATAAAAATTGCTGGTGAACGCAGCAGGCCAGGCAGCATCTATAGGAAGGGGTACAGTCGGCATTTCGGGGTGAGACCTGACGAAGGGTCTCAGCCCAAAACGTCGACTGTACCTCTTCCTATAGATGCTGCCTGGCCTGCTGCATTCATCAGCAATTTTCATGTGTGTTGCTAGAATATTTATTGGCTTCAAACAATTATTCATTAGAATGTAAGAAATAGGTGGAGCAGCAGCCCATTCAACCCATCTTGCTAGTTCTACCATTCAATTGAATCATAGCAAATCTTAACCTCAGTGGTATTTTCTTATACTAATCCTTTAATTTCCTTGGTAATGGAGATCTCTCAGTCTTTGGGCTTGATGTTCTACACACAGTAACTGAAGCTTCACCGCCTTCTCGGGTAGAGAATTACAAAGCTTCACTATCCTTTGGGTGAAGAAATTATCCCCGATCTCTATAACAAATAGCTGACTCTTTGGTACTGAGACTCCTGCTGCTGAATACTTCGGAGGAAAAACCTTCAACTTTGCATGCTCCTTATGAAGATTCTTAAGGATTTTATACATTTCAATGAGATCACCTCATTCTTGTAAACTCAAGAGAATCTCAGTCTAGTTTGCTTAATATCTTCTCATATGACAAACTAGCCATTCCAGAATTTGATCTAATGAACCTTCACTACTTCTCTATTTCAGAAATATACTTCCTTATATAGGGAGGCCAGACTAGTACACAGTATTCCATATGAGATCTCAATGGATGCCTTTGTACTCATTGCCTCTTATGCTAATGCCAACATACAATTTACCTTCCTAATAGTTAGCTAAGGCTTCATGCTTACTCTCAGTGATTTGTATACATTGGCACTCAGCACCATTCAATCCTTTATCATCAAAAAAAATCCATGTTTTTTCACCAAAATGAATGATCTCACATTTTTCATGTTATTAGATTGCATGTCTTCCAAAACCTTTCAGCCTCCTTCAGACAACTCACATAGGTTTATATCAGCAGATATTTTGAAGGAAATCCCCTCATCCAAAGGAGTTAGGTGGGTAATACCGTTCCGGGGCTGACCGGAAGTGCACTGAGAGCGATAAGCGTAAAGGAGTTGGGTGCTTACTGATCTGGTTAACAACAGTTGGTGCAATCTGGAGAATATTACGATCGAGGAACGCGTTTGCAGACTGGATATTGAACTTTTTA
Source organism: Mobula birostris (assembly GCF_030028105.1). NCBI lineage: Eukaryota > Metazoa > Chordata > Chondrichthyes > Myliobatiformes > Myliobatidae > Mobula > Mobula birostris. Next base: position 43,355,376 of record NC_092392.1, on the reverse strand, counting down.
CTGCTGGACTTCGGCCACATTCCACCGAGATACAACACTTGGCGGCACGGGAGGTTGTTCCTGCCTGTGGCCATCGAACGTGCAGCTCCCCCCATGGAGGGTCAGACACCCTAAGCCAATAGACTGGTCCTGGACTTATTTTCCATCTGGCATAGTTTGCATTTTGGTGTTTAATTGTTGGTGGTTTTTGTATTGCTATATTTACGCTCTTATTTTTGGTTGGTACGGCTGTAACGAAACCAAATTTCCCTCCAGATTAATAAAGTATATCTATCTATCTATATATCTATCTATCTATCAAAACCCTTAAAACCATGAACACCAGTCCCCGTGGCATCCAATTGTAAACTGATTTACTTATTCCTGTTCTCGACTTTTTATCCACAAAGCAATCTTCAGCCCGTGTCTGTATATTATACACCAAACTATACCCTTCAATTTTGTTTAAAAGTTTTTAGTGTAACACCTTATTGAAAGTATTGACTCCGAATCCACCACATCAATTTATTTGTCCTTGCTTATTCTGCTATTGACACCTTCAAAAATTACAACAAATTTGTTAAATATGATTTTGCTTGATGATGCAAATTATTTTGTTGTTTTCCAAATGCCCTCTTACTATTTCATTAATAACAGTTTGGAACTCATGTTCTTGTGATTAACAAGTTTAATCAGCAACTTCTTTAGATGATGCTTTGCTAGCCACTATCATTTTTCTTTCTCTAATCTCCAGATAAAGAACAGCATGCTCTCTATTAATCAACTTATAAAAGACAAGAAAAGAGAGGATGGCATCCTTTTGTGCTGTGATAGTGTTACATTAAATCTCCCTGAGGCCCTTTAATGGTTAACCAAACCATTAGCTTTCAACTCCTCTTCATGCCACCTAGCTGGGCAATCCTTGCTTAATTTTACTTTGACCTATTCAAACTCAGATATTTACATCTCTGGGAAAGTTTGCTTCTTTTTGTCCAAATAACATTACCTCTGGAATACTTAAAAAGGCCATACATATTAATTGCTACTTGATGACAATATTCATAAATATGAGATCAGCCTTCACACTTAAACTTACAATATCCAGATTAACTGTCTATCAATTTTCTTGGTCTCTTGCAGAAGCACCACTCTCTTAATTGCTTTTATATTAATCAGGTTAAGTATCCAACATTTAGACTTGCATCAGTTATATTTTTTCCTACTTAAGTATTTGGAAGAACACACTATTTGCTTTGACCCATGCCATTAGTCCCCTCATAATGATTCTATCTGGTTCCACTTGGCTTTGCTTGAGAGTGTTATGTACTGTTAAAAATTCCAGCATCCTAAATTTGTCCCAAGCTGAATATCCACATGAATGGCATTATCTGTCTCTACCATCTTCCTTCATCAACTGCTTCCAGACGCTTCATTCGCACCTTTGCCATTCCACAGCACGATTAATCCACCTCTGATCGTAAGCTTGAGCTCATCTAAAACTCCACTGCTAATACCAAGCCCTGGCATTAGATGTGATTATGATGTGAATCAATCATTCTTAGTTCCTTGGGTGGTGAATAAGCTACTAACTCCTTTCATTTTACATTGTAGCTGTGTACTGTGACTATTATAAAGGCGCAATGAATGCACTACCAGCCACAAGGAACATTAACATCTAAAACATGGTCAGATTATTCAGTTCACAAAAGGTCTCTGCAACTTTTGAAGGTGGTTTCATTTCACAATTCTAATGTTGTTCAATTTTCTTTATGGTTATGCTCATATCAGTAGATGGAGTCCTTTTCTGAGTCCTTCTTTTTCTTGAAACTCAAGATTCAGGGTTCAGTATCGTGTTTTGTGCTGCTGGTTGCTCAGATGAGCACTGAGAGGTTACGGTGAACCGCATTAATTTTAATTGTTTTTTTTATATCACAGTACTTGACAAGTTATTGGCTAAAATCCCTACACCACCAACAAACAAATACTAAGTGAAAAATTAAACCAATTTTGTTTATATTCCAGGGAATGGTTAGATTGTGAAAGATACTAACATTGGGTACAAATCAGTCATTGCATTCCAGGAGTTGCAAGGTGAATACATTATGGCAAAAGGAATGTAATCATATGTTAACAGCTTAGAATGAAGCAACAGAATGATAAGTCCTGATGAAGGGTATCAGCCCAAAACGTCGACTGTTTACTCTTTTCCATAGATGCTGCCTAGCCTGCTGAGTTCCTGCAGAATTCTGAGTGTGTTGCTTGGGTTTCCAGGATCTGCAGATCTTCTCGTCAGGATGATGAGAAGCTGCTATGGAGCAAAAACCTGGGATGGATTTGGGCAGCACACACAACATACTGGAGGAACTCAGCAGGCCAGGCAGTATCGATGGAAAAATGTACAGTTTGGCCTGAAACATCGACTGTACATTTTTCCCATAGATGCTGCCTGGCCTGCTGAGTTCCTCAGCATTTTGTGTGAGCTACTTGGATTTCCGGCATCTGCAGATTTTCTCTTGTTTGGATTTGGGCAGAATAGTCTTCTTTGCTGAAGATACTATGCATTCTAATAATAAAATGTCATTCTTCAGCTTTAATAGTACATTTATTCACTTAAAAATAACAAATGTTATTATATTTCAAGTATCATCCCCCCATGTCTTAAATTGAAAAACACTGCAAAATTAGAAAGCTATTTTCTCTGAAACTGGCATTCTTTAATGAGACTGGAACCAACTTTGTTATACAATGTTACTTGTAGAGTTGAATTGGCAATCTTTAATTAAATTTAAAGATTCATAATAGTTGGAACTGGAGGGGGATGGGGGTGTTGGAGGATTTTTGCTCATGATTTTCTGTGCATTTACTTGAGACCATTACATTATTTTCAAATCTAACATCAGTCTAAACTTCTGCTGATATCATGAGACCCAGGAATATTCCTTACAAATTATCTCCAGGCAATTAAAGGTTACTAATTTCCATTAATCAACATAATGCAACATTAGGCTTGTTATACTATTTAGAAAATTCTGCAATAGTGATTATTTCAACATAAATTGTTTACATTCTGAATTTGATTAAGTATAATCTTTGCGTTCATAGAATCAAAGAGTACAAAAATGAATGTTTTTGGCATCAGACCAAATACCACTCCATCATCGTTATCTGAATACCTGTCCAAATACTTCTAAAACACTGCAGTCATATTTGCCTTTACTATTTCCTCTGGCAGCTTACTACAGATAACTACTTCGCTCTGAATAGAAAGCCTTAAGCCTTAGATCTTTGAAATTCTCTCCTCTTAACTTAAAGCTGTGCCCTAGGAAAAAAGGTTCTATCAATTCTAACTGTTTCCCTCAGAATTTTATAAACCTCCATAAGGTCATCCCCTCAGCCATCCATTTCAGTGAAAATGGACCCCACATCTCCTGGATCTCCCCTTATAGCTACAGCCATTCACCCAGGCAACACTCTGGTGAATCTCTTCTCCACTCTCTATTGCAGCATCATTCTTCCTATAGTGTGGCAACCAGAACTACACATACATTCCAAGTATGGTCAAGCCAATGTTTTGTATATCTGCAACATGATTCTTATTCTTATACTCAGTGGCTCGGCCTATGAAAACTCGCATACCAAATGCCATTTTCAGTATGCTATCTATCTTCTTTGTTCCCACTTTCAATGAGCTAAGAGTTTTGCATCCAAAGGTTCTCTGTACATCAACATTCTTGAGGTAGCTTCCATTTATTATATATGTTCTACCAGAATTTGACAAAAACAGATGTCAAGCAAGCACTCAACATATTGAAGTGCCATGATTAACAAAGAAGAAACGGCCTACCTGCAGCACCAAAGGACCCAACACACTTGACTACTGCAATGCTACCATCAAAAATGCTTCTGATTCCATTCCTCGCCCAAATTTCAGGACACCTGACCTTCTGGCTATCTTCCTCCTATCTACATATAGACAGAGACTAAAGAGCAAGGCACCAGAAGAAAGGACAACAAAGAGGTGGACACGGGAGGCAGAGGAACAGCTATGGGATTGCTTCAAGTAGATGGACTGGGCCATATTCAAGGACTCAAAGGACCACACTTGTCTCTGACTTTTTAAAAATACTTGTGAATGAGTCCCCCACAAGTCCTCCCCAATCAGGAGCCCTGGATCAGCTAAGAGATTCAAAATCTTCTGAGGGCTAGATCTGTGGCATTCCGGACTGGTGACCTGGGAAAGTACAAACCCAGGTATGGCCTCAGGAAAGCCAACTCACACGAAAAGTTCCAGTTCCAGACTAAACTTGAATCACGGAAGGATGTTTGGCAGCTGTGGCAGGGCTTGAATACCATACATTCTTGCAAAGTAAGCCAAACAATATAAATGACAACGCCACCTCCAACGGGATCCCACCACTAAGCACATCTTTCCCTCCCCCCCTCTGCTTTCCGCAGGGATCTCTCCCTACGTGACTCCCTTGTCCATTCGTCCCCCCCATCCCTCCCCACTGATCTCCCTCCCGGCACTTATCCGTGTAAGCGGAACAAGTGCTACACATGTCCTTACACTTCCTCCCTCACTACCATTCAGGGCCCCAGACAGTCCTTCCAGGTGAGGCAACACTTCACCTGTGAGTCGGCTGGTGTGATATACTGCGTCCGGTGCTCCCGTTGTGGCCTTCTATATATCGATGAGACCCGACGCAGAGTGGGAGATCGTTTTGTTGAACACCTACGCTCTGTCCGCCAGAGAAAGCAGGATCTCCCAGTGGCCACACATCTTAATTCCACATCCCATTCCCATTCTGATATGCCTATCCACGGCCCCCTCTACTGTAAAGATGAAGCCACACTCAGGTTGGAGGAACAACACCTTATATTCCGTCTGGGTAGCTTCCAACCCGATGGCATGAACATTGACTTCTCTAACTTCCGCTAATGCCCCACCTCCCTCTCGTACCCCATCTGTTATTTATTTATATACACATGTAATGTCCAGTTATATTGGCTTGTGTATGTCTAGGGGAAATCCAGCCCAGCACCCGCCTCAACACTCCCCACAGGGTCGGTTGCCGCCCGAATCAATCACAAATATCAATCATCAGCCAGCACACCCAGTAAATTTTAACAAATACACTTTATAGATATTACTAATTCTATGACATTAATATACATTTGATGCAGAGAGGAAAGTAATGAAAAAAAAAGGCGCCAACACTTATCAAAGTCCAAGTTCTTTGCGCGCTATGTTGGAGCTTAATTCGACTTCAGACGACCACCCGAATTCCGTCGACTCACGGCTCGGGACCACCCTGAGTAATAAACCGGAGCCTCTCCACACGTCTGCGGTCTTCCTCGTCTCTCCTCCGACTCCCCGCCAAAACTCTAGTCCACAGTCATATCATAGAACATGGTATCCGAAAACAAAACGATACATAACCACCCATTGGCTAATAGAACCCTGTTATCTCATTTTAAAATAAAACAACTGTTAGCGCAAACTCTCTTCAGCGTTAAAGCACAACAAAGCCGCATTCCCCAGATTAACATAACAAAGTCGCCATTTTAAATGTAACAAAAGAAAGACCCCATACATACACATTCTTTCTCTCTCTCTCCTTTTTCTCCCTCTGTCCCTCTGACTATACCCCTTGCCCATTCTCTGGGTTTTCTTCCCCCCTCCCCCTTTTCCTTCTCCCTAGGCCTCCTGTCCTATGATCCTCTCATATCCCTTTTGCCTATCACCTGTCCAGCTCTTGGCTCCATCCCTCCCCCTCCTGTCTTCTCCTATCGTTTTGGATCTCCCCCTCCCCCTACCACTTTCAAATCTCTTACTAGCTCTTCCTTCAGTTAGTCCTGACGAAGGGTCTCGGCCCAAAACGTCAACTGTACCTCTTCCTAGAGATGCTGCCTGGCCAGCAACTTTGATGTGTGATGCTTGAATATAAATTACAACAAGTTTTCCTCCCAGATGAATACAATGTCTTTATGCTCACTTTGACCAACGAAACATGGAGGCACCTTTGTGAAACTTTCACAGCCCCCAGCAACTCAGGTGATTTCAGTCTGAGGCTGACATGACAACATCCTTCAGGAGGGAGAATCCAAGGAAAGCATTTAGCTCTGACAGTGTACCTGGTTGACCCCTGTTTATCAGCTAGCTAGAGTGTTTACGGACATCTTCAGTCTCTCACTTCAGGATTCTGAGGTACCCATCTGCTTCAAGCAGATCTGCCCAAGAGAAGCATGGTAATCTGCCTCATTGACTGCACTTGATTCACTGTGGTGAAGACATGGTCATTCATACATCAGGATCCTCTTCGTTGACCAAAGCTCAGCATTCAACATTATCATGCATCAAAATTCATCACTAAGCTCCAAGACCTGGGCCTCAATACCTCCTTTTGCAACTCGATCCTCAATTTCCTCACTTGCCAAATACTGTCACTATGGATTCGCAACAACATCCCCTCCAGGTGCAGCACAAGGCCTTGTGCTCAGACTCCTGCTCTACTTGCTTTATACCTAGGATTAAGTACAATTCTAATGCCTTATTTATGTTTGTTAATGACACCACTGCTGTTGGTCAAATCAAAGATAGTGATGAATTTGCATATAGGAGGGAGATAGAAAATGTGGTTGAATGATGCCATGACAACAAGCTCTCACTAAAATTCAGCAAAACCAAAGAGCTGTTTATTAAATACAGGAGGAAGAAGCTGGAAGTCCATGAACCGGCCCTCAGTAGAGGATCGGAGGTGGAGAGGGTCAGTAACTTTAAATTCCTTGCCATTATCATATCAGACAAGTACCAATACATCGGGACCACCAGACAAGTACCAATACAAAGAAGGTATAATAGCACCTTTACTTTCTTAGAGGGTTGCATAGATTCAGCATGTCACCTAAAACTTTGACAAATTTCTATAGATGCACAGCACAGAGTACCTTAACTAGTTGGTATTACAGGCTGGTATGGAAATGCCAGTGCCCAGGAATGGAAAAATCTACAAAACATGGAGGTTGCAGATCAGTCCATCAGAGGCTCTGCCCATCATTGAGCACATTTACAAGGAGTGCTGCCACAAGAAAGTAACATTCATCATTAAGGTCATGCTCTCCTCACACTACTGCTATCGGGCAGGAGGTACAGGAGTCTAAGGTCCCACACCACCAAATTCAGGAGTGAAGAAACTTAACTCATCACAACACTGTTCTCCTTATTTCCAGAATTTGACTTCTTTTGCACATTGGTTGTCTGTCAGTCATTGTTTATGTATAGTTTTTTTCATAAATTCGATTGCATCTCTCGTTTCCTGTAAATGCCTACAATAGAACAAATCTCAGGTAGTATATGGCAACATATATATGTACTTGATAATAAATTTACTTTAAATTGATGAAGTGCAATCCATCATGCTCGTCTGGCACCACTGCCTCCACTTTTCACATCTTCCCTGCTGATCTACGTCCTGCTTTATCCATAAACAGCTTTCTTCACAATTTGTGAGCCCACCAGTTCCTATCTCCAAACTTTCTAATCTTATTCATTATATTCCCATTGAAGTCTGTAGTGCAAACAAGAAAAGTGGCAGCACTGATCCAAGCAGTATACCACATGTTACAATTTACCAACTAGAAAAACACTAATCCTCGGTCTCCTCAGACAAAGCCAATTTTGGATCCATTTTGTCAACATACCTCAAATGCCTTATGTCTCAACCTTCAGGATCAGCACATTGAGACCTTGTCAGAAGTCTTATTGAAGACCATGTAAATCAAGTTGTCTGTTCTGCTTTCATCCGTTCTCTGGTTGTTTGATTGGGTTACTAATAAGTAAGCCAAAAACTATAAATGATGTGTTTTGCTCATCTAAAAATAATGGAACTGTTACTTTCTCATGGTTGGTGAAAATAAACTGTAATGTATGGGTACTAAAATTGAAGAGCTCAGATATGTTTAAAAGCAACCATTTTCTCATCACCATCATTCACAGGTGCATACACATATAAAATCACCAAACTGCAGTTTGAACGTGTTCTCAAATACTTTGCATTTTGCACTGACTATAAAGCAAGTGAAAATAGTGCAAAACAAAATTCAAACTATGTGTCTTATTTATTTAAAGTGTATTCTTTAAAGTATGTTTTCAGCTCTTTCAGAGTCAGGTACAAGGAAGTTTTATTGATAGGAAATGTAAATCGCTCTTGGATACAAGTTAGGTGCAAGTTTATTAAACTGCTCCACTTCGTTGTACAAATATACCGCTCTGCAGCATCTCATTTGGGGTAAAAATAAATACTTTACAGTAATTCCATTAATAGAAAGGTCAAGTATCATGAGTAAACTTTCTATTCTTTGACTTGGATTAAGCTATTTTCTCTGTAGAATATCTTATTGTGAAGTAGTCATCCTTAAGACAAGTCAATGAACGAGAAGCATAGCTCATTTTATTAAGGAGAACATTATTTTTTGAAAATGGCAGGAGCACATCAACATTATTGAAATAGCAGTAAGTATTCCCGAGAAGCATATGCTCGAGGTGGGTAGTGATCCTCTCTCTATCACAAAATAATTCAATTGTATTAACTTTTTAAAAATGAGGATAATTTCTCATGCTGGAGCTGAGGTGTTGCTAATGTCTAAACACAAAAAAAAATCTTAATCTTCTTCTTCCTTGGAGCCAGCTGGCACTCTAATCTTAACTTTAACCACAACTTCAACAGATGAAGAGTTTTATTTGATGTTATGCCTAAATTTTTGAAAACACTTCTAAGATTAAATTCTGTTTCATAACATGACAATTGTACATGCCAACAAATTTAAGCAATCTGTTGCCTACAGGCTATTCCTGGATTACAAATATAGAACATAGAAAATAGAACATAGAACATAGAATAGTACAGCATATTACACGCCCTTCGGTCCACAATGTTGTGCCGACCCTCAAACCCTGCCTCCCATATAATCCCCCACCTTAAATTCCTCCATATACTTGTCTAGTAGTCTCTTAAACTTCACTAGTGTATCTGCCTCCTCCACTGACTCAGGCAGTGCATTCCACGCACCAACCACTCTCTGAGTAAAAAACCTTCCTCTAATATCCCCCTTGAACTTCCCACCCCTTACCTTAAAGCCATGTCCTCTTGTATTGAGCAGTGGTGCCCTGGGGAAGAGGCACTGGCTATCCACTCTATCTATTCCTCTTATTATCTTGTACACCTCTATCCTGTCTCCTCTCATCCTCCTTCTCTTCAAAGAGTAAAGCCCTAGCTCCCTTAATCTCTGATCATAATGCATACTTTCTAAACCAGGCAGCATCCTGGTAAACCTCCTCTGTACCCTTTCCAATGCTTTCACATCCTTCCTATAGTGAGGCGACCAGAACTGGACACAGTACTCCAATTGTGGCCAACCCAGAGTTTTGCAGAGCTGCATCATTACATCGCGACTCTTAAACTCTGTCCCTTGACTTATGAAAGTTAACACCCTATAAGCTTTCTTAACTACCCTATCTACCTGTGAGGCAACTTTCAGGGATCTGTGGGCATGTACCCCAGATCCCTCTGCTCCTCCACACTACCAAGTATCCTGCCATTTACTTTGTACTCTGCCTTGGAGTTTGTCCTTCCAAAATGTACCTCCTCACACTTCTTCGGGTTGAACTCTATCTGCCACTTCTCAGCCCAATTCTGCATCCTATCAATGTCTCTCTGCAATCTTCAACAATCCTCTACACTATCTACAGCACCACCAACCTTTGTGTCATCTGCAAACTTGCCAATCCACCCCTCTACCTCCACATCCAGGTCGTTAATAAAAATCACGAAAAGTAGAGGTTCCAGAACAGATCCTTGTGGGACACCACTAGTCACAATCCTCCAATCTGAATGTACTCCCTCCACTACGCCCCTCTGCCTTCTGCAGGCAAGCCAATTCTGAATCTGCCTGGCTAAACTTCCCTGGATCCCATGCCTTCTAACTTTCTGAATAAGCCTACCATGTGGAACCTTGTAGATGAACATTTGTACGTATTGCGGCGAGATTTTGGTCCATAATGACAGACGAGGAAGCTCTTTAACTCAACAACCATTTTAATGTGATAGACGCAAAACAGACCAGGCACCATGACCCGGAGAGTGAACCCAACCAGTCTCACGCCGATGGAGGAGGTGACCATCACACACCCCAGTTACAGTCAGGGTGGCTCACAAATACACAAGCAAATAACTGTATAACCCAAGCTAAAATATAACAATAAACAAACTGGAACTTCCCACCAAAAGCCCACAAAACCATTTTAACACAAGCACAGTAAACAGTACTGGTCACCAGAAATTCAGGGGCGGGCTGTCAATCATGTCCCCCCGCCCCACCCGAGCATCATAATATCAACTAATCAAGCCACCTACAACTCCAACCATGAGTGCAACTGTTTCAACTGCAGCACCCTTCTCAACAATCACCTCCACAACCCCAACACAACAACCTCAACAATCACCCCTGCAACCAGCTGAACTATCACCCAACAGCCAGTTCAACAACCTCAGTCATGCCAACAACCATAACAAGCAGCTTAACAGCAATCACCCCAACCTAAAACCAGCTCAACAACCACAATCACCCAGCAATCACAACCCCAACAACTAACTTAATTGTTTCAACCACAACCTCAACAACCACCCCACAACCAAACAACCAGTTCAACAACCTCAACAACCTTGCTCTCTCTTTTGATGAAAATGGAAATTTCTATTTCTACATTACAGACATCCCATCCTGCAAAAACTCATTTCAGGGAGGTAGCACCACTACCCCTGCCCCCCGCAACCCCATATCCCCCCCATACCCCGGTCGACCTCCAAGGTGTATGTATACAGGACATTTGATTATGAATGAACACAACAATTTATTTGATCTCATATTGAAATTATTTACATATATATATTCCTTGTTGAGTATTTTGTTGGCAGTCTCAATGCTAATAGCTAAATGCTAATACAAATAGCTTTTCTATTTCTTTTGCAAACTTTCCTTGTACTGTGATGTTAGCTATGCTAATGAACAAATTACACCTGTTAAACTCACCTCAACATGTCTTTTACAGTCTAAACCCATCATGGGCAATAGAAAAGTCACAGTTGCAAACAGTGCAGTGAGCAACACTGTCATTATTTTTGACCCCTGTTAGGCAGGGGTACACTTTAGTGTAGTCTGGGGTGAAGTATGTTTTATATTTTCTGTTTTTGGAGCACTCTGCCACGGCACTGCAGGACACTAAACTGAACTGATGGACAATGAAAGAGAGAAAGAGGTCAACTGTAAAGCCCGGCCACAGAGAAAACTGATAGAGCGACCAATCAGGATGCTGTCTCTGTCATTCTCTCGCTACATCTCTCCCTCTCCCTCTCCCTCTTCCTCTCAAAAAAAATCGATTTCCGGGATATTGTATATAATTTGCGGGCGTCAGAGATCTGCTATCAATATGCAGGAGACTCCCAGAACTTCCGGGAGAGGTGGGATGTCTGGCATTGCCCATTAAACCTTAGAAGCTTAGAGAAAAAACTCAAAATAATTACTTGTCCTCTATAGTCAGTACTGAAGTGTAGTCATGGCCAATTGATGCAGATCAGCTGTTTTAATTCTCAGTTGCGGACAGATTTTGATCTAAGGGTCTATCCAAAATTAATTTTTGGGCAATGTCAGCTCAGCTTTTGAGGGTATGCTTATATCATACCAAATCCCAAACCAATTTAATTTCTGTAAATTATCCGTTCTTGGATGCAATTGGGAAAAAAAGATAAATGTGAAAAAAAATTACACTTATTTAGGCGTCCAAGCAGATGAAGAGGGTTATTGTTGGAGCACATTAGATTGGACAACAAATGTTTTGCTTCCTGAATACTTTTGGGTGTATCTTATAGATTTTGGGCTGCTGATCATGAAAATCACCATGAAACTTTCCTATCATGCACCTTTCTTTTGAAATTGCTGGTATTTGTTGTTTCAATTCATAATTCAAATCAATTAAAATGTTGTCCATAATATAAGCTGAAAAGTTTTCTATCTTGTACAGGCATGCTTGGGCATGCTTTGGCAGAGTGGGTGCTGCATGGCAGGACAGATTTTACAAAGAATTTTTTAACATGGCTTCAAAACTGCATGGCACTTTAAATGTTTTTTTTGTCATGTGCATACTATGAATATTTAGAATAAACATTGAAAAATCATATAATTGATTTTATTTTTAAAGGCTATAATGAAATACAATACAAAGAAAATATTTCATGTTTTGTCAGTCTTTCAAAATTCCCCCTTCCAAATTCAAAATTGGTGCATTTGCAATAGCAACAGGGTCAAAAGTTTGCCATTCTTTTTAACTTATCATTAGACAACCCATTATACAATTGATTACACACATGTTGAATGAATCAAATACTAGGTGTGGTATTGAGGTCAGAACTTATAGAGGCAAGGAGATCACTCACTTTGTCACTCCAGTAAACTATTGCCAAGATACCGTGACTGTAACTCGTTAATATTTGCTTTTGTATGCTGCAGTGCTTCAATTGTATTCAAATAGCTTTTCTGAAGGAGTATACAAAGGGATGTCAGATCTTTTAAAACATTATTAAGGACAATTAATATTACTCAATATCATGGGTTAGTCAAAATCTTCAGGCCAGATGTGCTGATTGAGTCATTACATTCATTAAATTGCCCTTTGCAATACTGGATCAAAAGTGTTGTAACTTGAATCAGAATGAAGTTTATTATCACTGGCATGTGACCATGAAATTTGTTAACTTAAGCAGCAGCAGTTCAGTGCAATACATAATCTAGCAGAGAGAGAGAGAAAAAATAATGAATAAAATAAAACATAATAATAAATAAACAAGTAAATCAATAACTTTTTTAACAGATTATTAAAAATGTGCAAAAACAGAAATACTTTATATTAAAAAAAGTGCGGTATATTATGCGAACACTCAGTCCTCTTTTATTGTCATTTAGAAATGCATACATGCATTACGAAATGATACAATACTTCTCTGGAGTGATATCACAGAATACAGGACAAACCAAAGACTAACACTGACAGAACCACATAATTATAGCATATAGTTACAGCAGTGCAAAGCAATACCATAATTTGATGAAGAACAAACCATGGGCACGGTAAAAAAAAAGTCTCAAAATTCCCCGAGTCGATTGATTCCCGATTCCCTGATAGTGGCGGCAAAAGGGAGAAACTCCCTGCCATAAACCTCCAGGCACCGTCAACTTGCCGATGCCTTGGAAGCAGCCGACCTCAGCCGACACTGAGTCCATCTGTCCGAAAACTTTGAGCCTCCAACCAGCCCTCCGATACAGCCCCCCGAACGCCATCCTCTGCCGAGCACCTTCGACCTCGCCCCAGCCGCTGAAACACACAAAGCCGAAGATTTTGGGGCCGTCTGCTCCGGAGATTCCAGTTACCACACAGCAGCAGCGGCAGCGAAGCCGGCATTTCAGAAGTTTTCCAGATGTTCCTCCGTACTCTCATGTCTGTGTCCATCAAATCAGGATTGTGCACGGTCCCCTACTTGACAGATAACAGATATTCATCACCGGAAAGGCTGCGCGCACTACCATCTTCTCCTCCTTAGGTCGTGTCCAAAGCTTGAAAGTCCATTCAGGAATCGAATGGCAGAGGGGAAGAAACACTGACAATGAAAATATATTGAAGCTCTAAAATATTTCAAAGGTTGTAGTATGCTTATTATTTAGAAAAAATATGTATTATATTCGTTAACACAATTACAGAGTCATTCAAAATTACATTAACACAATTTCAAAACTACTTTAACATTATATAAAAGAAAATTCCAGCTACTTGGCAACAAAGACTGTGTGTGCAGGACTATTTCCGATATTGCACAGCTCAGAGAGAACAGTGTTGCTCATGGTACTTCTGTATTTCCTTATATTCCATATATTCTCTACTAAGGTGGTAACAAACTTATTAAGCATACTTCGGTGAAGAACACTCACCAGTAACAAACTCAATCGAACTGCAGCAGTTTGCTTATTAAGTGTTTTTAGTGTTTGGTCTACCTCTCAGTTGAGATGTTTCTTCCCTTGCTGTGAGGCGGCCCGATAGGGTTTTAGCTCCAACTCCAGTTTGATTATTGCTTGAAACAGAACTTGGTCAAGATGGTGAATTGCACACTGGGAACCACAGCCCTGAAGATGACTGATCATGAAAATCACCATGGAACTTTCCTATCACGCACCTTTATTTTGAAATTGCTGGTATTTGTTATTTCAATTCATAATTCAAGTCAATTAAAATGTTTTCCATAATGTAAGTTGAAAAGTTTTTTGTCTTGGCCAGGCATGTTTGGGCATGCTTCAGCAGAGTGGATGCTGCATGGCAGGACAGATTTTACAAAGGTTATAAGTTTCCATGAAGGATTACAGGATTTAAGGCAGATATTTCTCAAATAACTGATGCCAATATTAAGGAAGGCATTTTCGTTGGTCCACAATTCAAACAGGTCACCTATAACAGGCAATCCAAAGAACTCCTAGTGCGAATGGAGAAAATCATGTGGAAGGCATTCAAGGATGTTGTTGAAAATTTTCATAGCAACTACAGATACCAAACTACATGCAGCTGGTTGACTACATGCTTCAAGCATACAATCTCATGAAAAGAAACATGTCACTAAAGATTCATTCTCTGTATTTCCATTTAGACTTCTTCCCTGCAAATCTTAGCGCTCTCAGTGACGGGCAAGATGAAAGTTTTCACCAGGATGTTGCGCTCATGGAAGAATGGTATCAGGGCAACTGGAATCCATCATGTACATTTCTTAACCAACTAATATCAACATTGACTAACTGTTTGAGGAAAGATGTTTGTAAAGGTACATTAGTCTTGCAAAGTTGCTCATTAATGTTCCCTCTACCTGAGCAGGATTTTTTAACATGGCCTCAAAACTGTGTGGCGCTTTAAATAACCATATAACCATATAACAATTACAGCACAGAAACAGGCCATCTCGGCCCTTCTAGTCCATGCCGAACTCTTACTCTCACCTACTGCCACTGACCAGCACTCAGTCTATAACCTTCCATTCCTTTCCAGTCCATATAGCTGTCCAATTTAAGGACAACATCGAACCTGCCTCAACCACTTCTGCTGGAAGCTCGTTCCACACAGCTAGCACTCTCTGAGTAAAGAAGTTTGTCCTTTAACTCTCAACTCATGTCCTCTTGTTTAAATTTCCCCCACTCTCAATGGAAAAAGCCTATCCACATCAACTCTATCTATCCCCCTCATAATTTTAAATACCTCTATCAAGTCCCCCCTCAACCTTCTACGTTCCAAAGAATAAAGGTCCAACTTGTTCAACCTTTCTCCGTAACTTAGGTGATGAAACCCAGGTAACATTCTAGTAAATCTTCTCTGTACTCTTGCAATTTTGTTGACATCTTTCCTATAATTCGGTGACCAAAACTGTACACAATACTCCAAATTTGGCCTCACCAATGCCTTGTACAATTTCAACATTACATCTTAATTCCTGTACTCAATGCTCTGATTTTTAAAGGCCTGCATACCAAAAGCTTTCTTCACCACCCTATCCAGATGAGATTCCACCTTCAGGGAACTATGTACCATTATTCCTAGATCCCTCTGTTCTACTGTATTCTTCAATGAACTACCATTTACCATGTATGTCCTATTTTGATTAGTCCTACCAAAATGTAGCACCTCACATTTATCAGCATTAAACCCCATCTGCCATCTTTCAGCCCATTCTTCCAACTGGCCTAAATCACTCTGCAAGCTTTGAAAACCTACTTCATTATCCACAACATCACCTATCTTAGTATCATCTGCATATTTACTCATCCAATTTATCACACCATCATCCAGATCATTAATGTATATGACAAATAACATTAGACCCAGTACAGATCCCTGAGGCACACCACTAGTCACCGGCCTCCAATCTGACAAACAATTATCCACCACCACTCTCTAGCATCTCCCACTCAGCCACTGCTGAATCCATTTTACTACTTCAATATTAATACCTGTTATGTACCCAGTAAATGGGTTGCCAAACCAGCAGAAATGGATCACTTAGTTGGAGTCTGGTTTAACAGAAACTAATAAAGTTTTATTAAAGAAATAAGTAACACAGTACTCTAATCGTAAGGATGTAAATGCAACAGGTTAGCAATGATAATATACAGGTGTACACAGAACTAGGGTAACAGGAATCAACCAAGCTCTATCGCAGTCTAGGGGTAAAATGATCGGTCTCAAGTGACGCAGAATTCAGTTCAGCTTAGTACAGTTCGCAGTAATCGCTGTTGTGCCGTTGGAGAGAGATAGAGATATGCAAATCTGATTCAGCAGACTTTTGATGTTCTTCGCAGTTGGCTTTTGGGCGGACCCTTTTTTATGCCTTCTGTGGTCACCGACTGTGACCCCTCCGCTCCGGATATGACCGTTCTTCCGCGGTGAACTCGGCATCCAGGCAAGGGCGGACACACACACCAGGTTCCCGCCGATCGTATCCTTTCACCCTGTGCATCTATGGTCGGTTCCCGTGACCAGACCTCCAAACACTCACCAACTTGTGGGGGCACACCGCTCTTCCAAGGTCTCGTTAACTCGTGATCTCATGGTGTGTCGTGCCTTAGCGAACCTGTTGTTTTTATCCCCCTGCTGGGGTATCGCCTGTCCATCAAACTTCAAACAGTTCAGGTTCAAAGCAACTGGTCTGTCAATATTCTGAAATGTGTTTCTTTCTCGTTAATCTCTCCCTTCTCTCTTATCAGCATTTTGAATGTTTCTCCATTGTCTCTCTTATCTCTCTCATCAGCATCAATCTTCTGATAACTTGGTTTGTCATCACATACCTAACGATTGAACCTTGCTAAACAACCTTCCATGTGGGGTCTTGTCAAAGGCCTTACTGAAGTTCATATAGACAAGATCCACCACCTTACTCTTGTCAACTTTCCTAGTAACCTGTTCAAAAAATTCAATAAGATTTGTCAAACATGAATTTCCATGCACAAATCCATGTTGACTGTACCTAATCAAACCCTGTCTATCCAGGTAATTATATATACCATCTCTAAGAATACTTTCCATCAATTTACCCACCACTGATGTCAAACTTACAATCCGATAATTGCTAGGTTTAGTCTTAGAACCCTTTCTAAACAATGGAACAACATGAGCAATACACCAATCCTCTGACACCATCCCCGTTTCTAATGACATTTGAAATATTTCTGTCAGAGCCCCTGCTATTTCCACTCTAACTTCTCTCAAGGTCGTAGGGAATATCCTGTCAGGACCCAGAGACTTATCCACTTTTATATTCCTTAAAAGCTCCAGTACTTCTTCCTTTTTAATCTTCATAGTTTCCATAACTTCCCCACCTGTTTCCTTTATCTTGCACAATTCAATATCCTTCTCCTTGGTGAATACCGAAGAAAAAAAAATGCTCAGAATCTTCCCCATCTCTTTTGGCTCCACACATAGCTGTCCACTCTGATTCCCTAAGGGACAATTTTTATCCCTCACTATCCTTTTGCTATTAATATAACGGTAGAAATCCTTGGGATTTGTTTTCACCTTACTTGCTAAAACAACCCCATATCATCTTTTAGCTTTTCTAATTTCTTTCTTAAGATTCTTCTTGCATTCTTTATATTCCTCGAGCACCTCATTTACTCCAAGCTGCCTATATTTATTGTAGATATCTCTCTTTTTCCGAACCAAGTTTCCAATATCCCTTGAAAATGTTAGCTCACTCAAACTTTTAACCTTTCTTTTCAACCTAACAGGAACATAAAGATTCTGTACTCTCAAAATATCACCTTTAAATTTCCATTTCTCTATTACATTCTTCCCATAAAACAGATTGTCCCAATCCACTACTTCTAAATCCTTTCACATCTCCTCAAAATTAGCCTTTCTCCAATCAAAAATCTCAACCCTGGGACCAGACCTATCCTCCTCCATAATTATATTGAAACTAATAGCATTGTAATCACTGAACCCGAAGTGCTCCCCAACACAAACCTGACCAATCTCATTCCCTAACAGGAGATCCAACACTGTCCCTTCTCTAGTTGGTACCTCTATGTACTGCTGCAAAAAACTATCCTGCACACATTTTACAAACTCCAAACCATCCAGCCCTTTTACAGTATGGGATTCCCAGTCTTTGTGTGGAAAATTAAAATTTCCCACAATCACAGCCTTGTGCTTACTACAAATATCTGCTATCTCCTTACAAATTTGCTCCTCCAATTCTCGCTCCCCATTTGGTGGTCTATAATATACCCCCATAAGAGTTACTACACCTTTCCCATTCCTCAATTCCACCCAAATAGCCTCCCTAGATGAGCCCTCTAATCTATCCTGCCAGAACACTGCTGTAATATTTTCTCTGACAAGCAATGCAACACCCCTCCCTCTTGTCCCTCCGATTCTATCACACCTGAAACAATTAAATCCAGGAATATTTAGTTGCCAATCACACCCCTCCTGTAAATATGTTTCACTAATATGCTACTACATATACTTCCAGGTATCAATCCATGCCTTAAGCTCATCCACATTTCTTATAATGCTCCTAGCATTAAAATAAATGCATTTAAGAAATTTTCCACCTCTTACTCTCTGTTTATCACTAATGGTGCAAACAACTTCACTATTTTCTTTTTCTTCCTTCTTCCCTACATTTATTCCTACTTTCTGGTTCCCCTCCCCATTCGTATCTAGTTTAAATCCACCAGAGCCTCTCTAGCAAACCTACCTGCAAGAATATTTGTCCCCCTCCAGTTCAGATGTAGACAGTCCCACTGGAACAGGCCCCATCTTCCCTGGAAAACTGCCCAATTATCTATAAATCTGAAGCCCTCCCTCCTGCACCATGTCTTCAGTCACGTGTTGATCTGTGCTGTCTTACTATTTCTAAACCCGCCTGCACATAGCACTGGTAGAAATGCTGAGATTGCTGTCCTAGAGGTCCTATCCTTTAACTTGGCATCTAACACCCTAAACTCACCTTTCAGGACCTCCTCACTCTTCCTACCCGTGTCATTGGTCCCTACATGGACAATGACATCCGGCTGCTCACCCTCCCTCTTGAGAATACCGAGAACTCGATCCGAGATATCACAGACCTTGGCACCAGGAAGGCAACAGACCATCCGGGATTCTCGATCTTTTCCACAGAACCTCTTATCTGTATCCCTAACTATCAAATCCCCTATCACTACTGCTCTCCTCTTTTCTCTCCTTCCCTTCTGATTTGAGGGCCCCATCTCGGCGCCAGAGACGCAACCACTGCAACTTGTCCCTGGTAGGTCGTCCCCATCAACTGTATCCAAAACGATGTACTTATTATTGATGGGAATGGCCACAGGGGTGTTCTGCTCTTTCTGTCTATTCCCCTTTCCTCTCCTGACAGTCACCCAGTTACCTGTCTCCTGACTCTTAGGGGTGATTATCTCCCTGTAACTCCTCTCTATTTTTGCCTCTGCCTCCCGAATGATCCGAAGTTCATTCAGCTCCAGCTCCAGCTCCCTAACTTGGTTTGTCAGGAGCTGCAGCTGGATGCACCTTTCGCAGGTGTAGTTACCAGGGGCGATTGTGCTCGCCCTGACTTCCCACATCCTGCAAAGGAGCACTCAACTGCCCTAACTGCTGCCTCCATTACCTACTCTTAAGGTAATTAGATTTATTAAAGGAACTTACCCAACCTTACCTCACTTGGAGTGACGGCCTTCCTCAGCCTTTATTCGCCGAAGTCTCAGGAGCCTAAGTCTTCCTACTCTGTCTCTCTTGACTATGTCACCCGCTCCGTTAATCTGCTCTATATTAAATACTCCAGCTGCCTCACGGTCCAACTTACATGCGGTTGCGCGGTCGTGACCCATTCAATTGCCAAAGAACGTGTTTTTTTTTGTAATGTGCATACTATGAATACTTAGAATGAACATTGAAAAATCATATAGTTGATTTTATTTTTAAAGGCTATAATGAAATACAGTACAATGAAAATATTTCATGCTTTGTCAGTCTTTCAACATTCCCCCTTCCAAATTCAAAATTGGTGCATTTGCAATAGCAACAGGGTCAAAAGCTTGCCATTCTTTTTAATTACCATTATACATTCAATTATACAATAGATTACACAAATGTTGAAAGAATCAAATACTAGGTGTAGTATTGATGTCAGAACTTATTGAGGCTGGGAGATCACTCACTTTGTCACTCCAGCAAACTATTGCCAAGATACCGTGACTGTAAATTGTTAATATTTGCTTTTGTATTCAAACAGCTTTTCTGAAGGCATTTTCAAAGGGAAGTCAGATATTTTAAAACATCATTAAGGACAATTAATATTACTCAATATTATGGATTAGTCAAAATCTTCCAGCGGGATGTGCTGATTGAGTGATTACATTCATTAAATTGCTCTTTGCAATACTGGATCAAAAGTGTTGTAACTTGAATCAGAATCAAGTTTATTATCACCGGCATGTGATGTGAAATTTGTCAACTTCAGCAGCAGCAGTTCAGTGCAATACATAACCTAGCAGAGAGAGAGAAAAAATAATGAAGATAATAAAACATAATAATAAATAAACAATTAAATCGATTACATATATTGAATAGATTATTAAAAATGTGCAGAAACAGAAATACTGTATATTAAAAAAGTGAGGTAGTGTCTACAGCTTCAAAGTCCATTCAGGAATCGAATGGCAGAGGGGAAGAATCACTGACAATTAAAATATATTGAAGCTCTAAAATATTTCAAAGGTTGTAGTATGTTTATAATTTAGAAAAATTATGTATTATATTCATTAACACAATTACAGAGTCATTCCAAATTACATTAACGCAATTTCAAAACTACTTTAACATTATATAAAAGAAAATTCCAGCTACTTGGCAACAAAGGCTATGTGTGAAGGACTATTTCCGATATTGCACAGCTTAGAGGGAACAGTGTTGCTCATGGTACTTCTGTATTTCCTTATATTCCATATATTCTCCACTAAGGTGGTAACAAACTTATTAAGCATACTTTGGTGAAGAACACTCACCAGTAACAAACTCAATCGAACTGAAGCAGTTTGCTTATTAAATGTTTTCAGTGTTTGCTCTACCTCTCAGTTAGGACGTTTCTTCCCTTGCTGTGAGGTGACCCGATAGGGTCTTAGCTTCAATTCCAGTTTGATTATTACATGAAACAGAACTTGATTAGGATGGTGAATTGCTCACAGGGAACCACAGCCCTGAAGATGACTGATCACGAAAATCACCATGGAACTTTCTTATCACACACCCTTGTTTTGAAATTGCTGGTATTTGTTATTTCAATTCATAATTCAAGTCAATTAAAATGTTTTCCATAATGGAAGCTGAAAAGTTTTCTTTTTTTTCCAGCATGTTTGGGCATGCTTAGGCAGAGGGGATCTGCATGGCAGGACAGATTTTACAAAGGTTATACATTTCCATGAAGGATTGCAGTATTTAAGGCAGATATTTCTCAAGTAACTGATGCCAATAATAAGGAAGGCATTTTTGTTGGTCCACAATTCAAACAGGTTACCTATAACAGGCAATCCGAAGAACTCCTAGTGCAACCAGAGAAAATCGCGTGGAAGGCATTCAAGGATGTTGTTGAAAATTTTCATAGCAACTACAGATACCAAACTACGTGCAGCTGGTTGACTACATGCTTCAAGCATACAAACTCATGAATAAAAAAAAAAGCACTAAAGATTCATTTTCTGTATACCCATTTAGACTTCTTCCTTGCAAGCCTTGGCGCTCTCAGTGACAGGCATGGTTAAAATTTTCACCAGGACATTGCGCTCATGGAAAAATGGTATCAGGGCAACTGGAACCCATCATTTACATTTCTTAACCAACTAATATCAACATTGACTAACTGTTTGAGGAAAATTGTTTGTAAATGTACATTAGTCTTGCATTGTTGCTCATTAATGTTCCCTCTACCTGAGCAGGATTTTTTAACATGGCCTCAAAACTGTGTGGCGCTTTAAATAACCATATAACCATATAACAATTACAGCACAGAAACAGGCCATCTCGGCCCTTCTAGTCCATGCCGAACTCTTACTCTCACCTAGTCCCACCGACCTGCACTCAACCCATTACCCTCCATTCCTTTTCTGTCCATATAGCTGTCCAATTTAACTTTAAACGACAACATTGAACCTGCCTCAACCACTTCAGCTGGAAGCTCGCTCCACACAGCTACCATTCTCTGAGTGAAGAAGTTCCCCCTCATGTTACCCCTAAACTTTTTCCCTTTAACTCTCAACTCATGTCCTCTTGTTTGAATACCCCCACTTTCAATGGAAAAAGCCTATCCACGTCAACTCTATCTATCCCCCTCATAATTTTCAGTACCTCTATTAAGTCCCCCCTCAACCTTCTATGTTCCAAAGAATAAAGAACCAACTTGTTCAACCTGTCTCTGTAACTTAGGTGATGAAACCCAGGTAACATTCTAGTAAATCTTCTCTGTACTCTCTCAATTTTGTTGACATCTTTCCTATCATTCAGTGACCAGAACTGTACACAATACTCCAAATTTGGCCTCACCAATGCCTTGTACAATTTCAACATTACATCCTAACTCCTATACTCAATGCTCTGATTTATAAAGGCCTGCATACCAAAAGCTTTCTTCACCACCCTATTCACATGAGATTCCACCTTCAGGGAACTATGCACCATTATTCCTAGATCCCTCTGTTCTACTGCATTTTTAAATGCCCTACCATTTACCATGTATGTCCTACTTTGATTAGTCCTACGAAAATGTAGCACCTCATATTTATCAGCATTAAAATCCATCTGCCGTCTTTCAGCCCACTCTTCCAACTGGCCTAAATCTCTCTGCAAACTTTGAAAACCTACTTCATTATCCACAACTCCACTTATCTTAGTATCATCTGCATATTTACTCATCCAATTTACCACCCCATCATCCAGATCATTAATGTATATGACAAATAACATTAGGCCCAGTACAGATCCCTGAGGCACACCACTAGTCACCGGCCTCCAATCTGACAAACAGTTATCCACCACCACTCTCTGGCGTCTCCCATCCAGCCACTGCTGTATCCATTCAATACTTCAATACTAATACCTAACGATTGAACCTTCCTAGCCAACCTTCCATGTGGGACCTTGTCAAAGGCCTTACTGAAATTCATATAGACAACATCCACCGACTTACCCTCGTCAACCTTCCTAGTAACCTCTTCAAAAAAATTCAATAAGATTTGTCGAACATGACCTTCCACACACAAATCCATGTTGACTGTTCCTAATCAGACCCTGTCTATCCAGATAATTACATATACCATCTCTAAGAATACTTTCTGTCAATTTACCCACCACTGACGTCAAACTTACAGACCGACAATTGCTAGGTGTAGTCTTAGAACCCTTTTTAAATAATAGAACAACATGAGCAATACACCAATCCTCCGGCACCATCCCCGTTTCTAATGACGTTTGAAATATTTCTGTCAGAGCCACTGCTATTTCCACTCTAACTTCCCTCAAGGTCCTAGGGAATATCCTGTCAGGACCTAGAGAATTAGCCACCTTTATATTCCTTAAAAGCTCCAGTACTTCCTCCTCTTTAATTGTCATAATTTCCATAACTTCCCCACCTGTTTCCTTTATCTTACACAATTCAATATCCTTCTCCTTGGTGAATACCGAAGAAAAGAAATTGTTCAGAATCTCCCCCATCTCTTTTAGCTCCACACATAGCTGTCCACTCTGATTCTCTGATTAGTTTTCACCTTACTTGCTAAAGCAACCTCATATCTTCTTTTAGCTTTTCTAATTTCTTTCTTAAGATTCTTATTAAATTCTTTATATTCCTCGAGTACCTCATTAACTCATGCTGCCTATATTTATTGTAGATATTTCTCTTTTTCCGAAACAAGTTTCCAATATCCCTTGAAAACAATGGCTCTCTCAAACATTTAACCTTTCCTTTCAACCTAACAGGAACATAAAGCTTCAGTACTCTCAAAATTTCACCTTTAAATTTCCTTTTCTCTATTACATTCTTCCCATAAAACAAATTCTCCCAATCCACTCCTTCTAAATCCTTTCGCATCTCCTCAAAGTTAGCCTTTCTCCAATCAAAAATCTCAACCCTGGGTCCAGACCTATCCTTCTCCATAATTATGTTGAAACTAATAGCATTGTGATCACTGGACCCGAAGTGCTCCCCAACACAAACCTCGGTCACCTGACCTATCTCATTCCCTAACAGGAGATCCAACACTGTTCCTTCTCTAGTTGGTACATCTATGTATTGCTGCAAAAAACTATCCTGCACACATCTTACAAACTCCAAACCATCCAGCCCTTTTACAGTATGGGCTTCCCAGTCTATGTGTGGAAAATTAAAACCTCCCACAATCACAGCCTTGTGCTTACTACAAATATCTGCTATCTCCTTACAAATTTGCTCCTCCAATTCTCGCTCCCCATTTCGTGGTCTGTAATACACCCTCATAAGAGTTACTACACCTTTCCCATTCCTCAATTCCACCCCAATAGCCTCCCTAGACGAGCCCTCTGATCTATTCTGCCAGAGCACCGCTGTAATATTTTCTCTGACAAGCAATGCAACACCTCTCCTTCTTGTCCCTCCGATTCTATGACACCTAAAGCAATTAAATCCAGGAATACTTAGTTGCTAATCACACCCCTCCTGTAACCATGTTTCACTAATAGCTACCACATATACTTACAGGTATCAATCCATGCTTTAAGCTCATCCACCTTTCTTATAAGGTTCCTAGAATTAAAATAAATGCATTTAAGAAATTTTCCACCTCTTACTCTCTGTTTATCACTAATGGTGCAAACAACTTCACTATTTTCTTTTTCTTCCTTCTTCCCTACATTTGTTCCTACTTTCTGGTTCCCCTCCACCCCCCCCCCCCCGTATCTAGTTTAAATCCACCAGAGCCTCTCTAGCAAACCTACCTGCAAGAATATTTGTCCCCCTCCATTTCAGATGTAGACTGTCCCACCGGAACAGGCCCCACCTTCCCTGGAAAACTGCCCAATTATCTATAAATCTGAAGCCCTCCCTCCTGCACCATGTCTTCAGCCACGTGTTGATCTGTGCTATCTTACTATTTCTAAACCCGCCTGCACATAGCACTGGTAGAAATGCTGAGATTGCTGTCCTAGAGGTCCTATCCTTTAACTTGGCACCTAACACCCTAAACTCACCTTTCAGGACCTCCTCACTCTTCCTACCCATGTCATTGGTCCCTACATGGACCATGACATCTGGCTGCTCACCCTCCCTCTTGAGAATACCGAGAAGTTGATCCGAGATATCGCGGACCCTGGCACCAGGGAGGCAACAGACCATCGGGGGATTCTCGATCTCTTCCACAGAACCTCTTATCTGTACCCCTAACTATCGAATCTCCTGTCACTACTGCTCTCCTCTTTTCCCTCCTTCCCTTCTGATTTGAGGGCCCCATCTCGGCGCCAGAGACGCAACCACTGCAACTTGTCCCTGGTAGGTCGTCCCCATCAACTGTATCCAAAACGATGTACTTATTATTGATGGGATTGGCCACAGGGGTGCACTGCTCATTCTGTCTATTCCCCTTCCCTCTCCTGACAGTCACCCAGCTACCGGTCTCCTGACTCTTAGGGGTGACTATCTCCCTGTAACTCCTCTCTATTTTTGCCTCTGCCTCCCGAATGATCCGAAGTTCATTCAGCTCCAGCTCCAGCTCCCTAACTTGGTTTGACAGGAGCTGCAGCTGGATGCACCTTTCACAGATGTAGTTATTTAGATGTAGATGTAGTGATTCTGCTCGCCCTGACTTCCCACATCCTGCAAACAGAGCACTCAACTGCCCTAACTGCTGCCTCCATTACCTACCCTTGAGGTAATTAGATGTATTAAAGGAACTTTCCCAACCGTACCTCACTTGGAGTGAAGCTCTTCCTCAGCTTCTGCTTGCGAAGCCTCAGGAACCTAAACCTTCCTATTTTGTCTCCCTCTACTACGTCACCCGCTACAACGTCGCCCGCTCTGTTACTCTGCTCTCTTTTAAATACTCCAGCTGCCTCACGGTCCGACTTACATGCGGTTGCGCGGTCGTGACCCATTCAATTGCCAAAGAAAATGTTCTTTTTTGTAATGTGCATACTATGAATACTTAGAATGAACTTTGAAAAATCATATAGTTGATTTTATTTTTAAAGGCTATAATGAAATACAGTACAATGAAAATATTTCATGCTTTGTCAGTCTTTCAACATTCCCCCTTCCAAATTCAAAGTTGGTGCATTTGCAATAGCAACAGGGTCAAAAGCTTGCCATTCTTTTTAATTATCATTAGACATTCCATTATACAATAGATTACACAAATGTTGAAAGAATCAAATACTAGGTGTAGTATTGATGTCAGAACTTATAGAGGCAAGGAGATCACTCACTTTGTCACTCCAGTAAACTATTGCCAAGATCCCTGACTGTAAATTGTTAATGTTTGCTTTTGTATACTGCAATGCATCATTGTATTCAAACAGCTTTTCTGAAGGAATTTACAAAGGGAAGTCAGAATTTTTAAAACATCATTAAGGACAATTAAAATTATTCAATATTATGGATTAATCAAAATCTTCAGGCTAGATTTGCTGATTGAGTCATTACATTCATTAAATTGCTCCTTGCAATACTGGATCAAAAGTGTTGAAACTTGAATCAGAATCAAGTTTATTATCACTGGCATTTGACGTGAAATTTGTTAACTTAAGCAGCAGCAGTTCAGTGCAATACATAATCTAGCAGAGTGAGAAAAAAAAATGAATAAAATAAAACATAATAATAAATAAACAGGTAAATCAATTACATATATTGAATAGATTACTTAAAAATGTGCAAAAACAGAAATACTGTATATTAAAACAAGTGAGGTAGTGTCCAAAGCTTCAATGTCCATTCAGGAATTGGATGGCAGAGGGGAAGAAACACTGACAATTAAAATATATTGAAGCGCTAAAATATTTCAAAGGTTGTAGTATGTTCATTATTTAGAAAATTTATGTATTATATTCATTAACACAATCACAGAGTCATTCAAAACTACATTAACACAATTTCAAAACTACTTTAACATTATATAAAAGAAAATTCCAGCTGCTTGGCAACAAAGGCTATGTGTGAAGGACTATTTCAGTTATTGCACAGCTTAGAGGGAACAGTGTTGCTCATGGTACTTCTGTATTTCCTTATATTCCATATATTCTCCACTAAGGTGGTAACAAACTTATTACGCATTCTTCAGTGAAGAACATTCACCAATAACAAACTCAATCGAACTGAAGCAGTTTGCTTATTAAGTGCTTTTAGTGTTTGCTCTGCCTCTCGGTTGAGATGTATCTTCCCTTGCTGTGAGGTGGCTCGATAGGGTCTTAGCTTCAATTCCAGTTTGATTATTACTTGAAACAAGAACTTGGTCAAGATGGTGAATTGCACACTGGGAACCACAGTCCTGAAGATGGCTAAGGCTCAGATCAAGAAGACTGTGCTCACTGAAGAGGTTGTAGTCATATCTGTCACTTATGCTCCAAAGTATAGCATATCTTATCAGTGATCAGTTGAATTCATGGAAACAGAGCATTGCTGCAGATCTCTAAACCAATGGGTTCACTTGCAGTTGGTGATCAACTGATTATGTTGTATTTAAAAAATGACTGATCACACCAGAGAAGGCCCACTAGCATTGCACTAAAGTCCATGACAGTTTTCAACCAGATAACTCACTACTTTAGCCCTCAGCAATTTCTCCAAAGTCTTACTCACCCTGCCTCCCCGAACACATATTTATCCAGTTCTCTCTTGAAAGATATAATGGAATGTGCCTCCTCCACACTATCTGCATCAAGCTTAATTTTTTTATGCTTTATTTTATATCTATGACCTCTAGTCTTCAACTCTTTCGCTATGGCCACAGACAAACACAGTTCACTTTGTCTAGGATCCTCATCATTGTATCTGTGTGTCAAATACCTCTAAGTCACTGTATTTATTTGATGCCCATTTAGTGCTTTAAAGGTTTTGGGTTACATCCCTGCTTTTCTACTCTATAGCTCAGCTTGCATTTTCATTTCCAGTGACTTGTGCACACAAACCCTTAGGTTCCTCTGCTCCTGCATTCCTTTTGGAGCATGTCATCTACTCAGTATTAAACTCCCCTTATTCTTCAAAATGCATTACCTCATTCTCCTGGCATGTTACTAAAGACTGCAGAAAATTTCTACAGATGTACTATAGATATATTCTAACTAGTTGCACCAACATCTGGTATGGAGGGGCCACTGCACGGGATTAGGGAAAAAACAGCAGAGGATTGTAAACTCAGCCAGATCTATCATGGGCAGTGGGTTCCCCACCATCAAGGACATCTTCAAAAAGTTGGCATCCATCATTGTGGACCCCCATCATCCAGGACATGGTTTCTTCTCGTTACCACCATCAGGGCAAAGTACAGGAGCCTGAAGTCACACACTTAACAGCTTCTTCCCCTCTGTAATCATATTTCTGAATGGTCAATGAATACATGGACACTATCTCACTATTTTTGTTCTCATTTTGCACAGTTTATTAATTTTTATATACACAGTAAATTTCTTATTTATAGTATATTTATGTATTGCATTGTACTGCTGCCACAGAACAACAAAATTTATGACATACGTTGGTGATAATAAACTTAATTCTGATTCTTTATTAAATTTCATATGTCTAGTGTCTGCCACTTTAGTATCTTGTCTATATCCTGCTGCAATTCCATCACTGTTGTCTTAGCTATTCACAATATTTCCAAGTATTAGATTATTCACAAATATAGAAATCTAGCTTCTTATCACCAAGTCTAGGTCATTAGTATAGATCAAAAAAGATTGGCCCCCAACACCAGTTGATGGAGAACTGCTGAATTGTTGTTTATATTTTTCTGAATAAACAACCATTCACTGAAACCTTCTCTTGCCTGTGACCTGGACAACTTTGTATCCATACTGTAAATGACCTCATTATGCCACGTTTCAACTTTGCTGACAAGCTGCAAAATCATATACACTGCATCATCTGTGTTACCCACATCAACTCTATTCTTACTTAATCAAAGATTCATCAAATCGATTGAACACAATTCGCTCTTAACGAATCTGTCTTGGTTTGGCTGAGTTCATTGGCCTTCAAGTGTCTGTTAACCCTACCACGGTTCAATATTTCTATTAGTTTTCCCTCCATAAAGGTTACACTAACTGGCTTGTTGCTGGGCTCATCCTTATTACAGTATTTTTAAACAAGGGCGTGAAATTTCCACTCTCTGTCCAATACCCATATCCAAACTGTATGAAACGATTGAAGTTAATTCCTCCATGATTTCCTCCCATACTTCCTTGAAAATTCGAGATACACCTGAATCAGTCTTTAAGTTCTACCTACTTTAAGTTCTGCCAATTTTTTTTAAAAAAACATCCATACTATAGATTTTAATATATTGAATATTTCAACTGTCTCATTCATTATTACTATCTTTGCATTACTGGTAGTTTTGGAAGCCTATTAGCAATAGCACTAATATTATTGCCCTATGTCATTTCTCAATCTAATTCAAAATAATTTTACTTTTTGATTTGCTTAATCAAAATCCGTTCCCCATCATTTTCCATATGGACTTGCATTTCTATAAATACATCCATACAACCACATCCATGTAATGGCCACTCAATTTGACCAGTATACTTTTTGCATCTCCATTTCATCCATTTTATGCATATATTTGGATAAGAACCTTCAGTTTTTTCTTTTCTAAAAAAATATTTGCTCCATTTGACTTCTAATTGGAGATTGCCTCTCATGTTTCTATCTTCCTTGCCTTTCAGCACACTATCATTATACATTTTACCAATGTGTGCTCTTGTCTTCTCCTTTCTCTTTAACTTCCTAAGTTTCTTTTCACCTGAAACTTAGCTGCTACCACAGGCGTCCTCACCCTTCCATCCAATGCACTATTTAGTTCTAACATCATCTGCAAATCAATCCAAGCCCAGCCTGCTACAAGATGTCGCCCATCCTAATGGAACAGCTCTCCCCTTTTTCTTGCACTAACACCACTTCTCAACAAATTGAAATTCACTTCTCCTGGGATTTGCCTGGTGGCCGTTGATGGAGTAACAGCTCTCTGCTGGTGCTCCTAACTTACTTACTTTTGTCTCCAACCTTTTGAAATACTACTGTTAGACGGGTTATTATATCACTATGACTACCAAAGCAGCTTTAGAAGCTATTATGGACTCAATTCAAAAGCTTACTGAGGAGTTTCAACAGTTCAGAAAAGAAGTGTCAGCTGATTCGCAACAAATCAGCGCTGAAATTAAACAAATAGGTACAAAATTAGACGACATTCAAGCAACTCTAACCGAGAATGTTAAGAAGATAAAGGAACATGAAGAGGTTATTACTATACTGGATGAGAGAATGGATGATTTGCAAAAGCTGTATGAAAAACAATCCAAGTCCAATGAAATACTGAGACAGAAGATTATTGATTTGGAAAACAGAAGTAGGAGAAACAACTTACGGATCTTGGGACTTAAAGAGCAAATGGAAGGAGATAATCCTAAAGAATTCTTTGCAAACCTTTTGATGGAATTATTCTCTGATATTATAAAGTCTCTGCCTTTGATTGATCGTGCTCACAGATCACCTATCTATGGATCGACTTCAAAATCAAAACCAATATCAGTTATTATATGTTTCCATGAATTTCAAATAAAGGACCGTCTGATATGTGATGCCCGTGGAAAAGGTATGATTGACTACCAAGATTAGAAGATTCGTATTGTTGAAGATTTTTCATCAGAAGTTATGGCAGAATGTGTTAAGTTTAAAAAAGTTATGGCATAGCTATACAGCCAAAATTTTAAGCCTTCTCTTTGTTTTCTGGCTTGATAGAGAATCACAATGGAAGATGGATCATTTAAATGGTTTTGTACAAAGGAGCAGACGCAAGAATTTTTAGACTTAAAAAAAATGACTGTATACATATATTGAATAGATTAAAAATCTTGCAAATCAGAAATACTATATATTAAAAAATGACTGTTTAATATTTTTCAGTATGAATAATTGCTCTTTCTGTTTGATAAACCTGTCTAAGTTTGTTTTCTTACAATGTATTATTTAGTCTTGGTTGGAACAGTAAATAACCTTGAATTCTTTGGAGCCGTTCCAACAGGCTTTCTAAGGGGATGTTTTTAGTGGGCGTAGTTAGCTGTTGTTCTTTGATCGACTTTCTCTCTTTGGAAGGAAGGAGGGGGATGGAGAGTTATTTTTTCTTGAAGCTGATGTGGGAATCTAGTCAATTCTGTTGCTTAGCTAATAGATCTCAAGGTTTACTATTTGGGTTTAATATACATTTCTCTGATTGCTGCCTTAACCTTTCTTATAAATAGTTTGAAAATGGATCAAAGTATTAATTTACTTAGTTTTAATGTGAAAGGGCTAAATCACCCCGTGAAAAGAAATAAGATTTTTGTCTATATTAAAAAACTTAAGGTACCAATTGTTTTTCTTCAAGAAACCCATGTACGTAAGTGTGACAATTCACACCTTTTTAATCGATGGAGAGAATCTCATTTCCATTCCTTGTTTCAGGCCAAAGCCAGAGGAGTTTCGATCCTTATGGATAATAAATTATATCCTTATAGATAATAATTTCTGATACTAATGGGTGTTTTGTTACGGCATCTGGGAAACTAAATAACAGACTAATGGTATTTGCCAATGTGTATGCTCCGAAGATAGATGGCCCAGGTTTCTTTGAGCATTGTTTTATTTTTGCCAGATCTAAGTCTGTACTCATTGGTGATGGGTGGAGACTTTAATTGTTCCTTAGATCCAGATTTAAATCATTCATCTTATAAACTAATGATACCAAATAAATCAGCTGTGTTTATTACATCTTTTTTAATGAAATGTGGCATTGTTGATGCTTGGTGCTTTTTTCATCCAGTAGACAAGGAATATTCATTTTTCTCTCATGTCCATTTTACATATTCCAAGATTGATTTTTTTATCGATAGCCAAATGATTCCATCAGTTCCATCCTGTGAATATAAAGAGATTGCTGTCTCAGATCATGCTCCCGTGCTCCTATCTTTAAATCTCCCTGGTCTTCTTCAAACGAATAGGTTTTGGCGATTTAATTTAAATTTGTTTTCTGATAAAGATTTTTTAAAGTTTATGGAGAGACAAATTACTTTTTTTTTTAAGAGAATACATTAGAGGAGACCTAGTCTTATCAGATGGGATGCCTTTAAGGCATATATTAGAGAACAAATTATTTCTTATACTGCAAGTGTTAAAAAAATACTAATAAAGAGAGAAGTGATTTAGCTAATCAGCTAAAAAAATTAGACCAAGAGTATGCCTTGGCTCCAGAACCTGCCTTATATAAAAGATGTGTTGAAACTAAAAGTAAATATGATCTCCTTTTAACCTGTCCAATTGAAACTCAACTCCTAAAAGATAAAAGTCAATTTTATATTCATGGAGATAAAACAGGTCAATTATTGGCTAATCAAATTAAAACCTTTATAGCTAACCAGCAGATTAAAGAAATATGCAAAGCTACTGGTGATAGGACAACGGATTATTTAGAAATGAATGATTCTAAACTCTATAGTTCTGAATCTTCTAAGGATAACACTGTAATAAACAATTTTTTAGACCAACTAACCAGTCCTACAATTTCTGCAGACAACAGAAAGTTGTTGGAACTACCTATTTCTTTTGAGGAAATTGTTGAGGCTGTGCGCTCATTACATTTGAGGAAAGCTCTGGGTCCAGATAGATTTTCTGGAGAGTTTTACAAGATCTTTTCCTCACTGCTTATACCTTATTTATGTTCAGTTTTTTCAGATTCATTCAAGTCGGGCAGACTCCATCAATCTTTTTATGAGGCTTCCATTTCGCTTATCCTTAAAAAGAATAAAGATCCAGTTGAATGCTCTTCTTATAGACCAATTTCTTTACTTAATGTTGATACTAAGATCCTACCTAAAGTTTTGGCCCACAGGATTGAAAATATTTTACCATCTGTCAATTCCGATAACCAAACTGGATTTATCAAAAATAGATATTCTCACTTTAATATTCGTCAGCTGTTATACGTTATTTATTCTACTTCTAACACGATATTGGAATGTGTGGTATCCTTAGATGCTGAGGAAGCTTTTGACAGTGTTGAAAATAATTATTTATTTAAATCTTTAGAAAAACTCAATTTTGGACCCTTTTTCATTCAGTGGATTAACTTACATTATTTAGCTCCTTCCGCTAGGGTTATCACTAATTCTCATAATTCCAAACCATTTAAGCTTCAACATGGCACTAGACAAGGCTGTCCATTGAGCCCTTTGATTTTTGATCTTAAACACAAAATAATCTGCAGATGCTGGGATCAAAGCAACACTCACAGCATGCTGGAGGAACTCAGCAGGTCGGGCAGCATCAGTGGAAAGGATGAGTCGACGTTTCGGGCCGGAACCCTTTGTCAGCACTCAACAAAGAAGGAGGGGGAAGGATTTGAAGAATGCTTGTAGGTTCAGTTGAAAGACCAGTACAAAGATCAAAGCATGTTCTTTGATCTGTCCTTAGAACCTTTAGCCAATACCTTTCGAGAATCTAATGATAGCGCCAGTATTTTAAGGACAGACACTATTCACAAAGTCTCGCTGTATGCTGATGATCTGCTGTTATTTATTTCTAATGTTGAAACTTCATTACCCCATGCGCTTGCTTTACTCTCCTGTTTTAGCCAGTTCTCAGGGTATAAATTAAGCCTACATAAAAGTGTACTTTTCCCTTTGAATAATTTGATACCAACAAATTCTAACCTTCCTTTTAAAATTGTAAGAAACTAAGTTACCTACTTAGGTGTAACAATTTCTAAAAATTATAAACGTCTATTTAAAGAAAAATTTCTTACCTTATTGAATCACGTAAAAAGGATACTATCAAACTGGTCACCTCTTTCGTTATCACTGATTGGCCAAATTAACTCTATTAAAATGAATATATTACCTAAATTTATATATCTTTTTCAGGCATTGCCTATTTTTATTCCTAAATCTTTCTTTGATTCTCTTGACTCTATTATATCTTCTTATTAAATAAAATTCATCTAGATTAAATAAAATTAATCAAGATTAAATAAAATTCATCTTCAGAAATATAAAAAGGATGGAGGATTAGTCTTACCAAACTTTAGATTTTATTATTGGGCGGTTAATATAAGAAATCTCACATTTTGGTTATATTACATTAATCGTGAGGATTGCCAAATGTGTTTTTTTTTAGAAGCTAACTCTGTTAATAAATTTTCTATTACTTCTGTTCTTGGATCCTCACTTCCTTTGTCTCTGAGTAAGTTAATTGATAATCTGGTAGTTATACACACTATGAGAATTTGGATACAATTCCAAAAATACTTTGGCTTTTTGAGATTTTCTCTTTCAAGTCCCACTTTTTTCTAATTATTTTTTTAAAACTCTCTATGACTGATGTGGCTTTTAAAGAATGGGATAGATTAGGTATTAAATGCTTTCAGGACTTATTTGTAAAGGGAAGTCTCTTTTCATTTGAACAACTGTCAACTAAATATGGTTTACCTAAAACTCATTTTTTTCAATACCTACAAATAAGAGATTTTTTACGGTCTCAAATACGTACATTTCCTAAAAGTCCTGACAAGAATCTACTAGATGTAATTTATAATTTGAAATCTTTTTATAATGGATCTATATCTAATATTTATAATATGTTGTTGGGAATGAGAAGTATTCCTTTAGATAAAATTAAAAATCTTTGGGAACAAGATTTACAGACTTCAATTTCTGAGGAAACTTGGAATCAAATTTTTAAACTGGTTAACACTTCATCATTATGTGCCCGGCACTCTCTCCTACAATTTAAAGTGGTCCATAGGTCCCATATGACCAAGGATAAGTTGTGTCGTTTTTATTTAGGTATATCTCCGATTTGTGATAAATGTAATAATGAAGAATCTTCACTCATTCATATGTTTTGGACATGCCCGAGTCTTGGAAAATATTGGAAAGAAGTATTTCAAACTTTCACAATACTTTTCAAGGTAAACTTTAAACCGACCGATTTATTTGGTATTGTTCGAGGAAAAGATATTATTTTGGAGTCATCTGACTTGTACATTTTGGTTTTTATTTCTCTTATGGCCAGAAGGACGCTCTTGCTTAAATGGAAAGAAGCGGCCCCTCCTATTCATGTTCAATGGTTATGTGATGTGGTGTCATGTTTAAATTTAGAGAACATTTGATGTTCAAACTCTGAATCTAGCCAAGACTTTCAAACATTGTGGGAACCTTTTTTGAATTATTTTCAAAACCTTTGATTTGCTGTTAAAGCACAGATGTTAACTAATAATTTTTTTCCCATTTTTTCTTTACTAATCAGCTTTGGTCTTGGTAGTGGGTTAGATTTTTTAATATAATAAAATTACTATATTTCAATGTTACAAATTAATTAATCTGTATGAATTTCGGGTAAGGAGTCTTTATATGCAATTTAGTATAATGTATTGATATATATTTTTTTCTTGTACTCTGTATTCTTATATGTAAAATTAATAATAAAATATTGGAAAAGAAGAAATTCACTTCTCCCACACCAGTCTTTGAGCCGTACATTAAATCCTGTGATATTATTGATTCAAAATCAATCTGGACATGGCTCATGCAGTAGTCCAAAGATTATTACTTACGTGGTTTGTTTCTTAAATGTAAGGGGGAATAATATAACAAAATTAATGAGGATGGCAAGGTGGACAATCTGTATCTGTCCGCTGCAGATGTTAATAAGTTGAAGAGCAACTTCAGATCACTATTGCCTCTTGTCTTACCTTCCATAGCATAACTAAATATGCATGAAAATATTCACTTTGACTCAGTCGTTTAGGTGGTTTAAAGAATACTGAGACAAACTCCAATTCCATTGGAGTTCATATGACACCAGATTCACTTTTACAGTAAAATGAATGTACTACAGCCATAGCACCCATAAATCCTAAAACTAGTCATCCTGGCAATCAAAACTTCCATGACGATCAAAATTTTCAACGCGGTCTCAAGTGTGCTCTTGCCTTCTGCACTATCAATAATGTAGACTGTAGTAACAGCAGCAGTTGAATTCTGAAGATGGTGTTCAGGTGCCACCCTGGGATTCCATCCCTGAACCATTATAACTCTACCATAAATAGGATGGTCGCACTTGGCTCATAGAAACTTCAGGCTTTCTAGTAAAATAGCAGTGGAGGGTGCAACAACTCTGCTATCCAGAGGCCTTGAAGTTTCTACTTCTCTTTCTATACGATTGCCTCAGGTTGCCTATTTAGCTGGAAAGATGGCATTTCAGGAACCTGTAATGACTACCCTCAGGTACTACACAATTATGGGCTCTATAGACAACAGTGTGGAACCAGCCAGCCTTTTATCCCAGGAGGATAAATTCATAAGAATTAGGGACAAGTGTAGGACATCTAGCCATTTGATCTTCTACTTCAGTGTCATGCACTTTTCCATTCCTAAACCCCTAAGAATGATTATTCATTCAGTTTGTCCATGTCTGTTTGAGACTTTTTTTTCATCCTCCTCCATTTGGATTTCTGATCAGCAAACTTGGTAGTGTGACATTCAGTTTCCTTATCGATACAGTGAAAAACTGCAGCTGAAGCACCTTTTTCTGCAGTGCTTCATAGCCTGCCAATTCAAAGGTTCAAAGGTAAAATTTAATGTCAGAGAAATGTATACAATATACATCCTCAAATGCTTTTTTTCTTTGCAACCATCCATGAAAACAGAGGAGTGCCCCAAGAATGAATGACAGTTAAATGCTAGAAGTCCAAAGTACCCCCCACCAGCTCCCCTCCCTCCCGCGCGTAAGCGGCAGTGAGCAACAATCTCCCTTCCCCCACCGGCAAAAATAAAGCGCACCCGCCACCAGCACTCAAGCATGAGCAAAGCAATAGCAAAGTCACACACTTGCAGTTACCCCAAAGACTACATTGTTCGCCCAGGTCATTTACATATATCACACACAGGAGAAATTCCAGTGCAGATCCCTATAGAACACCACTAACACAGACCTCCAGCTAGAATAAGTCCCTTTGACCACCATCCTCTGTCATCTACGGGCCAGCCAATTCTGAATCCAAGTGATCACTTCACTATTGATTCCATGCATCTTAATCTTCTGGATGAGCCTTCTGTGAGGTACGGGTCAGACGCCTTACTAAAATCCATACAGACAACATCCACAATCACCCTCTCATCTGATCAAAAGAACTCAAGTTAAGAAGACCATCTTGCCCCACGCAAAGCCATGCTGGATCTCCCTAATTAGGCCATGGTTTTCCAAATGCTCTTAAATCCTATCCCTAAGAAATCTCTTCAGTAACTTCTCTACCACTGACGTGACGTTCGCCAGTCCATAGGTTCCAAGATTATCCCTGGCTCCCTTCTTGATCAATGGAACAACATTTGTTTTCTCTCGAGCTGAAAAGGGTGAGGGAGGTCCTCAAAGACAAATACAGATTATGATGTGTACAGATAATAATAGTCAGAAACCTTTCCCCCCCCCGAGGAAAGCAATTTATAACCAAATTACACAGGGTTAATGTAAGAGGCAGGAGTTTTAAGAGGGAATTGAAGAGGAATTATTTCATCCATAGTGGATATCTGGTATACATTGCCTGTGGGGACAAAGGCAGCATGAATTCTCACAATATTTAAAAGGTATGTAGGTGAGCATTTGACGTACTGACAATTGGAACTGGTATAACTGAGTTATTCATAGCCAGCACAGATACAATGGGCCAAAAGGCCCATTTCTGTGCTAAATGACTCAATAGCTAAGGATGGGTACTAAATTCTGGGCTTGACAGTGACATCCAGGCACTAAAAAAATATAAAGAAGAGAAGAAGAAGGAAGCCTTTAACTCCGGGCGGAGTAATCGGGATGCCGTTATGACGGCGTTTTTAGCAGGTTTTCTTATTTTTACAAGGCCCACGCTCAACCCAGCATGGATGGAAAGCGTGCAAGGCAGCCGGCTGGATTCGAATTCTGGAGCCTTCTCTCCGAAGTCCGGCGCTAATGCCACTACGCCACTAGCCAGCGACTAAAAAAAAATGCAAAAAATGATACACAGTTGGTTACCCAGAATCAAGTAATCTCCTGCTCAATGTGAATAATTAACCAGGCAACATTTGTCATTTAAAAGGAAAATTTCAAAGTTCGTCAGATACAGCATCAGGGTCTGCTGCCATGCAAGGGTTCACCAACTTTAAGGATGTTCTGTGTCGGCCTCTGAAACGGAAATCACAGGGTTGGTAGATACTGTTAGGATTCACATAGGTGTAATGTTATTCTCCCTTCCAAAGCTTGCATGAATAGTGTTGAGGAATGAAGCATCTCCCCCATTTATAATGTCAGGTTTTGTCTTATAGAAAGTAATGTTAAGCAAACCCTGCCATAGCTATTGGACATCTAATTGTGTCTCTAATTCCAGACTCAATATCAAATTCTGCAATTTCAAGTAACTTTCTGTTTACAGCACCAACGGCCAGTTTTGTAATAGGTCAATCTATACTATCCAGTCAGGTGTTTTCCTTCCACTGACTCTCTGACCTGTTGGATGTTTCCTATATCACTGATATACCTAGATGGTAAAGTAGCTTTTACATATTGCATTGTTTGTTTTCCCTCTCCCTCTCTCTATTGCCTTCGTTATTCTATCAGATGGCTCCATTAACTTGCTTTTCCCCTTTACCCAGCTCCGAGGAGTCTACAACCTGAAATCTAACTCTCTTTCTCTTTCCACAGATGCTACCTGACCTGCTGAATGTTTCCCGCATCTTCTGTTTCCCTTTTTTTTTGTGGTTTGTTTAATCTCGCCATAAATTTTGAAATGTGGAGTCCTGGTAATATTCTGATACATTGATACTGCATTTTTTTGTAAAGTCAAATTATCCTTTCTATTCTTTGTGGTGCCCAGAACTGCCCACCAGGTGGTGTGCAGAGGTCCTGGAAACTACAGATGGAGGAACTTAGTGGGTAAAGCAGCAAATGTGGGGGGAAATGGTTAGTCAACATTTCGGGTCAAGATGAAGGGTATGGACTGGAAATGTTGACTGTCCACCTCTCTCCATAGATGGTGCCTGATCTGCTAAGATCCTTCAGCATTCTGTTTGTTGTATGATCATTGCATACTGTTGAATTTCAGTCCTCCTGTATTTATATGCAATATAATTAACTCACAACTAGGTGGCAACCTCCCTCCACATCTCATGATCTTTCCTGGAAGGCTCCAGACAAGAGTTCTCATCTTTGATCATCAAAATGTGTTCAAGAAAATGTTATTAATTGTATGTGGTATATCTAACAAGAAAGAAGTCTTTATGATTTAGTCTTAGTAACAGCAGGAGAGGTTAGGTGAGGAGCGAATAGACTCCATACACCAAAGGTGATGTAACTTTCGGTGATTCCAACAGAACTCAATGCAAATGAATGTTGCTCTGAAACAGGATTAAAGCTAACAAAAGTTGCTGGATAAAAGATTATGGAGCACAACTATAGAATTCTATCTTTCCATCACTTTTGCTCCATATTTATCTACTTTTATTTTATTTTCATCCAAATTACAGAGGATCTAATGTTCATGACATTAGTGCTTTAATTACATTTGTTGAGAAAGAAGGCAATAATTGTTTTACAGTCTGGGGAGAGATGAGGTGTGTCAGTATGTTGATTTCATGCTAAGGTGCCCAAAGTTGTGTTTGTGTGGCCATTTTCAACTTAATACTGTGATACCAGTTGGTTTTAGATTCTTCCATGAGGGTGGCCCACTGGTGCTAAGCAGACACTGGTTTCTGACAATGTTATCTGTTATTTTACATGGTTTGCATAAAGTTCTATCATATATACAGGACCTGCCTGAAATTTGAACAACAGAATCAACAGAAACCTGACAGCAGAAATCAGATTCCAGGATGTAAACATCCTTCCAGTGAGCATTGCCTTTAACTTTCCATTATTTATCTAATCATCTCACTCTCACTTTCAACTTCCTCAACAATCTGCGTAGTCACTCATTGATACCACCCTGATCTACTCAAACATCTAGTCTATACAAATCCCATCCCACGTCATCTTCCCTTCAACAATTGATCTCTAATCTCCACAATTTTCAGATATCTCAGAGGAAAATATATATTAACTGAATGCATTCCTTTAAGCCTTTTGGATGGTGGAATATCAAAGCCTTCTTGATTTGCTGATCTTCAGCAGGCCAAGACTAGAGTTGCTTTGGGTGAAACTTTATTTTCAGACCAGTGCATTTTTTCAATAAAACAGCATCTATTTGTTTTCATGATGTGGTCATCACAAGTAGCATTGTCATTTATTATCTGTTCCCTAATTGCCACAGAATGGAAGAGACAATTAAGAGTCAGCCACATGAATGGGTCTGGAGTTGTTTTACTCTGTGGA
Organism: Mobula birostris; assembly: GCF_030028105.1. Taxonomy (NCBI): domain Eukaryota; kingdom Metazoa; phylum Chordata; class Chondrichthyes; order Myliobatiformes; family Myliobatidae; genus Mobula; species Mobula birostris. Next base: position 43,314,661 of record NC_092392.1, on the reverse strand, counting down.
AGACATGAGTGAATCAATTGAAGCTCATAACAATTCAATGGTGTTGTGGTTATATTTACCTCAACTACCTTCCTGCTTAAGTTACAGATGTTTTTATTACATGGATTTAAATTTCCTAGCTACCACAATGGATCAAACAAGAGTTGGCAAGGATATAGACAGGTTCACCAGGATGCTGTGTGGTTTGGAAAGAGTAGACAAACTTAGATTGTTTTCTCTGGAGTATTGAAACCTGACACAAAGAACAATGATTTGCGTAGATTGGGTAGATACAGTCTTTTTTACTTGGATGGAAATATCAAACACTAGAGGGTATTGATTTAAGGGAAGAGGAGACAAGTTTAAAGGAGATTTGCACGCAATTGTTTTCTCATATAAAGTGGCATGCTCCTGAAACACACTGCCACAGGGTGAATTAGGTAAGATGGCAATGTTTAAAAGGCAAATATTTTCAACAGCAGGAAATAGAGGGGTATGGACCATGTGCAGGCAGATTGGGTTAGCTTAAATTGACATCAAGATGGGCTGAAGGGCCTGTTCCTGTGCTGTATTGTTCAATGTGGCATATGCTTGTTGGAATGTGCCAGTTCCAGAACATCTGCATAAATGCAGACAAATGTGAAAACCCTGAAACTAATCGACAAGAATTCCAAAGGGATCTCACAAGGTAGCTTTGATATGTTGAGGTTTTCCACCATTACACGAGTGTATCAGTTTATAGATCCTGCTTCACTGCTGTTGCTACTGTGCGATTGAGAATCTCTGAAGGGGAAGGCCCCAAATCCTCGGCTTTGCCTGTTGCCGGGGCCAGGGTTGAAGCGCTTGGCAGAGATGGTGCTTGGTGCTCAGTGTTGGAGGCTTGAAGTTTTCAGACGGACTCAAGAGTTGGCTGTGGTTGGGTGCTTCCAGGCTGCTGCATCGGCAAGTTTGTGGCACTGGAGGTTCATGGCAGGAAGAGAGTTTCTCTTCCTTCTACCGTCTGTGTGAGATGATGGGACTTTCGAGAGACTTTGAGAATTTTTTTTACCGTGCCCATGGTCTGTTCTTAATCAAATTACAGTATTGCTTTGCACTGTTGTAACTGTATGTTATAATTATGTGGTTTTTGTCAGTTTTTTCAGTCTTGGTTTGTCTTGTGTTTCTGTGATATCATTCTGGAGGAACATTGTATCATTTCTTAATGCTTGCATTACTAAATGACAATAAAAGCATACTGCATGTCCTCATAATCTAATCTAATCTTGTCACAAGGGGTGCTGAGAACAGACCCAAATGCAAGACACAGACACTGAAGTACAAGGAACAGGACTTCACTAGAGTAGAGACGTGACAGGATTCAGGCAAGGAGCAGGGACAAGAATGCAGAGTTGGGCTAGGGAAAGCAGGACCAGGACCAGGAACCATGGACTAGGAGACAAGCTTAAACTCAGAGCCCAAGACTGGACAAGGACCCAGAACCTGGGTCTTGCCTCATGCTCAGACCCCAGAACCAGGCAAGGACATGACTTGGCTGCCAGCTGGTGTCTTGGGTCCTGAGCCTGGCTGCCGTCTGGGCTCTGGGGTCTTGGGTCCTGAGCCTGGCTTGGGATCCTCCAGGCCCGGGGATCTTGGGTCTGAGCCTGGCTTGGGATCCTCCAGGCCCGGGGATCTTGGGTCTGAGCCTGGCTTGGGATCCTCCAGGCCCGGGGATCTTGGGTCTGAGCCTGGCTTGGGATCCTCCAGGCCCGGGGATCTTGGGTCTGAGCCTGGCTTGGGATCCTCCAGGCCCGGGGATCTTGGGTCTGAGCCTGGCTTGGGATCCTCCAGGCCCGGGGATCTTGGGTCTGAGCCTGGCTTGGGATCCTCCAGGCCCGGGGATCTTGGGTCTGAGCCTGGCTTGGGATCCTCCAGGCCCGGGGATCTTGGGTCTGAGCCTGGCTTGGGATCCTCCAGGCCCGGGTTCTTGGAGCTTGGCTGCGGGATCGTCGAGGCTAGGGTTCTTGGAGCTTGGCTTGGGATCCTCGAGGCCCGGGTTCTTGGAGCTTGGCTTGGGATCCTCGAGGCCCGGGTTCTTGGAGCTTGGCTTGGGATCCTCGAGGCCCAGGTTCTTGGAGCTTGGCTTGGGATCCTCGAGGCCCGGGTTCTTGGAGCTTGGCTTGGGATCTCAAGGCCTGGGTTCTTGGAGCTTGGATGCGGGATCGTCGAGGCTAGGGTTCTTGGAGCTTGGCTGCGGGATCGTCGAGGCTAGGGTTCTTGGAGCTTGGCTGCGGAATCGTCGAGGCTAGGGTTCTTGGAGCTTGGCTGCGGGATCGTCGAGGCTAGGGTTCTTGGAGCTCAGAGACAGACTGGGAACCGAACATCAACATAAAGCCAGGACTTAACCTTCGACAAGCCGGGACTCATCTTTAACACAACACAAACATGAAACAGGACAGAATATAGACATAGAGCCGGGACTCAACTTCATCTCCACACCAAGGTGGGACAGGTCCACCTGTTGGGTAACAACAGGACAGTCAGACTTACCCAACAGAGGCAAAGACAAGACATGTCCCCCTGCAGGGCAACAGTAAAACAGCCTGACTTACCCCACAGAGGTGAGGACAAGAAGAGACAAACATCAAAGAACAACAGACAGTTCCATCTCTGCTCCAGGGTAGTTCCAAGTCTCAGTTCAGCCAGCAATCTCAGCTGGCTACAGAAACAGCCGGATCCCGACCTAGATCAGAGTGGCTGGCAGCCACTCAGCTGGCCCAGGAAGCAGCCAAATCCATATAGCAGAGACTATTCCAACAAGTGGCAACAAGGCTCCATGAAGCAGTGGTCCTCCAAGCAGGCCTAGAGATCACAAATGGTTTCACTAGCCTTCCATCAGCAGGTTTCTCCAAGGGGGACTGTCAAGACAAACCAGCAACCCATACTCAACCCCAAGGCTACTTATATTGCAAGCTAAAGATGGGAATCAGGTGCCTATGATTAATTCAAACAAGGGACAGCTGGAAGACCCGAAGACCCAGAGTCCTGAGTCCACGGACCGGACCGTGAACCGGAATGGGGATTTCACGGACCGGACCATGACAAATCTAATCCTGCCTCTGGTTTCATTTAGTGCAGAATCAAAGACACTGCTGATATCAAACGGGATTGCGGACCTGCGAACGATAACTTCATTTGCTGAATTATTTGTGCCTCTTTCAATGTTCCAATTGTTTAGAACTGGTTTAAAATATTTTGGCCTATTTCAACATTTTATTTCTTTCATTTTAATGATTTTTAGGTGCTACAGTCACATCTGGCAAAACTGTGGGCTGTGTTTTGAAGGTAAACAGAGCTGTCAGGAGAGCTTTGCAGGTGAAATATCTATAGCCTTTGACATTAAGTCCTTGGGCACTTGGATGCTTTGGGACAGCAACATAGGCCCTCCGCCCCCAGTAAACAGACTGGTTGCTCAGTTTGGATACATCATCAAATTGAAATATTAATTCTGTTTCTCTTTGATGCTGTCTGGGTATTTATTTCCATTTTTATTTTACAAAAAAGTCATTCCTGTCACTTGAACAATAAAAGCTTCTTTACTCCATCTGCATGCGTAATATTTCTCATCAGTGAGAGACAGAATTCTTGACTCGCAGATTATAATTGATTCTATTAGAGTGGTGATACAGGTAAACAGGGTGGTGAAGAACTTACTTGACTTCATTGGTCTGTGCATTGAGTCCAGAGTTAGGTCATCATGTTCCAGCTGTTTAAGGTGTTGGTAAGAACACAATGCAGTTCTTGTCACCTAGTTATAGGAAGGATGTCATTAAACTGAAAAAGGTTTTGCTAGAATGTTACCAGGACTGGAGGGCTTGAGTATAGGTAGAGGCTGGATTGGCTGGGACATTTTTGCCTGGACTGTAGTAATCTAATCCAGAGGACATAGATTTAAAGTGAGTGGGAGAGATTTAACAGGGTCTTGTGAGGAAACTATCACACAGAGAATTTTGAATACGTGGAACAAGTTGTCCGAGTAGTCTACGGAGATAGGTACAATTAGAATACTTTAGAGATATTTAGACAGGTACATGGATAGAAAGCTCAGAAAGATATGGGCCAAGCACAAATAGGACTAACAAGTTGAGCTAAAGAGTCTGTTCCAATGCTGTATAATACTATGACTATGATTTCCCTGTAACAGACAGAACAATAATAACCCAAATTAAAAGAAATATTGAGAGAGTTTAGACATCTTACAGTATTTTAATAATCCAACTTTGAAACTCTGAGATAAAACATCAATTGTTTACTTCCCTCCATAGATATTTCCTGACCTGCTAAGTTCCTCCAGCATTATGTGTGAATATCAAAAGCAATTTAAATTCTAGCCATTTTTATATTGTGTGATTTACTGCAGGAAAAGTCTTCCAAAAATATCTCCTAGTAACTAGAAACCATAAGTCAAAAGATTTAGCATGGGCTTTTGCAAGGCCTTTGACAAGTCCCCCATGGAAGGTTGGTCAAGAAGGTTCATTCATTTGGCTTCAGAATAAAGTAGTAAATTGGATTTGACATTGATATCATGGAAGAAACCAGAGAATGGTAGTAGATGGTTGCCTTTCTGACTGGAGGCCTATGACTAGTGGTGCCCATCAGTGATTCACACTGAGTACGTTGTTGTTTGTCATCTAAATCAACCATCTGGATGATAATAGGGCAAAATGGATCAGAAAATTTGCAGATGACACCAATACCGAAAACGTGAGTTGCAGAACACTTGAACGTGAGTCTGTACTTGTGGAATCAGTCCAGAGTTGAGGTGAGTGATGTTATCCACGCAGGTTCGGAAGCCTGATGATTGTAGAATAATAATTGTTCCTGAACCTGGTGATGTGGGACTTTAGGCTCTTGTACCTCCAGCCTGATGGTAATAGTGAGAAGCTACTACCATAGCAGTAGCCTGCAGCCATCAGGGTCCTGGACCATCTTCACTCCCCTCAGCACTGAACTGGGTCCAGCCACTGGTGACTCAAATTTGGCGACTTTGCAGTTCCTGTTCGGTAGGTCATTTGTTTTCTTTTTTATTGTTTGCACTATTTGTTCCTCCACCTCCACACCTTGGGTGTTTGACTGCCTTTGTTGTGTGTGTGGGTTTTTAACAGGTTGATGATGGATGCTGCTTTCTTGTGGCAGTGTCCTTGTAATTGTGCTCATTCCTGTTTCCATTCCAGGCTGTGATGCAACTAGTCAGAATACTCTCCACAGTGCACCTATAGAACTTCTAGAACTTGTTCAAAGTTTTAGACGGCATGCCGAATCTAGTTAGAATCAGAACCAGGTTTAATATCACTGGCACATGTCATGAAATTTGTTAACTTCGCGGCAGCAGTACAATGCAACCGGTAATAAATATAGAATAAATAAATAAATTACAGAAAGTATATATATGTATATTAAATAGTAAAATTAAAAATAATGCAAAAACAGAAAAAAAGTGAGGTAGCGTTCAGGGTTCATGGGCCTGAAACGTCGACTGCACTTTTTTCCATAGATGCTGCCTGTCCTGCTGAGTTCCTCCAGCATTTTGTGCGTGTTTCATGGGTTCAATGTCCATTTAGAAATCAGATGGCAGAGGGGAAGAAGCTGTTCCTGAATCACTGAGTGTGTGCCTTCAGGCTTCTGTACCTCCGATGATAACAATGAGAAGAGGGCATATCCTGGGTGATGAGGGTCCTTAATAACGGATGCTGTCTTTCTGAGGAATCGCTTCTTGAAGATGTCTTGGATACCACGGAGGCTAGTAGCCATGATCAAATATTCTATTATATGATAAATGGTGTCAATTTCAGCTTTAATGCATTTTGTTAACCTCCAAACAGCAAAGTCCTTGTTTACCAGCTCTTAAATGCACAGAAATATAAGCAGTGCCCTTCCAATGTGTGCACATGGAAACAACAGTTTTTTTTTCTGAAAGTAGAGAGCATGCTCCCAGATACAGTGAAAGGAATTTGAAGAAACTGGTAGAAAACATCATACAATTGATGTACGTCTTATTTGCAAGGGAACCTTGTATAACCTCTAGGGCTACATGTAGTGAGTGATATTGGCAGGAAATTGCCAAGGAAGTGTACTGCCAGGAGTAACAATCATTGGAGTGCAGAATGGTGGTCTGAGATATCTCAATCTTATAAGATATAGCAAGGAAAGTTTTCAAAACTTACGATTTCATCATGAAACCTCTGCCATCACCTCTTTCATACAAAAACCCAGGTTACTATGGGAAGTGATTGATGTGCCTTTGGTGATGGTCTTTGCATCCTAACTGGCCACCAAAATGGTACCAAAAGACTGGAGAGTGGCAAATGTTATTCCTCTGTTCAAGAAAGTTAATAAGGATAATCCTAGGAATTATAGACCAGTGAGTGCGTTAAAAGTTTGGCATGGGTTGAAGGGACTGTACTGTGCTGTAATATTCTACATTCTAAGCACTCACTCTTTCACACACCCTGGGTGCTCTGCATCCTTGTCCTTTTTTTCTCCATTTGCTCATTCTCTCTGTTGCTATCCTTTTCCTTGTTTTTTTCTCCTTTTTCAGGGCTCTCTCCTTGTTTGTCTCTCTTCCCTTTTCCATATCTCCTGTTTTTACTCTGTTTCTCTCTGCTTTTCCTGTCCCTGCTGCTCTTCTCTACTCTGCTGTTTCCCTACTCTCCCATATAATGAGCCTTTACTCTTTGTCTGCCTCTGTTTCGATTTAAGAACTTCTTCGTTATGTGTGCCTCAGTCTTTCTCTCTCCAGCCTCCCCAAGTCTGTGCTCTCTATTTCTTTCTCTGCTCTTGAACTTGCTGTTTATTGTAGGTCATTGCAGGTTAGGAGCTCTGGAGCAGAAGCCAAGTGCAGATATTTCTTAAGCTTATTGTTCCTCAAATACCTATGTCACATTAGATGATCACCTTAAGTGTTTGTAGGAGTGTCAACAGCAAAATGGATATTGCTTCCTGTTATGAGATGGAAACATTTCTATGCTCAATTGTTATCTGCACCAGCTTTTTAACCATCCGTTCATATTAATCCTACATTATTACAGGTTCTCAAAAACAGTTTTTCTCTTGTATTCCCAACAGATTACCCTGGAATGTGCCACTCTCATACATGCTCAGGGCAATTTACAATGATCCATTAATCTACCGACCAAGATATCATCATGACATCGGATGAAACTGAAGCACCCAATGGAAACGCACACAGTCACAGGAAGAAAGGTAGTAACAGAGAGCAAGGTTGAATTCAGATCACTATAGTTATGAGATACGAGTCCTGTGAGCTGCACCACTGTGCAACCTCTTGACACTTACCCTTGCAAGTTCCTCCAGCATTTGTTGTGTGTTACCACTGCGCAGCTCTGCTTTTGTCAGACTCTCCCACATTAAATTTTATCAGGATTAGTAGATTTATACAGAAGGTTCAAAGACTTACCATGATTACTTGCTACAGAAGTAGATTTCCTCAGAAATTCAACCGATGTTCATTTACACCTGGATGAGTCTGATCCCATAACCTGAACCAGCAGTCAATGAGTTGAGATACTTCTACAAATGTATATGATATCAGCTTCACAATCACATCGCAATGTGCCAAGTAGAAGAGTTCATACCTTATATCCATCCTACATGCGTTTCTGGTTCATAAGTATCTCTAGCTGGAGAATTGGTCTTGGCACAGGTCAATATACTACATGGTCTGCAATATAAAGTGAGCCTGTGAGGATGCTACTTGTCTTCCTTGATGAAATGTAATGGTAATACCTATTTCCTCCACTGACTCAAGAGATTATCACCATGGCAACCCTGGCCTCACCCTTCTATCCAGCTATTCTGCCCCCCCCTACCATCCTTGCCACTTAAAATAATTTTTCTGTCTTTTCTTCTGTTTGCCCCTGCACACACTTCTGAGTTGAGATGGTATTTTTTTCCTTTCTTTTCATAGCTGACTTGTTGAGTATTTCCCCATTTTTCTTGTTTTCATGTCAGATTTCCAACATTTTTATTTTTTAAAAAATCCCTGATTAATCCTGCTAACCTGTATCAAGTTATCCTTAATTCCTCAGTGTACTTAATTAAAAAGTTTGCTATGGGCATTTGATGAATATCTGAAAGTGGGAACACTTACCTTTAGGGTATGCACACTCTAATTTAACAATGGGGGAAAGTGATGATCATGTGATAGAAGACTATCATATTGTACAATTTTTCACTGATAATAATATTGAAATATTAAAACATTTTCCTTTGAGTGACTTATTGTTGCATTAGCTGTATAAGATGAAGATTGAATTTGTGAGCATCAGCCTGCCATTTTTTGGAGATAAAGTCTATGTCCTTTTAAGCCAAGAAACCTTCTTCAAGTCATACACAAAATGCTAGCGAAACTTAGCAGATCAGGTAACATCTACGGAGGGGAATAAATAGTTAATGTTTTGGGCTGACACCCTTCATCAGGACTGTAAAGGAGGAGGAAAGCCAGAATAAGAAGGTAGAGGGAGGGGAAGGAGTATAAACTAGTTAACCCTGTCCTCAAATTTACTTGTCCATCTCTGACACCTCTCTCCCCTTCGTTGATATCTCTGTCTCCAGCTCTGAAGACAGAATGTCTGCTGATATCTTTTATGAACCTACTGACGCTCACTTATCTTGGCTACAGCTCTTCCAACCCTGTCACTTGTAAAAATGCTATTCCTTTTTCTCATTTGCTCCATCTCTGCCATGTCTGCTCTCAAGATGAGGCTTTCCATAAAGAGATGTCCTCCTTCAAAGAATGGGGTTTCCCTTCATCTACCATCAATGGTTCAAAGGTTCAAAGGTCCAATTTAATGTCAGAGACATGTATACAATATACATCCTGAAATGCTTTTTCTTCTCAACCATCCATGAAAAGAGAAGTGCCCCAAAGAATGAACGACAGTTATATGTTAGAACCCTGAAGTTCCTCCCAGCTTCCTCCCTCCCCCCAGTAAAAAAAAGCATTGGCACCATCACTGAGCACTCAAGCATGAGCAAAACAATAGCAAAGACACAAACTTGCATTTACCCCAGAGACTTCATGTTTCACCCCGTATTCGACATACCGCAGTCTCTCTCTCTCTCTCTCCCTAATAAGGGAGAAGGAGGTGTCTCCATTTTCCCAGCGAGCGGGGAGACATAACAAACAACTTGTTGGTTTATGATGTTAGAAGTCCATTATGTCACTTTTTCCGAGCTCTGTGCCTGAAGATCGCAAAGATCTCAGGTCTCCAGGCACACAGTTGCAGATATCCCGACTCCCCCGACGACACATGGGTCTCCTGCCGTGACACCGACCCTTGATCCGCCCGTCTCCAGAGCCCCGAGATCCTGGGCTTCCAAATCTGAGCCGGACCCTTAGGCTGAGCCCTTGGCATGCTGAACAATGATGGTTGTGAAACCCCAAATGCGGGTCTCATTCCCGCAAAGAACCAAAGTCAGAGTCTTCAAAAGAACCCTGAAAGGGAAAAATAAAGATATTAAAGATGGAAATAGAGCTGTTTCCAAAGATGCAAGCAAAGGAGTCGCTGTTTAGCGCCATCACTACTCTGCTCCACCTCTTCCTAGTTGGCCTTCATCCACATCTCCTCCATTTCCCAGACATTGGCTCTCATCTCATCTTCCCATTACCGTAAGAGAAATACAGTTTTCCTTATCCAGATCTGCCACCACATGATCCTCCATCTCTAGCACTTCATTCTCTGCAAATCCTGCCATTTCAGTGGGAGCATGTCTTTCCCTCCCCGCCCACCTTCCAATTTCCACAGGGTTCCTATCTACGTGACTCTCTTGACACTCGTCTCTACCCACTGATCTCCCTCCTGGTACTTATCCTTGTGGAACAAGTACTACACCTGCCACTTCACATGCCTTCAGGGCCACAAACTGTCCTTCCAGGTGAGGCAATACTTCACCTGCAAGTCTGTTGGGTTCATCTACTGTATCTGGTGTGGCTTCCTATACATCGGTGAGACCTGATATAGACTGGGGGACTGCTTTGTTAAGCATCTTCGCTCCGTTCACCACATTAGGCAGGATTTCCCAGTGGTCACCTATTTTAATTCTACTTTCCATTCCCGCATGCTTGTCCATAGCTTCCTCTACTGTCATGATGAAATGACTCCCAAGTTGGAGGAGCAACACCTCATATTCCAGGTAACGCACATAAAATGCTGGAGAAAATCAGCAGGCCAGGCAGCAACCATGAAAAAGAGTAAACAGTCAACATTTCAGACCGAGGGCCGAGACCCTTTATCAGGTCCTGCTGAAGGGTCTCAGCACAAACCATTGAATGTTCACGCTTTTCTATACATTCTGCCTGGTCTGCTGAGTTCCTCCAGCATTTTGTGTGTATTACTTTGATCTCCAGCATCTGCAGCTTATCTATTGTTTGTGATTTGATCTCATATTCCATCTGGGTAGCCTCTAATCTGATGGCATGTACATTGATTTCTCTAATTTCTGGTAATTTCTCCCCCTTCTCCTTCGCCTTCTCTCTTCTTTTTCCACTCTCCTTTTACCCTTTTTCTCCTCACCTGCCCATCACCTCCCTCTGGTGCCCCTCCTTCACTTTCTCCCATGGTCCAACCTCCTCCCTTAAAAGATCCCTCTTTTTCAACCCCATTACCTTTTCCACCTATCACAATCATACCCGAGCTTCTCACTTCATCCCCCCCCCCACCTGATTTCACCTATTATCTGCCAGCTTGTACTCCTCTCCTACCCCTCATATTCTGGCTTCTTGCCCTTCCTTTCCAGTCCTGATGAAGGAGCTTGGCCTGAAACGTCAATAGATCATTCTCCTCCATAGATGCTGTCTGACTGCTGAATTCTTCCAGCACTTTGTGTATGTTACTCTGGAATTCTAGTATCCGCAGAATCTCTTGTTTCTTCAAATCATGTCTTTAAAGCCATACTAGATTTATTAGTAATTTAATTATGCTAACTAAAGACTATTGCTAAGATCTTGTACTAGAATCACAAGGAGACCATTCAGTCTGTGAAGTCTATATGTAAGAACAATTCAACTAGTCCAACTCATCTTCTCCCTCGTGCCCTGCAAACCTTTACTTTCAAGTTTTTATTCAACTTAAATAAAATTAAGTATATTTTCTGGATCAGTTATGTTATGACACATTTCACAAAGTAGAAACGTTTTTTCAGTAACGTACACAAATGGGAAGATGGCCCAAGTGAGATAATACTATAAATTCTACACGGCTCTTTTTAAACATGGGAATCTTCAAAGCCAACTCATTGCCCTTTTTTTTTCCAGACTTGACTCTATCCTGGTAGTTCTCATTGAAATATCTAGGGTCTTCACTGGTCTAATGGCTTTCACGGTCGCTGAGCATTAGTAATTTCAAACAATTAACAAACATATTTTCTTGCCTGCAGGAATGGCAAGGGGTTCATCAAAGAGCTTCGACAGCATACTTCTGTTCCCACTTTGGTAATAATTGTCTTTTTCAGTGTAAATTAATCACACACTGCTTTTAAATGTAGGTCAATGAAAATATTGTTTAAATTCTTCCTGTTCATCAGCAGTGCAGGATAAATTGAATTAAATTAACTTTATTACTTACATCTTTCATTTACATGAGGAGTAAAAATCTTCACGTTGCGTCTTTGTCTAAATGTGCATTGTGCAATTTAATAGTAATTTATAATAAATAGCATATACAACAGGACAGTCAATATAACATAGAAATACAATTGTATCAGCATGAATTAATCAGTCTGATGGTATGGTGTAAAAAGCTGTCCTGGAACCCGTTGGTCCTGGCTTTTGTGCTGCGGTACCGTTTCCTGGATGCTAGCAGCTGGAACAGTTTGTGGTTGGAGTGTTCGGGTCCCCAATGATCCTTTGGGCCTTTTTTACACACCTGTCTTTGTAAGTGTCCTGAATAGTGGGAAGTTCACATCTACAGATGCACTGGGCTGTCTGCACCACTCTCTGCAGAGTCCTGCGATTGAAGGAAGTACAGTTTCCATACCAGGAAGTAATGCAGCCAGTCAGGATGCTCTCAGTTGTGCCCCTGTAGAAAGTTCTTAGGATTTGGAGGCTCATACCAAACTTCTTCAACCGCCAGAGGTGAAAGAGGCTTCGTTGTGCCTTTTTCACCACACAGCTGTTATGTACGTGAGATCCTTGGTGATGTGTATGCTGAGGAACTTAAAGCTGTTCACCTTCTCTACCCCAGATCCTTTGATGTCAACAGGGGTTAGGCTGTCTCCATTCTTTGTGTATTCCACAACCAGCTCCATTGTTTTTGTTACATTGAGGGAAAGGTTGTCTTCTTGACACCACTGTGTCAGGGTGATGACTTCTTCTTTGTAGGCTGCCACATTATTATTTGAGATTAGGCCAATCAGTGTAGTATCGTCAGCAAATTGAATTAGCAGATTGGAGCTGTGGGTGGCAACACAGTCATGAGTATACAGAGAGTAAAGGAGGGGGCTTAGGACACACACTGAGGGGCGTCTGTGTTGAGAGTCAGAGTTACAAAGGTGAGGAAGCCCAGTCCTAACAGCTGCCAGTGATCTGGCAGGAAGTTCAGGATCCATTTACACAAGGCAGGGTCAAGGCTGAGGTCGAGCCTGGAGGGAATTGTGGAGTTGAATGCTGAGCTGTGGTCTATCTTCTCCAGGTGTCTAAGGGTGGTGTGTAGAGCTGTGGCTATTGCATCATCTGCTGATCTGTAATAGTCAGCAACTCTGCCTAATCAGTGGGAATGGTAATTTCATCTCTTGCGTGCTCTTTTGACTGTGGTAGCATAACCTTTTTCCTTCATTCCCCACTGGCTATTATTCTAACCCTTACTTTACAATTCCATTATTGTAGCTCTACTAGATCAAAGTCTTTAGTGGTTTGCAGATATTTAAATTCGTTATCTATTTGTCACAAAAGAATAACAAACACTCCACTTGTAAAGTTGCGAAATTAGAGTGAACTTTAAAATATGCCCTGGTGAGTATTTTGGATAATTTTGCGCCACACCTTCAGAATGCTGTCAACGCTGATTTTCCTTTTGCGATTCTTTTTGCTATGTTCATTCCCTATATTAAATGCTGTGGACATTTTTATTTGATCATTGTTGCAATGAAATTAAATTACATAAAAATGGGTTTCCATTAAGCAACAACTCAAGTAAGCCCTTCGTTGTGAGAACACCTGAAGCCTGCCACACAACTCATACCATTGCCAGATGTATGTTACGAGAGTTTGTTGTCCTGAATAGATTTGCAGCTCTGTTTTAGATTTTGCTTAGATAATTATCTTATGGAAAAAAGTCATGTTGGCTGATTTGAATAGCAATGAAAATAATGCTGGGGTGATGCTGCAGTGTTGCCTTTTAATATGTTTAACCCATGCACTGTCCACACATACAATGTGTTCTGTGACATTTAACATGATAGAAAGCATAAAGCACACTGCCGACTGAACCCTCGTCCACACAACTTAATTTCAAGAGCAGTACTGATCAACCATCTCCTCTTCTTAATGAAAAGGTTCACTGGTTACAACTGACAGCAAAGAAACCTTTGGATCTTGTAGGGACGTGGCTCATCAAGATCAAGAGCAGAAACTCTTAACTTCCAGTGTGAGTAGAACATGGAGCATCACAGCACAGGACAGGCCCTTCAGCACACAATGTTGTGCTGACCTGTACAAATCTACTCCATGATCTACTCCTTCCCTCCCGCACAGCCCATAATCCTCCATTTTTCTTACATCTATGTGCCTGTCCAAGAGTCCCTTAAGTGTCCCTATTGTATCAGCCACTACCACCACCCCAGGCACCTACCACTCTCTGTGTAAAATAATCTACCGATGACATCTCCCTACACCTTCCTCCACTCACCTTAAATGGACGTCCACTGGTACTGGCCATTGTTGCCTTGAATAAAGGCACTGACTGTCTACTCCTGCCTATGATCCTCATAGTCTTATACATCCCTATCAAGTTTCCTTTTACCCTCCTTCACCCAAGGAGGAAAGCCCTGGCCTGCTGCACCTTTCCTCGCAAGTTGTGTTCTTTACCAGGGAGCAACCCGGTAAGTCTCCTCTGCACCTTTTCTAACATTTTCCACATCATATCTATAATGAAGTGAACTGAAATAAACACAATAATCCCAAGTACGGTTGAACTAGGGTTTTATAAATCTGCAACATTCCCTCATGGCTCTAAAACTTAATCCCATTTCTAATGAAGGCCAACACAGCATATTCCTTCTTAACCAACTTGCATAACAACCTTGAGGGAATCCCTCTGTTCCTCCATTCTGCTAAGAATCCTGCCATTAACCTTATACTCTGCCTTCAAATTCAGTCTTCCAAAGGGAATCACTTCACACTTTTCGATATTGAACTCCATCAGCTACTTCTCAGCCCAGCTCCACATCCTGTCTATATCTTATGGTTACCTAAGTAGTCTTCCATACTATCCGCAACATCTTGAACCTATGTGTTATTTACAAACTTACAAACCTACCCTTCTACTTCCTCATCCAAGTTATATATACAAATCACAAAGAGCAGGGGTTCCAGAACAGATCCCTGTTGAACACCATTAGTCACCAGCCTCCAGATGGAAGATACTCCATCTACTGCCACCCTCTGCCTAATATGGACAAACCAATTCCAAATCCATGCAGCCAAGTTTCCATAGTCCCATGCCTTAAAACTTTCTGAATGACCCTTCCACCAGGAAACTTATCAAACACCTTACTATAATCCAAATACACCATATCCACTGTTCTATCTTCATCAGTTTGTTTTGCCCTCGAAAAAGGCACAATCTGCTCATCACATAAATGCTCATAATTCCTGTCTATAAAATGCTCCCCATTAGTTTGGCCACCACTGATGTAAGGCTCCTTAATTCCCAGGATTATCCCTATTACCTTTTTTTGAACAGCTAAATAACATTTGTCAGCCTCAATCCTCTGGTACCAGTCCTTTAGCCAGAGAGGGTGCAAATTTATAATCAATGCCCCAGCAAGCTCTTCCTTCTCTCTCTCTTGTAGAAGAAAATAGCACATAGCTAGTGCAAAATGTTTGGGGGAATATCCATCTCAGTGACACACTGTCAAGAAAGCAGAATATTGGTCATTACTGTGCAAGTGTTATGGGCCCTGGGATGTGCCATCCTGGAGCCACTGGACACTCGTAATTATTTCACTTCCCTTCAAATTACAATCTCCTGTGATTTATAAAGAGCAGGTGGTGAACCCGTGATATTCTATTTGAGTTCCACTTACCAATGGCCTCTCCCATTCCCAATAGCTTAGTTACCTCCCTTTTTAGCCTGCAGGAATTCTCCCCTGATATTAACATAGTTTTTGACAGAGCCTGGAACTCATGCTCTTGTAGCAGTAGTGGCCCTATCTTTTTTCAACTTCTTTTGCATCAACCACTATTCAGTGGTGGCTAGTTTCTCAGCTTCCAGTGAAGAAAACCAGAAGGCATACAACAGCTGAATCCTTAAACACAAGCACAGAGTTTTGTTGCCATTATGCTGTTAGTCATCAGAGTTCAAGGGAGTTTGAGGGTGCCAGAGCAGTTAACAACTTCCCACTAACCGATGGCAGTGTTCTGTCACCAGTTTCCCCTGCATTAAGGACATCTTCAAAGGACGATGCCTCCAAAAGGTGTCATCCATCATTAATGACCCCCGTCACCCATGACATGTTCTGTTCCCATTGCTACCATCAAGGAGGAGGTACACGAGTGTGAAGACACACACTCAATGTTTTTGGAACAGCTTCTTCTCCTCCTTGTAATATGCACAATAGGCAAGAGGAACTCAGCAGCCCAGGCAGCATCAATGGAAAAGAGTAAACAGTCAATGTTTCGGGCCGAGACCCTTCATCAGAACGGAGGGTTGATTTCTTCCTTTACACTCTGGTTATCACTGGAGCAATTAAAAACAGAAAAATGATGGAAACGTTTAGCTGGTTAGACCACACCTGGAAAGAGAAAGAGACTTGTTATCTTAGGTCAGAACTTCATCAGGACTGCGGGTCTCGGCCCGAAACATCAGCTGTTTACCCTTCGCCATAGGTGCTGCCCAGTTGAGTTCCTCCAGCATTTTCTGTGCATTACTTAGATTTTTAGCACCTGTCGATTGTCTTCTGTTTGTGTCTTCACTATCAGATTTTTGAATGGACGATGAACTCATATACACTACCTCACTGTTTTCCTCTCTCTTTTTGAACTACTTATTTAATTATATATACATATATATTATAATAATTTACTGTGTTTTTATTACATTTTGCGCTGTGCTGCTGCCGCATAAAATAGCTAATTGTACGATATATGCCCGTGATAGTAAACCTGATTTTAATTTTGATTCTGATTCTGTTAGTGAAGGGCATGGCATCAAACAGGAAATCAGAGGTGCATGCAATAAAGGTATATCGCTAATTTAAATTGACATGAATCCTAATACAGATTTGGAAAATTAAATTAACAACAATAAGGCTTCAGAGGAGTGGTTTCCAAAGCAGGCGATTCTGCCCCTTCCCCTCCCCGGGGGTGGTGGGAGTTTCTAAGTGGGCAATAAAGATAAAGGGGTAGTGGGGAGGATGTTTAGTGGCAAGAGGGCAGCTGACAGATTGCAGGATTAATTTAAGAATGAATGACTTATTATAAGCATTTGATCCTCAGTGCCTCATAATTAATCACAATGATCACGTAATCACCTCGTCTCTTGCCCATCTTCTGTTCTCTTAGACTTTCCACTAAGCAATGACTCTGTTCAACGATCAATGACTGAAATGTTTGAGAATGTGCAAGGCACATTGGGCAACATTCTTAGGACAAACAAGTTTGCTGTGCAGTTGGATGAGTCAACTTGGTCAGGCGATGAACCTTTGCTTCTTGGTTATGTTTATGAGAGTATGATTCAAGAGTTATTATTTGCAAGAGGCTTAGAAACAGGTATGAAGGGGAGTCAATATTTTAGGTTGTTAAGCAATTTTTCAAATATTCCACTCACCGATATTGGAGTTGGTGTGTTCACCTGTTTACAGCTAGCAGCAGACAGGTGTCAGAGCCAGTGCATCCACTGGGGATGGTGTAGTGTGGAATCCAGGCAGGAGTCATTGCTGCCCCTGTCCCAGTGTTCGCTCAGCAGAAGACAAGCATTATTGTGGTTGACTGCAGATTTCTGTGACATTCATGGCTTGGATCTAGACTTTTCTTTTTGTGTGGCTGTATCTTACTGATATCTTTATATGCTTGCTATCTTGTATGTGTTATGTGTGCTTTGTGCTGTGTGACCCTTGATACTGCGTTGTGCACCTTGGCCCCGGAGTAATACTAGCTCGTTTGGCTGTATTCATGTATGGTTGAATAACAATTAAACATGAATTGAATTGTGCAACAGATGTGGCACCATCAATGACAGAACACCACTGTGGAGATATTATCTTCTTGAAAAAAGAGCTGTACCTAACATATTTACCATTCATTGAATAATTCACACACAACATCCTGTCACAAAAAAATCTAAGTGATTGGTTGCTCAAATTATTAAATACTGTTATAACAGCAATAAATAAAATCAGGTCCCATGCTGTCTATTCTCAACTATTTCAAGAGCTTTGCATTGAGAATGATGGACAGTTTGAACGCTTGCTGTTGCACACAGAAAAGTCAAACGGCTTTCAAAAGGACACTGCCTCAGGCATTTTCATGCACTTTTTAAAACTGATAAAATTCTTTGAAAACTTGAATCCTTCATTCAGCAATCAACTCAAGAATATTAGGCATGACATTTCTTATTCATCAGAATTATTCACGATGTTTAATGAAATCTATTTTCAATTGCAAAGAAATAATATGAATCTTATCAAAATCAAATCAATTACCTCACATTTCAGTCCAAGTTAACCCTATTAAAGTGCAGCTTTGGCCACCATGACTTTTCCAATTATCTAGCCTCTCCGAGCTGGAAGAGAAAGTAAGAATGCCTGATGTTGAACTTCAAGTGTACTGTGCCTACCTGGGTGAGCTGCGTAAAATCATGTCTGAGAGATTTCTGGATCTTCTCTCGATTCATATTCCAGATTGGGTAATAAATCCATTCTTGAACACCAGTAATGAGGAATTAATAAGAAGGATGGAGTAAGAACTGATCTCACTACAAAATGACTTCAAGCTGAAACCGAGCTTTAAGACTTATCAAGACTTTGGTTGCAGAAAGAAATCTCTGAATGATATCCTGAACTGTGGAAAAAGGTTAATACTTTCTTTACTGTCTTCCCAACATTATTTAGAAGGGGGCAGTTTTACTGCAATAACCCAACTTCTTTCCAAGCAATGAATCAGACTGCAGATTGCTGAATGTGGGGATTTGAGACTCCTTCCGAGTCTCATTCAGCCTGATGTTGAGAAGCTGATATCTTTGCACCAAGCCCATCCATCTCATTAAAAGGTTAAAAGGCAATGAAGTAGTGAATAGTTGGACAACGAATGTATGTTCGAAATTTGGTGATGAAAATTGTTTTTTACTGTAATTAATTAAATAAATAATTTTATTTGTAGCTATGAAATAGATTTGAATAATTTTTGCAATTATTTGTCACTGCTTTGAATTTGAAGTTTCTACTTTCTTTCATAGTGCATCACAAATCAAAATTTCTTACAGTTTTTATATAATGGCAGAAAGGGAAAGTGGTTTGGAAGGTGTGGTCTGGGAGCCGAAGGGGCGGTAAACCAAAAAGGTTTTGAAACCACTGCTGTAGAGGAAGCATTCTATAGGGAGGATGAGACAACGAATGCTAACAAGGGATGTCAAAGACAGCATAAAAGAAAAGAGAGGGCATATACTGTAATATAGCAAATTTGGTTGGAAACTGGAGAATTGAGAAGCTTTTAAAAACTAATAGAAGGCTACTAAAGAAGCAATAAGGAGAGAAAGTGTGAAATATGAAGATAAGCTAGCCAATAATGTAAAAGAGGATACCATAAGTTTTTCCAGATACTTTATACTTTATACTTTATTGTTGCCAAACAATTGGTACTAGAACGCACAATCATCACAGCGATATTTGATTCTGCGCTTCCCACTCCCTGGATTACAAATATTAAATATTAAAAATATTAAAAATAGTAAAAATTAGTAAATATAAAAAATTAAATTATAAATAATAAATAGAAAATAGAAAAATGGAAAGTAAGGTAGTGCAAAAAAACCGAGAGGCAGGTCTGGATATTTGGAGGGTATGGCCCAGATCCGGGTCAGGATCCATTCAGTAGTCTTATCATAGTTGGAAAGAAGCTGTTCCCAAATCTGGCCATATGAGTCTTCAAGCTCCTGAGCCTTCTCCCGGAGGGAAGAGGGACAAAGAGTGTGTTGGCTGGGTGGGTCGTATCCTTGATTATCCTGGCAGCACTGCTCCGACAGCGTGCGGTGTAAAGTGAGTCCAAGGACAGAAGATTGGTTTGTGTGATGTGCTGCGCCGTGTTCACGATCTTCTGCAGCATCTTTCGGTCTTGGACAGGACAACTTCCATACCAGGTTGTGATGCACCCTAGAAGAATGCTTTCTACGGTGCATCTATAAAAATTAGTGAGGGTTTTAGGGGACAGGCCAAATTTCTTTAGTTTTCTCAAGAAGTAAAGACGCTGGTGGGCCTTCTTTGCAGTGAACTCTGCTTGGTCGGACCAAGTCAGGTCATTTGTGATATTGACCCCGAGGAACTTAAAGCTTTTGACCTGTTCCACTTGCACACCACCGATGTAAATTGGGTCCTGCGGTCCGCTACTCCTTCTGAAGTCAACAACCAATTCCTTCGTCTTGCTGACGTTGAGGGATAGGTTATTGTCTTTGCACCATGCCACCAGGTTCTTAATTTCCTCTCTGTACTTAAACTCATCATTACCCGAGATATGGCCTACAATTGTTGTGTCAACAGCAAACTTATATATTGAGTTTGATGGAAATTTGGCTACACAATCATGGGTGTACAAGTGAGTACAGAAGGACGTGAGTACAGAGCCTTGTGGGGCACCAGTGCTCAGAGTGATTGTAGAGGAGAGCTAGTCCCCCATTTTTACAGCCTGGGTCCTGTCTGTGAGGAAGTTGAAGATCTAGCTGTAGATCTGAGTGCTAAGGCCCATGTTCCGGAGCTTAGGAATCATTTGGAATGATGGTATTAAAGGCAGAGCTGTAGTCAATGAAAAGGAGACTTATGTATGCTTCTTTATTCTCCAGGGGTTTTAAGGAGGAATGTAGGGCCAGAGAGATGGCCTCTGCCATTGACCTGTTGCTCCGGTTGGCAAATTGCAAAGTGTCGAGGTTGACCGGTAGGCTGTGGTTGATGTGTGCCATAACCAATCTCTCGAAGCACTCCATAGCAATTGATGTCAGAGCCACAGGTCGATAGTCATTCAGGCATCTGGGCCCGTCGCCCTCCTTGGATTTATCTTCAGGAGGGCACTTCTAACGTCCACCTCGGTGACGATGAATCTCGTTGCCACCGGGTCTGGTTCATCCGGAAGGAGCAGGACGCTCTTCTTCTGTTCGAATCTTGCACAGAATACATATCATATATACATATCATATGTATAAAGAGTAAAAGAGAGGTGAGAGTGGATATCTGACCATTGGAAAATGACACTGAAGAGGTAGTAATGTGGGACAAAGAAATGGAAAATGAACTTAAGAAGTAGTTTGCATCAGTCTTCACTGTGGAAGACACCAGCACTATGCCAGAAATTTGAGAGTGTCAGGGGACAGAAGTGAGTATAGTTGCTATTATGAAGGAGAAGAGTCTTGGGAAGTTAAAAGGTCTGAAGGTAGACACTTCATCTCAACCAGATGGATGACACTCCAGAGTTCTGAAAGAGGAGCTGAAGAGGTTATTGAGGCATTAGTAATGATCTTTCCAGAATAACTAGATTCTGGAACAGGTCTGGAAGTCTGGAAAATTGCAAATGTCACTTTGAAGAGAGGGAGGCAAAGACAGGAAATTATAGGCCAGTTAGCTAGATTTCAGTGGTTGGTTACATGTTGGAGTCCACTATCAAGTATCAGGTTCCGGGGTACTTGGAGGTACTTGATAAAATAGGCTGAAATCAGCATGGTTTCCTTAAGAAGAAATCTTGCCTGACAAATCTGTTGGAATTCTTTGAGAAAAATAACAGGCAGGATAAACAAAGTCAGTAGATGTTGCTTACTTGGATTTTCAGAGTGCCTTTGACAAGGTGTTGCACATGAGGCTACTAAAGAAGATATGAGCCCATAGTATTACGGGAAAAATACTAGCTTTGGAAAGAAGATTGGCTGTCTGGCAGGAGGCAAAGAGTGGGAAAAAAGGGGTCTTCTGTAGTTGGTGTTCTGCAGGGCACAGTGTTGGGACCACATCTCTTCACATTATACAGCAATGATTGGGATGACACAATTAATGGTGTTATGGCCAAGTTTGCACATGATACAAAGATTTTTGGAGGGATAAAAAGTGTTGAAGAAGCAAGGATTCTGGAGAAGAACTTAAATGGATTGGGAGAATGTGGAAAGAGTGGCAGATGGAATACAGTGCATGGAAGTGTATGGTCATGCATTTTGGTAGAAGGAATAAAGGCAAAGACTAGTTTCTAAATGGGGAGCAAATTCAAAGTTCAGAAGTGCAAAGGGACTTGAGAGCCCTTGTGCAGGATTTCCTAAAGGTTAACTTGAAGGATGAGTCAGCGGTAAGGAAGGCAAATGCAATGTTAGCATTCATTTCAAGAGGACTAGTGTATATAACATAGAACAGTACAGCATAGGAATGGACCCTTTGGCACACAATTTTAGATCATAAAATATAGGAGCAGAATTAGGCCATTTGGCCCATCAAGTCTGTTTCTCCATTTCATCATGGCTGATCCAATTTTCCTCTCAGCCCCAATCCCCTGACTTCTCCCCATATCCCTTCATGCCTTGACCAATCATGAATTTATCAACCTCTGCCTTAAATATTTGTAAAGACTTCGCCTCCACAGCTGGCCGTGGCAATGAATTCCCCACTCTCTGGCAAAAAAAAAAGTCTCCTCATCTCTGTTCAAAAGGATGCCCCTCTATACTGAGGTTGTGTCCTCTGGTCCTAGGTTCTCCCACGATAGGAAACATCACCTGCACATCTACTCTATTAAGACCTTTCACTATTTGATAGGTTTCAATTAGGTCATTCCTCATTCTCCTGAATTCTACTGAATACTGGCCTAGAGCCATCAAGCACTCTTCATATGACAAGCTGTTCAATCCCGGAATCATTTTCATGAACTTCCTTTGAGCCCTCTCCAGTGTCAGCATATCCTTTCTAAGATAAGGGGCCCAAAACTGCTTACAATACTCCAAGTGAGGCCTCACCAGTGCTTTTTAAAGACCTAACATTACATCCTTGCTTTTATATTCTAGTCCTTTTGAAATGAATGCTAATATCTCATTTGCTTCCTCACCACAGACTCATCCTGCAAGTTAACCTCTAGGAAATCGCGTGTGAGGACTCCCAACTCCCTTTGTGCGTCAGAGTTTTGAATTTTCTCTCCATTTAGAAAACCCTCCACCTTTTATTTCTTCTACCAAAGTGCATGACCATACACTTCCCGACACTGCATTCCATCTGCCACTTCTTGGCCGAAAGTCCTTCTGTAGCCATTCTACTTCCTTAAAGCTACCTGCCCTTCCAACTATCTTTGCATTGTCAACAAACCCATTAATTCCATCATCTATGTCATTGACATAGAACATAAAAAGAAGTGGTCCCAACACAAACCCCTATAGAACACCACCGGTCACCAGTAGCCAACCAGAAAAAGCTCCCTTTAGTCCCACTCTTTCCCTTTTAAGGGAGCTAGGGCTTTACTCTTTGGAGAGAAGGAGGATGAGAGGTGAACATGATAGAGGTGTACAAGATACTAAGAGGAATAGATAGAGTGGATAGCCAGCGCCTCTTCCCCAGGGCACCACTGCTCAATACAAGAGGACATGGCTTTAAGGTAAGGGGTGGGAAGTTCAAGGGGGATATTAGAGGAAGGTTTTTTACTTAGAGAGTGGTTGGTGCATGGAATGCACTGCCTGAGTCAGTGGTGGAGGCAGATACACTAGTGAAGTTTAAGAGACTACTAGACTGGTATATGGAGGAACTTAAGCTGGGGGATTATATGGGAGGCAGGGTTTGAGGGTCGCCACAACACTGTGGGCCGAAGGGCCTGTACTGTGCTGTACTATTCTATGTTCTATGTTCTATGTTCCCTCTTGTCAATCAGCCACTGCTTTAACTGTGCTAGTATTGTTCCTCTAATACCATGGGCTCTTAACTTGTTAAGCAGCCTCATGAATGGCAACTTGTTTGTCTGTCCTGTTTGTTATTTCTTCAAAGAGTTCCAACAGATTTGTCAAGCAGGATTTTCCCCTGAGGAACAGGTGCTGGAATATAGCCTATTTTATTTTGTGCCTCCAAACACCCGAAACCGCATCCTCGACAATCGTTTGTCACGTTTCAAACCACTGAGCTCAGACTAACTGGCCTATAGTTTCCTTTTTTCTGCCTCTGTCTCTTCTTGAAGCGTGGAATGACATTCGCAAAGTTTCAGTCATCTGGAACAATTCTAGAATCTAATGATTCTTGAAATGTTATTACTACTGCCTCCACGATCTCTTTTGCAACCTCTTTCCAAACCCTGGGGTGTACATCATCTGATTCAGGTGATTTATCTACCTTCAAACCTTTCAGTTTTCCAAGAACTTTCTCCGTAATAATGGCAACTTCACACACTTCTGACCTCTCACACTCTGGAACTTCCACCATACTGCTAGTGTCTTCCATGTTTTGCCGAACCAATTAGCAACTCAATTAATCCCTTATGCCTGTATAATGTCTACATTTCCCCATTTTTATCATGTGTCTATCTAAACACCTCTTAAATGTCCCTAATGTATCAGCCTCTACTGCAGCCCAGGTGCGCAAATAAGGCCTGAAGGATCATTGGGGACCTGAGTCACCCCAACTACACCCTGTTCGAACTGCTACCATCCGGGAAATAGTACTGCAGCATTAAAGGCAGGACTGACAGGCTCTGGAACAGCTTCTTCCACTAGGCCATCAGACTGATTAATTCACACTGATACAATTGTACTTCTATGCTATATTGACTGTCCTGTTGTGCATTCTATTTATCACAAATTGTTATAAATTGCATTTTGCGCATTCAGACGAAGATGTAACATGAAGATTTTAACTCCTCATGTAGGTGAAGGATGTAAGAAATAAAGTCAATTCATTTCAATTCAATTCAATTCAAAATTCCAGGCACTCATCACTCTCTGTGTAAAACCTTGCCTCTAACATCTCTGTTAAAATTATGTCCTCTAACTTTAAATGTATTCCCTCTAAAACACAACATTTCAACCCTAGGAAAAATATGTTGTCCTCTATCTTTACCTCTGATAATCTTATAAACCTCTATCAGATCTTTCCTTAATCGCCTTCACTCCAGAGAAAACAACCTAATTTTGTCTATCTCTCATTATATCACGTACGCCCTCTAATCTGGGCAGCATTCTGGTACACCTCTTTGGCACCCTTTCCATCCTTCCATCATAGGGTGACTAGAAAATGCAATACTCCAGATGTAGCCTAACTAGAGTTTTATAGAACTACAGCATAACTCCCTGACCACTGAACTCAATGCCTCAACTAATAAAGGCAAGCATGTCATATGCCTTCTTAACCACCCTGTCAACCTACCTAGACACTTTTAGGGAGCTGCAAACTTAGATCCCAAGATCACTTTGCTCCTCAATGCTGTTAGAGATCTTGCATTTGACCTACAGAGGAACAACACTTCACACTTAGTTGGGTTAAACACCTTCTGCTAATTCTCTGCCCATATCTGCAACTGATCTATATCCCACTGTATTCTTTGTTAATCATGAATGCATCACCAGTCTTCATATTATTTGCAAACTTACTAACCGACCTATCTACATTTTCATCCAGGTCATTTATATACATCATAAACAACAGAGATCCCAGTAAAGATCTCTGCAGAATACCTCTAATCACAGGCATCCAACTGGAATAAGTCCCTTCACCATCACTCTTTGTCTTCAATGGGCAAGCTAGTTCTGAATCTAAACAACCAAATCATTATTAATCCCATGCATCTTAACTTTGTGCATGAGCCTCCCATGAGGGACCTTATCAATGCCTTAGTAAAATCCATGTAGGCAACATTCCACATTTCTAACTCCATCAATCACCCTTATCACCTTGTCAAAATCTCAGTCAAGTTATTAAGACACAACTTACTTCACACAAAGCATGTTGCCTCTCCCTAGCAAGGCCATGATTTTCCTAATGCTTCTAAATCCTAACCCTAAGAAATCTCTCCTGTAACTTCCCTACTACTGACATGAGACTCACCATTCTATAGCTTCCAGGATTATCCCTGGTTCCCTTCTTGAACAATGGAATAACATTAGCTACTCACCAGTCCTCAGGAACTTTGCCTGTGGCTAGAGAGGACACAAAAATATTGGTCAAGGCCCAGCAATTTCTTTACTTGCCTCTCTCAATAATCCTGGGTATATCCCATCAGACCTTGGATACTTAACTATTTTAATGGTCTTTAAGAGACTCAACACTTCCTCCTCCTTTACTGGAAATGCCCTAACATGATTTTCTTATCCTCGTTCTTCTCCTTGGTAAATACTGATGTGAAGTACTCATTAAGGACTTCATCCATGCCCATTCCATCCAAACAAATGTTCTCCTCTTTATCCTTGAGTTGTCCCACCTTCTCCCTGGTTATCCTCTTGCTCTTGATATATGTATAGAATGATTTGGTATTCTCTTTAATTCCACTTTTCACAGCAGCTTGGTTTTTGAACAGCAGCCATTGTTGGAGTGGACAATGTTAAGTGTGGTTATTTGAGGCTTGAGCTCCTTGAGGCTTCAGTGAGGAGAGGCTTGTGTGAGAGAAGACAAAAATGCTGTAGTTAGTATTTTTTTCCTATTTATTTATTGTTTCCTTCTTTATATTTGCTCAGTTAGAACAGTAGAGATGCAGGGAAGATAGTGGAATGCTCCTCTTGTGGGTTATGGGAAGACAGGGAGACCTCCAGTGTCCCTGATGACTTCACCTGCAAGAAGTGCATCCAGCTGCAGTTTCTAACACTCCACATTAAGGAGCTGGAGCTGAAACTGGATGCACTCTGGAGCATTCATGCTGAGGGGATGGTAGATAGGACATATAGAAAAGTAGTTACACAAGGTGCAAGACACAGGGAATTGGGTGACAGTCAGGATGGAGGAAGGGGTTAAACTGCCAGGTCAGAGTACCCATATGACCACCCTTCTCAACAACAAGTATATCACTTTGGATACTGTTGGGAGTGGGGAGATGACCCAACAGAAGAAAGTCATGGTGGGTGAGTTTCTGGTACTAAGCTTGCCTCTATGACTTAGAAGGGAAGGGTTGAGAAGAGATTAGCAGTGGCCATAGAGCATCTGTTAGTTTGGGGAACAGAAGGAGGTTTGGCAGACAAGAACGAGATTCACGGATTGCCTCTCAGGTGCCAGGGTTTGGGACATCTCAGATAAGTCCTCAACATTCTTAAGTGGGAGGGTGAGCAGCTGGATGTCCTGGTCCATGAAGGTACCAATGACATAGGTTGCAGAGTGACGTGGTTCTGCGAAGTGAGTTCAGGGAGTTAGGTGCTAAGTTAAAGCACAGGACCACCAGGGTTGTGATCTCAAGATTGCTACCTGTACCTCATGCTAGTGAGGCCAGAAATAAGATCATCCAGTTTAACACATGTCTAAGGAGTTGGTGTATAGGCAGGGCATTAGAGTTTTGGATCATTGAGCTCTCTTCCAGGGGTGGATCTGTACAGGGGAGATAGTTTGCAGCTGAACTGGAGGTGTACTAATATCCTAGCGGCACACACAAAATGCTGGAGGAACTCAGCAAGCCAGGCAGCGTCTATGGAGAAATACAAACAGTCAATGTTTCGGACCGAGCCCCTTCACCAGGATGGAGCAGCAACCTGTCCTAGTGGGAAGGTTTGCTAGTGCTGTATGGTAGGGGGGTGTGGTTTAAACTCAAGCTGCATGAGTGTGGGAACCAGAGTGCCAAATCAGATAGTGGAGAAGTTGTGAAGACAGGTATTATTAAGACATCAGACAAAGTCAGGAATCAAAAGGTAGAGCGTGGTGCAACTAATGTTCTGAGCTGCGTATATTTCAATGCCAAAAGTATTGTAGGAAAGGCAGATGAGCTCAGGAGATGGATCAACATATAGAATTATGATGGTGTATCCAACACCATCACTGACTGCATCAACTCCGGAGAACTCCCATCCACTGCCACCAATCTCATCGTACACTACTTGCTTCACCCTCCTACCCAAGATCCACAAACCTGACTGTCCGGGTCGATCTATTGTCACGGCCTGCTCCTGCCCCACTGAACTCGTGCCTACATACCTCGACTTCATTCTATCCTTGTTGGTTCAGTCAGTTCCTATCTACATCAATCACACTTCTCATGCTCTTGATCTCCTCAATAACGTTCAATCCCCTGGCTCAGACTGCCTCACTTTCCCCATGCAAGTCCAGTCCCTATCCCCTATCAAGAAGGCTTTAAAGCTCTCTGCTTCTTTTTCAAAACCAACCAGTTCCCCTCCACCATCTGGCAGAACTGATCCTCACCTGCAACCATTTTCCCTTCGGCTCCTCTCACCTAGCTGTAGCTAAGGACATCCACGTGGGCCCCAGCTATGCCTGCCTCTTCATTGGCTATGGTGAATAGTCCATGCTCAAACCCTTCCCCAGCAATGCTCCACAACTCCTCCTCCACTGCACTGATGACTGCACTGGTGCATTTTCATGCACCCATGCTGAGCTTGTCAATTTCATCAACATTACCTCTAATTTCTACCCTGCCCTTAAATTCATGGTCCGTTCTGACACCTCTCTCCCCTTTTTCAATCTCTCTGCCTGCATCTCTGGAGGCAAACCATTGACCACCATCATTTATAAATCTTCTGATTCCTACGGATATCTCGACTATATCTCTTCCCACCCTGTTTCCTGTAAAAATGCTATTCCCTTTTCTCAGTTCCTTTGTCTTCATCGCATCTGTTCCCAGGACAACAGAGATGTCCTCCTTCTTCAAAGGATGGGGTTTCCCTTCTTCCACCATTGATAATGCCCTCACCCGCATCTCCTCCATTTCCCGAACATCCGCACTCATCCCATCCTCACACCGCCTTAACAGAGTTCTTGTCCTTACCTACCAACACATCATGCTCCGCATCCAACACATTATTCTCTGCAACTTCTGCCATCTCCAAAGGATCCTACCACCAAACATATCTTTACCTCCCCACCTCTCTCCACTTTCTTCAGGGATCGGTCCTTCAGTGATTCTTTTGTCCATTTATCCCTCCCCACTAATCGCCCTCTTGGCAAGCAGCCAGGCCAAAATGCAGTACCTATCCATTCACATCCTCCCTCACCACCATTCAGGGTGCCAAACAGTCCTTCCAGGTGAGGCGACATTTCACCCGTGGGTCTGCTGGGGTCAACTATTGTGTCCAGTGCTCACGTTGCGGACTCCTCTGCATTGGTGAGACCTGTCGTAAATTGGGGGACCCGGGGGACCATCTTGTTTAATAGCTCCGCTCCATCTGCCAAAAATGTAACTTCCCGGTGGCCAAAAGTTTTAATTCCGATTCCCATCCATGTTCCAACATGTTGATCCATGGCTTCCTCTTGTGCCAAGATGAGGCCACCCTTTGAGTGGAAGAGCTATACCTTATATTCCTGCTGGGTAGTGTGCAACCTGATAGCATGAATATCAATTTCTCATTCTGATAAAGACAACTACTTCCACCCCTGCCCTTTTCTTCTATTCCCCACTCTGGCCTCTTACCTTGTCTCACTTGCCTATCACCTCCCCCTTGGTCCCCTTCTCCTGCCCTTTCTCCTATTGTCCTCTCTCCTCTCCTATGATATTCCTTACTCTCCAGCCCTTTACCTTTCCTACCCATCTGGCTTCACCTACCACCTTCTAGCTATCCTCCTTCAGCTCCCTTCACTTTTTTATTCTGGCAACATTGCCCTTCTTTTTCAGTCCTGAAGAGGTGTCTCAGTTTGAAATGTCAAGTATTTCTCCATTTCCATGGATGCTCTCTTACCTGTTGTGTGCCACAACAGAGCAGGATGGATTAAAGGGGGGAGGTGGCATTACAAGTCAAGGAAAATGTTACAGCAGTGCTCAGTCAGGACAGACTGGTGAACTCACCTAGTGAGGCTTTGTGGGTGGAACTGAGGAATAAGAAAGTTTCAGAAAACTTCCTGAGAAATAACTATGTTAATAGGGCTATATCATAGATCACCCAACAGTGTGCAGGATTTAGAGAAACAAACCCACAGAGAAATAGCAGACTGTCACAAGAAATGTAAAATTGTTTCAGTAGGTGATTTTAACTTTCCACATATTGACAGGGATTCCCATACTGTAAAAGGTCTAGACTTGATGGAGCTTGTCAAATATGTTCAGGAAAGTTTCCTTAATTAGTATGAGGGGTGATTGATAAGTTCGTGGCCTAAGGTAGAAGGAGTCAATTTTAGAAAACCTAGCACATTTATTTTTCAACATAGTCCCCTCCTACATTTACACACTTAGTCCAGCGGTCATGGAGCATACAGATCTTGGACCTCCAGAAAGTGTCCACAGCAAGGATGATTAATAAGTTTGTGGCCTAAGGTAGAAGGAGATGAGTTATACAGCTCTCATTATTCTCGATGATAATAACTCATCAGGTGTGATTGATAAGTTCATGGCCTAAGGTAGAAGGAGAT
This sequence comes from Mobula birostris, assembly GCF_030028105.1. NCBI lineage: Eukaryota > Metazoa > Chordata > Chondrichthyes > Myliobatiformes > Myliobatidae > Mobula > Mobula birostris. Next base: position 43,284,778 of record NC_092392.1, on the reverse strand, counting down.
GAATTATTAACTTCAAACTTTCTACATAATCACTCAAAGGGTTGAACTGCACATGCATGTAACGAGAGCTGTCTAACTCATCTCCTTCTACCTTAGGCCACAAACTTATCAATCACCCCTCGTAGAGAAGTTCCAACAAGAGAGTGTATGATACTTAATCTTGTATTAGTTAATGAGACAGGTCAGGTGACAAAAGTTTGTGTAGGGGAACACTTGGCATATAGTGATCAGAATGCTAATAGTTTCAAAGTAATTGACGGTATCAGAAAGGATATGGCAAGTGTAGATTGGGACAGGCTGCTTTCTGGCAAAGGTGTGCTTGGTAAGTGGGAGAACTTCAAAAGTGAAATTTAGCGAGAACAAAGATTGTATGTGCCTGTCAGAATAAAAGGCAAAGATAGCAGGTTAGGGAATGTTGGTTTTCAAGAGATATTGAGGCTGTGGCTAAGAAAAAAAGGAGGTGCATAGTAGGTTTAGGTAGGTCTTAACAAATAAGGTAGTTATTGATATAAGAAATGTAAGAGAACACTTAAGAAAGAAATCAATGGGGCTAAAAGAAAACATGAGGTTATCTTAGCAGACAAGTTGAAGGAGACCTCAGTCACTGTGAGGGTTCAGTCATAGTCATAGTCATACTTTATTGATCCTGGGGGAAATTGGTTTTCGTTACAGTTGCACCAGTCCCTGTGGCAGTGTGGGCACTGAGGACTCTGTGGACTGAGGGGTCAGACACTGTGGACAGAGAAGTCCTCTGGAAGATCAGAATGGTAACTATGCATAGACCCTAAGAAGATGGAGAAGATCTTAAATGGATTTTTTGCATCTGTATTGACTTGGGAGACAGACACAGAGTCTATAGAAGTGAGGCAAAGCAGCAGCGAGGTCAGGGACCCTGTAGAGATTACAGAGGAGGAGGTGTTTGCTGTCTTGAGGCAATTTAGGATGGATATACCAATCTTGCCCTCATGTCTTGAATTTTATTCTCCAGTGACTGCACAAGATGCTGTGTAGAGGGGGTCTTATTCCTCTATGTTGCAGCCTAGCTGAGAGTTCCACATTCCTCGCCGTCTCACTTTCCGGGCATGGCAATGAATCTTCATCAACTTAAAGGTGTTGTACTGGGTTTCCTGTGAATTAAGTCCACTGATTCCTCCAGAAGTTCATTAAGTCAATTAAAAGTATGTTGCTTCAAGTGATTGCAGTGAGAGCAAATCAAAAGCGGTATACTTACAAGTGTTGTAAGTAACCTACAGAATGTCACCATGGTTCAATGGTAACAATTTGCTAAAGCCAGCTTCACCCTGTCCCTAAATTGACTGGGTACATTTTGACACATCTCTCTCCTTGCTTGATATCGGTCCACCAACATCTTTTATAAACCTACCAGTTCCCATTGCTATCTAGACCGGGGTTTCTCGGCCGGGATTCCATGTATTTTTCCTCACCTGCCTATCAACTCCCACTGGAGCCCATCCTTCATCCCTTTTTTCCATGGTCCATTCCTTTCAGATTCCTTCTCCTCCACCCCTTTGCCACTCTGACCTACTTGGCTTCACCTATCATCTTCTGGCTAGTCATTCTCCCCCTCCTCCCACCTTTCTCTTCTTTCCTTTCCAGACCTGAAGAAGGGTCTCTGTCTGAAGAGTCAACTGTTTATTCATTTCCATAGGTGCTGCCTGACTTGCTCAGTACCTCCAGCATTTTCTACGTGTTCATCTCGATTTCCAGCATCTACAGAAACTCTTGTGTTTCGGATTTGAAGATACTTGCTTCACTCTCCCCTTATCCTTCCCATTTTTTGTGTCTTTCTTGTTAGTCATTTCATAACTTCATCAATTATTCATGACTATGCAGGAACCCAATTAACATTTAACAATTTGATATTTACATCCTCTGCCAAAGGATACAGCATTAATATGAAATCAATTTCCAGAGAATACTTCATTGATGAGACAGCATAATGACTCTTTGTTTGGACACACCGTCAGATTGATTGTCATGAATAACACAAAGGTTAAAGGAAAATAATTCAGCCAGGTGCTGGTTAAGGTTCCAAACTGGAAAACAAATTAAAATCAAATGCTAGAATCCAAAATTAAAACAGAAAGGCCAGATGAACTCAACAAGTCAGGGATAAGATGGAGAATGATAGTAGATGGCTGCCTCTCTGACTGAAGGCCTGTGACTGGTGTAGTGCTGCAGGGATCAGTGCTGGATCCGTTGTTGCTTGTCATCTACCTCAATGATGACAATGTTGTTAACTGGATCAGCAAATTTAGGGATGACACCAATAATTGGGGGTGCAGTGAACAGCAACGGCTTGCAGCCGTACCTTGACCAGCCGGAAAAATGGGCTGAAAAATGGAAGATGGAATTTAATGCAGACAAGTGCAAGATGTTGAACTTCAGTAGGACCAACCAGGGTAGGTCTTACATACTGAGTGGAAGGGCACTGAGGAGCGTGGTAGAACAACGGGACCTGAGCATAAATGTCCATCATTCATTGAAAGTGCCACTGCAGGTAGATAGGGTTGTGAAGAAAACTTTTGGAAATTTGCCTTCATATATCAAATTTTTGAGTACAGCAGATGGGGTACTATGTAGAAGTTGTATAACATTTGTGAGGCCTAATTTGTTACACTTTGTGCAGTTTCAGTCACCTACCTACAAGAAAGATATAAAAAACATTGAAAGAGTAGAGACAAAATTTACGAGGATGTTGCCAGGCCTGGAGGACCTGAGTTATGGGGAAAGATTGAATAGGTTGGGACTATTGAGTGGAGATTTGGAAGAGGTTTACAAAATTATCGGGACTTTAGGTAAGGTACGTGCAAGCAGGCTTTTTCCACCGAGGACGGTTGGTACTACAACTAGAAGTCATGGGTTAAGGGTTAAAGGTGAGAAGTTTAAGGGGAATATGAGGGGAAACTTCTTCACTCAGAGGATCGTGAGAGTGTGGAATGAGCTGCCAGTGCAAGTGGTGCATGCGAGCTCGATTTCAACTTTTAGGAGATGTTTGAATAGGTACACGAATGGCAGAGGTATGGAAGGCAGTGGTCCGAGTGTAGGTCAATGGGACGAGGCAATTTAAATGGTTTGACACAGACCAGATGGGCTACAGAGCCTGCTTCTGTGCTATACTTTTCTATGATTATGACTTTTCAAGATCCTTCTTGGTTTTCCTAGTTCCCTTCTTGAGTTCTTTATAATCCTCCAGGACTCTGTTTGATTCTAAATCCTGATGCTTTACATACTTTTCCTTTTTCTTGTTGTCTAAAATCATCACCTCCCTCATCATCCAGGGTTCTCTTACCTTGCCATCTTTGCCCTTCCTTCTTACTGGAACATACCTGTTCTGTACTCTGTGCAGTTGGTCTTTAAACAACCACAACATGACAGATGTGGACTTGCCCGAACACAGCTGTTCCCAATTAACTCTCCCTAGTTCCTGCCTAATGCTCTCACAATTGTCCTGCTCCAGTTTAATACCAGAAGGTCCAAAATAAGAGCAAGAATGTAATACTGAGGCTTTATAAGGTACTGGTCAGACCACACCTGGAGTATTGTGAGCAGTTTTGGTGAATCTGTGGAATTCAATGCCATAGACTGCTTTGGAGGCCAAGTCATTAAATATATTTTAAACAGAGATAGATTGGTTCTTGATTAATAAGGGCATAAAAGGTCTCGGGGAGAAGAAAGGAGAGTGGGCTTGAGGGAGATAATAAATCATCCATAATGGAATAGTGGAAGAGACCCAATGGGGCAAATGGACTAATACTCCTATTTCTTATGGTCTTATGGTCTTTAAACAGTGAACAGGAAATGGAGGCAGAAGTCCAATCAGCATTGGGAGCAGAGCACTTCGAAGAGTTTACTTGCAGGTCAGTGAAGCTAGTATAAAAGGAAGGCTTCATGGGCATTCAGACGCTCCAGAGGTCCAATCAGTGTCAGGAGCAGAACACTGCCAATTAAATAAAAGTACAGAAGGGGCAAGCGGGGCGGCCATTGTTGGGAGTAGGCCAGCGGTGAGAGTAGGAGCGTCAGGCTTTGACTCAAGAGGCTTCAACAAGAAGAGGTTGAGTCCAAAGAAACGGGTTAGAAGATTTGGTCATGGTTGCCCATAGTACAGCGCAGGCAGGATGGCAATATGGCAGAAGAATGCTCCTCCTCTAGGATGTGGGAATTCATGGAACCTGATAGTCTCCCTGATGACTACATCTGCGGGAAGTGCAGCCAACTCCAGCTCGTGAAAGACCGCGTTAAGGAGCTGGAGCTGGAGTTGGATGAACTTGGGATCATCCGGGAGGCAGAGCAACTGATAGATATGACTTTTGTTCAGGTGGTTACATCCAGAGTGCAGAGTTCGGGGAGTAGATGGGTGAACACCGAGAGGGGCAAAGGGAGAAAGAATTCAGTGCAGGGTCCCCCTGTGGCCATCCCTTCAGCAACAGGTATACCCCTTTGGATACTGTTGAGGGGGATGACCTATCTGGGCAAGGCAGCAGCAGCCAGACCAATAGCACTACAGTCAGCCCTGAGTCACAGAAGGGAAGGATGAAGTCAGGCAGAGCAATAGTTACAGGGGGCTCAATAGTTAGCAAAACAGGTAGGAGATTCTGCAGTAGCAAAAGAGACACCAGGATAGTGTGTTGCCTCCTGGATGCTTGGGTCCAGGATGACTCTGAGCAGTTGCAGAATATTCTTGAAGGGGAGGGTGAGCAGCCAGAAGTTGTGGTACATGTTGGTACCAATGACATAGAAGAGAGAGGGAGAGGTCCTGCACAAGTAAGTTTAGGGAATTAGGAAGGAGGCTGAAGAGCAGGACCTCCAAGGTAGTAATCTTCAGATCACTCCCAGTGCCATGGGTTAGTGAAGGTCAGAACAGGAAGATAGCTCAGATGAATGAGTGGCTGAGGAGATGGGGCAGGGTTTCAAGTTCTTGGATCATTGAAACCCTTTCTGAGGAAGGGGTGACCTGTCCAAGTGTGATGGGTTGCACCTGAACTGGAGGGGAACCAATATCCTGGGAGGGAGGTTTGATAATGTTATTGGGGAGGGTTTATACTAGATTTGCAGGGATTGGGAACCAAAGTGAAGAGGCAGAGGATGGCGCAGTTGGCGCACAAGTAGTGACAGCTTGTAGGGAGTTTATGAGGAAGGATAGGCAGATGATAGAGCAAAGAAGCACTCATCCAGATGTATGAGATGTGTCTATTTTAATGCAAAGAATATCATGAGCAAGACAGATGAACTTAGAGCGTGGATCAATATGTGGAACTATGATGTTGTGGCCATTACAGAGAGTTGGACAACTCTGGGGCAGGAATGGCTGCTGAGTGTGCCGGGCCTTATATGTTTCAAAAAGGACAGGGAGGGAGACAAAAGTAATGGAGGAGTGGCACTGTTGATCGGGGATAGTATCACAGTTGCAGAAAAGGAGGAAGTCATGGAGGGATTGTCTACTGAGTCATTGTGGGTGGGAGTCAGAGACAGGAAGGGGGCAATAACTCTACTGGGTGTTTTATAGACCCCCACAATAGTAACAGAGACATTCAGGAAAAGAGAGGGAGGCGGATTCTTACATGGTGCAATAATAATAGGATTGCTATGATGGGTGATTTTAACTTTCTTAATATTGGCTGGCATCTCCTTAGAGCAAGAAGTTTAGATGAGGTGGAGTTTGTTAGATGTGTTCTGGAAGGTTTCCTGACTTAATATGTAGACACGCCAACTAGAGGAGAGGCAGTACTTGATCTGGTATTGGGAAATGAATCTGGTCAGGTTCCCTCTTGGTGGGAAAGCATTTTGGAGGTAATGATCACAACTCTTTCTCCTTTACCATAGCACTGAAGAGCAGAAAATTTGGGGAAACACTTAATAGGGGTAGGGAGAAATATGAAGCTATTAGGCAGAAACTTGGAAACATAAATTGGGAGTAGATGTTCTGAGGGAAATGCACGGTAGAAATGTGGCAAATAGCATATGTTCCATTGAGGCAGGATAAGGATGGTAGCGTAAAAGAATCATGGTGTACAAAGGATGTTGAAAATTTAGTTAAGAAGAAAAGTTTATGAAAGGTTCAAGAAACTAGGTACTGTTAGAGCTCTAGAAAATGACAAAGGTGCCATTTGGTCATTTGGCAATCAGTGTATATGATTCATTTAAAGTTAACACCTTCTGTACTCAAATGTTTCAAAATTGCATGAAACATTAAATTTTAGTGATATTAATTAAACAGAAAAATGAATCTCAATAAATAATTTACCATTATTTTATCTCATCTGGGAAAGGATAGTGTTGATGGAAACAAATGGGAAGCAGTGAAAATAGAAGCAAAGATCCCTCTGCTGATTGTCATCGGGCAGGATTCAAACTTGATAGGTCCTAACCGTGTATCAGAGCTCAGCTGAAGTGAGAACACATCAAAGCATGAAGGGTCTGTTTAATCAGCTGTACTTGACAAGTATTCCGAAGTGTATCCTAATGAACCCGGAAGCATTCAATTCATGAAAACCAAGGCTTATCTTGATTGTGAAAGACTCACTATTAATTTAAAATATTACAGTTGTCACATTCAATTTTGATGATCCAAGAGCTGGCAACTACATGCTAAGAGAACTCAGATAACTCATTACCTCATGGCTAATCCAAGATTTGGCAAGCTAATAAATTTAGTGCAGAAAAATACCAGCCAAGTTTTATTTGAGGAAGTTGATGTCTGCAACATGTTCAGCTCATGACTGAAATTCAGATCAACCTTCTGCATTTTTTTTGATGCCTCACTTTTCATCGACAATAATGAACTCGGTCATTGTAAATTGAATTGACTTTATTTCTTACATCCTTCAAATACATGAGGAGTAAAAATCTTTACGTTATATCTCTGTCTAAATGTGCAATGTGCAATCATAATACTTTATAATAATTTATAATAAATAGAACAGCCAATGCAACAGAGAATACACTCAAATCAGCGTGAGTTAATCAGTCTGATGGCCTGGTGGAAGAAATTGTCCCGCAGCCTGTTGGTCCTGGCTTTTATGCTGCGGTACTGTTCCTCAGATGATAGCAGCTGGAATAAATTGTGGTTGGGATGACTCGGGTCCCCAGTGATCCTACGGGCCTTTTATACACACCCCCTGTCCTTGTAAATGTCCTGAATGATGGGAAGTTCATGACTACAGATGTGCTGGGCTGTCCGCACCACTCTCTGTGGAGTCCTGCGATTAAGGGAGGTACAGTTCCCATACCAGGCAGTGATGCAGCCAGTCAAGATGCTCTCAATTGTGGTCCTGCAGAAAGTTCTTGGGATTTGGAGGCCCATACCAAACTTACTCAACCGTCTGAGGTAAAAGAGGCAGTTCTGCCTTTTTCACCACACAGCTGGTGTGTACAGACCACATGAAGTCCTCAGTGATGTGGATGCCGAGGAACTTAAAGCTGTTTATCCTTTCAACCCCAGATCCATTGATGTCAATAGGGGATAGCCCATCTCAATTCCTCCTGTAATCCACAACCAGCTCTTTTGATTTTGTGACATTGAGGGAGTGGTTATTTTCTTGACATCACTGTGTCAGAGAGATTACTTCTTCCTTGTGCACAACCTCATTATTGTTTGAGATAAGGCCAATCAAAGTAGTGTCATCGGCAAATTTAGTTAGAAGATTAAAGCTGTGAGTGGCGACACAGTCATGGGTATCCAGGAAGTAAAGGAGGGGACTTAGTACACAGCCCTGAGGGGCTCCTGTATTGAGAGTCAGAGGGGTGGAGGTGAGGGAGCCCACTCTTACCACTTACCGGCGATTTGACAGTAAGTCCAGGATCCAGCTGCACAAGGCAAGGTCAAGGCTGAGGTCTCTAAGCTTCTTGTCGAGCCTAGATGGAACTATGGTGTTGAATGCTGAACTGTAGTCCATGAACAGCATTTTCTCATAAGCATCCTTCTTCTCTAAATGTGTAAGCACAGTATGTAGAGCAGTGGCTATTGTGTCATCTGTCAATTGGTTGTATTGGTCGGTAAATTATAGTGGGTCCAGTTTGGGTGGTAGCAAGCTGCAGATGTAATCCATGAGCAGCCTCTCAAAGCATTTACTTATTATTGAGGTGAGTGCGACAGGATGCCAGTCGTTCAGGCATGTTACCTTGGTCTTTTTAGGTACAGGAACAATGGTGAATAATTTGAAGCAGGAGGGCACTCTACACTGGGAGAGGGAGAGATTAAAAATGTTTGTAAACATACCTGCCAGTTGTACTGAGCACATCCTGAGTACTCGCCCTGGGATGCCGTCCGGTCCCGCAGCCTTGCGACTGTCCACTCGTTGGAAACATCTGCCTACCTCGGCCTCAGAGATGACCCAGTTGCAGGTTGTAGTGGTGGCTTTCCTCAGAGGCTCAGAGTGAGCGACATCAAACTGAGCTCATTGAGTGATTGAACTCATTTGGGAGAGAGGCCGTGATGTTGGCGGCACCACATTTGGCTTTGAAGTTCTGCGATGGTATGCAGTGCTTGCCATAAGTCACGTGTGCTATTCATTGTGAATCTTGACTCAATCTTGTCCCTGTATTGTTGTTTTGCAGCCTTGGTAGCTTTGCGCAGATGATAGCTGCTTTTCTTGAGCTCTAGCTGATCGCCAGCGGTGTAAGCTCTACATCATGCTGCAAGTGCTGCTTACATGGAACTATTGATCCAGGGTTTCTGGTTCGGGAAGACCCTGACTGACTTCTGGGGGACAACATTGTAGATGCACTTCCGGATGAAGCACGTGACTCCATCCGGGAACTTGGAGACATCCTCATCATGGAAGACATTCCAGTCGACGTCATCGAAGCAGTCCTGCAGCATGGAGACCGAATGGTCAGACCAGCAATGCTCAGTTTAACTATGGCCGCCTCTCGTTCCAGCTTCTGCCTGTACGTCGGCAAAAGCAAGATCGAGGAGGGATCTGATTTTCCAAAAGCTGAGAGAAGGATAGCTTTGTAAGCGTTGTGGAAAGGAGTGTAACAGTGGTCAAGTATCTTATCTCCATGAGTGCTCTCCCGGATGTGCTGACAAAACTTTGGAGAGACTTTCATCAGCAACGCTCAATTAAAGTGAGAGACAATTCCAGATATGTGCAAGGATTTCTGGATATTCTTAACACACTGCATATGGGAAATTGTTGATCACTTCAGTGATGAAGTGTTTTGGTGATGAAACGTATCAACTCCTGCCTGAGAAGTGCCTTGCATCTGTTCCAATTTCCAATATGTTCCAATGGCACAACAGGTCAGCAGCAGATACCATCTAATTGGCTCTTCACTCAACCCTGGAACATCTAGACAGCAAAGATGCATACATCAGGATGTTCTTTATTGACTGCAGCTCGGCATTCAATACCATCACCCCCTCAAAACTAATTAATATTAATCAATAATCAAGGAGGGAGGAGAGGATGGTGGCACGATGCAGCGCATGCGGCCGTTCCGAATGAATATCGTATGTGTAACTAGGAGGCCGTGCACAATCCGGATTTTATGGAGACAGCCGTGAGAAGCACAGAGAAACACCAGGAGTAACTTCTGAAATGCCTGCTTCACTGCCGCTGCTACTGTGTGATCAAGAATCTCCAGAGACGAAGGCCCCAAATCCTCGGCTTTGCCTATTGTCTGTTACCGGGGTAGGGGTCGGAGCGCTCGGCAGAGATTGTGCTCGGTGCTCGATGTCGGAGAGTTGGTCGGAGGCTCGGAGTTTTCGGACGGACTTGGAGTTGGACTGTGGTCGGAAGCTTCCATTATGCTGCATTGGCAAGTTGGCAGCGCTGGAGGTTCACCGTCTGCGTGAGATGATGGGACTTTCGAGAGACTTTGAGACTTTTACCGTGCCATGGTCTGTTCTTATCAAATTACGGTATTGCTTTGCACTGTTGTAACTGTATGTTATAATTATGCGGTTTTTGTTAGTTTTTAAGTCGGTTTGTCATGTATTTCCGTGATATCACTCTGGAAAAACATTATATCATCTCTTAATGCATGCATTACTAAATGACAATGAAAGAGGACTGTGTGTCCTCATAATCTAATCTAATCTAATCTAATATGCTTCAAGACCTTGGCCTCAATACCTCCTTCTGCAATTGGATCCTTAATTTCCTCACTTGCAGAACCCAGTCAGTTCAGACTGACAACAACAACTCCTTCACAATCTCCGTCAGCCCTAGTGCACCGCAAGGCTGTGTGCTTAGCCTCCTGCAGTACTTGCTTTACACTAATGACTGTGTGGCTAAGCACAGCTCCAATGGCGAGTTCAATTTTGCTGACAATCCCACTGTCTTACTCAAAGGTCGTGACAAATCAGCATATAGGAGGGAGATTGAAAATCTGGCTGAGTGGTGCCACAACAACAACGTTATTCAATGTCAGTAAGACCAAGGAGCTGATTATTGACCTCAGGAGGAGGAAAGCAGAGGTCTACGAGCCAGTCCTCATCGGAGGATCAGAAGGTCAGCAACTTTGAATTCATCATTTTGGAGGACCTGTCATTGGCCCAAAACGTGAGTGCAATTACAAATAAAGTGCGGCAAGATTCGACATGATATCTAATACTTTGACAAACTCCTATAGCTGTGTGGAGGAGAGTATATTGATTGGCTACGTCACAGCCTGCTATGGAATCACCTTTGTCCTTGAATGGAAAATCGTACAAGAAACAATGGATGCAGTCCAGTCCATCGTAGGTAAAGCCCTCCCCACCATTGACAGAATCTACACGGAGCGTTGTCGCAGGAAAGCAGCATCGATCATCAGGAACCAGCACCACCTAGGTCATGCACTCTTCTTGCTGCTGCCATAGGAAAAATGTACAGAATCCTCCGGACTCACACCACTAAGTTCAGAAACAGGTATTATCCTTCAGTTGTGAAGCTCTTGAGTCAAAAGGGAAAACTTCATTCAAATTCATTTGCCCCATTGCTGAAATATTCCCACAACCTATGGACTCACTTTCAAGAGCTTTTCATCTCATTTTCCTGATCTTTATTGCTTATTTATGTTTTAATATTACTTCTTTCTTTTTGTATTTGCAGAGTTTGTTTTTTTTTTGTACCTTGGTTGAACACCCAATTTGTTGTGATCTTTCGTTGATTCTATTATGGTTATTTTTCTATTATGGATTTATTGAGTATGCCTGCATGTAAATGAATCTCAGGGTTTTATACGGTAACATATATTTACTTTGATCATAACTATAGTTTAAATTTTGAAATTAGTCATAACTTCAATTACGCTGCAATTTCCCTATCCCTGAGGAGCTTTATAATATATAAAAGCTTTGCTTGTAGTAAGACACTGATTCTAGTAACGTAGCAGTAGAGTAGCTTGTGGTTGGGTCTCTCTGGTATAGCATGTGATTGCTCGGTGGATGAAAACAACAAAGAACTTAAGGTCTTATCTGGTATTTCCATATGTGTATTGTATGAATTTAAGTATACGAGTGAGTCTGTTAAAGAGTATTCTGAAGTTATGCGAATATGCCAGATATTAATTCAAGCAAGAACCAGTCTTCAGTTCTTGTTGTAAATTGCAAGCAGCAAATTGAAGTTAAACATACAGGCTGCTCCGCAGACTGGACTAAGAAATTGCATATGCATCAGCCAGACAGTGTGTGGTAGACAGCCAGATGGTATGTGATAATTCCCCTGCTTCAACTATGGGATAAAGGAATTGCACAATTGTAAATGTAAAATTGTAATTGTAAATGTCAGGGAGGTATCTCAACCAAGGTATTTGAACATTCAGAGGTGTCTCCCACTGTAGATATGTAATTCAAAGGAAGCACTGTAACCAAAAATATTCAAGAAAACCATGTCATTGCAACTATTGAAACTGTATTAAATCACCTATAGAATCACCTATGATTTAGGGGTATAAAAATGTGATGTACTTTTGGGTTTGTGACCTCTACCATGAGTGTCTCCACAATGATGCCCCCTGATTGTGGTTAATAAAGACTTCTACATCAGCGGCTTCAGTACCTCTCTGGTGACTGATCAGTCACAACAGAGTCCATCACATGAAAACAGCTCTGACTATGTCTGGGGAGGACCAGCTGATTTCAATGAAAGGGTCTTCATAATTTAAGGCTATCGAGAAACCTATCATGCATTTACCCATTTTACTAGCTGTCTACTGGGTGAGAGCAGGAATTTTGTTGCAAGAAGTTATGACTGATTTTATGAGAATGACTTTTGATAGTCAGCGGATGAAGAAATTTTAAAAGCTGCTGAACTCCCTTTGGTATTACTATGGATCGGAAAGATCTTGCGATCACTTTATATTGTCCAATAAGAATGAAAAGGTTGGGGAGAAAAGCTGAGTAAGTGAGTTCAAGGAGCTTGAGCAGCCTGGAAATAGCACTCCTGCTCATCCTTGGTGCAGAAGAAGTACAAGAAAAGCAGGCTTTAAAGTTTACCTCGGTCTTTTTTTTTGGATCTTCCTGCCATGGTTCTGAACTGTTGATGCCTTTGCTAAAGTGTGCATGAGTTTCCATTTATAGTACTCACTGTAGATGAGCCTCAAAGCCACTCAAATGAGGTACAGACCTTTTCTCTGAGGTTAGTTGCCTGTCAGTGGGGATACCCTTCCCCTTCCTTCATTCTTCTCCTCAGTCAGGCCAGCACTTGAGGGAGAATGTGCCACCACTGAAACTAATAGTGGTTTTATTGCTTTTTACTGTCCTTTTCTTGATGCAGGTTACGTTTGCTGACATCATATCTGCCCTTGGGTTTTATCCCTCAATTACTCATATAACTAACTCAATGGTCACTTTACTAGGTACAGTGGTACACCTGCTCTTTAATGGAAATATTTAATCAGCCAATTATGTGGCAGAAATTCATTGCATAAAAGCCTGCAGACATGGTCAAGAAGTTCAGTTGTAGTTCAGATCAAACATCAGAATAAGGAAGAAATGTGAGCTAAGTGACTTTCAATGAGGAACTTTTATTGTTGGTGCCTGATGGGGTGGTTTGAGTATCTCAAGAATTGTTGATGTCCAAGTATTTTCATGCACAAGAGGCTCAATAATTTACAGAGAATGGTGCGAAAAACAATTAACATCCAGTGAGTGGCAGTTTTGTGGGCAAAATGCCTTGTTAATGAGAGAGGTCAAAGGAGAATGATCAGACTGATCAAGCTGATAGGAAGACGACAGTAACAAGTAACCATGTGTCACAATATATGTATGCAGGAGGGCATCTCTGAATGCACAACACGTCAAACCTTGAAGTGGGTGGTCTACAGCATCATGAGACCACATTGGGTTCCACTCCTGTACTTAATAAGGTGTATGCTGTGTGTATATTCCGATGCCGCGAGATGTTGTTTTGCCATGAAATAGGCATTTCCTTTGCAGTTGAGCAGGTATATGATGGTCGTTGGCCTTGCTAAATGGATTTAACAAGTACTTGGAGAATGACAGACTGTAAACTTTTTCAGAAATTTTGTTATCATTTTCCAGTTTGTCGGCACAACAACAGGCTTATCACAAATTATTTAAAGATAGTTTCTTCAAAAGCCTTAATGCTGAATTTCTTTGGCAATAACATACAAATGTTCGTAGATAGGAAAAGTGATGAGTACCTGAAGAGAGAATATAAGGAGCGAGATAGAAAGCTGAAAAGCAGGACCTCAAGGGCAATAATATCTGGATTGATGCCTGTACTGCAGACTAATAAGGGGAAGAATAGGAGGATTTGGCAGTTGCATGTGTGGCTGAGGAATTGGTGCAGGGAACAGGATTTTAGATTTTTGGATCGTTGGGATCTTCAGGGGAATGTATGACCTATACAAAAGGGACAAGTTACACCTGAACGTTGCAGGTAGATTTGCTAGAGCTGCTGAGGAGGGTTTAAACTAGTTTGGAGTGGGATGGGAACAATGTTCCCTCTAATTTTTAGTAGACAGTGTGCGCAAAAATATTATGTTGTGCAATTGCGGAGAAATCAAAAGCTGACCATTCTTATACCTCAACTTTGATCTCCTCTGGGTTTGATCGTTTTTGCTCTCGCTCATCTGCACTCAACCATAACATACGTAGCACTCCTGTAACGGGCAATGACGGGTTCTGTTGCCTGAGCTTTTGTGCACTGTCCAAATGCGATTTACTTGCCAAATGATGCTTCAAAAAATCAAGTTTCCAAATATCATTCCGCTTCTTTCCACTAGTAAATTCTCCAGCAACTTTCACATCACAACAATACAAACAGATAACTCCAGTTTCAGAACCGTACATAAACATTTCTCGTAGCTGAACGTTCATGACCTCATGAGCGTTTGGTGTAGCAGTTTCTACTATTTTGTTAAGCCATTAAACTTTAAACAAATTTGCAGTTCTTTTGCGCTTCACGTCCTTCGCTTCTTTTGAATTCGACATAGTGAATCAATATTTTTTCCAATAAAAAGTTAGTAAGTTATCTACAGGATTTGAAATAGATCTTTGTAAACTTTACCATATGAACACTGTCTGCCAAACGTAGCTGCTGCTGTGATACAGCTGTACAAATTGGAACAGGATAAGTGAGGTGACGCAAATTCGTGACGTGCATTGTGGTATTTGAAAAACCGACTAGCTAGTTAACAGAAACAGTTAGCTGAAAGATTATTTTCAATAAGTATAATTATTAATTACTACATTATTTTAGGTAACTAACCTTTTGTGCGCACATTAATTTCCTTTGTGCGCTGGTTGAAAAACGTGTGTGCGCACGCGTTTGGTATACAGGTAGATATATAATGTAAAAAATATGTGAGGAAGGATAGGCGGTTGATAGGGCAAAATTGCAGTCAGTGATGTTGGTTGTAGTGTGTCTATTTTAATATGAGAAGTATCAGGAACAAAGGTGATGTACTTAGAACATGGGTCAGTACATGAAATTAAGACTTTTTGGCCATTATGGAGACCTGTCTGTCACAAGGGCAGAACGAACGACTAGATGTTCCATGGTTTTGATGCTTCAAAAGGGTTAGGGAGGGAGCCAAAAAAGATGGGGGAGTGGCATTGCTAATCAGGATAATATCACAGCAACTGAAAGGAAGGATGACATGAAGGGATTGTCTGCTGAGTCAGTGTGGGTGGAAGTAAGAAACAGAAAGGGTACAATCATTCTATTGGAACCATCCTATAGACAACCTGCTCTCCCGCCAGTAGCAACAGAGACAGTGAGGAACAGACTAGGAGACGGATTTTGGAAAGATGCAAAAATGACAGGGGTGTTATCATGGGAGTCTTCAACTTTCCCAGTATTGCTTGGCACCTGCTTAGTGCATAAGGTTTAGATAGGCCATTATTTCTTCATTGTGTCCAGGAGGGATTCCTGACACAATATACAGTCAGGCCAAGTAGAGGAGAGGCCACACTGGATTTGGTGCCAGCCAGTGAACCTGGTCAGATGTCAGATCTCTCAGTGGGTGAGCATTTCAGAGACAGTGACCACACTCCCTGATTTTTACCATAGCCTTAGAGAGAAATTAAAACTGACAGAACGGGAAAGTATTTTATTGAGGAGAAGAGGAATTATGTGTCACGGTCCGGTCCGTTGACTCCTCATTTCAGGTAATTTCCTTTTCCCCGTGTTCCACTGGGCTCCTTGATTAGGGCACCTGACCCTCATTCGAACCAGCAGCATAAAGGCTCCGGCTCACATCTACTCACTGCTGGTTCATCACCGTAGCCAGTGCGGCTCTGCTCGTCCTGGAGCCGCCAAGAGTCGTGGACTCTAAGTTGCTTCGGTTCCTGTGGCTGCTTAGTGAATTCAGTCATTTTCGTGTCCAGCTGAGTGGCCGGCCGTTTTTGCTGCTACTTCCGAGTTGGGAATTCTGTCTCTTTGTTTCCAGCTAAGTGATTGCCGGCCATTTGCCGCTCATTGAGCTACTCAGTGTCAAGATTCGTATTGTCAGTCGTTAGTTCGGTTAGTCGTCTTGCTTCCAGCTGAGTAGGTCCGGCCGTTTGCCACTACTACAAGTTGTGAATTCTGTCTCTTCGTGTCCAGCTAAGGGGTTGACAGCCGTTGGCCACTTCATAAGCTACTCTGTGTCAAGATATGGATTGTCTGTTTTTGTTTGGTTTGATCGCCTCATTTCCAGCTGAGTAAATCCGGCCATTTGCCGCTACTCCGAGTTGGGTATTCTGTCTCTCCAAGTCCACACTCTGTGTCCAAGTCCAAGTCCAAGTCCAGGCTCTATGTCTGAATCCAAGACCAAGTCCAGGCTCTGTGTCTGAGCTCCTCCTGTTTGTTGTCCCACATTCTCATCCGCGTAAACATTCTATCCTCGCTCCCCGGCCTCCCTGGCAACTATTAATAAACACACTTCTGTTAATGCCACTTAAGTGTCTGTGTCCTGCACTTGGGTCCGCTCCCCAATGCCTCCTTGTAACATTATGATGCTATTAGGCAGGAATTAGGGAGCATAAATTGGGAATAAATATTCTCAAGGTAGTGCGCTATGAAAATCTGGAGTACATACAGTGCATGGGATTCTGAATATATCTGTTCCTTTGAGGAAAGGAAAGGATAGTATGGTGAAGGAACCATGTTTGGAAGAGAGATATGGAACATCTAGTCAAGAGAAAGAAAGAAGCTTGCTTAAAGTTTAGGAATTAAGGATCAAACAGGGCTGTAGAGAATGACAAAATAGCCAAGAAAGAGCTTAAGACTAGACTTAGGAGAGCTAGAAGTGGGCATGAGAAGACCTTGGTGAGTAGGATTAAGGAAAACTCAATGCATTCTCCATGTATGTGAAGAACAGGAGGATGACTAGAATGAAGGTAGAGTGCATGACCATAAACTTACTGTATTCCATCTGCCATTTATTTGCTCATACTCTAATCTGTATAAGTCCTTCTGTAGCCTCTCGACTTCCTCAAAACTACGTGCCCCTCCACCTATCTTCATATCATCTGCAAACTTTGCAACAAAGCCACCAATTCCATCATTCAAATCATTGACATATAACATTAAAAAATTGGTCCCAACACAGACCCCTGTGAAACATCACTAGTCACTAGCAGACAACCAGAAAAGCCTCCTTTTTTTCCACTCTTTGCCTCCTGCTAATCAGCCACAGTTTTATCCATGCTAGAATCTATTCTGTAATGGCATGGGCTACTAGATTGTTAAGCAACCTTAAGCTTATTAAAGGCCTTCTGAAAATCCAAGTACACTACATCAGCCAATTCTCTTTTGTCTATCCTGCTTGTTATTTCTTCAGAGAATTCCAAAGGATTTGTCAGGCAAGATTTTCCCTTGAGGAAACCATGCTGACTATGGCCTATTTAATCATGTGCCTTCACATACCCTGAGACCTCATCCTTAATATTTGACTCCAACATCTTCCCAGCTACTGAGGTCAGACTAACTGGCCTATAGTTTTCTTTTCCTGCCTCTCTCCATTCTTGAAGTGTGGAGTGACATTTGCAATTTTCCAGTCTGCTTAAACTATTCCAGAATCCCGTGATTCTCGAAGCATTATTACTAATGTCTCCATGATCTCTTCAGACACCTCTTGCAGAACCCTGGGGAGTACACCATCTGGTCCAGGTGACTTACTTACCTTCAGGCCATTCAGTTTCCCAAGAACCTTCTCCCTAGTTATGGTAACTTTACACACTTAATAGCCCCTGACACCTGGAACCTCCACCACACTGCTAGTGTCTTTCACAGTGAGGACTGATGCACTATACTTATTCAGTTCATCAGCAATTTCACTGTTCCCCGTTACTACCTCTCCAGTATAATTTTCCAGTGGTCTGATATCCACTCTTGCCTCTTTTGCACTTTATATATCTGAAGAAACTTTTGATATCCTCTCTAATATTGTTTGCTAGCTTATTTTTATATTCATTCTTTACCTTCTTACTGACTTTTTCAGTTCCTTTCTGTTGGTTTTTAAAAGCTTACCAATCCTCTAACTTCCCACTAATTTTTCTTCTATTATATGCCCCTCTTTGGCTTTGACTTCTCTTGGTAGCCATGGCTGTGTCATCTTGCCTTTAGAATACTTGCTCCTCTTTGGGATGTATATATCCTGTGCCTTCCAAATTGCTTTCAGAAATTCTGACCATTGCTGCTCTGCCATCATCCCTGCCAGTGTTCTTTTCCAATCAATTCTGGCCAACTCATCTCTCATCTCTCTGTAATTCCCTTTACTCCACTGTAATACTGATACACCTGACTTTGGCTTCTCCTTCTCAAATCTCAGGGTGAATTTGATCATATTATGATGACTCTCCCCTAAGGGTCATTTTACCTTAAGCTCTCCAATCATTCTGGCTTACTGCACAACACCCAATCCAGAATAGCTGATCCTCTCATGGGCTCAATCATGAGCAGCACTAAAAAGCTATTTCTGAGGCACTCTAGCAATTCCCCTCCTGGAATCCATCACCAATGTGATTTTCCTAATCTACCTGCATATTGAAATCCCCCATGACTATTGTAACATTGCCTTTTTGGCATGCATTTTCAACCTCCCATTGTAATTTGAAAACCACATCCTTACTACTGTTTGGGGATCTGTATGCAACTCCGATCAAAGTCTTTTAAATCTTGGAGTTCCTTAGCACCATCCACAATGATTCAACTCCGACTGTCCCTACGTGACCTCTTTCTAATGATTTGATTCATTTTTTACCAATAGAGCACTGCTGCTCCCTTGTATGAAGTAATATTGTGCAAGACCTGCCACAATTGTTAAACATCAAATTCATTTCAGGTTTAATTATTATTCAACCATACATGAATACAGTCAAATGAAACAGAGTTCCTCTGGGGTCAAGGTGGAAACATACACAGCACATTCAAAATACCAAGCACACGCACAGTCATACAAAAAGCATATACATGTATATAGCCCAAGTCCCTGAGCAACATGTCCCTCAAATTGATGGTGCAGTGTCCGGCATGTGCAGACAAACATAGGCATGCAGTCTAGCCTTTCAGTCCACCAGAGAGCACTGGAAGACAGCACTGTTGGGAGAGGTCTGCCACCAACTGTGCATGGATGCCATGCTATGCCTCCTCAAGCGTCTCCTCTTCTGGATTGTAGCAGCAGGCAAGGCCACGGCTTGAGGCTTGGTACTCACTCCAGACGAGGCCATGCAACTACACCGTCATCTATTATGCCATCAAACAAAGGAATTAGTCCATTATCAATGTTGAACAGAGTCTTGCGATGAGAAATGTCCAGGACAATCACCCACAGTTACACTGCATGCCTCCTTCAATCACCAACTCCAATGCCTTTGATGCCTTCCTGTAGCAGGCAGCAACACCTCTGCCAACAATCAGCTCACTGATAGGGTAGACCTGCAGAGTCTGAAATTCTTGGAGTCCAACATTGTCTTACTCCCATAAAAAAGACATTTAACAAATTGTCCAAATTATGAATTGCCAAGTTCTAGGGCTCTGTAGGGGAAGATATAAAATGTTTTACTGGGTCACAAACATGAGAAAAGCTGGAAATCCAAGCAACACACACAAAATGCTCGAGGAACTCAGCAGGTCAGGCAGCAGCTATGAAAAAGTGTACAGTTGATGTTTCGGGCCGAGACCCTTCAGCAGGACTGGAGAAAAAAAGATGAAGAATCAGAGTTAGAAGGTGGGGAGAGGGGAGGAAGAAACACAAAGTGGTAGGTGAAACTGGGAGAGCAGGTGAAGAAAAGAGTTGGGAAGTTGATTCCTGAAAGAGATACAGAGCTGGAGAAGGGGGAATCTAATAGGAGAGGACAGAAGCAAATGGAAGAAAGAAAAAAGGGGAAAGGCAGCAGAGGGAGGTGATGGGTAAGCTGAGAGAAGGAAAATGAGATGGGGAATAGAGAGGGGGAGCATTAACCAGAAGTCTGAGTAATTGATATTCATGCCATCAGGTTGGAGGCTACCCAGATGGAATTTCAGGTGTTGCTTCTCCGACCCGACTGTGGCCTTGTCATGACAGTAGGGACAGCAATAGATAGTCATATCGGAATGGGAACGGGAAGCATTGGACACAATATATGACCCCAACATACTCACAGGTGATGTGTCGCTTCACCTAGAAGCAAAGATGGGGGGGGGGGCGAGAGGAAAAGATGTGCTTGGTGGTTTCGACATCTTTGGAGATGGCAGAAGTTATGGAGAATCTTGCGTTGATATACTGGATATACACTTGCGCATACATGTCTTTATGAAGTCAATGACAATGGTGGCTTATTCACTTAGGTCTATTGATGAATCCTCGAATATGGATCAGTCCACTGACTTGAAGCAAATCCAAATTCATTCCTCTGCTGTCCAATTCTTCATAGTCCTCTTCACCATTGTCTCTGTCTACACAGATGGAAGTGTAGTCAGTTGGTTGTATATGTGGGCAAACACTCTTGATGGTGGTATAGCAATGGTCAAGTGTGTTAGATCCTCTACTATTGCAGGTGATGTGTTGAAAACCTCAAGGCGACAAGTGTCAGAGTATATCATTTTGTTCTTGTTCATTGCAACACCTAGTTTCTTCAGTACTGACTTGATGTCTGCCTGAGGTGACTGGTTGGAATTTTATTGAGGGTCTCTAAGGATTGCAGAGGCTCACTGACTTTGTAAGTACATGTTGTTGTTATTGAGTACTCCTGTTGTTAAATCATGGCAACCCTATTGGTAGTGTAGTCGCCCAGAGGGTTTTTGTGGATTGATAGGAAAATACTGCTGCTGCCCAGTTTGGGATCTGGCCAGATTCGAACTCAGGACCATCCATCTCGAAGTCCAGAGTTGATGCCACTGCACCACTGGCTGGCTCTTTTAAGTACATACTGTAGCTACAATGCTCTAGGTCCTAGAACAGCCCCACTTGAAAATATCAGAGTTAGACAATATTGTGGACTGGAGTGAAAGATTGTGAGTGTTCTGGAGCAATACCATGTTTATTCCTGCTAAAGTCATATTCATGTCCATGTTCTACAGTTTTTTTGCTTGCAGTCTTTTATTGCCATAAGGAATGTTCAACAAGATTTTTGAAGACAGAATATAATATAAATGGTAAGACTCTTGGCAGTGTCGAGAAGGCATTCATCAACCATTGAGTCAAGAACTGTGACGTAAATGTTACAGTTATACAAGACCTTGGTCAGACCTCAGTTGGAGTACTGTGTTCAGTTCGGGTCACCTCACTACAGAAAGGATGTGGATACTATAGAGAGAATGCAGGGGAGATTTACCAGGATGTTGCCTGGATTAGAGGGCATACCTTATGAGAATAGGTTGAGTGTACTTGGCCTTTTCTCCTTGGATGAGAAGTGACCTGAAGAGGCATATAACATGATGAGGGGCATTGACTGTGTGGATAGCCAGAGGATTTTCCCCGGGGTTGAAATAGCTAACATGGGGGGGGGCATAGTTTTAAAGTGCTTGGAAATAGGTACTGAAGGGATGTCAGGGGTAAGTTCTTCATGCAGAGTGGTGGGTGCGTGGAATGTTCTGCCAGAGGCGGTAGTGGAAGCGGATACAATAGGATCTTTTAAGAGCCTCTTAAATAGGTATACGGAGTTTAGAAAAATAGGGGGCTATGCACTAGGGAAATTCTAGACAGTCTCTGGAGTAGGTTACATGGTCGGAGCAACATTGTAGGCCGAAGGGCCTGTAATGCACTGTAAATTTCTATGTTCTATGTTCTATAAGACTAAAAGACAGTAATCATTGCTGACAATGTGAAACTTTCAGTTTTTATATCACCCTCATGGACATGTTTGCTAAAGACTTGAGGCAGGATTATTTATATCTTCTGTACTTATTAACCAACTCTTTTGCTTTTATCTAAGGATGTTAGCTTTGTTTAAGATTACTAATTATGAAAACATACTAGGTAAACATGGGATGTTTTCTTTGGAATTGTTGTCTCCCATCCTTCTAGTCTGTCTGTCAATGCAACCTACAAAGGAGTCTGAATGGAGGTTTAATCGAGGTATATAAAATTACCAGAAACCTAGACTGGCTATCAGGAGGGATTTTTTTTTTCCCCTCTGGTGGAGCTCGATAACCAGGACGTAAACTTAAGTAAATTGGTTGCGGAATTAGAGGAACTATGAAGATATTTTTTCACTCAAGGAATATGGAGGTGGGGTAATACATGTAATGTGGTGGAGGAGCTCAGCAGGTCAGGCAGCATCTATGGATGGGACTAAACAGCCCATGTTTCAGGCTGAGACCTGAAATGTCGACTGTTTATTCCTATCCATTGATGCTGCCTGACCTGCTGAGCTCCTCTGGCATATTGTGCGTATTGATCTAAATTTCCAACATTTGCAGTACCTCTAGTGTATATGAGCCGGGGAATCTTTACAGGCAAAGCAAGAATGAAACCTATACTTTCAATTGAATAGCATCTTAGCCACAATATAAAGGCAGTGATTTGGCCTCACACATAAATATTGACTCAACTTAATTACCCATTTTCTGTGAGGAACCAAGGGTAAATGAAATAAAAGAAACATTTAAAAATTAACTATAAATGACCTTGCAGGGGAAAATCTGAAGTTACCAGGTTTCTGGCACTTCATATATATCTGGAGCTCAGGAGGGAAGGGGAGAAGAAGGGAGTAGTGGTGATAGTGGATTCAATAGTTGCAAAATAGACAGGAGATTTTGTAGATGTGACAGAGACTCTCAATGGTTTATTATCTCCCAGCTGCCAGAATCAGGGATGTCTCAGATCAGGCTCACAGCACTCTTACAGGAGAGGTTGAAACACCAGAAATTGTTGTACATAATGGTGCTAATGACATACATAAGAAATGGAATATGAGGACCTGAAGAGGGAGTATAGGGAGTTAGTTAGGAGGCTGAAAAGCAAGATGTCGAGGGTGGTATTTGTTGTGTCTGTAGACTAACTACATATATATATATACAAACGTATATAAAATCAAAGCACTCATGCAGGAGATGGCTTCAATCAGTGTATTCGCTTTGCAATGAAAGAGAGAGAATAATATGCTTGTGTAGACAACAGTGCAAGCACAGACAACAGATCAATACATAATGCTCGGGGGTGGTGTCTTTGCTCTAAAAGAAATAGATCCATACATAACACGTCCTTCCGCTTTAGATTAATGCAACATAAAACAGTACATGCACAAAACATTCAATTTCCCTTTCATAGACCCATAATCTAAATAAACATGCTTTCACAATAACAGTCTATAATTAACTTCATAGTTTCTAAAGGTTCATTCTTTTGGGTGGCACTCTGTTTCTTTCAGGATAGCACCTCTGGACCTGTGGAGTGGCATTAGGTTTGGCAGGTGTCTTGTCTATGGCAACGTTCTCTAATTCCTTTGTCACATTGCTGTCGGTGACATGACCATACAGAGAGGTAAGTCTGGTGACTGTAATGTGTCCCGTCTTGTTGATGCAACCAACTCAGGTGTGTTCTTTGGTTGTGCATCCAGTATCTGGTCCACATGACATATCCATGTCTGAACTCCAATATCTAATATGTACATTTGTACATCAGTGGTCCATTTCTTGTTGCTATCCTACCTGGTGTCCACTTGACTTCTTGGTAATCATGCACTAGGACTACCTGTCCAATCTTAAAGCTCCTTGCTGCTTCACTTGGCAACTGGCTGAACTGTTTATTCTGCACTTCCCTCCATAGACCTGGTTTCAGGAGGTCTTTGCAAGATCTTGGGTTTCTGTTCATGAAGAGCATTGCAGATGTTTGATTTGTCATTGCATGAACAGTTGTTTTGTTTTAATTCATTTAGTCATAGTCATAGTCATACAGTATTGATCCCGGGGGAAATTGCTTTTCGTTACAGTTGCACCATAAATAATTAAATAGTAATAAAACCATAAATAGTTAAATAGTAATATGTAAATTATGCCAGGAAATAAGTCCAGGACCAGCCTATTGGCTCAGGGTGTCTGACCTTCCAAGGAAGGAGTTGTAAAGTTTGATGGCCACAGGTAGGAATGACTTCCTATGACGCTCTGTGTTTCATCTCGGTGGAATGAGGTGGAATTTACTGTAACGTTCTGACTGACTACATCTACACCAAAATGAGGCCACCCTCAGGTTGGTGGTACAACACATTATATTCCTTCGAGTTGCTCTCCAAATTGATGGCATGAATATCGACTTCTCCTGTTAAACAAATCCCCATCACCCTCTATTTCCCACTCTGACCTTTTATTTCTACTCACCTGCTTATTACTTCCTCCCCAGGATCCCTTCCTCTTTCCCTTTCTCCTATGGTCCACTCTCCTCTCCTATCGGATTCTTTCTTCACCACCCCTTGACCTTCCCCACTCAGAAGGCTTCACCTATCACCTTCCAGCTAGTCCCTTTCCTCTCCTCCCCACCTTTTTATTCTGGTATCATTCCCCCTTCCTTCTCATTCCTGAAAAAGAGTCTCGGCCTAAAATGGTTGCTGTTTATTCTTTTCCATAGATACTGCCTGACATGCTGAGGTCCTCCAGCATTGTTGTGTGAGTTGCCTTGGTTAGTTTAAGAGCCAAATAGTTAAGGGGAATAGCTGCTCTTCAATCTGGTGGTATGTTTTCCCTGATAGCAGCTATGCAAAGATGGCATGGCCCATGTAGTGGGGGTCAGTAATGACAGATATTGCTGTCTTAAGGCAATACTTCTTGTAGATACAAGAGGTGGGAAGGGATATGCTGATGATGTATCAGATAGAGTTCACTGCTGTACATTTTCTTACTTTCCTGTATATTTGAATTGCTGTACCAGACCACATTGCAATTAGTCAGGGTAATTTCAACAGTACATCTGTAGAAGTTTGATGGAGTGATGATGACAAGCTGAACCACCCTAACTTGCTAAGAAAGTAACACTTTCCTTATGATTGCATTTATATGCTGGGCCCGTAATGATTCATGTCATGCCTGAACTACCAGGAATTTAAAGCTGCTAGCTATCTTCACTGTTGATGGCAGGCTAGTATGCTACCTTCTTTTCCCTTCCTGAAGTCAACAATCAGTTCTTTAGTTTTATTGACATAGAGCAAGCGCTCGTTTTTGAGGTGCCACTCAACAAAAGGACCCATTCAATCCAGTAAACTGACTTACTACCACCTGTGATTCACCCAACATCAGTTTAATGATCTGTTTATTTTTATGCAGTGTGCCAGGATATCAGTGTTAAGAACACATCAGCAAATTTCATTAAGAATAAATTACCTTCTGATTTTCTGACAATTTTAGATCAGGACCTGATGACCAAACCAGCTTAAATTCTCCCTTACAGCTCTAGCAAATCTGCCTGTAAAGATATTGCTTCAAATGGTTTTATTTAATATCAGAGAATGTATTCAGTATACAACCTGAAATTCCTACTCTTTGCAGACATCCACAAAACAAGAACACCCAAAGAATAAATGATAGAAATATCAGAACCTCAAATCCCCCCTGCCCCTGTCACACATAACCCCAGAAGCACCTCTTGCCCCCCACTATGCAAGCAATAGCAAAAACCTCCCAGACAGACCTCGATCTAGAGTCAATCAAACACTACAGTCCATAGCCCCATGACCCAGCACTTTGGTATCTCAGACAGGCCCTCTCTCACAAGTGAGGGAGAAAGAGGTCATTCTACTGCAAGAATGAAATTGGAAACCAGCAATTTGCTGTTCAAATGTTACAATCTTCCACGTCACTTCTCCAAGCCCCCGACTCAAGGACTGATTGGAATGGGAAGGAGGTGGAGAGGGAGGCAGAGAGGGTCCTGACATTTCAGTCTCCCATGACACTTCAATCAGTGATGAACCGGGTCGTCTATGGGGCTACTCCCCGAAGGCACACATCTTCTAGGCCATTCCTGGAGATAGTGAAGTGCCAGGTTGCACAATAGGACAATATTGCACTCAGTGAGATGGATTGAAATGTGTCTATTTTAATGCAAGAAGTATCAGGAGCAAGGGCGATGAACTTAGAGCATGGGTCAGTACTTAGAACTTCCACATGCGACCACTATGGATACTTGACTGATGAGAGAGCAGGAATGGATGCTGGATAGTCTGAGATTTAAATATTTCAAAAGAGTCAGGGAGGATGGTAAAAGAAGTGGGGGAGTGGCATTATTAATCAGTGGCAATATCACATGTGCAGAAAGGGAGGACATTATGGAGGTATCATCTACTGAGTCATTGTGGCTGGAAGTCAGAAACAGGAAGGGAGCAACCATTCTATTTGGAGTATTCTATACAACCCTCCCCATAGCAACAATGCCATTGAGGAACAGATCAGAAGGCAGATTTTGGAAAGGTATGAAAACCACAGAGTTGTTGTCGTCAGTGACCTCAACTTACCTAATGTTCGTGCAAAAAGTTTAAATGGGGTGGTATCAGTCAGGCATACCGAGGAAGGATTCCTGACAAAATATGTACACAGGCTGACTACAGGGGAGGCCCATACTAGATCTGATGATAGACAATGAACCAGTTGTGGTGTCAGATCTCTCACTGGGTGAGCATTTCAGAGACAGTGATCACAACTCCCTGACATTTGCCATAGCCTTGAAGAGAGATAGGAGCAGACGGTGTAGGAAAGTATTTCATTTGGGAAGGAGGGATTATGATGCTAACAGGCAGGAAGTTGGGAACATAAAGTGGGAATGGCTAAACTTAGGAACTGCATAACAGAAATGAGGAACTTGCTTGGGGAGCCCTTGCATGGAATTCTGGATAGGTTTGTCCCAATGAGACAGGAGAAGGAAGGTAGGATGAAGGAACTATGGTTGACAAGTGACAAGTCAAGAGAAAGAAAGAAGCTTACTTAAAGTTCAGAAAGCAAGGATTAGACTGGGCTCTACAGAGTTACAAAGTAGACGGAATGGAACTGAAGAATGGACTCGGGAGAGTTAGAAGGGGGCATGAGAAGGCTTTGATGAGTAGGATTACAGAAAATCCCAAAGAATCCTATATGTATATGAAGAACAAGGGGATGTCTACTGTGAAAGTCGGACCGATTATAGTTAGAAGAGGAAATGTGCCTGGAATTGGAGGAAGTAGGTGATGTTCTTAATGAATACTTTGCTTCAGTATTCACCAGTCAGAGAGACCTTGATGTTTGTGAGCACAGCTCAGAACAGACTGTTACACTAGAACATGTGGACATTAAGTATGAGGATGTGTTGGAAATCTTGAAAAACATTAAGGTAGTTAAATCCCTGGGGCCAGTCAGGACATACCCCAGTTGATGGCAGGAAGTAAAGGACGATATTGCTGTGACCTTGGCTATGATATCTGTGTCTTCCCTAGCCTCAGAAATCATACCAGAGAATTAGAGGGCAGCAAATATTTTTCCTTTATTCAAGAAAGGGAGTAGGGATAACCCTGGGAATTATAGACCAGTGAGTCAAACATATTGGAGAAGATTCTTAGAGATAGGAATTAGTAGTAGCATTGTCTCATTAAGGATAGCAAACGTGGCTTTGTGAGAAGCACATCTTGCCTCATGAGCCTGACTGAATTCTTTGAGGATGTGACAAAGCACAGCGATGAAGATGGAGTAATAAATGTCACGTAGATGGATTTTACAAAGGCATTTGATGAGACGCCCTGTGGTAGGCTCATTCAGATAATAGGAATGCATAGGATCCAGTGAAACTCGGCTGTTTAGATACAAAATGGGCTTGTTGGAGGTTACATGGGGCATTGCCAGGATGCAGAGCTGGGCTGAGGAGTGACAGATGAAGTTCAATCAAGGTCAGACTTGAAAGAGAGTACAGGGTTCATGGTAGGATTTCTAGCAATTGAAAGAATAGAGGAATCTTGAAGTCCACATCCATAGATCCCTCAAAGTTGCCACACTGAGTGCTTAAGAAAACGTCTGGTGTGTTGGCCTTCATTAGTCAGGGGATTGATCTTAAGAGCCATGGGGTAATGTTGCAGATCTATTGAAACTCTGTTCAGACTCCACTGGGAGTATTGTGTTCAGTTCTGGTTCCCTCATTACAGCAAGGGTGTGGAAGCTTTAGAAAAGTGCACCGGAGATTTTAAGGTGGAAATGGTTAATGTGAAAGGAGA
Source organism: Mobula birostris (assembly GCF_030028105.1). NCBI lineage: Eukaryota > Metazoa > Chordata > Chondrichthyes > Myliobatiformes > Myliobatidae > Mobula > Mobula birostris. Next base: position 43,256,739 of record NC_092392.1, on the reverse strand, counting down.
TAATTTTAAGGTGACTGAAGCTGGGATACCAGGTAGGTTTTTTACACAGTGTTAGGTGCATGATATGCACTGCCAGGGGAGGTGGCAAAAGCAGATACAACAGGGACATTTAAGAGACTCAAAGTTTAAAGTAAAATTTATTATCAGAATACATACATGTCACCACATACAACCCTGAGATTCTTTTTCTGTGGGCATACTTAGCAAATTTACAGGACAGTAACTGTAAACAGGATCAATGAACACAATCTGTGCAAGTGCAAATATGAATAAATAGTAATATGTAATGAGAGCATGAAGCCACAAGATAATGAGTCGTTAAAGTGAGATCATAGGTTGTGGGAACACTAGATGTAGAATGACTGTAGCTATCCACTTTTGTTCAAAAGCCTGGTGATTGAGGGGTAGTAATTCTGATTGAACCTGGTGGTGCGAGTCCTGAGGCTCTTGCACCTTCTACCTGATGGCCGCAGCAAGAAAAGAGCACGGCCTGGGTGGTGAGGATCGTTGATGGATGCTGCTTTCCTATGGCAAAGTTTCATGTAAATTTGCTCAATGGTTGGAAGGGTTTTACCCGTGATGTATTGGGCTGAATCCGCTATCTTTTAAAGGATTGTCTTTTCAAAGGCATTGGTGTTCCCATACCAGGCTGTAATGCAGCCAAGTCAGCACACTTTCCACCACACATCTCTCGAAGTTTACCATAGTTTTTGATGACATGCTGAATCTCTGCAGACTTCTGAGGAAGTAGAGGCACTGCTGTGCTTTCTTTGCAATTATATTTATGTGATGGGTCCAGGACAGGTCCTCTGAGATAGTGACACCCAGGAATTTCAAGTTACTGACCCTCTCCACCTCTGATCCTCCAAAGAGTACTGGCTCATGGACCTCTGGCTTTCCTCTCCTGAAGTCTACAATCAGCTCCTTGGTCGTATTGACACACTGATTGAGAGGTTGTTGTTATTACACCACTCAGCCAGATTTTTAATCTCCCTCCTATATGCTGAATCATCAACACCTTTGACATGGCCCACAACAGTGGTGTCATCAGCAAATTTGCATGCGGTGATGGAGCTGTACTTAGCCACACAGTCATAGATGTAAAGCGAATAGAGCAGGGGGCTAAGCACACATCCCTGTGGTGCTCCTCTGCTGATGGAGATTGTGGAGGAGATGTTTTTGCCAATCCGAACTGACTGGGGTCTGCAAGTAGGAAAATCCAGGATCCAATTGCACAAAGGGGTATTGAGGCCCAGACCTTGGATTTTACTGATTAGTTTTAAGGAGATGATGGTAGTAAATGCTCTGTAATTGATAAAGAGCATCCGGATGTATGCATCTTTACTGTCCAGATGTTCCAGCGTTCAGTGAAGAGCTAATGACAAGGCATCTACTGTAGACCTGTTGTTTCAGTAGGCAAATTGGACTGGATCCAAATTTCCACTAAGACAGGAGTTGATATGCTTCAATACCAGCCTCTCAAAACACTTTCACCACTGTGGATGTAAGTGCCACTGGGTGATAGTCATCAAGGCACAGGGATGAAAGAAAAGAGGAGGGCATTTTTTAGGGATCATTCTGGAGTTATGAAATTATGAATGATATAATTATTGATTAATTAATATAAGAACCAGACTTCAAGAAGTGAAACCTGCACACAATATAACTTCCAGCTCTGTGACTAGTGAAGCCAATCATATGGTGTGGGGGAATCTGATTCTATTCCATTGAAACCATATAGTAAAGACAATAGATTAATGTTCCTGTTATTAGCATATTGTTAAAGATGTGTCCCTGTCACTTAAGGCAGTTTTGGACAGATCTTCTACCCCCTTCATCAAGACAGCCTTCTTCCCCCTTTCCTTTCCAGTTTTGATGAAGGGTCTCAGCCCAAAACATCGACTGTTTGATCATTTCCTTAGACACTGCATGACCTGCTGAGTTCCTCCAGTATTTTCTGTTACTCTAGATTTCTAGCAATTGCAGAATCTCTTGTGTGTTGAACAGATCTTTTGTCACTTAATTACTTGGAAAGTTGTACATTCATAGTGCCATCTTTCAACACTGTAATAAGGGATTATATTTTAGATGTTTGCCTTTTGGAACAGATAGCAATCTTGAATATTCAAAGTGGCTCTGTTAGTTGGGATGTGCTACCACTGTAAATACAGTACGTAATTCCGTAAATTTAGATGATTATATCCTGAATGTAGGTAATTATAGTAATTGAAACTTTAGTTAATTGATTATTGTTATCTTTGTGTGCCACAATAATAGCAGTTAACTCAGCATTATCATAGCTCCCGGAGTTTGATTCAGTAAGGAGATTCTGTGCGTACTCCCCGTGGAATGCCTGCGTTTTCTCTGGGTTCCTTGGTTTCCTTCCACAGTTCAAGGGTGTACTGGATAAATTAATTGGTCATTGTAAATTGTCCAGTGATTAGATTAAGGTTAATTGGGAATTGCTGGGGAAGCATGGCTTGAAGGACTACTCCGCACTGTATTGCCAAATAAATAAAAATATAAATAAAACAAACACGTGGAACATATGCACTGTGCTGGAGGAATTTAGTGGGCAGGCAGCATCTATGGAGAAGAATAAACAGTTAACGTTTTGGGCCAAGACCCTTCACCAGCCTTGTGTTCTTATATTCTTCACTGGAATGAAAATTGGCTATCAGAATCAGGTTTAATATTACCAGCATATATAGTGAAATTTGTTGTTATGCAGCAGCAGTACATTGCAATAGATAATAATAAAAAGTGTAAATTACAGTAAGTATTTAGTATATATTCATTAAAGTTAAATTAAATAAGCAGTGAAAAAAGAGAAAATAAAAATAAAGTAATAAGGTAGTGTTCATGGATTCATGGAAATGCTGAAGGAGAACGATTTGGAATGAAAATAAATGCTGCAAAGACAAAGACGATGGTAGTGTCACGGAAGAAAGAAGTCCCCAAAATCAGTATCAAAATTAACAGCGTAGGCATAGAGCAAGTCAAGAAATTTGTGTACTTGGGACAAATGGTCACAGAGGATGTGAAATGTGATACAGAAATTAGACGAAGAATTGAGATTGCAAGATCAACGTTCTGGAGCCTGAGTGACATGCTGTGTGGCAAGAGGTTGGACTTTGGGCTGTGTTGTAGTATTTGGAAATGCTACGTCTAGAGCAGTCTATTGTATGGAGTCGAATCGTGGACCTTATGCAAGGAAGCACAACGACAACTGGAGACATTTGAAATGTGGTGTTTAAGGAGAATGCAGAAAATTAGATGGGTGATGAAAGTCAGTAATATGGAAGTGTTGAAGAGAGTGAGGAGAGAAAAGAAGTTGCTGAAGAATGTGCAGAAAAGGAAGCTGGAATATGCCGGGCACTTGTTAAGAGGTGGTGGACTGCAGAAATTGTTATTGGAAGGAATGATAGAAGGAAAGAGGGAAAAAGGAAGGCAGCGAACCACTTGGTACGATAATGTGAAGCAATGGACTGGGTTGAGTTATGCTGAGGTCAGAAAAAGAGTGCAAGATCGAAGAAGATGGAGGTGCATAGCCGCCAACCGCGGATTCGGGACGGCACCCACTGACCAACTGACTGACATGGATTCAATGTCCATTCAGAAAAAAACAGAAGGAAAGAAGCTATTTCTGAATCACTGAGTGTGTGCCTTCAGTCTCCTGTACCTCCTCCCTCATGGTAGCAATGAGAACAGGGCATTTCCTGGGTGATGGGGTCCTCAATGATGGATGTCACTTTTTTGATGCATCACTCCTTCAAGATGTCCTGAATGCTGTGGAGGCAAGTGCCCATGGTGGAGCTGGCTAAGTTCACAACTGTTATTATGATCCTGTGCAGTAACTTCTTCCTCCACCATTTGCTCCTCCCACCCCCATACCAGACCGTGATGTGGCCAGTTAGAATGCTGTCCACGGTACATGTGTAGAAATTTGCGAATGTTGTTGGTGATATACCAAATCTCCTCAAACTCCTAATGAAATAGAGTTGCTATCATACCTTCTCTGTAACTGCATCAATATGTTGGGCCCAGGATAGATCCTCGCAGATGTTGACACCCAGGAACTTGAAATTACTCATCCTTTCCACTTCTGATTCCTCGATGAGGACTAATGTGTGTGCTCTTGGCTTACCCTTTCTGAAGTCCACAATCAATTCTTTGGTCTTACTGACATTGTGGGCAAGGTTGTTGCTGCAACATCGCTCAACCAGCTGATCTATTTCACTCCTGTATGCCTTCTTGTCACCATCTGAAATTTTGCCAACAATGGGACATACAAACTAATCATGAAATGCGAGCTCCGCTCCTTACTGAAGTCTAAGACTGCAGTATTCAATTCAGGTGACCCTGACCTTCACAAGAAATTGAGATATGATCTCCATAAAGATATCAGAAATGCCAAGAGGTATTTCAAGTCCAAAATCAAGTCCTACACCAGTTGTTACTTGTGTCAGGGCTTAATGCTATAACAAGTAACCAAACAAAGTCAAGGAGTATTGCTGACAATAGTACCTCCCTTCCCAATGAGCTGAATACATTCTAGGCACATTTGAACAGAAGGGGATTAGTATATCACCACTCACCTCAACCAATCTCCAGTACACCTGAATCCACAGCTACCATTGTGGATATAAGATCAGTTGTCTGGAGAATGAACCTGTGGAAAGTATTTGGCCTGTGTCAGGTCCCTCGTAATATCTTTAGATCCTATTAGATCAGCTATAGGCCTTAGACACTGCTGCCCAGTGGTTCAGATACTTATCAACATTAAGTGCTTTGAGAAGCTAGTAATGGCATGCATTAACTCCAACCTTACAGACAACCTTGACCTACTGCAATTTGCCTACTGTTGAAATGGTACCGCAACTCTCGCCATCTCCCTGGCCCTACACTCACTTCTGAGACATCTGGACAGTAAAGACTCCATGCCATACTGTTGATTATTTACTACATCCCCACCTTCAATACTATAATTCAAAGCAAATCTATCACCAAACTCCGAGACTGGGAGTCAGCACTTCCCTGTGTAACTCAACATTTTGACTAATAGATTGCAATCAATAGGGATAGGTAGCAACACTGCCTCCAGACTTAGTCTAAACAGTGTGCTCCACAAGGTTGTGTCCTCAGTCCCCTACTCCATTAAAACCACTCACAACTGTGTGGCCAGATTTTGCTCTAAATCCATCTACAAGTTTGCAGATGATGCCACCATAGTGGGCCATATATCAATAATAATGAGTAAAAGAAAAGGAAGGAATTATTGAGCTTAGTAATATAGTGCCATGAAAACACTCATTCCCACAATATCAGCAATACAAGAGTGAAGATCATTAACTTCAGGAAGGGGAATGGTGCACATGTTACTGTCTTCATCAACAAGGCTGAGTCTGAGATGGTTGAGAGCTTTAAGTTCCTCAATATCATCACTAACCTCTCCTGGTCCAACTACATTCATGTCATGATCAAGAAAGCCCAACAATGCTCCTACTTCCTCAGGAGGCTAAAGGAATTGTCATATCGAAGTTGAAAGTGAAGTTTATCAGAGAACATACATGTCACCACATACAACCCTGAGATTCTTTTTCTGCAGACATACTCAGCAAATTTATAGAACCATAACTGTAAACAGGATCAGTGAAAAAACAAGAGGATAGAAGATGATAAGCAGTTGAAATGCAACTATAAGTAGCAATAAATAACGAGATCATGAAATAACAAGATAAAGAGTCCTTAAAGTGAGATCATTGGTTGTGGGAACATCTCAATAGATTAGTGTAATTATCTTCTTTTGTTCAAGAGTCTGATGGAGATGTAATGTAAAGATTTTTACTCCTCAGGTATGCGAAGGATGAAAGAAATAAAGTCAATTCAATTCAATTGGTTGAGGGGGAGTAGCTGTTCTTGAACTTGCTGATATGAGTCCTGAGGCACCAGTACCTTCTATCTGATGGGAACAGTGAGAAAAGAGCATTGGTTGGTGTGCTGGATGGTGAGAATCTTTGGTGATAGATGCTGTTTTCCTACGACAGCGTTTCATATAGATGTGCTCAATGGTTGCAGAGGCTTTACCCATTATGTACTGGGCAGAATCCATTACCTTTCGTAGAATTTCCTGTTCAAAGCCATTGATATTCCCAGGCCAGGCTGTAATGCAGCCATTCAATATACTTTCCACTACACATCTATAGAAGTTTGTCAAGGTGTTTGATGTCATGCCAAATCTCTGCAGCCTTCTAAGGAAGTAGAGGTGCTGTCACCTCTCACCAGTTTTCATTGATGCACCATAGAAAGCATCCTATCCAGATACATTACAGCTTGGTATGGCAACTGCTCTGCATGTGACTGCAAGAAACCGCAGAGAGTTATGGACATCACAGAAATCAGCCTTCCCTCCATGGACTCTGCCTATATTTCTTGCTTCAGCAGTAAAGCAGCAAGCTTCATCAAAGACCCCACCTAGTCTAAACATTCCCGTCAGGCAGAAGATACAAAAACCTGAAAGCACGCACTACTAGGTTCAAGAGCAACTTCTGTTCTACTGTTATAAGACAACTGAATGGTATAATAAGTTGGACTTTTGACCTCACAATCTACTTTTTAATGATCTTGCAGCTTATTGCTAACCTGCACTGCACTTACTCTGTTGCAGTTTCACTTTTTGTTCTATATTTTGTTATTATGTTTCCTTGAAGTATTTTGTAATGAATTAATCTTTATGAACAGTGTTCAAGATGAGCTTTTCATTGTACCCCAGTACATGCGACAATAAGAAACCAATTCCAACTCCAACTATAATAGAGAAGACATCAAAGAATAGAGGCAGTAGCTATTAGACCCCTCTATTATTCAACAACTGTATGCCCTATCTTTCAACTCAATGCCACTTTTCTACATTAGTGTACTCCTCTCTCAAGCATTTCCAATTTTCTTTCATATACAATTTAAAATTACATTCAAATCGAAAAGAATCATCAGTAAGTTTTTATTCAATTTTAAAGAAAATTAAAAAAATACAAAATTCTTTGCAACCAAACTACGGTCATTGGTTGTTGTCTGGATTGAGAAATACTATGTAAATAAATCATGCTGACAAATTTAAGGGAAGCCTGAGAGGAAATTTTGTAACTAAGAAACTTCATTTTAATAACTTCATTTCTCCAGGCTGGGTGAATAACTTAACTATGGAAACAAGCTTAACCAGTCATGGCAACATCCTTTTAAATTTTCTTTGTACTCTTTCTTTTACATCTTCCCTGTAGGTAAGTGACCAAAACTGCATACAATTCTAAATTAGGCCTCACCAATGTCTTATAGAACATAACATCCCATCTCCTGTACTTTGATTTATGAAGGCCAATGTGCTAAAAGCTTTCTTTATGACTCATCTACTTGTGCCCCCATTTTCAATGAAATATGGACATGCATTCCAAGATCACTTTGTTCTACTGCACTCCTCAGTGCCCTACTGTTCACTATGTAAGACCTACCCTGGTTCGTCCTGCTGAAGTGCAAAACCTTGCATTGGACTGCATGAAATTCCATTTGCCGTTTTTCTAGCTGGTTCAGACTCCACTGCAAGCTCTGATAATCTTCCTCACTATCCACTACAACACCAATGTTGGTGTCATCCACAAATATGCTGATCTAGTTAACCACATTCTCATTCAGATCATTGATATAGATGGCAAACGGCACCCTGCTACCTGATACCAACTCAAACGGGTTGCAGATGTTGACCAATCTGTAAACTAACCTTGGATCATTTACGAGAGGTTTTCACTTGTGTCCTTCAATTGCCCAGCAACATCACCCTTCTTCTGCTCTCGTTCTTCCTGATGGCTTTGGCAAGGGTTCTATATAGCACACAAACAAGAAAGGGGAGAGTGGCAACCCTTGACATGACTGGGAAGCTATCTGTTTCCTATTTACTGATTTGGACTGCACTACAGATGTCTGTGTAGAGCAACTGGATCCAATTCCTGATTTCCTCCCCAAATCCCATTTTGGAGAGCACATCATCATGTAATGTGTGATATCCTGTCAAAGGCTTTCTCTTGGTCCAAGCTGACTAGGCAGTTGTCCACTCCCTTGTCCTGCACATAGGCAATGGTATCCCTGAGCAGCACAAGACTTTCAAAAATCTTCCTGCCAGGTACAGCTCATGTTTGTTCCAGGTGGATTGCCTGTCACAAGAAAAACTTGACTGACCTTTCGGTGATGGCCTTGGACGGGATCTTGTGGTCTACATTCAACAGCGAAATAGGTCTCCAATTCCTAATGTCATCCCTCTGTCCCTTCTGTTTGTAGATTATTATTTCTTGAGAAATATAAGCTCAATTCATTTTGTTATATAATAATATTAGTATACATCCATTGATGAAAACAATTATCATTGAACATAGGGCATTCTCTTCTATTTCAAATCTCTATAATTTCTACTGCCTTCAATGTAAAACCACCACCAGACACATTTTCCCTGGCCTTCCCTTTCTGTATTCTGAAGAAACTTTTCCAGAGTTTACTTTTCCATCTCCAGAAACGCTCAATCCCCTTTCGAGTCACCTTCCCATGTCAATGGAGGAAATGCAATACCTGTCCATTTATTTCTTCTCTTCCCACTATCCATGAACCAAAGCACCAGGTGAAGCAAAGATTCACTTATACTTCATTTAATATTGTATAGTGAATTGAATTTATAGACCCCACTATGGTTTCTCCTATGCTAGAGAACCCCCAAATGGAAATTGCATGATTGCATGGAACAACTGCTCCATTCAGTTTACAAAGTCATCCCAAGCTTTCAGTTGCTTGTCACATTAATTATCCATCTTATTCCTATTTTGAATTTATTGCTAACCTCACCGCCTAAGGTCTCTCACATTGTTCAAAGAAGCACAATGTAAATTTGAGAAATTGCATCTCAGTCCTGGGTTAGGCACATTACAGACCGCAAACTCAAAAGTGATTTCAACAAATTTAGCTTGCCAGTCTTCAACTTGTTTCACAATTAGATAGTTCTGATATAGGATAGAGGACATGAATCAAGATTGGGGGACTGTGAGAAATGCAGAGTAATAATTATGGGTGATTTAATTACCATACAAATTGGACAAACCAATTTAGCAAGAGTAGTTTTGAGGATGAATTCTTAGTGTAATTGGGTGGGGTTTTTTAGAACAATATGTTAATGGATCAACTCAGGGAACTACAGATCTGGTATTTTGAAATGAGACTAGATCAATTAATGATATTATGATAAAGGATCTACCAGAACCGAGTCATCATAGCATGATACAATTTTAAACTCTGTCTAGGGACTAGAAGTAAGTATCCTGAACTTAAGTAAGAATGGTCTGCAATGGTGTGAAGACAAGATCAGATGGTAGTCCTCAGTGACAGACACTTTGCAAAAACTTCATAAGTCTCAGAACATAGGGATTTGAGTGAAAAAGAAAGGCTCTACACAAATAATGTGCCATCTTTGGTTACAGAAGTAAATTAATATTAGTGTCAAATTGAAGAATTCATACAAGGGTAGTCAGCCGGAAGATTGGGAAAGAACTCTGTGAGGATACATATTAGAATATATATACTTTTCTGCCTTGTTCCTCAGGTTCCACAACCTTGCCCTGTCCTAGACTGAAGCTTCTGTCCGAAAGGCACTCCTAGCAGGATTACTGCAAAAGCACCTGTGGTAAGTTATTTCCCAGGTATCAGGTTTGAGGTAAAGCTCAATCAAGATATCTAAGACAACAAGGGATAATTTTCAGCCTTTGGAAGCAACATTTAGAAAGCTCTGCAACAGTCTGACATTACTGTTTCAATGTGTGTAGCCCTTTAAATTTTGTAGCAACTGAGCAAGCAAAGTAACTGAGACCTGATTTTCTTACTTACTGTCAAAGAACATCCATTGCCTGAGTCAAGATGATCAATTTCATACTGGCAACAGTGGAAAATGGCATTGCATCAGGGCTGTCATCTTTAGCTGAAAGTCTAAATTGAGAATGTGACAGCGTAGTGCTCATTTCAATGCTACATACAATATCCAGGAAGCATCTGCAAAATCTTTTGTATTTATTTAAGTTCAATATTGTTGAAGGAAGCTGTAGAGCTAAAAACTCTGGTTCTGCAGTTCGCTTGCACCAAAGACAAACATGGGAATTGCATTCCAAATTGCTTATTGAACCTACGCATTAATCAGTATCTTGTGCTGCTTTACGCTGAGATACCTCTGCATGCCAATGTTTGCTTATGTCATTAATAAGGTATATTGAGACCAATTTTTCACTTTCCAGTACTTGATGAGAGGAGAACACTGGCTACCAAAGACACAGGGGAACTTTGTCTGAAAAGTTCAGGGTTCCTACTGTCAACTGTAAACTGTAAATCTTGACAGTGCAGCCATCTATTCATATTTTGACAGCTCCACCTTGAAACCAGACTTCTCGTGGAATTTAACATGGAAAAGATACTTACTTTGTAGTATCTGCAGACACTACTTTGACTTCGATGCAAAGACAGTATCTGTATTTACTTAAATGGAGAGAAATGGATGTGAGCAACAAGAAATATATTGGATAATTTACATCACTTTATATCAAGTGGATTTAAAATATAGCTCAAACAATTGAAACATACTGAAGTACTGATTAATAGTTCAGTGTGTCTAAGCTGTTCTTTTTCATTGATATTAAGGGAGAATCCATCTTTAAACCAGACATAAATTAATGCCGATTGTAGAAGCACATTTCTTACCATTAGAGATAGGGACTTGCCAGACCTTTATCTTCCATGCTGAATGCAATGTGGATTCTGAAATATAATTGCAATGCATGCTGCCAATAAACGAACTCAAATTCAGAAATGCTACATTCACGTCAAAGTCTCAAAGTTACCATCAGTTAAGTAAATTCTCCAATTCCATTCTTAGATTAGATCCAATCCAAAAGACAACATGGACTACAATTAAACCTAAAACAATGTAAAGCTATTTCTATACTCCCCTTAGTAAGATTTCCCAATGCAGATTTTGAAGTGGTTAAAATGTTTAGCAATTAGTTTACTGTATTATTTTGTCCATTATTAAATCCACGGCACCTACCGAACAGATTTATTTATTGAGATACAGTGTGGAAAATTCCCTTCTGACCCTTTGAGACGCACCGTCCAGCAACCCAAGATTTAATCCTAGTCTAAGTCTAATCACAGGACAATTTGCAATGACTAATTAAACTACAAACTGGCATGTCTTTGGATTGTGGGAGGAAACTGGATCACCCAGAGGAAACCCGCGCAGTGTTGGGGAGAACGTAGTGCTCCTTACAGACAGTGGCGGGAAATGAAGCAACACACACAAAATGCTGGTGGAACGCAGCAGGCCAGGCAGCATCTATGATAGATGCTGCCTGGCCTGCTGCGTTCCACTAGCATTTTGTGTGTGTTGCTTGAATTTCCAGCATCTGCAGATTTTCTCGTGTTGGCGGGAAATGAACCCTGGTCATTGACGCTGTAAAGGATTGTGCGAACCAATAGGCTACTGTGCCAGCCTCTTAGCTTGTGCTACACAAAAACAAAAATAAACTAACGCAATTCCTCAACAGTCTGTATATTTTCCTATAAGCTGTGACACCTAAGTTCTGGCCAAGTATTTTTGTTCTTAAGTGCAATATTAAGGAGGAGGAGGAGAAGATGGCGGCGCAACGCAGTGCGCGCAGCCTCTCCGATGAATGATATTGGTATTTGTAAGTAGGATGCCGTGCACAATTCTGATTTGATGGAGACAGCCGTGAAAAGCATGGAGGAACATCTGGAGAAGCTTCTGAAATGCCCGGTTCACTGCCGCTGCTACTATGCAATCGAGAATCTCCAGAGGGGAAGGCCCCAAATCCTCGGCTTTGCCTGTTGCTGGCGGCCGGGAATGGGGTAGAAGCGCTCGGCAAAAATAGTGCTCAGTGCTCAGTCTCGGAGGGCTGGTCGGAGGCTCGAAGTTTTCGTACGGACTCAGAGTCGGACTGTGGTCGGGTGCTTCCAGGATGCAGCATCAGCAAGTTTGCGGTGCTAGAAGCTCACGGCAGGGAGAGTTTTCTTCCTTCTACCATCTGTGTTAGATGAAGGGACTTTCGAGAGAATTTGAGAATTTTTTTTTACTGTGCCAATGGTCTGTTCTTTATCAAATTACGGTATTGCTTGCACTGTTGTAACTATATGTTATAATTACGTGGTTTTTGTCAGTTTTTCAGTCTTGGTCTGTCTTGTGTTTCTGTGATATCACACTGGAGGAACATTGTATCATTTCTTAATGCATGCATTACTAAATGACAACAAAAGAGGACTGCGTGTCCTCATGATCTAATCTAATATTGATTCCTGCCCCACCACGTCACCAGGAAGTGTGCTGCAAATGACGCCACAATTTTTATTTACTTTTGGCTGATATACGAAAAATGTTTTTAATGTTGTTTTTAAATTTTGTTTCCTTCATTTTAAAGTGAAGTTAAAGCTAACAGATATTTGTTAATTCACATGAAAATCAACAGGAATTAATCCATTTACTAGACTTTAAATGTAAAGTTAAAAGAATAGGAATCTGAAAAATGGATCCTAATAAACAAACATGGGAAAATCTGCAGATTCTGGAAATCTAAAGCAAAACACCCAAAATGCTGGAGGAACTCAACAGGACAGGCAGCATCTATGGGATAGTGTAAACATTGACTGTTTACTCTTTCCCATAGACGCTGCCTGACCTGCTAAGTTCCTGCAATATTTTGTGTATGTCCCCTTATAAACAAACTTACTTATAAAATTATTTTTGTAATCATCAATAATGTTAAGAGTCCTAGTCACAGCAGTTTATATGTGAACACAAGATGAAAGACGTCTTGCCAAAACAATCAGACTATTCATTTCCCTGCAACTGCCAAAATGTGCCATCCATAGACGTAAGTCTTGTCCGTAATCTTGAAGAACTGGATCTGTGGTTTCCTTGCAGATTAAGGACATTTGTGACAAGGACACCTGCAACAGTTTGCAATTTAGGTCATCATAACCCTTGATATTCCCACAGCCACACTGTTGTTCACTGTGAGTGAGAATGTGAAATCTCTTTACGTTGACATCAGATAATGTTTCTGATGCATGCAATAAGTTCACCTTGACTTTATAAAGTAAAAGATTATCATAATGGTGTGTGTCAACAACGCACACAAATGTTGCTCAAAAATGACATGGTGGACATGGTAGAATAATTTTGCTTTCTTTGCTCACTCTTAATAGTTCGCTCACCTTTGATAGGTGATTTCATGTTAAAATCAGCAAAGCCCCAAACATCTTTGCAGATTTATTTCCTATATCTACTAATTTGCTAATCCCATCACGGCAGCTTTGGGTTTTACAAGGGGTGATTGATAAGTTCGTGGCCTAAGGCAGAAGGAGTCAATTTTAGAAAACCTAGCACATTTCTTTCTCCTACATTTACACACTTAGTCCAGCAGTCGTGGAGCATACGGATCTCTTCTTTGTAGAAGTCGGCGTCTTGGACCTCCAGAAGTGGTCCACAGCAGGGGTGATTGGTAAGTGTGTGGCATAAGGTAGAAGGAGTTGAGCTATTAACTTCAAACTTGCTGCATTTTCACTCAAAGAGTTGAAATGCATGTGCATGTAACAAGAGCTGTCTAACTCATCTCCTTCTACTTTAGGCCATGAACTTATCAATCACCCCTGCTGCGGACCACCTGGAGGTCCAAGACTCTCTCAGTACATGCACGTGCAGTTCAACTCTTTGGAGTGATAACAGCAGGGGTGATTGATATCAATCACCTCTCGTAGTCATTGTAATGATGACCATGAATAGTTACTAGATTGATGTGGAAGCCCATGTGTTTTATGAATGATCCACATCATATAATTGATTCTTAAGTGGCCTAGCAAGTCACTCAGTTGTACCATTACAATTTTTTTAAACAGAAGAGGAATAAAAACAACCAGCCACACAGGCAGTGAATTTACCAAATTTGTAACATTGTTCCCAGCTCAGTTGACCTGACAAAGCTCTTATCACAAGCATTTGGGAATTGGTATCTATATTGGGACAGATGTCCCTCAGACTAGCTGCAGGGGCATATTTTTATGATACTTAAGATTCTGGTTCAGCAAGTAAAAGCCATCATAAAGGAGCAATTAAGCATGTTATATAAGAAAACATGTCCCGACATTATATAAAAAGGTACTAGTAATAAACTTTTTTGTATTATTATTATTATCCTCCACTTCCAGGATGAATGTAAAGACAAAATTTGACAAGAAACTCAACACCATCTCGGAGCAAGCAACTTGCTTGATAGTCACTCTGTTAATCACACAAAACATTTATCCTCTCCATGAGAGCACAGCGCCTGTAGTGCAGATCATGTAAACATTTACTGCAGTGACTCCATTATAAGTAATGAACTTGTTTGCTGCAAATAGAATATTTTGGAAGACATAAATGGTCAGCAGACTTCCTCCTAAAATAAATAATCTCTGTAATAAATTGAGAAGAAAAGAGAACTTTGGAACATCTGATCACTAATCAGTTTAGTATTAACAAGCTGTAGAGTAAATGTGATACTGATTGATTGGTTGGGTCAAAGTGATGCTTTGTTATGATCAGGATACTGACCAGAGACAGGTTTCTCATCTTAGGTTAGATAGAACTATTAGATGTTTACAGATTGGTCAACTATTAAATTGGAGGTACAGATTACATGAAATTATGTTAAGGGTATATTGACATAATTTGTGATGTCTTGTTGCTGTTTGGTGTGATTTGTTAGGTTTTCTATGCAAGGGAGGGGGCTGTTTGTGAGATGTATTTTTGATGGGTTTTTTTGAAGAACTTAAATGGTGTTTCTTTGTTTTGTGGCTATCTGGAGAAGACAAATCACATGCTTGAATAATAAATGAACCTTTGAACTTTTGTTTATAATATTCTGGATCTCTGTAACTGAGTGACTTCCTTGCATACTCTTAAATAAATCAGTTAAATGAGGAATTTGAGTTTCAACTGACATAAAGGGTTGGGAGTAGATTAAGCTCCCATAGCCCTCGTCAAGCAAATGCCTAAAGAGACTGTACTCACAGAATTATATGTTAAGCACAATATGCCGAACTACTCTGTCAAAACCTAGGGTATGTCTTGCTCTACCAGCAAAATAGATCAAATGAAGGCAATGATACATTAGTGGAGGGACAAGGGCTTATGGGCATCAAGATTAGCTCCAACCTTATGAAGTTATATGCTGTCAGGTCAAATATGACTGAAGGAAGCTTTTCCTGATTATACGTCCCTCAATTGATGGAGGAAATGCTACTCCATTTTGGCCAATATCAAATGAAGCACTGTAAGTAATAAGGACACAGGATGTGGACAGGGTGGACAGTAGCAGTCTGTTCCATTTGGTGGAGGAATCAAAGATTAGAGATAGCAAGCGTTGGACAGAACTTCAACTGAACTAGCTACTTTAATACTAAGGCTACAAGAGTTGGTCAAACAATGGTTATCTTAAGGTGCATAACTCACTTTGATACTTCGATGATTTTCTGCCATCTGTAAGGCGTAGCAGGATAGTCTCCACTTCCAGGATGAATGAAAAGACAAAATTTGACAAGAAACTCAACACCATCTCGGAGAAAGCAATTTGTTTGATAGTCGCTATGTCAATCATACAAAACATTTATCCTCTCCATGACAACACCATGCCTGTAGTGCAGATCATGTAAACATTTGCTGCAGTGACTCCATTTTGCACTATGATATTCTGACCGCACTTCCCAAACCTATGACCTCAACCACACAGAGCAACAAAGGTAGCCAGCACATGGTAACACAATTTACTTGCCAGTTCCCCTACAAACTGTAAACTATTTTGACTTGCAAGTATATTGCTGTTCCTTCTTTGCCAATGGGTTTAAGTCATGTAACCCCTTAGCCAACAGCAATCTGTGAGTACTTTCCCCGGAATGTACCTCACTTGAGGTCACTAAGGGTGGGGTGATTAATTGTGAGCCTTGTGGAAGTAAATAAAAATAGCACTGAAAGGGATTTAACAATCATGTTTGTGTGCTAGTATCTTTTTTAATAGCTGTGAAAGACAAGTCTTGTTCTCCAAAATTGAACAACCGTAGAACCAATACAGCATTTGAAATGCGATCCTAAGAGAGAATTAAGCCAAGGGTCAATGTAGATCATGCCAGATACTTGATGGCTTTGCTGTCTCAAACAAGTAGAGAGGATGTTCCAGTGTCTACTGCCATAGACCGTGCACTGACATCAGTTTGGAGAAATAGGATCAAGGTTAATGTGCTCAACACAGACAGCCACCCAATAACACAGATTACAGTTTCTAGGTGAGATCAATGGCACATCAAATCTCACCTTCCAATAATTGCACCATTAGACTTATATATTACTTCGGACAGTTACCCCATTACTTGTCTACAAGCACTTACCAATCAAACCTAACAAAGTGGCCGCTGAGTGTATTTCAGTAGGATTCTGATCTTCTGCTGCTGTAGCACATCTGCTTCAAGGTTCAACATGTTATGCATTCAGAGATGCTCTTCTGCACACCACTACACCACTGTTATAAAGCTGTTGTTTTACTTAAGTTGTTGTCACCTTCCTGTCAGCTTGTCTGACCATTCTTCTCTGATCTTTCTCATTAAGGAGGCATTTTCACCCACAGAACTGCCACTCGTTGGACAATTTTTTAGTTTATTGCACCATACTCTGTAAACTCTGGGGAATGATGTATGTGAAAATCCCAGAAAATCAGACATTTCTAGATACTCAAACCATCCCGTGTGGCGTCAACAATCATTCCATGGTCAGAGTCACTTAAATCACATTTCAATAGGTTCAATAGGTACACTTAATGTCAGAAATACATACACAATATACATTCTGAAATTCTTTTTCTGTGCAAACACCCACCAAAACAGAGGAATGCCCCAAAGAATGAAAGAATGAATGACAGTTAAATGTTAGAACCCCAAAGCCCCCCCATCTCCACCCCTCCCATGCATAACCAGCAACAAAGCAAGGACCCCCTCTCCCCCACCAGCAAAAAAGCATCAGTGCCCTGCACCAAGCACTTAAGCGTGCTGCAAAGCATCAATAAAGACACACAGACTGTCAGTACCCCAAAGACTACTCATTCACCCAGTAATTCAACATAGCACAGGCTCTCTCTCTCCCTAATAAAGGAAAAACAGATGTCCCCATTTCACAGCGAGAGGGGAGACATAACAAACAACTCAGTGATTTATGGTGTTAAAAATCTGTTGCATCGCTTTTTCTGAGCTTTGTGCTTAAAGAACTCCACTAAAATACTGTTACGTTAGACTTTACTTTCTCCCTATCAAATTTCAAGTTGAACTCAATCATATTATGATTTCTATCTCCTAAAGATTCTTTTACCTTAAGCTCCCTAATCATCTCTGTTTCATTACACAATACCCAATCCAGTATAGCTGAACTCCTAATAGGCTCAATCACAAACTGCTCTAAAAAGTCATCTCTCAGGCATTCAATAAACTTACTCTCTTGGGATCCATTTCCAACCTAATTTTCCCAATCGACCTGCACGGTGAAATCCCCCATGACTATCATAACATTGCCCTTTTCTATTTCCTGTTGCAATCGGTGATTCACATCCCAGCTGCTGTTGGGAGGCCTGTATATAACTGCCATCAGGGTCCTTTTACCCTTGCTGTTTCCTAACTCAACCCACAAGGATTCAACATCTTCCAATCCTATGTCACACCTTCCTACTGATTTGATGCCATACTTTACCAGCAGAACCACACCACCCCCTCTGCCGACCTTCCTATCCCTCCGATACAACGTGTAAGCTTGGACTTTCAGCTCCCAACTGCAACCATCATTCAACCACAATTCAGTGATGACCACAATATCATACCCAACAATCTATAAAAGTCCAAAAAGATCATCCACCTTATTTCCTATATTTATAAAGGCCAATCTGCCAAAAGCTTTCTTTCTGACCCTATCTACCTGGGATGCTACTTTCAATGAACTATGGACCGGTATACCCAGATAACCTTCATTCAACAGCACTCCTTAGTGCCCCACCATTCACTGTGCAAGACCTACCCTGACTGGTCCTACTGAAGTGCAGCACCTCACACTTGTCTGGAATAAATTCCATCGGCCATTTTTCAGTCTATTTTTACAGCTAGTCCATGCCCCACTACAAGTCATGATAGCCTTCCTTGCTGTCCACTACACCCCCAAAACGATATCATCCACAAATATGCTGATCTAGTTAACCACATTATCATTTGGATCGTTGATATATATGATAAACAACAATGGTCCCAGCACCAATCCCTGTGGTACTCCACCAGTCACAGGCCTCTAGTTAGAGAGGCAACTATCTACTACCTCTCTCTGGCTTCTCCCACAAAGCCAAGGTCTAATCCACATATCTTTCTTTCTACAAGTTATCCCTGACTGGTTGAGTTCTTAGAAAAACCATAGAAACCATAGAAAAACTACAGCACAGAAACAGGCCTTTTGGCCCTTCTTGGCTGTGCCGATCTATTTTCTGCCTGGTCCCTTCTTCTGGCATTCGTCTTTTTGTTTCGGATGCCAGCATTTGATTTTGTTTTTGTTTTCCAGAACCTTGAATCTTAACCAGCAGCTAGCTGAATTAATTTTCTTTAATCCTTCAATTTTTCATAAAAATCAGTCTTAGAGTGTGTCCAAATGAAAAGCCATTATGCCATCTTATCAATGAAGTATACTATAGAAATCCATTTCATATTAATGCTAGATCCTTTGGCAGAAGGGGAAAATATCAAACAGTTCAATGGCAATCAGGTCCCTGATGTGGCTGCATAGTCATAAATAATTAATTGAACTATGGAATTACTAAGAAGAAAGTCACAAAAAATGAGAAGGATAAGGGGAAAGGTGAAGCAGGAATGGCTGAATCAGAAACACAAGAGAGTCTGCATATGTTGGATATCCAGAGCAACACACGGAAAATGTGGGAGGAACTCAACAAATCGGGCAGCGTCTACAGAAATGATTTCTTTAGAACTGGAAAAGAAGGGAAAATGTGCCAGAATTAAAAGGCGGGAGGAGGGGAAGGAGGACTAGCTAGAAGATGATAGGTGAAGCCAAAAACAAGGGAAAGGTAAAAAGCTGAAGAAGAAGATGGACCGTGGAAGAAAAGGAGCCAGTAGAAGGAGATAGGCAAGTGAAGAGAAGGGGTAAGAGGCTAGAGAGGGGAACTTAAGAAGGGAGAAGGGGGAAGGGGGAAGGGGGAAGGAAAAATTGCTGTAAGGAGAAATCAAAGTTCATGTCATCAGGTTGGAGGCTACCTAGATGGAATATCAAGAGTTGCTCCTCCAATCTGATAGTGGCCTCTTCACGGCACAAAGGGAAACGATGGACCGATCTGTTGGAATGGGAATGGGGAAAGGAATTAAAATGGTCGATCACAGGGAAATTCAGTGTAAGGCAGGTGGAGCAGAGGTGCCGAACAAAGCAGTTGCCCAATTTACACTGGGTCTCACCAATGTAGAGGAAGCTGTATTGGGAGTACTGGATAAAATGGATGACCCCAACAGATTCACATATGAAGTGTTGCCTCAACTGGAAGGACTCTTTGGGCACTGAATAGAGGTAAAAAACAAGGAGAATGGCCAGGTGTAGGCATTTCTATTGAGTGCAGGGATACATGCCAGGAAGGAGATTAGTGGGGAGGGACAAATATACAAGAGAATCATGAAGGGAGTAATCCCTGTGGAAAGCAGAATAGGGAAAGCAGAGCAGAGTCAGGAAGGGCAGGCAGGTGATAGGACTTAGTTGCAGCCAACAGGCTGAGTATCAAATCATTAGGGATGCAGAATCAGAAAAGATAGCAAATATGGTCCTCAAGGTGTTGTATCTAAATAATTTCATAGTATACAAAATAAAGTGGATGATCTTGTTGCTCTATTACAGATTGTCAGGTATGGCCATCACTGAACTGTGGCTGAAGGATGGTTGTACTTGGGAGCTGAATGTCTAAAGTTACACGTTATATCGGAGGGAGAGGAAGGTAGGCAGAGGGGGTGTTGTGACTCTACTGGTAAAGAATGGCATCAAATCAGCAGAAAGATGTGACATTGGATCAGAAGATGTTGAATCCTTGTGGGCTGAGTTAAGAAACTGCAAGGGTAAAAGGACGGTAATGGCAGTAATATATAGGTCTCCCAACAGTGGCTGGGAGGTGGACCACAGATACAACAGGAAATAGAAAAGGTGAGTCAAAAGGACAATGTTGTGGTGGTCATGGGAATTTTAACATGCATGTTGATTGGGAAAATCAGGCTGGTAATGGATTTCAAGAGAGTGAGTTTGTTAAAAGCCTAAGAGATGTCTTTTTAGAGCAGTTGGTCGTTGAGCCTACTAGGGGATCAGCTATACAGGTGTCCCCCGCTTTTCAAACGTTCGCTTTACGAAACCTCACTGTTACGAAAGACCTACATTAGTATCCTGTTTTCACTTTCAGAAGGTGTTTTGACTGTTACGAAGAAAGGCAGCACGCGAAAAAATCAGTGTGCGATAAAAGGCAGCGTGCGCCCTGAGCAGCCGCTCTCCCCCAGATTCGGAATGACATTGCTTAAACACGTGCCTGTGAGCAGCCGTTAGCAAGATGAGTTCTAAGGTATTGGAAAAGCCTAAAATAGCTCGTAAGGGTGTTACACTTAGCGTAAAACTAGACATAATTAAGCGTTTCGATCGTGGTGAACGAAGCAAGGACAAAGTGAGTTTGGCTTGTGGAAGCTGACAAAGATGATGTTGAAGAGGTTTGGCATCCCATGACCAAGAACTGATAGATGAAGAGCTGATGCAATTGGAAGAGGAAAGGATAACAATCGAAACTGAATGCAGTAGCGAACTGAACGTGAAGCAACTGCGTGAGATTTTCGCAGCAATGATAAAGTACAACTTAATTTTGAAAGGGTACGTAGGTTTAGGGGATATTTGCAGGATTGTTTGAGTCCTTACAAACAACTGTATGATAGAAAAATGTGCGAGGCTCAGCAGTCAAGCAAGCCTTCCACATCAGCCATAGCAGACGACGAACCTTGACCTTGGACATCGAGGCGGGCGGTTATAGGAGAAGATGAGCTGCCTGCCCTGATCGATGATGAAATGACAGCCCCGTGTCCCAGCACTCCAACCCCCGGGCCCTGGACAGATACTGTACCGATTCACGGAAAATGCAATGGTAGCTGGGAGGCACACAGCACATATTTAAGAAAAAAGCCGAAATAAACAAGCTAATTAGTTAGGTGCCGCCGACACCTAATTGTTGGCCCAGATCAGTGCCGATTTCCGATTGCATCGCCTGTGATCTGGGCCAATTACATGTCGGCGGCAACTAATTAATTAGCATGTTTATTTCGGCTTTTTTCTTAAAGATGTACTGTGTGCCTCCCGGCTACTGCTGCGTTCTTCGCGGCAATATATCGGGTCGGCGGCCTGGAGGGTGGGTGCCACTGCACCACCCAACCTGCGACGACTCAGTCTAACACACCATCATCAGTGTGCTCGGCAAGCTGTCTTCCGGATTCCGGTAAGTGATACTACACTGTACATACATTATTTCTACTTTATATAGGTTGTGAATTTTTATGTGTTATTTGGTAGATTTGGCAGCTTCATAGCTTAAAGGTTACGGGAGAGCGCATTTATGCCAACAGCGCTTGCATGAGATTTTCGCTAAGGAGATCTATGCAGGCAATCGTTGTAGAGAAGTATTTCTACTTTATATAGGCTGTTTATTTATCATATCATTCCTGCTTTTACTATACGTTACTGTTATTTTAGGTTTTATGTGTTATTTAGCATGATTTGGTAAGTTATTTTTGGGTCTGCGAACGCTCACAAAATTTTCCCATATAAATAAATGGTAATTGCTTCGCTTTACGACATTTCGGCTTACGAACCGTTTCATAGAAATGCTCTACCTTCGGATGGCGGGGGAAACCTGTACTAGATTGGGTGTTATGTAATGAACCAGAGGTGATTAGGGAGCTTAATGTAAAAGAACCCTTAGGAACTAGAGATCACAATATGTTCAACTTGAAATTTGATAGGGAGAAAGTAAAGTCGGATGTAGCAGAATTTCAGTGGAGTAAGGGATATTACAATAGTATGAGAGAGGAGTTGGCCATAATAAATTGGAAGGAGCTGCTGGCAAGGATGTCAGCAGAGCAGCATTGGTATACATTTCTGGGGAAAATGAGGAAGGTGCAGGACATATGTGTTCCAAAAATTAGGAAATACTCAAACAGTAAAGTAGTACAACCATGGCTGACAAAGGAAGTCAATGCCATTGTAAAAGCAAAAGAAGGGGCATACAACAAGGCAAAAATTAGTGGGAAGACAGAGGATTGGGTAGTTTTTAAAAACCTACAGACAGCAACTTAAAGAATCATTAGAAAAGATGGACTATGGAAGCAAGCTACTAAATAATATCAAAGTGGATAGTGAAAGTTTTTTTAAGTATGTTAAAAATAAAAGACAGGTGAGATTGGATATAGGACCACTAGGAAATGAGACAGGAGAAATAATAACGAGGACAAGGAGATGGATGATGAACCAAATGAGTATTTTGCATCAGTCTTCACTGAGGGAGACTCTAGCAATATGCCTGATGTTGTAGTATGTGAAGGAAGAGAAGTGGGTTCCATTACTATTACAAGAGAGGAGGTGGTCAAAAAGCTGAAAGACCTAAAGGTACATAAGTCACCTGGACCAGATGAACTGCACCCTAGGGTTCTGAAAGAGGTTGTGTTGGAGATTGTGGTGACATTAGTAATGATCATTCAAAAATCATTGGACTCTGGCATGGTGCTAGAGAACTGGAAAATTGCAAATGTCACTCCACCCTTTAAGATAGGAGGAAGGCAGCAGAAAGGAAATTATAGACCAGTTAGCCTGACGTCAGTGGTTGGGAAGATATTAGAGTCAATTGTTAAAGATGAGGTGATGGTGACACAGGACAAAATAGGACAAAGTCAGCATGGTTTCCTTCGGGGAAAATCCTGCCTGCCTGTTGGAATTCTTTGAGGAGATTACAAGTAGGATAGATAAAGGGGATACTGTATATTTGGACTTTCAGAAGGCCTTTGACAAGGTGCCACACATGAGACTGCTTATCAAGTTAAGAGCCCATGGTATTACAGGAAAGTTACTAACATGGTTAGAGCATTGGCTGATTGATAGGAGGCAAAGAATGGGAATAAAAGGATCCTTTTCTGGTTGGGTGCAAGTGACTAGTGGCATTCAGCAGGGGTTGGTGTCAGGACCACTTATATTTATGCTGTATATAAATTATTTAGATGATGGAATAGATGGATTTGTTTCCAAGTTTGCAGATGATATGAAGATTAGTGGAGGGGCAGGTAGTGTTGAGGAAACAGGTAGGATGCAGAAGGACTTAATTAGATTCGAAGAACGGGCAAGAAAATGGTACATGAAATAAATGTTGAAAAATGCATGGTCATGCACTTTGGTAGTGGAAATAAATGTGCAGACTATTTTCTAAATGGAGAGGAAATCCGAAATCTGAGTTGCAAAGGGACCTGGGAGAATACCCTAAAGGTTAACTTGCAGTTCGAGTTGGCGGTGTGGAAGGCAAATCCTGTGTTGGTATTCATTTCAAGAGGTTTAGAATACAAGAGTAAGAATGTGATGTTGAGGCTTTGTTTTGGCACTGGTGCGACCTCACCTTAAGTATTGTGAACAGTTTTGGGTCCCTCATCTTAGAAAAGATGTGCTGGCATTGGAAAGGGTCCAGAGGAGTTTCACAAGGATGATTCCAGGAATAAGACGGATATCATATGTGGAACGGTTGATGGCTCTGGGTCTGTACTCGCTGGAATTCAGAAGGATTAGGGGCGATCTCATTGAAACTCTTTGAATGTCAAAAAGCCTAGATGTGGAAAGGTTGCTTCCATGGTGGGAGAGTCTAGGATAAGAGGGCACCGCCTCAGGATAAGGAGTGCCCTTTCAAAACAGAGATGCAGAGAAATTTCTTTAGCCAAAGGGTGGTGTATTTGTGGAATTTGTTGCCACCTGCAGCCGTGGAGGCCAGGTCACTGGGTGTATTTAAGGCAGAGATTGATAGGTTCTTGATTGGACATGGCATCAAAGGTTACGGTGAGAAGGCTGGGAACTGGGGTTGAGGAGGAGAAAAAAAGTATCAGCCATGATTGAATGGTTGAGCAGACTTGATGGGCCAAATAGCCTAATTCTGCTCCTATGTCTTATGGTCTTATGGAAGGGGATATTAAATGTATTTGGTGATAGGATCCCATTGATTGTGGAAGTTGCAGAGAATGTGTTCAATGTGGAAGCTCAATGGGTCGTAGGTGAGGACAAGAGGAACACTATCACAGGAGGAAGATGGGGTGACCATGGATTGCCAGGAAATGGAGGAGATGTGGGTGAGGCCAGCATCATTGGCGGAGGAAGAGATACCTAGCTTTCTGAAAAGGGAGGACATCTTTGATACCTGTTCTCATCTTGGGACCAGATGCAGCAACGGCAAAGAAACTGAGAAAAGGGAATAGCATTTTGACAGAAGCCAGCTTGGAGGAAGCTATAGTCTAGATAGCTATGGAAATTGGTAGGTTTATAAACGATATCGGTGGACAGAGGTCTAGAAAGGAGAGAGAGATGTCAGAATGGTCCAAGTTAATTTAAGGACAAGGTGGAAGTTGGCTTTACCAAGGTGGTGCCAGTGAACCATGG
Organism: Mobula birostris; assembly: GCF_030028105.1. Taxonomy (NCBI): domain Eukaryota; kingdom Metazoa; phylum Chordata; class Chondrichthyes; order Myliobatiformes; family Myliobatidae; genus Mobula; species Mobula birostris. The sequence continues at coordinate 43,231,901 of NC_092392.1, read as the reverse complement.
TGCAATATACAGCACTTATGAATAAACCTCTTTTGGTTTAGTCTCACTGCAAACACTTTAAGCAACTTATTTGACTTCATGAACCACATATTTCATGATCTTCTGAAGGACTTGGTGGACTTAATTCTCAGACAACTGGGTACAACACCCTTAAGTGGACAAAGGTTCATTGCTATCGCTGAAAGGTGAGGAGGGTGGTGGGAACTCCAAGCCAGGCTGAAACACAGATGAATGAGACCCCCTCTACCTAGAATCTTGTTAGCAAATGTGCAGTCACTGGAGAACAAAATTCAAGACATAAGGGTAGACATGAGGGTAAGATTGGTCTATCGAAGGGAAATAAGAAATTGATGAGATGTGACTTACTCAGAGTATGCCAGATACAGCGGTCAGACCTAAAGGCTTCTTGATTATCAGAATGGACCGTACTGATGATTCAGTAAAGGCAAAACGTGTGTGTTTCGTGATAAGCTCTGGGTGGTGCTACGATGTGGCAGCTTTGTCATACTCATGTTCCCACAGCCTAGAACACCTAATGAATGTTGACCCACTCTATTTACCAAAGGAGTTCTCCTCTGTAAACTTGTTCCCAATTTTCAAACTGCCAGATGCCAATTGTAGTCAATTGCTTGAGATACTGCATGATGCCATCACCAAATAAGAAACAGTTTGGGTACGTATTCAATTAGACTTGTTTGAAGAAATCTTTGTCAAATTACATTCATTATAAACCTGTATCATGAGAGGTCCTAGCACACGAGATCACTGTAATACTAAGGTAGGGAATGCCGACCATTCCACACCCAGACCATATTTTGGGAAATCTGGTCAGTTTGGCTGTCCCTCTCCTACCTACATACAGGCAGAGGATAAGGAGCAAGGCCCCAGAAATTAGGACAATAGGTGGTCACAGAAGGCAGATGATCAACTGAGTTGATGGACTGGTCCATGATCAAGGACTTATTTCTGGATCTGAATGAATACAGCACAGTTGTCACAAACTTTATAAAAACGGTTGTGATGAGTGAGTCCCCACAAAAGCATTCAAAATCTTCCCCAACCAGAAAACCTGGATGAATCATGAGATCCATAATCCACTAAGGGCTAGATCAGAGGCATTCAAGTCCAGTGATCAGGAAAGCTACAAGAGTTCAGGTACGATCTTCAGAAATCCATCTCATGGGTGAAATGCAATTGCGGAAAAACCTTGAATCAAGTAAGGATGCTCAATAACTATTGAAGGGCTTGAATGTTATCAAGTCTTATAAAGTGAAAACAAGCAACATAGGTGACAACAGGGCTTTGCTTCCAGATAATCTCAGTTTTTTCCATGCTCACTTTGACTGTAAAAATTTTGGCGGGGTGGAGCAAAATTATGATGGTGCTAAACGGTGACTCTTTTGCTTGCTTCTTCAGAAACAGCTCTAGTTCTATCTTTGATATCTATTTTTTTCCCTTTTCAAGGTTCTTTTGAAGACCCTGGCCTGGAGTTACACTCTGACTTCGGATCGTTACAGAAATGGGACTGGCTGTCAGGGCCTCATGACTGTCCGCTTTTTGATATGCCAAGGACGCGGCCTGGAAGACTAGCGCACCTTCAGGGTGCTGGATTTTCGTGGCTCTGGAGACAGGCAGTTTCTAGGCCGGTGCCCCTGACTGGGGCATCAGGAGCAAAGGGTTAGCTACCATAGGCTGTGTGTCCCAGGAGCTGCACCTTTCTGGGACTAACTCTCTGGGTGCAGAGTTTGGAAAAAGTGATGCAACAGACTTTTAACATCATAAATCAGTGAGTTGTTTGTTATGTCTCTCCTCTCACTGTGAAATGGGGACATTTATTAGGGAGAGAGAGAGCCTGTGGTATGTCGAATTACCAGGCGAACGAGTAGTCTTTGGGGTACTGCAAGTCTGTGTCTTTATTGATGCTTTGCTGCATGCTTGAGTGCTCAGTGGAGGGTACTGATGCTTTTTGCTGGTGGGAGCGGGGGTGGGTCGTTGCCTTGCTACTGCTTGTGGAAGGGGAAGCTGGGACAGCTTTGGGGTTCTAATGTTTAACTGTCATTCATTCGTTGGGGCTCTGCTCTGTTTTTGTGGATGTTTGCAATGAAAAAGAATTTCAGGATGTATAGTGTATACATTTCTCTGACATTAAATGTACTTATTGAAACATATGGTGGGACCATCACTACCTCACTCAGCCCCTGATGATCCTGTGCTTTCAATCCTTCAGGAGGGTAAACCCACAGAAGCCATCTGGCCCAGATGGGATACCTGGCAGAGCACCAAAGACCTGTGCTGCTCAACTGACTGCAGTATTCACTGAGGTTTTTAACCTGTTGTTTTGGCATCTGAGTTACCCATCCACTTCAAGCAGGCCGCAATTTTATTGGTGCCTAAGAAGTATATAGTAACCTGACTCAAAGACTATCGTCCAGTAGCACTTACATCCAATGTAATGAAGAGCTTTGAGAGGTTGGTGATGAAACATATCAACTCCTGCCTGAGGTATTGGATCTGCTCCTATTTTCCTACTGCCACAACAGGATGCTCTTTATCGTCCGTAGCTTAGCATTCAGTACTATCATCCCCTCAAGACTAATCAATAAGCTTCAAGACCTTGGCCACAATATCTCCTGCACCCAGAACATAAATGTACTTAGGAAGAAAGCACAGCAACATTTCCACCTCCTTAGGAATATGTGAAGATTCGGTATGACATGTAAAATTTTGACAGTCTTCAATAGATATGTGGTGAAGAGGATATTGATTGTTTGCAACACAACCTGGTATGAAAACACCAGTGTCCTTGCACAGAAATCCTGCAAAAAGTAGTGGAAAAAGCCCAGTCTATTATGGGTAAACCCCTCCCCACCACCAACCTTATCTACATGGTGTGTATTCACTAGAAAGCAGCGTCCATCTTCAGGGTCCCCCATCACCTAGATCATGCTTTCTTCGCATTGTTTGTTGTCTTCCATGCACTTGCTCTTTCATTGATCCTGTTGACAGTACTGTTCCATAGATTTGCTGGTTATGCCTACAGGAAAGGAATCTCGGGGTTGTATGCTCTCTGATAATAAATTTTGTTTTGAATTTAGAATTTTTGAACTAATAGCCCCAGTCATTGCGTAGCAGACAATTGACAAATTTTTAGCTTCTATTGCAGATAAATAGACACCCTTCAACACCTGAGTGTAGCAGCATAATGTCTGGCAGCTGCATACAAACATCTTGAAGGATTTTAATTGCCACTGCATACTCTTTGATGTTGACTGATATGTCCAACAGCAATGACAAAATGGACAAGAATTTGGCTCATAGGCTTCCACTTTGACAGTATCGAACTAAAGGCATCTAGAACCTTCACAAAGTGGACGGACCTTTGAGTTCCAGTTCGGGAGTACAGAGAACTTGATGAATTGAAAATCAGAATTGCTGCCGGAACTTTGCTAGTCAAGCAGTTTATGTTTTGACTCAAAGACCCTTTACAAGAAGCCAAAATATTAAAAGTTATTTCTTAAGACTCATAGAATCATAGAAAAGGACAGTGCAAAAACAAGCCCTTCAGCCCATCTAGTTCATACTGAACTATTTAAACTGCCTACTCCCACCGACCTGCACCAGGACCATTACCCTCCATACCTCTGTCTTCCATGTGCTTATTCCAAACTTCTCTTAAATTTGAAATCAAGCTCGCATGCACCACATGTGATGGCAGCTCATTCCACACTCTCATGACCCTCTGTGTGAAGAGATTTCCTCTCATTTTCCCCTTAAATTTTTCACTTTTCACCCTTAATCCCATGACTTCTAGTTGAAGTCCCACACAGCCACAGCAGAAAAAGCCTGCTTGCATTTAACTCTATCGATAACCCTCATAATTTTGTATACTTGTAACAAATTTCCTCTCAATCCTCTGCATTCCAAGGAATGAAGTCCTAACCTACTCAATCTTTCTCTACAACTCAGGTCCTCCAGAACCAACAACATCCTTGTATTTATTTTTTCTTCAACCGTCTTCAACCCTCCTCTTCTTCATGGACACCCCGCTCTGGTCTTCTGCCTACTCTGGATCTCTTTATCGCTAACTGTCGACGGGACATCAACCGTCTCGACTTCACCGAACCTTGTTCCCATTCCAACCTCACTCCTTCGGAACGCTCTGCTCTCCACTCCCTCCGCACTAATCCTAACCTTATTATTAAACCCGCCGATAAGGGGGGGTGCTGTTGTAGACTGGCGTACTGACCTCTACCATGCCGAGGCACAGCGACAACTCGCGGATACCTCCTCTTAATTACCCCTCGATTGTGACCCCACTAAGGAGCACCAGGCCATTGTCTCCCACACCATCACCGACTTTATCCGCTCAGGGGATCTCCCATCCACTGCTACCAACCTTATAGTTCCCACACCTCACACTTCCCGTTTCTACTTCCTACCCAAGATCCACAAACCTGCCTGTCCTGGCAGACCTATTGTCTCAGCTTGCTCCTGCCCCACCAAACTCATTTCTGCATACCTCGACACTGTTTTATCCCCCCTTGTTCAATCCATTCCTACCTATGTTCGTGACACTTCTCACGCTCTTAAACTTTTCAATGATTTTAAGTTCCCTGGCCCCCACCGCTTTATTTTCATCATGGATGTCCAGTCCCTATATACTTCCACCCCCAATCAGGAAGGTCTCAAAGCTCTCCGCTTCTTTTTGGATTCCAGACCTAATCAGTTCCCCTCTACCACCACTCTGCTCCGTCTAGCGGAATTAGTCCTTACTCTTAATAATTTCTCCTTTGGCTCCTCCCACTTCCTCCAAACTAAAGGTGTAGCTATGGGCACCCGTATGGGTCCTAGCTATGCTTGCCTTTTTGTTGGCTTTGTGGAACAATCTATATTCCGTGCCTATTCTGGTATCTGTTCCCCACTTTTCCTTCGCTACATCGACGACTGCATTGGCGCTGCTTCCTGCACGCATGCTGAGCTCGTTGACTTTATTAACTTTGCCTCCAACTTTCACCCTGCTCTCAAGTTTACCTGGTCCATTTCCGACACCTCCCTCCCTTTTCTAGATCTTTCTGTCTCTGTCTCTGGAGACAGCTTATCCACTGATGTCTACTATAAGCCTACCGACTCTCAGAGCTACCTGGACTATTCCTCTTCTCATCCTGTCTCTTGCAAAAATGCCATCCCCTTCTCACAATTCCTCCGTCTCCGCCGCATCTGCTCTCAGGATAAGGCTTTTCATTCTAGGACGAGGGAGATGTCCTCCTTTTTTAAAGAAAGGGGCTTCCCTTCCTCCACTATCAACTCTGCTCTCAAACGCATCTCCACCATTTCACGTACATCTGCTCTCACTCCATCCTCCCACCACCCCACTAGGAATAGGGTTCCCCTGGTCCTCACCTACCACCTCACCAGCCTCCGGGTCCAACATATTATTCTCCGTAACTTCCGCCACCTCCAACGGGATCCCACCACTAAGCACAACTTTCCCTCCCCCCCCCCGCTTTCCGCAGGGATCGCTCCCTACGCGACTCCCTTGTCCATTCGTCCTCCCCATCCCTCCCCACTGATCTCCCTCCTGGCACTTATCCCTGTAAGCGGAACAAGTGCTACACATGCCCTTACACCTCCTCCCTTACCACCATTCAGGGCCCCAAACAGTCCTTCCAGGTGAGGCGACACTTCACCTGTGAGTCGGCTGGAGTGATATACTGCGTCTGGTGCTCCCAATGTGGCCTTCTATATATTGGCGAGACCCGACACAGACTGGGAGACCACTTCGCTGAACACCTACGCTTTGTCCGCCAGAGAAAGCAGGATCTCCCAGTGGCCACACATTTTAATTCCACATCCCACTCCCATTCTGACATGTCTATCTACGGCCTCCTCTACTGTAAAGATGAAGCCACACTCAGGTTGGAGGAACAACACCTTATATTCCGTCTGGGTAGCCTCCAACCTGATGGCATGAACATTGAATTCTCTAACTTCCACTAATGTCCCACCTCCCCCTCGTACCCCATCCGTTATTTATTTTTATACACACATTCTTTCTCTCACTCTCCTTTTTCTCCCTCTGTCCCTCTAACTATACCCCTTGTCCATTCTCTGGGTCCCCCCACCCCTTGTCTTTCTCCCCGGACCTCCTGTCCTATGATCCTCTCATATCCCCTTTGCCAATCACCTGTCCAGCTCTTGGCTCCATCCCTCCCCCTCCTGTCTTCTCCTATCATTTTGGATCTCCCGCTCCCCCTCCCACTTTCAAATCTCTTACTCACTCTTCCTTCAGTTAGTCCTGACGAAGGGTCTTGGCCTGAAATGTCGACTGTACCTCTTCCTAGAGATGCTGCCTGGCCTGCTGCGTTTACCAGCAACTTTGATGTGTGTTGCTTGAATTTCCAGCATCTGCAGAATTCCTGTTGTTTGCGTTATTTATTCTTTCTGTAGTTTTTCAACCTTACCTACAGGTAAGTCACCAAAACTGCACACAATTCTCCAAATTAGGGCTCACCAATGTCCTATACAACTTCAACGTAATATCCCATCTCCTGCAATCAATACTTTGATTTATGAAGGCCAATGTGCCAAAAGCTTTCTTTACGACCCCATCTACCTGTGATGCCATTTCAATGAACTATGGACCTGTATACCAAGATTTTGTTTGTTCATCCACACTCCTTAGTGCACCTCATTCAAGGTGTAAGACCTACCCTGACTGTATTCTACCAAAGTGCAACACTTCACCCTAGTCTGCATTAAATTCCATTTATTTTTCAGACCATTTTTCCAGCTTGTCCAGGTCCAACTGCAGGCCATGATAGCCTTCCTCGCTGTCTGCTACACCTCCAATATTGATGTCATCCAGAAATAAGCTCACCTAGTTAACCACCTTATCATCCAGATTGTTGAGGTAGATGACAAACAACAGCATTCTCAGCACCAACACCTGCGGCACTCCACTAGTCACAGGCCTCCAGTTAGAAAGGCAACCATCTACTACCACAGACCCAATGTCTAAACCACCTATATTTCTTTTCAAAATTATCCCTGACTGGTTGACTTCTTCTGGCATTCCTGTTTTTGTTTCAGACTCCAGCATCTGACTTTTCTTTGTTTTCCAGAGTTTTGAATCTTAACCAGCACCTGGCTGAATTATTTTCCTTTCAGTTTTTTGTTGTCCATGACAATCAATCTGAGGCTGTGTCCAAATAAAGAGACAATGTGCCACCTCATCAATAAAGTATTCTCTGGGAATTTGTTTTATGTTAATACTGTATTCTTTGGCAGAAGATGTAAAGATCAAATAATTATATGCTAATTGGGTTCCTGATCCTGCTGCATACTCACGAATAATTGATCAATTTATGATGATTCTCAGAAGTAAGTCACAAAGAACGGGAAGGATAAGGGAAAGGTGAAGCAAGATTCTTTCTTTATTTATTAATCTTTTTAAATACAAACAAGAGGGGAATTATCTCAAATATATTTGTCAATAACAATATAAACCAAGATTAAGATAGACATCAAGATCATACATAGTATTAAGCTAGTATATATTATACAATAAAAAAAGAAAACAGCAATTCTCCTCTTATCAGTTCAAGAAGAGGAAAGAAAAAACTTTGAATTTGTAAGTGAAGAAGAAAAAAACACAACACTATACAAAAGAAAAACAAAAAAAAAGGGACTGGGCAGTCCATTCTGAGGATACGACCAAAAAAAAATGAAAGACTTTCTGATCAAATCTAAAACTTCAAAAAAAATTGGAAGAGTAATAAATCAAATTAAATGAAAATATTGAATAAAAGGTCGCCAGATTTGCTCAAATTTAAAGTATGCATCAAATGTCCGACATGTTATTTTCTCTAAACTTAGACAGGACATAATGGAGGAGAGCCAATAAAAGACCGTAGGTGGATTAGAATCCTTCCACTTCAATAAAATGGCTCTCCTAGCCAATAAAGTCAAAAAGGCTATCATACGTTAAGCGGAAACAGGAATATTTCCTGATTCCGATAGAATAATCTCAAAAATTGCCGTAAGCAAATTAAGTTATAGATCCAGCTCCAAGACTTCTGATTGTATTTTAAAACACCTCTCCAAAAGTTATCTAGCTTTATACAAGACCAATACACTCCAAACCACCTTCATCATTTGCAAATAACTTGCAATAGATGGTTGGCTGTTTGAGGATAATACAAAACAATCATTTTGAGTTTATATTTATGATTATTGCATCTTGGGAAAATGCATCTTCTTTCTATGTTTTTATATCTAACTAGGTAAGTTTGACTAGTTTATCCTTTGACATATGGGCCCGATGTACTACCTTGTACCGTATCAAGGAATGATGGGCACAAATAGATGAGTTATTAACCAAATGAAAAATTTTACTCCATTGACGATCTGTAAATGACTCTTGAAATTCTGATTCCCAAGCACGTTTGATTTTAGCATTGGATATCGTGAGTTCAATAACCATTTATAGGCAAGATTCTTTGAATCAAAAACACAAGAGATTCTGTATCAGCATAAACCTGTATCACCAGAGCTCCTAGCGCACTAGATCACTCTTACGCTAAGATAAGAAATGCCGACCATTCCATACCCAGACCATATTTCGGGAAATCTGATCAGTTGGCTGTCCCTCTCCTACCTACATACGGGCAGAGGCTAAAGAGCAAGGCTCCAGAAATTAGGACAATAGGTGGCCACAGAAGGCAGAGGAGCAGCTTTGAGTTGGTGGACTGGTCCATGATCGAGGACTCATTTTTGGATCTGAATGAATACAGCACAGTTGTCGCACACTTTATAAAAACAGTTGTAGACAAATGAGTCGCCACAAAATAATCCAAAGTCCTCCTCATCCAGAAGACCAGGATGAAGCATTAGAGCCACAATTTGCTGAGGGCCAGATCAAAGGCATTCCATTTTGGTGACCAAGAACGTTACAAGAGGTCCAGGCATGATCCCCAGTCCAGGTATCATTTCATGAATGAAATGCAATTCTGGACCAAACTTAAATCAATTAAGGATGCTCAATAACTGTTGCAAGGCTTGAACGCTGTCAAATCTTACGAAGTGAAATCAAGCGACATAGGTGACAACAGGGCTTCCCTTCTATGTTTGTGCTTTGACTGTAAAAATATGGAGGAACTATCACTATCTCCCTCAGCCCCTGAAGAACCAGTGATTTCAATCCTTCAGGAGGGTGAACCCACAAAAACCATTTGTCCAAGATGGGGTATCTGGCAGAGCACTAAAGACCTGTGCTAATCATCTGGTTGGAGTGTTCACTGTGATCTTTAACCTCTCACTTTGGCAGTCTGAGGTATCCGGCTGCTTCAAGCAGGCTTCAGTTCTACTGGTGCCTCAGAATTACGTGGCAACCTGCCTCAATGACTATCATCCAGTTGCACTTACATCCACTGTGATGAAGAGATTTGAGAGGTTGGTGTTGAATCATATCAACTCCTGCTTGAGGAGTTGGATCTGCTTTGATTTCCTACTGGCACAATAGGTCCTGGCATTTCATTGACTCTTCACTCAATTCTGGAATAGCTGGACAGCAAAAATGCATACATCAGGATGCTCTTTATGGACTACAGCTCAGACTTTGGTTTCAATACCTCCAGGGCCCAGCATGTAAGTGTATTTAGGAAAAAAGCACTTCCTTAGGATTTGTGAAGAGTCAGCATAACACGTAAAACTTTGACTAACTTCTATAAATGTGCGGTAAAGAGTATATTGATTGTTTACATCACAACCTGGTACAAAAACACCAGTGTCCTTACACTGAAAATCTTACAAAAAGTAGTGGATAGGGCCCAGTCCATCACAGGTAAAGCTCTCCCCACCACTGAGCACATCTACATGAAGTGTTGCAGGAAAGCAGCATCCATCATCAGGGATCCCCATCACCCAAATCAGGTATTCTTCTCGTTGCTGTCATCAGGAAGAATGTACGGGAACCTCAGGACTCACATCACTAGGTTCAAGAGCAGTTACTACACCTCAACTATCAGGCTCTAGACCAAAGCAGATAACTTCACTCAACTCCACTTGTCCCATCACTGAACTGCTCCACAACCACTGCAATCACTTTTAAGAACTCTTCATCTTATTTTGATATATATTGTTTATTTATCTATCAACTTGTTTGAGTTGTTATTATTATTTTCTTTTTTTTTCTTTTGTATTTACACAATTTGTTGTCTTTTTGCACACTGGTTATCCACCCTATTGGTGCAGTCTTTAATGAATTCTATTATTGCTACTAGTTTTATTGAATATGCCTACAAGAAAATAAATGTCAGGATTGTATATGGTGACATATATGTACTTCGATAATAAATTCACTTTGACATTTTGAACTTTGGAGGCCAAGTTAATGAAATTAATGAGCTCAGCTTGGATACATGAAACAGCACTAATGCAGTCATCAATGTAGCATATGAAGAGTTGGGGAGCATTACTAGGGAAGTCTTAGAACATGGAAATCTTCAAATTAGGCAGGGCAATGCCATGGACAAAACAACCTCCCATTTTGCTGTACTATCCTGTGATAGGAGTTAATTCTAGCCAAACCAACCTCTCAAAGCACTTCATCACCTTAGATGTGAGTGCTACTGGACAAAAGTCATTAAGGCAGCTCATCCTGCTCTTCTTGGGTACTGGTATAATTGTTGCCCTTTTGAAACAGGTGAGAACTTCTGACTGTAGCAAGAAAGGATTGAAAGCATCTTTGAACACCTTTGCCAGCAGGTTGGCACAGGTTTTCGGAGCCCTACCAGGCCCTCCACTGAGGCCTGCTGCCTTGTGAGGATTCACCTCTTGAAAAACAGTCTGACGTCAGCCTCTGAGACAGAGGTCGCCAAGTGCTGCAGGGATCTGCATTGCTGTAGTTTTATTCTCCCCTTCAAAGCGAGCATAAAAGGCATTGAGTTCATTGACAACATACTTATCTGAGCCTCCTAACTGTGATTTGCTATCAGTCAGGCCTGTTGTTAAAACGGCATGCACAACCAGATGAAGTTTTAGCTTGATACAACTCGTGCAAATTAGCAATCAGTGCTGAAGAAAGGTCTCAGCCTGACACATTTCATTTTATTAGATACTTCAGCCACACCACCCCCTCCCCAGTCTTCAACTCTTTCACCAATCAACTCCCCTGCTCTTTGCTTCACACCCTCCCCTTCTGCTTTCTCTTATTCTGTACTTCTTCCTCCCTTCCCCCCACCTTCTTACTTTGACATCCTTGTTATGACTTCATTACAGTCATAATGAAGGGTCTTGACCAAAAACGTCGACAACTTACGCTTTCCCTTAGATGCTGCCTGGCCTGCTGAACTCCTACTGCATTTCGTCTGCGTTTCTCATGTCAATTAGGTTGCCCAATGTTTCTGGTGCAGATCTGGTTCGAGCATGAGCACTATGAGGGATCAGACAGTGAATTTTCCTTAGCCTTTCCACACCCAGTAAATGAGCCTGTTAGCCATTGGGAGGGGTTAACCTTCTGCCATTGAATTCTGCTGTTCCTTTGTTTGTGCGTTGTGCAACAAAACTAAAGCAGTCGTGAAGATGTGTAATGATCAGAACAAATCCATGTAAGAGACAAGGTTGAAATGCTGATTTTACATTGTTTTTATACCCAGCACCCATTCTGTCTTCTGATTACAATGCCCTTTGTTTTAATACCTGCAAATGATAACTTTTGCATTGAGAACCATACATACAAAATGCTGGAGGCAGGCCAGGCAGCATGTATGGAAGGAAATAAATAATCCACGTTTTGTGCGGAGATCCTTCATGAAGACTGGAAAGGAAGGGGGAAGTAGCCAGAGTAAGGAGGTAGGGGGAGGGGATGGAGTACAAGCTGCTAGGTGACAGGTGAAACTAGGCAAGGGGGGAAGTTGGGTGGGTGGGGGAGGTGAAGTAAGAAGCTGGGAGGTGATAGGTGGAAAAGGTGAAGGGCTGATGAAAAAATAGTCTGACAAGAGAGCAGAGTGGACCGTGGGAAAAACAGAAGGAGGAGGTATGCCAGAGGGAGGGGATAGATAGGTAAGGAAAAGAGAAGGGGTACGAGGGGATCCATAATGTGGAATGAAACAAAAGAGAAGGGAGAAGGGAGAGAAATTACTAGAAGTTAGATAGATCGATGCTCATGCTGTCAGTGTGGGGCCTGCCCAGACTGAGGTATAAGATGAGGTGTTTCCCCTCCAACCTGAGAGTGACTTTATCATGGCAGTCGAAGCTGTCAGCCCCAGCAAAAGGGGACCAGAGCAGCACAGTGTCTGATGCAACTCAGCTGAGAGACGGAAAGTGCGGAACAACCAGAAATTAAGGTTGGAATGGGAACAGAGACTAATCTCCCACCAGTGACACCAGCCTCAACCTGGGAAGGGCCATTCCCAATACCTGAGCCCAAAAACAGTGAGGCAGTTCACAGAGGCCACAGGCACGAGGGCTCAGCTGATTAACAATGGACTGTTTTTGCGATCCCAGAAGTCAAACAACTATAACTATGGAGATAAAACTTTAATCTCTAAAGGTGTTCAATGTGATACATAAACACTTTGCAATACCTTGCCAAGGTCAAGGAAGAAGTGAACTTTCTACAGGATTATGGGCTGCCATACCTCCACAGGAGTTGTTCGAGGTGACAGTCCAGGCAATTGTCTATGTGGGGTGGGAGCATTGATAGTCATACATCCAGCCTGGGGCTTCTGCAGTGGAGAGGTAACTTCTCTGTCTCTGTCACTTAAGTCAAGGGAGTAGTGGTGGAGTGGGAGTGGGCTGTGACTCCTTGTGGTTGATGTAAGGTTCTGTAACAATCCACTGCAGCTAATTAATCTGCAGGTCTTTCCCTTACTGAGAAGATGTATAGCTGTCCTCCAGCAGCTCCCAGTGCTGTTAGTGACATCCCTACCTGTCATTCTGACTGGAAACTTCAACTGCATAATTGAATTTAGATCTTCACCTGGGGCTGTATCAGTATGTGGACTCAAAGTATGTGGGCACCAAGTGTCACTGTGTACTGAGGTTATACAGCACCTATCCTTGATCAGCCCCTCTCCAGCGCAATGTCCCAGTCAGCTGGACATTGTCACATTAGTAGTCTTTTGTGGAAGCATTGTTCCAAGTAAACACCTTTGACCACAAGTCCATCAAGCAGTGGTCAGTGTGGAATGTACTGAAGAAATTGTGGGGCAGGGATGTTAAGGATGTTGTGGCTTTGTTCCCAGGGCAAATGCTGCAAACCATATGGTAGGATGCCTCATCACCAGGTCTGACTAACAACCAAGATTTCTCTTGATTGCATTGGGAGATGTTCTACCAAGTAGTTTTTCTCTATGGACATCTAACCACCCCCAATGTGTACACTAGCTGCCCTTGGGGCAATTAGGTTGAGGAAGAAACAGTCACTTAACTTTTTGGAGAGTGTGGATTTGCTAAGAGGGTGCAGAACTCTGTGTCTCAGTTCATTCCCAGCACCTGCATAACAGAGGTCTTTCTGACCGATGAGTTGTTTACAGGACCACGTACCAAGACAGACATCAAGTGCTGCTGGAAGGTCATCATAGGTCTTCCAGTATAGTAAGATGTCTAGCAGGGAATACTGTAGACTGGCTCAGTCCAGGTTTGTGCTGAGGGACTCACTGAAGCTCATCGCAGCTAAGGCTCTGTGGGGAAGGACTTGGAAGTGCAGAGTTGGGTAGGGAAGCACTTCAAACAATGAAAGGTGTATCTATCACCTCAGGCAGCCAGATGTGTAGCAATGATGCTGTTTGTGATTTTTAAGGGGCTTATACTACTAGACGTAACAACCATGAATATACAAGTACTTTAGCATTTTGTATATACGGGTGTATATGTGTATATATATAAAATGAATAAAATTTGTTTTTAGATTTTAAAAACTTTAGGGTGAAACAATTGCATTATTGGCCGAGCTACTTATGAATGTTGAAATTTGGAAGATCATACTTTAAATTTTTTCATGAGAGAAGACTGCACATAGAACTAAAAAAGCAAAAGTAAAACAAAAATGGGAAGAGATAGAAAGATAGAGATGGATACCATCAGTCCCTCACTCAGTTCAGGAGAAAAATGAGACTTCAATTTCTGTTCTGTCTTTCACATGTTTAAAACATCTTACACCAAGTAACTTTTGAAAGTTTGGTAACAGCTCTCACGTAGCAAAGTGTAGAAATGGAATTCCAAAGGTTAGATGGAGCAGGCTGATCTTTGAAGGACATTCCAAAATGTAGTGTTAATGTCATTCCTACTTTATTAAATGACCTTGCCCTACCCGTAACTTACCCAATAGAGCACTTTAATTGCATAATTGCAACTTGGCAGACACTTGCTAATCACCATGATTTGAAGTGTTTCTGTATTGTAATCATTCTAACACAAAAGACCCATTATTATGACTGTCAGATTTCAAAATCATGTTCCTGTATGGACAGGAACTAATGGCATATGTTGTGAATTTTTTTAACTTTGTGGCAGCCGTACAATGCAGTACAGAGAAAAAAAACAATTACAGTAAGAACATATATATATATGTAACAGTTAAATTAAATTTGTGCAAAAAATAGAAATAAAAAAGTAATGAGGTAGTGTTCATCGGTTCAATGTCCATTCATGAATTGGATGGCAGAGGGAAAGAAGCTGTTCCTGAGTCTGCCACAGAAAATAACTCAAGTACATCCATCCCAACAGATATGTAGGGAACACTAAAGGAAACTCTGCAAAAAAAATAAGTGCAATTACAGGCAGTGAACTCATGAAACCACAACTATCTTGATTGTGAATGTTGCCCTCTTGGGAACAATTATCCTGCATGAATCCTGCACGAAGTGCTATATCGTATCAACTAATGTTTGAAGTAAATTTATTACCGAAATATATACTGTATATGTCACCATAGAGTATCCTGAGATTCATTTTCTTGTAGGCTTTCACAAAGAACAAAGGAAGACAATACAATCTATGAAAAAACTACACACATAAACTTAGAAATAACCAATGTGGAAAAGAAAATATACTCTGCAAGTGCAAATAATAATAATACCAAGTAAGTAAGTAAACCTTGAATGATATCTGTAATCTGTCATGTAGGGTGTCGTGCACAATTCTGATTTGATGGAGACAGAAGTGAGAGAACGGAGGAACATCTGGAGAAACTTCTGAAATGCCTGTTTCACTGCCGCTGTTACTGTTTGATCCTCAATCTCTGGAGGGGAAGGCCCCAAATCCTCGGCTTTGCTTGTTGCTTGGCAGCCGGGACAGGGTTGAGGCGCTCGGCAGGGATGGTGCTTGGTGCTCGGTGTTGAAGGGCTGGTCAGAGGCTCGAAGTTTTCAGACGGACTCAGAGTCGGCTGGGGTTGGGTGCTTCCGATGCAGGAGGTTTATGTCAGAGAGAGTTTCTCCCTTCTGCTGCCTGCTATCGGGGACTATCGGGAGTCGATTGGAACTTTGAGACTTTTTTATCTTTCCCATGGTCTGTTTTTTATCAAATTATGGTATTGCTTTGCACTGCTGTAACTATATGTTATAATTATGTGGTCTTGTCAGTGTTAGTCTTTGGTTTGTCCTGTTTTTTTGTGATATCACTCTGGAGGAACATTGTATCATTTCTTAATGCATGTATGCATTTCTAAATAAAAATAAACGAGGACTGAGTGTCCTCATAATCTAATCTAATCTAATCTAATAATCTAATCTAAATAATATATTGAGAACATGAGTTTTAGAGTCTTTGAAAATGAGTGCAGAGGCTGTAGAATCAGTTCTGTGTGGAGGTGACTGAAGTTCTCCGCACTGGCTCAGGAGTATGATGGTTGAAGGGAAATAATTGTTCCTGAATCTGGTGGTGTGGAACATAAGGCTCCTGTACCTCCTTCCCAATGGCAGGAGTGAGAAGATAGCATGGCCTGATGGTAGGGTCCTCAAAATTGCAAGTAAATTTATTATCAAAGTACATATATATGCTACCTTATATAACCCTGAAATTATTTTTTGTGGGCATTCACAGTAAATGCAAAGGAAAAAAGCAAAATGACAATAATTTATATAACACCCTGGCAAAGGTTTCACTGCTAATGTAATGGTCTTTCTGTAGAAGCACGGCTAATATTAGATTAGATTAGATTATGAGAACACTCAGTCCTCTTTTATTGTCATTTAGAAATGCATACATGCATTAAGAAATGATATAATGTTCCTCCGGAGTGATATCACAGAAAACAGGACAAACCAAAGACTGACACTGACAGAACCACATAATTATAACATATAGTTACAGCAGTGCAAAACAATACCGTAATTTGTAAAGAACAGACCATGGGCACGGTAAAAAAGTCTCAAGTCCCCGAGTCGATCGACTCCCGAGTCCCTGATAACAGGCGGCAAAAGGGAGAAACTCCCTGCCATAAACCTCCAGGCACCGACAACTGCCAATGCCTTGGAAGCAGCCGACCACAGCTGACACCGAATCCGTCCATCCGAAAACTTCGAGCCTCCAACCAGCCCCTCCGATACAGCCTTCCGAGCGCCATTTTCTGCCGAGCTCTTTCGACCTATCCCCAGCCATCGAACGAGCAAAGACGAGGATTCGGGGCCTTCTGCTCCGGAGATTCCAGTTACCACACAGTAGCAGTGGCAGCTTCTCCAAGTTTCTCCAGATGTTCCTCCATACTCTCAAGACTGTCTCCATCAAGTCAGAATTGTGCACGGTCCCCTACTTGACAGATTACAGATATCATTCACCGGAAAGGCCGTGCGCGCTGTGTCGCACCGCCATCTTCTCTTCCTCCTCATATAATGGTTTTTCTGTAGCAGCAGTGTTTGTGTTATGGCTAGAGATAACGGGGGCTTTGGAATGTGCGCTATCCGCTAAAGGGAGTGTTTTTTTCTTGTTATGTGCCTGACACCGAGGTGATCTGCATCTTTTGTTCAGCGGAAGATGAAGAAAAAAGATGCCAGAAAAGGGAGGACGTAGACACCAGAAAGGAGTGGACTTGGAGTGGGGCCAGGAGTCGACGAAGCCCAGGGAAATCGTTGGAAGATCAGTGAAAGGGAAACTGTGAGATCCAACTTGTGCACATTAGACTGTTTCATTAAAATGGGCCCTTTTCTTTTCATTCTACTTTACTAACCCCTTAGTCAAATTAAGAATTATAAAACTAAATCATTTAATTGTATATGGTGGACTGTCTGTTATTTCCTGGTACTGATTTGTAACTGAGTAACACATCACGCAGCATCCACACCTCAATCTCATATGTTTGGTATGATTATCAGGGACTGTCTTCCCCATACTTTTGCAGGTGACAGAACTTGAGGGTTACATAAATAAATAAGCAATAAATATTGAGAACATGAGATGAATGGCCCTTGAAAATGAGTTCATTGGTTGCAGAATCAGTTCAGTGCTGGGGTGAGTGAAGTTATTCCCTCTGGTTCAAGAGCCTGATAATTGAGGAGTAATAACTGTTCTTGATGGTGTGGGTCCTGAGATTCCTGTACTTATTTTCTGATGGCAGCAGTGAGGAAAGAGCATGACATGGATGGAAGGTTTTTGATGATGGATGCTGCTTTCCTATGACAGTGCTCCATGTAGATGTGCTCAATTTTGGGAGGGCTTTACCCATGATTTAGCTATATCCACTACTTTTCAATTCAAGGGCATTGGCGTTTCCATACCAGGCCATGAAGCAACCAGTCAATATGCTCCCCACCACCCATCTATAGAAGTTTGCCAAAGTTTTAGGTGTCATGCCAAATCTTCACAAACATCTAAGAAAGTATAGGCACAGCCGTGCTTTCTTTATAATGGCACTTATGCGCTGGACACCCGACAGATCCTCTGAACTGACAACGTTGAGGAATTTAAAGTTGCTGACCCTCTCCACTTCTAATCCTCAAGAGGTTGTTGTTGTGGCACCACTTAGCCAGATCTTCTGTCTCCCTCCTATATGCTGATTTATCACCATCTTTAATTCAGCCAACAACAGTGGTGTCATCAGCAAACTTAAATATGGCATTGGAGCTGAGCTTAGCCTCACAGTCATAGGTATAAAGTAAGTAGAGCAGTACGTACCCCTTGCTGATGGAGATTGTGGAAGGGAAGTTGTTGCTGATCCAAACTGACCATGGTCTGCAAGCGAGGAAATGAGGACCACCAGCCATCTAGGCCATGCTCTCTTTTCACTGCTGCCATCAGGAAAAAGTACAGGACCCTCCGGCCCCACACCACCAGGATCATGAACAGTCATTACCCCTCAAACATCCGCCTTTGAATCAGAGGAGGTAACTTCACTCAACTTCACTTGTTCCCATCACCGAACTGCTCCTGCAACCTATGGATGCACTTTTGAAGACTTTTCAGTTCAGGTTTTTGATAGTTATTGCTTAGTTATTTATTATTATTTTTAGTTTTTCTTCTGTATTCGCACAGTTTGTTGCAAAAAAGGGTGAACACAGCCCAGTCCATCATAAGAAAAGCCTTCCCCACCACTGAACGCATCTACAAAGAGCACTGTCACAAGAAACCAGCATCCATCAAAGTTCAAAATAAATTTGTCATCAACGTACATATATGTCACAATATGCAACCCCGATTTGTTTTCTTGCAGGCATACCCAGTAAATCGAAGAAACGCGATAGAATCAATGAAAGACCACAGAAAAACAACCAATGTGCAACAAACAACAAACTGTCCGAGTATAAAAGAAAAATTAAAGCAACTGTTTGGCTAGGCACAGCTGAAACACCATCTACACATTTGCCAATCACACAACTATTATTGACAAAATTTCAGATGGTATCTAGGAGGTCTTCAGCAGTGAGATAGATCAACTGGTTGAGTGTTATCACAGCAACAACCTTGCTCTCAATAATCAAGGAAATGATTGTGGACTTCGGAAAGGGGAAATTGAATGAATACACACTAGTCCTCAGGAGTGGATCAGTAGTGGAAAGGATAAGCAGTTTCAAGTTCCTGGGTATCAACGATTCTGAAAATCTATCTTGGGCCTAGCATATTGTTACAATTACAAAGGAGGTACACAGTGGCTATATTTCATTGGGAGTTCGAAGAGACTTAGTATGTCACGAAAGACTCTTACAAATTTCTACGGATGTACCATGGACAGCATTCTAACTGGTTGCATAACCGTCTGGAATGGAGAGACCACGGCACAGGATTGGAAAAAGATGCGGAAATTTGCACACTCCATCAGCTCCATCACGGGCACTAGCCTCCCCAGCATCGAGGTCATCTTATAAAGGCAATGTCCCAAAAAGTCTGTATCCATCATTAAGGGGCCTCATCAACCAGGATATGTACTCTTCTCATTGCTACCATTAAGGAGGAGGTACAGAAGCCTGAAGACATACCCACATAATATTTTAGGAGCAACTTCTTCCCCTCAGCCAAAAGATTTCTGAATAGGTAATAAACCCATGTACACCAACTCACTTTTTTTTTGCTTCGTTTTGCACTACTGATCTAACTTAATTCTTATATAGATTTTCTTACAGTTATTTGTAGTTTTGTTTTATTATTATGTATTCTACTATACTGCTCCTGCAAAGCTACACATTTCACGACATATGCCAGTGATATTAAACCTGATTCCGATTCTGAGAACAGAATGTCACGAGAGGCTAATCTCTGGATGCACAAATATTTCAGTTATTGATAAACAGAACAAAAATTCCTTTGAGCACGCTTGTGCTGCTAGGTGACAAAAGAAGTCTGGTCTGGGAATCCTCATTGATATCTGGCAGATGGGTACAAAAGCTGAAGGTGCCTAGTTTGACGTGGGATATGCTCCAATTGTCTTATATTTGGCTGATACATATGAGAATGGCTTATCGGCATACCAGTTTACAAACCCTAACTCTTGAGCAGCCAGTAGCCTGTGTTCTGTGCTTGGTTTACAAAGCTGTCCTTTTAATTCTAAAACTAATTAAAGTTTGCTGTTTATATTTAAACAGGTATTTTTGAAAACTGGATCATGTTTGTATTAATACTTACTATCCACCTAATTCCTGAAAGATGTCCTGTCCTAGATGGCCTTAGATTCCATACCACCAGCTTCAGGAACAGTTATTGGCCATCAGGCTCCCAAACCAGCATGGATACCTTCATTCACCATGACTGTGAACTTAATTTTTACTACCTACAGACTCACTTTCGAGGACTCTTTACAAGTCATGTTCTCAGTTTGTCTTCTTTACACATTGGTTGCTTGTCAGTCTTTGTTTCTGTATAATTTTTCAAAAATTCTATTGTATTTCTTTATTTTTCCTATAAACCAAGAAGGACGATAGTCATTAAGGCAGCTCACACTGCTCTCCTTGGGCACTGCTATAATTGTTGCCCTTTTGAAGCAGGTAGGAACTTCCGACCGTACCAATGGAAGACTGAAGATGTCTTTGAACACCACCACCAGTTGGTTGGCACAGGTTTTCAGAGTCTTACCAGGTACTCCATCGGGCTCTGTCGACTTGCGAGAGATCACCCTCTTGAAAGACAGCCTGATGCCAGCCTCTGAGACAGAGATTACAGGGTCACTGGATGCTGCAAGGATCTTCATAGCTGTGGTTTTATTTTCCCTTTCAAAGTGAGCATAAAAGGCGTTGAGCTCATCTGGTTGTGAAGCAGCATTGCCATTCATGATGTTGGATTTTGCTCTGCAGGAAGTAATGACCTTCAAACTCTGCCCCAGTTGACGTGCATCCACTGTCACCTCCAGCCTCTCTTGGAATTGTTTCATGGCTCTTGAAATAGCCCTCCACAAATCATACCTGTTTTTCTCATACATACCTGGGTTGCCACAACTAAATATCACAGATCTAGCCCTCAGCAGACTACAAGCCTCCTAGGACATCCACAAATTTTGGTTTGGGAATATACAGCAAGATTTTGTAGGCACACATTCATCCACACAGGTTTTAATGAAGCTGGTGGCATACTCATCCGTACTCGAAAGTGACTCCCTGAATGCAGTCCAGTCCACTGACTCAAAGAAGTCCTATAACTGCTCCTTGCCTTCTTGGCTGTCACTACTGGCGCAGTCTTCAGTCTCTGCCTATACTCAGGGATTAGAAGTACAGCCAGGTGACGAGACTTACCAAAGTGTGGGCATGGGATAGCATGGTACGCACTCTTGATCTTAGTGTAGCAGGAGGTGCCTGTGAGCTATGGCAACATTGCTGCGGTCTGCTTACAAAACTTCTGAGTATACCTTTTCTGAATTACTTTCACTCCAATCTGAGCCTGTAATTTCCCTTTAATTTCCCTGCGCAGGTTGACTCTCTGGTTAAGAAGGCATACGGTGCATTGGCCTTCATCAACCATGGGATTCACTTCAAGAGCCAAGAGGTAATGTCACAGCTATATAGGATCCTGGTCAGACCCCACTTGGAGTACTGTGCTCAGTTCTGGTCAGCTCACTACAAGAAGGATGTGGAAACTATAGAAAGGGTGCAGAGGAGATTTACAAGGATGTTGCCTGGATTGGGGAGCATGCCTTATGAGAATAGGTTGAGTGAACTCAGCCTTTTCTCCTTGGAGTGATGGAGGATGAGAGGTGATCTGATAGAGATGTACAAGATAATGAAAGGCATTGATCGTGTGGATAGTCAGAGGCTTTTTCCTAGGGCTAAAAAGGCTAATACGAGAGGGAACAGTTTTAGGGTGCTTGGAATTAGCTACAGAGGAGATGTAGGGGTAAGTTTTTTACACAGAGAGTGGTGAGTGCATGGAATGGGCTGTCTGCAACGGTGGTGGAGGTGGATACGATAGGGTCTTTTAAGAGACTCCTGGATAGGTACATGGAAATTAGAAAAATAGAGGGTTATAGGTAACCCTAGGTAATTTCTAAGTAAGTACATGTTTAGCATGGTGTGTGGGCCAAAGGTTCTGTATTGTGCTGTAGGTTTTCCATGTTTCTATGTTTAAGTCGCATACAACACTTTATTATTGTCTTAATGAACTAGCAATTTCATGATCTTCTGAAGCATTCAGCAGATTAAACTCTCAAGCATCCAGATGCAGCACCTTTAAGCAGACAAAGGTATATTTACATAGCTGGAAGAGAAGGAGAAGGAGAGGACTCCAAAACAGGTTAAGACACTGGAGAATTAAACTCCCTCTACCCAGCATTTTGTTAGCAAATGTACAGTCACTAGAGAACAAGAATTAAGACCTAAGGGCAAGATTGCTGTATTGGAAGGAAACATGGAGTTGCTGTGATCTGTGTTTCATGGAGATATGGCTTTCACCAAACATACCTGATGTACTGGTAAGACCTGAAAGCTTCTTGATACACAGGATGGACCGAAGTTTTGATTCGGAGAAGGCAAAAGAGGGGGTCATGATGGTGGTGATTTGTGGTGCTTGGATGTGAGGGTTTTGTCATACTCTTGTTGCTATGATTATTTTATGTACCAAAAGAATTCTCCTCTGTGATCCTGACTGCAGTTTACATACTGCTAAGGGCCAACATTAATCAGGCACTCGAAATATTAAATGCTGCCATCACTAAACAAGAAACAGCCCACTCTAACATATTTCAAATCATATTCGGCGATTTCAAGCAAGCTTCTTTAAAGGAGTATCTGCCCAATTATCATCAGCATACAACCTGCAACACCAGGTGTACCAACACACTGGAATGGAATGTCTACTGCTCCATGCATAGATCTCATTTTAGTAAATCTGATCACTTAACTGTCCTCCTCCCCACACATGGGCAGGGGCTAGAGAGCAAGTCAACAGAGAAAAGGAAAATAAAGAGGTGGCTGCAGGAGGCAGAGGAAAGGCCATGGAATTGACTTTTCGAGTCAGTGGAATGGACCATGTTCAAGTAGGCATCAGAGAATCTGAGATGAATACAGCACAGTTGTCACGGACATTATAAAAACAGTCATGGACAAGTGTGTCCCCACAAAATCATTCAGTCTTCTCCAACCAGAAGCCCTCAAGACCCATGAGATCCAGAATCTGGTGACAGCCCAATCAGTGGCATTCAGGTCTGATGACCAAGCGGGGTTCAATTATAGCAGTCCCTAAGAAGAACATGGCAAACTGCCTCATTGATTATTGTCCAGCAGCACTTATATCCATAGCGATGAAGTGTTTTTTAGAAGTCAGTAATGAAACATATCAAATCCTATTTGAGAAGCACCTTGGATCCACTCCAGTTTGCCCAGCAGGAAAACAGGTCCACAGCAAATGCCATTTCACTGGCTTTTCATTCAACCTTGGAATATCTGGACAATAAAGGTATATACATCAGGATGTGTTTTAGTGACTACAGCTCAAGAATCAATAGAATCAGAATCAGAATCAGGTTTAATATCAGCGACATATGTCGTGAAATTTGTCAACTTAGTGGCAGCAATACACTGCAATACATGATAATATAGAAAAAAACAAATAAATAAATCAATTACGGTAAATCTATATATAATATTTAATTTAAAATAATGGAAAATTAGAAATAATAAAAGTGAGGTAGTGTTCATGGGTTCAATGTCCATTTAGAAATTGGATGGCAGACGGGAAGAAGCTGTTCCTGAATTGATGAGTGTGTGCCTTCAGGCTTCAGTACCTCCTTCCTGATGGCAACAATGAGAAGCAAGCATATCCTGGGTGATGGGGGTCTTCAATAATGAATGTCACCTTTCTGAGGCACCATTACTTGAAGATGTCTTGGACATTACGGAGGCTAGAACCCAAGATAGAGCTGACTAATTTTACAACTTTCTGTGGCTTTTCAATTTTGTGCAGTAGATTCCATCCCCCCCATCCCCCCTCCCCCCATACCAGACAGTGTTGCAGCCTTTCAGAATGCTCACCATGGTAGATCTGTAGAAGTTTTTGAGTGTTTTAGGTGACAAACCAAATCTGCTGTCTTGCCTTCTTTACAGCTGCATCAATATGTTGGGACTAGGTTAGATTCTCAGAGATACTAACACCCAGGAACTTGAAAATGCTTACTCTCTCTACTTCTGATCCCTCTTTGAGGATTAGTTTGTATTCCCTCATCCTACCTTTTCTGAAGTCCACAATCAGCTCTTTGGTCCGAGTGCAGGTTGTTGCTGCAATACCACTCAACTAGCTGGTATATCTCACTCCTTTACGCCCTCTTGTCTCCATCAGCGATTCTGCCAACAATAGTTGTATCATCAGCAAATTTATAGATGGCATTTGAGCTATACTTAGCCACACAGTCCTTGGTATAAAGAGAGTAGAGCAGTGTGTTAAGCACACATTGCAGGGGCATGGAATTAGCCCCTTGCTCTACTGGTTTTATATCTATGACTGTGGCTAAGTACAGCTCCAACACCATATGCAAGTATGCTGACGACACCACCGTTCTGAGCTGTATCAAAGGAGGTGATGAATCAGCATACTGGAGGGAGACTGAAAACTTGGCTGAGTGGTGTAATAACAACAACTTCTCAGTCAATGTCAATAACACCAAGGAACCGATTGCAGACTTCAGGAGAGGGATATCCGAGGTCCATGAGCCAGTCACCATCAGAGGATCAGAGATAGAGAGGGTTAATAACTTTAAATTCCTGGGTGTCACTATCTCAGAGGACCAGTCCTGGACCCATCATATAAATATTATTGTGAAGAAAGCATGACAGTGCCTCTACTTCCTCAGGAGTCTGCGGAGGTCTGGCATGTCATCGAAACTCTTGGCAAACTTCTATAGATATGTGGTGGAAAGCGTGCTGACTGGCTGCATTGCGGCCTGGTATGGGAACGCTGTTGTATCTGTGCAATTACTTAATGATTAAATAAAGGCACACACATGGGAGATGGCTTTATCTGGTATATTCACACTGCAGCAGCTCCTTGCTGCTTCACTTGGCAACTGGCTGAATTGTTAATTCTGCACTTCCCTCTGTAGGTCTGGTAACAGGAAGTCTATGCGAGATCTCAGATTCCTTCTCATGAACAGCATTGCTGGTGTTTGATTTGTGGTTGCATGAACAGAATTCCAGTACACAAAAAGAAAGTTGTTCACCTTGTGCTGCAGAGAAATGCCCTCCTTGTCCATAGCCTTAATGGATTTCTTGAATGTATGGATAAACCTTTCAGCTAACCCATTAGCTGGGTGGTGAGAAGCTGACTTGAAATGTCTGATGCCATTTTTCTTCATGAATTGTCTGAATTCTTCTGACATGTATTGTGGTCCGTTGCAACTCACAATCTGTTCTGGTAAGCCGTTTCTGGCAAAGATAGTCCTCAGAGGGGTTTCAGTCTTTGCTGAGGTGCTTGCCTCTGGCCCTTCGAATGAGCAGCCACAGCAATCAGAAAAAAATGGAGTCTATGAATGGCCCAGCAAAGTCAATATGTATTCTTTGTCATGCTGAAGATGGCCAGTCCAAGGATGTAACGATGCCTGTGCGGGTGCATTTTGAACTTTTTGGTGTCCCGTATAGAATTTGGTCAAACCTTCAAACTGTTTATCTCTTCCCTTCTCAAACAACTTCTCATTAGCATTGAGCAGTTGTGCCAGTCTCTGGTTAGTGCTACCATTTGGGCTGCAGTTGCTACTTGATGTCACATTGAGTGCTTTGATTGTTTGCCAGTCTAGTTGGATTTTTCTCAACCATTCACACCCAAAAATGTGGGCCTTCCACTTCTGGCCTCCATATGTCACATTCACCTTCAGTTTGCCTTTGGGAGACACATTTTCACTTAACAGGTCTTTAGCATCGCTGCGGTCTTCTCTAATGGCATCTTAGAAAGCGATATACTTTAGTCAGCCCCTGAAATTACAGACAAAACTGACCCTGTATCCAGCTTCATTTTCAGTTTTACACCAGACACATCTATTGTGATCCATGTGATTTTGTGATCTGCTTCAGTTCTGCTATGCAGTTCTAAGCATGACAGCTCACCCTTGTCAGACTCTCTGTTGTCCGTTCCACATTTGGTCACTTTATTACTTTGCTTAATTTTGTGTTTGAAATTTTTCACTCGGTGTGTTTTTTCTCTCTTGTTGTCTCCCTTGTGCAATATCTTTATGTATCCTTGTCTGGGACACATTCTGCAAACGTTTTCCTTAAACTAACAGTCACTTACATCATGGAGGATGTGTCACATTGATAGCATTCAGGGACATTTTGGGTATTTCACATTCTAACTTCCTTTTCTGTAGTTCTATTGCTTCCTTTGCTGCAGTCTCTAACAAAATTGCATTGGTCAATGCCTGTTCTAAGTTTAGGTCTCTTTCTGACAGTAGCCTCCTCTGAGAGTATTGACTATGCATATGATATAAAGCCTTAATGCATCGGAAGGTCTATCTCTAAAATCACAGTACTGGGAAAGTTTGCGCAGTTCTCTAATGTACTAAGAAATGCTTTCATCCTTTGGCTGGTTGTTTTTGTAAAACCTAGATCTCTCAGCTATTACCAGCAGTTTAGGACAAGAGATTTTGTAAAATGGTAACAATTTCATTGAACACCTAGCTTGTAGGCTTTCTAGGAGTTACTAGGTTGCTTAAGAGAATGTATATTCCAGGACCCATGAAGTTAAGAGGTGTGAGGATCTCCAATGGCACACCTTTCTCTCTCCCCTCACCAACTTACTGCTTTCCGCAGGGATTATGCCTTACGTGACTCCCTTGCCCCATTTGTCCTTCCCTACTGATCTCCTTCCTTGCAAGCAGAACAAATGCTACACCTGCTCCTACACCTCCTCCCTCACTACCATCCAGGGCCCCAAACAGACCTTCCAGGTGAAGCGACACTTTACCTGTGAGTCTGTTGGAGTCATTTACTGTATCCGGTGCTCCTGGTGTGGCCTCCTGTGTATTGGTGATATCCTACGTAGCACCTACGCTCCGTCCACCAGAAAAAGCAGGATCTCCCAGTGACCATCCATTTTAACTTTACTTCCCATTCTGACATGTCAGTTCATGGCCTCCCCTACTTGTCCTGATGACACCACACTCAGGATGGAGGAGCAACACTTTATATTTTGTCTGGGAACCCTCCAACCTGATGGCATGAACATCAATTTCTCGAACTTCCAGTAATGCCCACCACCCCCCCTTCAACATTCCTCATTCCCATTTCCCTTTCTCATCTTATCTCCTTACCTGCCCATCGCCTCCCTCTGGTGCTCCTCCCCCTTTTCTTTCTTTGATGGCCTTCTGTCCTCTCCTATCAGATTCCGCCTTCTCCATCCCTGTATCTCTTTCACCAATCAACTTCCAATTCTTTACTTCACCCCTCCTGGTTTCACCTATCACCTTTTGTTTCTTTCTCCCCTTTTGCCACCTTCTTACTCTGACTCCTCATCTTTTTCTCTCCAATCTTGATGAAAGGTCTCAGCCCAAAATGTCGACTGTACTCTTTGCCATTGATGCTGCCTGGCCTGCTGAATTCCTCCAGCAATTTGTGTGTTGCTTGAATTTCCTGCATCTGCAGATTTTCACTTATTTAAGAAGAATGGGGGATTCTTGTTCCTTCACGTTGTTTGCGTTACAATATAATTCCACCCTCTCAATACATGACTCCCAGCCTTCATTAGTACTATCGAATTCATCAACTCCAATTAGTCACTATTGTCTCGGCCTGAAACGTCGACTGCACCTCTTCCTAGAGATGCTGCCTGGCCTGCTGCGTTCACCAGCAACGTTTATGTGTGTTACTATTGTGTTATTTTCAGTTTAACTTTGCTAGTTGCACATCTCTCTCTGAGTACTACGTGTAGGTAACAGAGTGATACCATGTGTAGACAACAGATCAATGTGCATGCGCAGACAACAAATCACAATGCATGCATAGACAGCCAATCTTACGTAATGCTAAGGGAAATCATTGCTCTAAGAGAAATAGGTCCGTACGTTACAAGCACCACTGCCTTTGAGTGGAAAATTCTACAAAAGGTAGTGGATTTGGCCCTGTACATCACTCCCCCAACCATTGAGCACATCTACATAAAAGGTTGCTGTAGAAATGTAGCATCCATATTCAAAGATTCCCACCAGCCAGGCCATGTTCTTTTCTCACTGCTGCTGTCAGGTAAAAGGTACAGGTGCCTCAGGATTCAAACCACCAGGCTCTTGAACAAAAGGCGATAGCTACAATCATTTAAGATTCTATTGTATTGTAATTTCTGATGTGTTATTTATTGCTATCTAATTATATCTGTAGTCACATGGTTTGTTTACATTTTCTAGTTCCTGGTGTTTACAACTACTGTTCTGTGGATCAATTTGCAAAGTATGCCTGCAGAAAAAGGTTGTCTGTGGTGACGTGCATGTACTCTGATACTAAATTCTACTTTGAACTTTGAATTTTGACTTGAGTCCTGATTAACGCTTTAATCATTTTTTTTTCTTGAAAAACGTCCTTTTCATGTTGCCCTTCACTCTTACACGTGTGGGCACGTGGCCAAGTGGTTAAGGCGTTTGTCTAGCAATCTCAAGATCGCTAGTTCGAGCCTCAGCTGTGGCAGCGTGTTTGTGCCCTTGAGCAAGGCATTTAATCACACATTGCTCTAGTCTGTGCAAGGAGTGGCGCCTCACACAGACTTCCAATCTGCAACTTGTAAGGCATGAAAATGCCTGACGCAGGCCTCTCATGGTCTGAGTCGACGTTCCCTCCCCTGTTTACTCTTACTTGTAACTTTTGTAAAGGTATCAAAGCTTTAGAAACAAGACAGAAAAAATCCACTGGAATATAAACAGGCATAAATCAAGTTAAATATAAGAGCAAGAGTAAACTATGTTTATTGTCCTTGGAATAGAGTAGGTTAGTGGGGAATTTCAATTCAAAAGTTCATTTATTATCAAAGTAATTATGCAGTATACAAATCTGAGTTTTGACCTCTCCAGATATGGGAGATGCTCAAAGAAAAACATCAACCCCCACCCCCGCACAAAAAAAAACAAATCTTGGCAATGGCAACATGATCATCAACCCCCACCCCACCCACGTGAAAAAAAATGTTGCATACGGCAACATGAACATCAACCACCACCCCCCATCCCCAGGAAGAAAAACAGTTTGTGCAAATGGCACAATCAGAATCAGTCTTAATATCATTGATATATGACATAAAATTTTGCAGAAGGGCAATTACTTACAGTGTCTTGAAAAAGTATTTAGCTCACACAATTATCTTCACATTTTACTGTCTCGCTTTGTAAATTGAAAATATACCGAAGGAGGATTTTTAAGCAAATCTACAAAACATATGCGGTGAGTCAAATAAAAAGGAAATTTCCAAAACCTGTCAACAATTTTCTAAAAAATTAAAACCAGAACTGTGAGACTGAAAAAGTATTCATCCTCTTCATAATTACTATGGTAACTTTCTCAGATGCAGTACTGTATTACCTTTCCAACTCACCTAATCTGTTGATGTAGAAAATTGGTGGATCATCTGTTTTCAATGAATTCATAAGAATAAATAACTCCTCTCTCTGTAAGGTCCAACAGTATGGTGGATTTTCAACAGATCAAACCTAAATTAAGACAAAAGAGCATTCAAGACAAGTCAGGGAAATGATAGTAGAGAAGCACAAATCTGGGAAAGGGTAAAATCCTATCTCGCGGGCACTGAACATTTCTCAAAACTCAGTGTAGTTCATCGTGAAACCACATTTCTTCTGTTCTTGTTTAAAATATTGCACTGAGAACTTTACATTCACCTTTGAGTATAGCAGGGCTGTGGTTTAACATCTACAAGGGGTGAATGATAAGTTCATGGCCTAAGGTAGGAGGAGTCAATTTTAGAAAACCCAGCACATTTATTTTTCAACATAGTCCCCTCCTACATGAACACACTTAGTCCAGTGGTCGTGGAGCATACGGATCCCTTCTTTGTAGAAGTGGTCCACAGCAGGGGTGATTGATAAGTTTGTGGCCTAAGGTAGAAGGAGATGAGTTATTAACTTAAAACCTTCTGCATTATCACGCAAGGAGTTGAACTGCACGTGCACGTAACGAGACCATCTTGAATCTCCAAGTGGTCCACAGAATGGGTGATTGATAAGTTCGTGGGCTAAGGTGGAAGGAGATGAGTTATATACAACTCTCGTTATATGCACGTGCTCTTCAACTCTTTAAGTGAAAATGCAGAAAGTTTGGTGTTTCTCCTCACCTCCTACTTTAGGCCACAAACTTATCAATCACTCCTTGTACTTCAAAAGAAGGCACTTTCAAGGGTTCAGAGCTATATTGGAATGTCTGCCTAGTGAACTCTAAATCCAGATCCCTCTGATCTCAGGACAAGAATGCCCACAACTGCACTACAACTGGGATTCCTCTGCTCTTTATATTGCAAACCACTCAGGATAAAAATAACATTCAATTCTCTTTTATGATCACCTTTATATGTTTACTTATTTGTATACAAATGACCTGACAACCAGGAATCATAAATTATTTTCTTCTTTATAGTTTCTAGATTCTCATAATTGGTAACTATAGGAATATATTCACTGTGGGAATCTCTGACCTGTAAGCAGACTGCATAAGAAATATTTTTAAATGCATGGGAACAGAGAAAATGTTAACATTCTGCATTAATCATACCTGTATGTTGACTTGATTGTCCCCATTGCTTTGCATTGTGTTTTTTTTTAATTGCTTTACTTGCCAGGTGTTCTGGCCAGAAATTAATGTTCTTACCACAACCCGAATTACTAACTGTACCACCTACATTTATGACCTCCTTGCCAAAAGTTGAACTCCCACAATAGAGATGAGTTGTATATTGCATTAACGAATCAATGTGTACTAGGTGATCATCCTGAGGGTGCAACTCATAGATAGCTCATTGGACCCACACCTTGATGAAGTAACTATATGAAGATAGGTAAAGATTGCTTAAAATGTCACAACATCAGTGAACTTCCTTGTTATTTCTACCAGATCTATTATCTGAATAGGATACTCAAGACATCAGGTAGCAGGTCACAAAAGACATATATTGCAACTTATAAGAAATGAAATCTTGGATTTGGATAATGTGTAATTTTTATCTTTTATATACAGGTGTCCCCCGCTGCTTTTCGAACGTTCGCTTTACGAAACCTCACTGTTACGGAAGACCTACATTAGTACCCTGTTTTCGCTTTCAGAAGGTGTTTTCACTGTTACGAATAAAAAGCAGCGCACGATAAAAAATCAGCACACAAAAAAATCAGCGCAAGATAAAAGGCAGCGCGCCCCGAGCAGCCGCTCTCGCCCAGATTCGGAACTGCATTCTTGCCGGCATTGCTTAAACACGTGCCTGTGAGCAGCCATTTGCAAGATGAGTTCAAAGGTGTCGGAAAAGCCTAAAAGAGCTCGTAAGGGTGTTAAACTTAGCGTAAAACTAGACACAATTAAGTGTTTCGATCGTGGTGAACGAAGTAAGGACAAAGTGAGTTTGGCTTGTGGAAGCTGATGAAGATGACGTTGAAGAGGTTTTGGCATCTCATGACCAAGATCTGATAGATGAAGAGCTGATGCAATTGGAAGAAAAAAGGATAACAATCAAAACTGAATGAGTAATGATAAGTCGGTTTAGGGGATATTTGCAGGATGGTTTGAGTCCTTACAGTGTGATAGAAAAATGCGCGAGGCTCAGCAGTCAAGCAAGCCTTCCACATCAGCCACAGTAGACGATGAACCTCGACCTTTGACATCAAGGCGGGCAGAGATAGAAGATGACATGCCTGCCCTAATAGAAACAGACGATGATGAGATCGCACCCCAGTGTCCCACCACCCCAACCCTCGGGCCACGGACAGATACTGATTCGCGGAGAATGCAATGGTAGCTGGGAGGCACACAGCACATCTTTAAGAAAAAAAACGAAATAGACATGCTAATTAATTAGGTGCCGCTGACACGTAATTGTCGGCCCAGATCAGAGATGATGAAATCAGCAATCGGCACTGATCTGGGCCGACAATTACGTGTCGGGCGGCACCTAATTAATTAGCATGTTTGTTTCGGCTTTTTTCTTAAAGATATGCTGTGTGCTTCCCAGCTACCGCTGCACCCCTGCATGCTTCACAGCAATGTATCGCTCAGCGGCCTGGAGGGTGGGGGCCACTGCACCACCCAAGCTCCGACTCAGCCTAACACACCATCATCAGTGTGTTCGGCGCTGTCTTCCCGATTCCAGTAAGTGATACAAAACTGTACATACATTATTTCTACTTTATATAGGCTGTGTATTCTTATGTGTTATTTGGTATGTTTTGGCAGCTTCATAGCTTAAAGGTTACTGGAGAGCGCTTGCGCCGTGTTTTTGCCAACAGTGCTTGTGTGAGATTTTTGCTATGGAGAACAGTGCGGTAATGATTGTGCAAAAGTATTTTTACTTTATATAGGCTGTGTACTTATCATATCATTTCTGCTTTTACTATATGTTACTGTTATTTTAGGTTTTATTTGTTATTTGGCATGATTTGGTAGGTTATTTTTGGGTCTGCGGACGCTCACAAAATTTTCCCATACAAATAAATGGTAATTGCTTCTTCGTTTTACGACGTTCCGGCTTACGAACCGTTTCATAGGAACGGTCTACCTTAGGATGGCGGGGGAAACTTGTAATCTACTTACAAATATATTTACTCACACAATTATGTACACTCTATATGTATAAATGTAAATATACTTTATAATTACAGTCTTTGAAAAAGTAGTCAGCCCCCAGAACTAATTTCACATTACACTGTCTCATTTTCTAAATTTAAAATATATCAAAGTAGGATTTTTCGGAGCTAATCTACAAAACATTGTGCATCATGTAAACTCACAAGAAAAATTCCAAAAGCTGTCAACAATTTATGAAAAATTAACAACTAAAATTGTGAGGCTGAAAAAATCTTCATCCTCTTTGTAATTGCTACGCTAATTTTCTTCAGGTACAATATATTGTATTACCTTACTAACTCACCCAATTTGTTCATGCAGAAATTGGACGATCACCTGTTTTCAATAAATTCTTGTTTCAATGTTTTCAAAATGGTCCCTCATGACAGATAGCAGCAACCAAACTTTGTCAATTCTCAAGTTCATAATTCCCTCAAATTCACCTAAATCCAAGAAAAGAATGATACAAATTGCTGAGTTTCCTGTTCAAGTACAGGAAGCTCTCATACACACAACTGATGGATATAAATACACAGCTACATAGATAGGATCCTACGTTGGACACGATCCAGGCAAGAACAGGAATAGATATGAATGTCATCCAAATACACAAAAACAAACCGATTCAACATGTCCCATAGCACATCGTTCACCAAGGTTTGATGAACAGCTTGGCATTGACCAGATCAAATGGCATCACATGGTACTCATAGTGGCCAGTGGGTTGTGGAATGCACAGATACTTTATACTTTATTGTCGCCAAACAATTGATACTAGAACGTACAATCATCACAGCGATATTTGACTCTACGCTTCCTGCTCCCTGGATTACAAATCAATAGTAAATATTTAAAATTTAAATTATAAATCATAAATAGAAAATCGAAAATGGAAAGTAAGGTAGTGCAAAAAAAACCGAGAGGCAGGTCTGGATATTTGGAGGCTACGGCCCAGATCCGGGTCAGGATCTGTTCAGCAGTCTTATCACAGTTGGAAAGAAGCTGTTCTCAAATCAGGCCGTACAAGTCTTCAAGCTCCTGAGCCTTCTCCCAGAGTGAAGAGGGACGAAAAGTGTGTTGGCTGGGTGGGTCGTGTCCTTGATTATCCTGGCAGCACTGCTCCGACAGCGTGCAGTGTAAAGTGAGTCCAAGGACAGAAGATTGGTTTGTGTGATGTGCTGCGCCGTGTTCACGATCTTCTGCAGCTTCTTCCGGTCTTGGATAGGACAACTTCCATACCAGGTTGTAATGCACCCTAGAAGAATACTTTCTACGTTGCATCTATAAAACTTAGTGAGGGTTTTAGGGGACAGGCCAAATTTCTTTAGTTTTCTCATGAAGTAAAGGCGCTGGTGGGCCTTCTTGGCAGTGGACTCTGCTTTGGTTGGACCAAGTCAGGTCATTTGTGATATTGACCCCGAGGAACTTAAAGCTTTTGACCTGTTCCACTTGTGCACCACCGATGTAAATTGGGTCGTGCGGTCCGCTACTCATTCTGAAGTCAACAACCAATTCCTTCATCTTGCTGATGTTGAGGGATAGGTTATTGTCTTCGCACCATGCCAACAGGTTCTTAATTTCTTCTCTGTACTCAAACTCATCATTACCTGAGATACGGCTTACAATTGTTGTGTCATCAGCAAACTTATATATTGAGTTTGATGGAAACTTAGCTACACAATCATGGGTGTACTGCGAGTACAGCAGGGGGCTGAGTACACAGCCTTGTGGGGCACCGGTGCTCAGAGTGATTGTAGAGGAGAGCTTGTCACCTATTTTTACAGCCTTGGTCCTGTCTGTGAGGAAGTTGAAGATCCAGCTGCAGATCTGAGTGCTAAGGCCCAGGTTCCGGAGCTTAGGAATCAGTTTATTTGGAATGATGGTATTAAAGGCAGAGCTGTAGTCAACGAAAAGGAGCCTTACATATGCGTCTTTATTCTCCAGGTGTTCTAAGGAGGAATGTAGGGCCAGAGAGATGGCATCTGCCGTTGACCTGTTGCTCCGGTAGGCGAATTGCAAAGCGTCGAGGTTGACCGGTAGGCTGTGGTTGATGTGTGCCATAACCAATTGCTCGAAGTACTTCATAGCAATTGATGTCAGAGCCACAGGTCGGTAGTCATTCAGACATGCCACCTTGCTCTTCTTCTGCACTGGGATTATTGTTGCCTTCTTAAAACACGAGGGGATCTTAGACTGAAGCAAGGAGCAGTTGAAGATGTCAGCAAACACTCCAGCTAGCTTGCTTGCACAGGCCCGGAGAACCCGTCCCGGGACGCCATCTGGGCCCATTGCCTTCCTTGGATTTATCTTCAGGAAGGCC
Source organism: Mobula birostris (assembly GCF_030028105.1). Taxonomy (NCBI): domain Eukaryota; kingdom Metazoa; phylum Chordata; class Chondrichthyes; order Myliobatiformes; family Myliobatidae; genus Mobula; species Mobula birostris. Next base: position 43,196,935 of record NC_092392.1, on the reverse strand, counting down.
CTTCTAACGTCCTCCTCAGTGACAATGATTCTCGATGCCACCAGGTCCGGTTCATCCGGAGGGAGTGGGATGCTCCTCTTCTGTTGGAATCTTGTGTAGAATATGTTAAGTTCATCAGGAAGAGAAGCGCCACAGTTATTGATATTCCCAGCCTTTTCTTTGCGCTCAGTGACCTCATTTAGACCCTGCCATAGTCTACTGGCATCCCTCTGGTTAGCCTGGGCTTCCAACTTGGCTCGATATTGCCTCTTGGTGCCCTTAATGACTTTCCAGAGTTCACGCCTGGACTCCATGTAGTGACTGAATATCAGGAGTACATTCATCCAGAGACTCATTCCCAGGAGCACATTCAGCCAGAGACTCATTCCACCGAGATGCAACACAGAGCGTCATAGGAAGTCATTCCTGCCTGTGGCCATCAAACTTTACAACTCCTCCCTTGGAGGGTCAGACACCCTGAGCCAGTAGGCTGGTCCCAGACTTATTTCCTGGCATAATTTACATATTACTATTTAACTATTTATGGTTTTAGTACAATTCATTACTTATGGTGCAACTGTAACAAAAACCAATTTCCCCCGGGATCAATAATGTATCACTATGACTATGACTGGTATCCCCGGACCTAAAAGCTGCAGCTCTAGCCTTCAAAAGGGACTTGGCCTCATAATTCATCCCAGGTTTCTGGTTAGGAAATACCCGGATCACCTTACGAGACACACAGTCCTCCGTGTATTTCCAAATAAAGTCCGTGACAGCTGAGGCATACTCATCGAGGTTAGCTGCCGAGTCCTTGAATACTAACCAGTCCACCGATTCAAAGCAGTCACGGAGGACTCCATCCATTTCCTCCATCCAACGCGACACTACTCTTGACACCGTGACCTCCTGCTTCAGTTTCTGTTTGTAAGCCGGGAGGGGGAGTACAGCCTGATGGTCCGATTTTCCAAAGTGAGGTCGTGGGACAGAACGGTAAGCATCCTTGACTGCTGTGTAGCATCTTTGATGCCAACCAATTTGTATGCATTGTGCAGAGTTATCTTGGAGAATATGGTTGCTCCTTGGAGATCTTCAAAAGCAGATGCAAGCAGGGGAAGAGGATAGTGGTTTTTCATCATGGTGTTACTGAGAGGGCGATAATCAATGTCAGGATGGAGCTTGCCATCATCCTTGCTCACAAAAA